>NC_057861.1:703657731-704327106 GCF_019393635.1 Dromiciops gliroides
GGGCGGCTGGTTTTAGTGGGTGACTGGGCCTGATTCAATCATATGTAGGGTGATGGAGAGTCGGGGCCGGGCAGGCTGCCACTCACAATAGCCCAATACTGCTCACTGGCCACAGCCACACACACACCCCTGAGACACCGCACAACAGCCGCCCTGGCTAGAGAGGATTTCCTGGAGGCTGAGGGGCTGGTGGGATAGTCACTGTCCCAGCCTGGTCAACCCTGTTCCCCGCCCCACTTCTGCCTTTCTGTCTCAACCCTGCACTGGGGGAGCGGGGGAGGTGGGGTGGAGGTTGTACAGAATTGAGCTCAGAAAAGAACTGGGTTTGGACCTGAGTTCAAATCTTGGCAGATTTACTACCTGTATGTCATTCACCTAAGCTCTCTGGGCTTCAATTTCTTCATTTGTAAAGTGAAGAAATTGAACCAGGTAGACTATTTGTAAGATCCCTTCTAGATTTAGGCCTACGAAGGGAAGGGAATGGGCATTTATTAAGCACTTACCTATGTGGCAGGCATGGGCTCTGTGCTTTACAGTTATCATCTCATTAATCCTCACAATAACCCTGGCAGGTAGAAGCTAATATTAACCCCATTTACAGATAAGGAACCTGAAGCAGAGAGAATTCAGTGACTGCCCGTGGGTGCACAGCCAGTCAGTGGTCTGGGGCACTTGAGCTGAAACTTGAAGGCAGCTAGGGATTCTAAGAAGCAAAAGTGAGGAGGAAAGAACTCCAGGTATGGGGAACAGCCCAGGCAAAGGCCCAGAGACTGAGATGGAGTACCAGGTATGTTGCACAGAAAACATGTCAATGGCCTAGAATACAAATCACTTGCATGAGCACACATCATTATGAACATGAAAGAATGGGTTACAGGTCATGAGGGGTACAGCTCACAGAGAAGGGGGGTTACAAAGAGATACTCCATCTCCAGATTCATTTTCTGTTTTGTTTTGCTTTTTGCTTTGTTTTCTGGGGCAATGAGGGTTAAGTGACTTGCCCAGGGTCACACAACTGTAAGTGTCAAGTGTCTGAGTCCGGATTTGAACTCAGGTCCTCCTGAATCCAGGGCCCGGTGCTTTATCCACTGTGCCACCTAGCCGCCTCCCAAATTAATTTTCTCTGGCCGACCCCCATTCCTAAGAGGTCCTCCCTCCTCATCTCTGCCTACTGGTTTCCCTGGCTTTCTTTAAATCTATTAAACTAAAATCTCATCTTCTATAGGAAATTTTTCCCAATCCTACTTAATTACCCTTGTTAATTATTTCCTATTCATCCCACATTTAGCTTGTTTGTACATATTCACTTGCTTGTTGTTTCTTTATTAGATTGTGAGCTCCACAAAGGCAATTTCTGTCTTTTCACTTCTTTTCGTATTCCTAGCCTTTAGTGCACTGGTGCTTGATAAATGTTAATTGATTGACTGACTGACCAATGTTCACACCACTGCACCATGCTGACTCTATTGTCTTTTTGGCTAGAGTGGGAGATGAGATGGGGCAACTTGGTAGCACAGTGAATATTCATCTTCCCGAGTTCGAATTTGACCTCAGACATGGACTAGCTGTGTGACCTGGAGCAAGTCACTTAAACTCTGTTTACTTCAGTTTCCTCATCTGTAACATGAGCTGGAGAAGGAAATGGCAAACCACTCCAGTCTCTTTGACAAGAAAACCACAAATGGGGTCAGGAAAAGCCTGACATGACTGAAAAATGATTGAATAAAGGGAGACTAGTCTATTGAAAGTGAGTAGACCAGTGGGAGATAATAGTGGAAGAGGAGACTGGGGCCAGCTGTGGTGAATCTTGAACTCCTATTAAAGATCTGGAATAGACCAACCCGTAGAAAATATTAACAGTGCTTGCCTGTCCTTGGTAGTACGATTCGCATGGGAAAGAGGATTGGCTATATAGATGAAGCTTGGATTCAGATCCTGCCTCTGATAATTACTAGCTATGGGACCATAGGCACTGACTGGAATTTCACTTCATCTCTCTGATTTGTGAATCTTAAATCATTATCAAATGTTATTTCTTTGTTAAAATTTGATTGCATTGACTATGTTGAGAAAGTCCTAGGTTTTCCTGACCATCTCAGCAGCTAATCCCTACACAACGACTTTGTATTACTTTCTATATACCTTGGATATGCTTATATGTGAATGAGATTGTGAGCTCCTAGAAGGTAGGGATTCATTTTGTCTTTGTATCACCAGTGCCTGTTATGGAATAGCATAGGATAGAGGCAGAATCTAGGATTTCATTGGTATAAGGAATCTCGGAGAAGAAACTCCCTGTACCAATATTGGCACCTTCTCTGAAAAGTCTAGTCCAAACCGAGGGCTTTTCTCGCTGTATTCTCCCTATGCCCAGGCACTCAGCCAGGATATAGCAGAACTAGGACTTAAACCCAAGTATTTCTGACTCTGAGGCCAACTCTCTGTGTTTCATCTCATGCATACACAGAGTAGATTCGTCGTAATTGGTTGGTTCCAGAACTGACTCTAGAAGCACCCTCTCGGACTGTAAATGTTTTATTATAGTTTTTAGGATATCCAACAAAACAGGGACTGAGCTGAACTGGACTTTATGGGTAGTGATTAAATCCAATGTCTTATAATTAACTTTCCCTAACTGAGTTAGCCATGGTCAGGACGAAGGTGAATCCTGCATAAGTGGGTCTTGGCTACTGAAATCGAGGGCTGCCTTTGACTCTTGGCCCTTTTTCTCAGGTGAATCAGGAAGGTTCTCTCACTCTCTGTGTCATGGGGGTTCACAGGTGAGCAGGGTCACTACCGGGCAGACACAGGCCTTGAGGAGGAGGGAAGAGAGAGAGGAAAGCAGGCAGGAATCCAGGCAAAGGAAGACTTTTGGAACTTTTTGAGTTGGACCGTTATCTGAATGATGGAGTCCACTGAGCTCTGACACTTGTTCCCATGAGTATTCAAGCTGACCTTCTCATGCTAGCTACTGAGACATGGAATTCCACCCTCATTCTGTGTGTTAGGGACTTTATTCCTGTTAAAATAAAATGCCCTTCTCGAGGGTAAAATATTAAGCTTTATTCAGTCATTAACACCTCATCATGATTGAAAGTCTTTAATTTCTATGGGAGGGGGCAGCTGGGTGGCGCAGTGGATAAAGCAGCGGCCCTGGATTCAGGAGGACCTGAGTTCAAATCCGGCCTCAGACACTTGACACTTACTAACTGTGACCCTGGGCAAGTCTCTTAACCCTCCTTGCCTCACAAAATAATAATAATAATAATAATAATAATAATAATAAATTGAGCACTAGTCAGAGAGGCCTACCTGGGAAAATTATTAGGGGAGGAACAGGTAGCTAGGGATACCTAGAATAAATTTCACTAATACCCTCTCACCTTTTCCATTCAATTTCCCCTTCAAGTGGTTGTCCTCAGGGCATAGTTGAAAAAGCATTAGATTGTGATTCAGAAGGCCCAATTAGAATTCCATTCTTGTCACTTATCTATTCTAACCTGAGGCCCAGACCCCAAGTTGGAGCTTCTTGTTCCACAGACTCACCTGACATGACTGCTAGAAGAGGCCTTACAATCACGTAGACCAACTTATATCTGTATGGGAATCTCCTCTATAATAATGGAATCCCCCCCCACACACACCCTCCCAAGGCCATTCATCCCATGTTAGAACAGCCCTAGGGGCAGCTAGATGGTGTAGTGGATAGAGCACTGGCCCTGGATTCAGGAGTACCTGAGTTCAAATCTGACTTCAGACACTTAACACTTACTAGCTGTGTGACCCTGGGCAAATCACTTAACCCCAATTGCCCCGCAAAAAAAAAAAAAAAAAAAGAATAGCCTAACTATTTTGGAGGTGTTTTTTTTTCTTCTCTTACTTCAGATTTCTTTTTTTCCCCATTATTTTAAACTTTTTGTTAATCTTTTTCATTTTCGTATCACCTTCATTTCTGAAGGAGATCCCTCCTCCCTCTCTTAACCGTCTCTTTGAACAAAGAATAAAATAGAAAGAAAAAGGTCGAAACCACTCAACAAAACCAACCTACACATCAGCCATCTTACTCATACTGCAGTACTTCCGCATCTTGCCGCCCTCCCGGTCCTCTTGCTGTTCTTCACACACCTTGCTCCCATTTCCCATCTCCATTCTTTGCACTTTGCATCTCCTTTGCCTTCAGTGCCCTCCTTACTAACCACTATCTCTTAGAATTCCTGGCTTCCTTTAGACTTATTTCCTGACTACTTCCTCCAGGAAGCCTTGCTTGCTCTCTCCAGCTCTCTACTGATCTTGTATGCACTAATTTTTATTCATGTTGAATTCTTCACTAGAATAAAAACTCCTTGAGGGTAGAGACTGTTTTGGGGGGGCGGGGTTTCTTTGTATTTTCAGGACTCATCTGTCATATAGTAAAGGCTTAATAAATGATTTCTGGTTGGCTGGTTGGTTGGTTAGTTGGGTGGGGTCAATCAAATAAGTCTGGCCATGGACATAACTTCAAATACTTAAAGATACTGATCATGTTTTGCTTTGGTCCTCTCCAGGCTAAATGTTCCTAGTTACTTTAATTGATTCTTAGATGGCACAGTCTCCATTTCCTCTCCTTACTGTGTTTGCCCTCCTCTGGATATAATAATTTCTTAAAGGGTTTGTGTTTTTTTTGAGGCAATTGGGTTTAAGTGACTTGCCCAGGGTCACACGCTAGTAAGTGTCAAGTGTCTGAGGCTAGATTTGAACTCAGGTCCTCCTGACTCCAGGGCCAGTGCTCTATCCATTGTGCCACCTAGTTGCCCCAAGGATATAATCATTTCTTAATGTCCATCCTAAAACATAGAGCCCAGAATTGAGCAAAATATTCCAGATTTACTTTAAAAAAAAAAAACAGAGCAGAGAACAGACCCACACTTCACAACAATATTCACATAAAGGGAGGTGTAGCTCAAATATCATTATCCCCATTTGCTCACATGAGGAAGCTGAGGTTCAGAGTGGTTAAGTGATTTTCCCATGGCCAAACAGCAGATTTAGCATTGAACCCTTAGTCTCCTGACTTCTAGTTCTAAGATCTTTCATGAAAACACTTTGCATTTCAGAACCAATAATGAGTCTCTCTAGTGGTGGAATTTCAGCAAAGTGAGTAGTAATAGGGGAGATTTTTAGTGAGGGGGTGGGTTAGAGTTGTCAATCATATCACCAAGCGAGTGGCCTAGTCTGTCTACAGATAGGATCTGTGAGTGTTATTTGGGCAAAGCACAAGCTGACCCTTGTCAGGTCATTGCTAAACAAAACCAAAACAAAACAACTATCATTCACCCAAAAGACATCAGAGTTGTAGAGGACCTTAGAAACGTAGATTGTTAGAACCCAAAGACATTTTTAAAAACAGAATGCTAGAACCTGGAAGACCATTTTAAAACATGGAATGTTAGCAAATGATAGAGCTGATTCTAGCGTCCAAGAATATTGCCCATAGGTCAGTCACCCTGCCTCCTAGAGGAGACTATGTAGAAATGTCAGAATTTCCATGCTCATATGAATTCAGTAACCACCCCCGACTCTCTCAAAGCAAGGCTATTACTTCTGCATTTTTTTTTCTGAGATAGTCCTAATTCTATCCCACTATCCCTAAACTCAAATGGAATCCGTGAACTCATTGATGTGGATGCAGGAGGAGACACATCCAGTCCTGTTCATTGGTAAGACTTGTCAATGTCCTCCATAAGTAGCCACTTGGGGTCTTCCTCATTTTTGTCCTGATATTTTGAAGATGCAAGTAGAGTGTATGAATGAGAGTATGTCTCCACATGCAATTAAAAGTCTGTGTACCGAAAATAATAAATAAAAATAAAGTCCAAGTGTGTGTATTTTTTGCATGTCATAGAATAAATAAACTCAGACATTATCACATATGTCAAGAGAAACAGAGACGCCAATCCTCGTAATGATAAAAGTTCACAATTCTATTGTGCGTTAAGGTTTAGGCACAGAACCTTTCCCACAGTAACCATGTGAGGTAGGTGGTAGTGTTATATCCACTTTACAGATGAACAAATGAGGGTTCAAAGAAGTTACTCATGTGACTTGTCCATGGTTACACATTTAATAAAGATGAGCCAGAATTTTGAATCCAGTTCTCCTAACTTCAAGTTGGACGTTCATTCCAAAGACCACACTTGTCCCTGTTTGTTCTATGAGATGGCAGGCAGCATGACACAGTGAATAGAGATCCAGCTTTGAAGTCAGGAGAACCTGGTTTTCAAAATCTACCTCTGACACACAGGGACCATCTAGTTTGTCTGTAGTTGTACCCTCACAGGCCTGGCAAACGTAAGTGCTCGTAAATGTTTTAAGTATTTATAATGGTGCAACCCTTGGAAAGTCACTTAACCTGTCTCCCTCGGTTTCTTCAACGTCAAAATGGGATAATAATAGCACCGATTGTTGTGAGGATCAAATGAGACAATATTTGTAGAACACTTAGCACTGTGCCTGGTGTATAATAGGCAATTGATTGGCTACTCTTGCCTCCCCTCCTCTTTCTTTAGCCCTCAACTTAGAAAAAGGCCTGGGCTGCCTTTGTCCCCCTACAGTACCAAACAGCCTTACCCCCCCACAGCTGTTTCCACTTGGACCTACCTTGTATTTTGGACAGGGCTAGGATTTCCTGGACATATTACATAAGCTCCTTTGCCTCTCAGGATCAGATAGACAGCTGGGAAAACAATAGTCAGTGGAACTATTGGCACATAGGTCATATGTCCCTTTTGTAGGTACTGTCAATGGTCTGCGTCTTATCAACAACTCTATCTATCTGGGGTTCTTCTCCCCACCCCACCCACCACCTTTGTTGAGTCTGTGGAGCTGTCCAGTGAAGCCATGGATACCATCTCAGAATATGTTTTTAAATGCATCAAGAAATAAAATTGCATAGGAAATCAATTATATCAAATTGCTGTATCAAAAATCCTTATTAAAAATTCACAGACTCCAAATTAGAACCCCTGCTGCTGAGTTAGACTTAATTAGTTTGTAGCTTATTCCTATTCCTTGACATCTGGAAATAGACTAATTTAACAGGGTTTCCATTCGCCAGGTTTTACAGAATTTCATTGGATTGTTTTAATCTAATCCTACCTGGAGGGGAGGATGCAAGGGGCAAGGGTGCCCAGGCTGCAATGATCTAGCAGTAGATCTCCACTACCCACCCAAGTGAACTAATAGAGAAATATGATCATTTGAGCCCAGAAGTAGGAGGACATGATGTCAATAAATATTTCCAAAAAACCCTGGTGAGTGCAGTTACTTTCCCTATCATCTGAAGGTATTTGAAATGATAGAAATGATGTCATTTTGTGCTTTTATTTTAGTATACAAAATAAATGCAAAGGGAAAAAGAAAAAAAATGCTGTCAGACCCCGGGTCCTGACTTGGGGAACAGACAATATGGTCCCCATAGCCACTCCAGGGAGAGGAGAGACAGGAGCTTGGCTGGTGATTCCAGGGAGAAGTCCAGGAGTAAACCTAGTGGGGAGAGAGAGAGAGAGAGAGAGAGAGAGAGAGAGAGAGAGAGAGAGAGAGAGAGAGAGAGAGAGAGAGAAGGAGATAGATTCTCAATCCAAACATCCAAAGAAAGTCTTGGTGTTCTTGGGGCTTGGTTATGAAATGATTCTACGCACTTGCTAAAAAAAATACCAACAAAACAACAAGGCCTGGAACTCAGCTCTATCCAGCATTTCCCGGGCCTAGTTCTTGATCCAAGTCTGGGCTCCTGGCCAGCTCCATGACCGTATTTTTTCCTACATGTCTAAGGTGTTAGGAAAGTAACACAGTTGTCGGAGTTGTGTGTGTGTGTGTGTGTGTACTTAAAGCCCTGTTTAAAAAAGGAAGGGTGTTTTCAACTCAGCCAGAAGTACATTCTGTAATTCCCGACCAAAATACCAGCTGACGTAAAAGAAGCTCCCTGGACAGAAAAATATTTAGCTTGGAGACTGATTCCAAAGTGCATGTGTTTTCTCCAGTGCCTTCAGCCTGAGCAGGAGAATGTGGCTCTGTCCTCTGGGAATATCAGCTGGGACTCCTGGCTCCTGATAACCTGCCCTGATGCCTTTGGAGATGGGAACATCTGTACATGGCAAACATCTGTTCACTAGGAACATCTGTACACCATGAGCCTCTGTGCCTAGTGAACATCTGTATTCAGGAAAGAGTTTTACGCTGAATGAGAAAGCTATCTGATATATCACACAGACACACAAACACACACACACACCAGGGGCTTCATAAAGGCTTGTCGTAAGGAGGAAAAAAAAAATTGAACAGTCACATGACTTCAGATGATAAAATAGATAACTTCCATTGATGAAACCCTTTTAGGTTTGCAAAGTTTGCTTTCTGTGTTATCTCATTTGTTCCTTGCAACAGCCCCTGGGAAGTAGGTGTGCTTTTTATTTCTATCTTACAGATGAGGAAAGGAAAGCTGAGAAAGGTAAGCAATTAACTTAGCAGCTAATCAAGTGTCCAAGGTAGAATTCAACCTCACATCTTCCTGACTCTAGCAAGCCACCTCAGTGTCTCAATTCAGGAAGATGCTGACCATATCTAAATTCCTTTTTTTTTTTCTGATAGCCAACACCATCTAGAGTCTATCATGCGATGTCCCCCCTTCCCTCTCCCCAACACCTATGCCTTGGTGGCAAGACATAGTGGATAGGCCTTTGGACCTGGAGTTGGGAAGACCTGGACCCTAATCATTTAACCTCTATGAACCTCATCTACAAAATGGAGACAAGACAAGCACTGCATCACAGAGGGTATTACAAGGATGAATGAGATCCACTCATATATGGAGGGCCACTTTTTGCACCACCCATTTCCTTGTGGTAGTAGCTCATGAACTTTCTCTTCTCCACCCTTCTGCTTTTGAATCTGAAAATTATAATCAATGCTAGCATTGCCTCAGAAAAGCAGGTGTTGATTGAATATCCTCTTGTTCTACTTAATATCTTGGGCATTTTGTAGACCAAAACTCAATTCCCTGGATACCACTCCCTTATATGTCTTATCTTCCCTTTTAGAATGCAAGATCCTTGAGGGTAGACGTTCTTGCTTTTGTATTTCTATTCCTGAACTTAGCACACTTCAAAGATGCCTATTCATTCATTCATTCAGTCTTTATAAAATTAAAAAGCATTATTATAAATGACTATCATCACCTTGTTAATGTCATCATTATTCTCTCCTCATCTACAGAGTCAGTCCAGTATGTTGCAAGGGAGCTCTGCTCCTATGCACATTGTTACCCAACCTCTCCCCCTGAGAAATCCCCCCATAGAGTATCTGGAATCCTATCCTGCCTCTCACACTTGCTACCTGTGTACCTTGGGCAAATCACTTGACTTCCCTAAGCTTTGGTTTCCTCAATTGTCAAATGAGGGGGCTGAACTAGATAGCATCTGAGGATCCTAGATCTATGATGAGCCAATGATCCCATCTCTAACTGTTTGTCAATCCTTGTTTTTTATCAGACCAAATCCTTCTTGACATTTGCAGCAATTGGCACTTTTAACGGCCTTCTTCTCTCATATATCTCTTCTCTTAGGTTTTGGTGATACTGCCCTCTCCTCGTTTTCTTCCCACCTTTCTCTGTCGCCTTGCTAGAATATTGTCCATGCCCTGCCCCTGGCCATGAGTCTATGCCAAAGCTCTGGGCCCCCTTTTCTTCGCTCTCTGAACTCTCTTGATGATGTCATCATGTTCCCTGGGGTCAATTACCACCCTTAACAGGTGACTTTCAGATCTATATATTCATCCCTGTCTCTTCTCTGATCTACAATTCCTCCCTTGTCACTGATTGTCTATTGGATATTTTAAACTGAATACTTCCTGTAAGTATCTCACATTTAGCATGTCCAAAACAGAACTCAATGTATTTCCACTCAAACACACCCATATTCTCAGCTTCCCTATTATTGTGAAAGGCATTATTATTCTTCTAGTCATGTAGGTTTACAGCCTAGAGTCCTCTTCTTCATTGTTTTCAGTGTTGGGAAGCTTATTTTAGATAGGTCTTTCATAAACTAGAAAAATGATCATTGGAGAGCATTGTAGGAGACCTTTGTGGGCTGGTTAAAAGAACTAGGGATGCTTAGCTCAGAGAAGAGAAAATTTATAGATGTATAAGTGGTTTGTTCTACATGGACCCAGAGAGTAGAATAAGAAGGAATAGTTGCTATGTGACCCTGGACAAGCCACTTAACCTCTGTTAGCCTCAGTTTCTTCATTTGTAAAATGGACATAATAATAGCACACCACCCTGAGAAAACTCTAGAGTATTTTATCCAAGGGATGGTTAGTAGATATATAGAAAAGGAACAGTGAAGGTAAAATGAGATGATATTTGTAAAGAAATTCATAAAACTTTAAATAACTATATACATGCTATCCACCATCATCATAACTACTACTGTTATTATTGTTAGTTGGGAAGAAGCAAAATTAGGCCTGATGTGTAAGAGAAACTTCCTAATAATTTGTTGCTGTTCATTTGTCTGATTCTTCGTGACCCCGTTCCATCTGGGGTTTTCTTGGCAGAGAAACTGGAATGGTTTGCCATTTCCTTCTCTAGCTCAGGAAACTGAAGCTTTAAAACAGGTTTTTAAAACAGGTTTAAGTGATTTGCTCAGGGTCACAAGGCTAGTAAATGTCTGAGGTCAGATTTGAACTCTGGAAGAGGAGTTTTCTGACTCCAGGCTCTGCACTCTGTCTACTGTACCACCTAGCTGCCCCTAACAATTAGGACTTTCTGAAAGTGAAATGAACCACCTTGGGAGGGAGGGAGATCCTCTTCAAGCAAACATTTATTGACCATTTCTTGGGTTCATTTTAGAAGCGATACTTCTTTAATCTAGGTTGGACTAGAAAAGGCATCTGAGAGTCCTTCAAACTTTAATCCTGTAAGTGTGAAGTCAGTGGAAATTCTTCCCTCATTTACCCAAGTTGTCTTGTAGTGAAAGACTCTAAACATACCAGACGCTCCATAAATACCAGCAGCCCACACAAGCAGGCTAGTGCCCAGGCAAGTACATTCCACTTGGCATCTGAAAGACCTGGGTTCAAATCCCAGCTCTGCCATTTAGTCCCTGTGTGATACTGGACAGTTAATAGACAAGCACTAATTAAGTGCCTACTGCATGCCAGGTAATGGGGATACAAGTACAAAGAATTAAACCATCATTATTTGTAAGGATCTCCCATTTCAAAGCAGGGGGCAAGAAGAACATGCATAAGTATAGACCATGTAAACTTAAACTGAATAAATACAAAGTTCTGTCCAAGGTAGCTTGGGAGGAAAGACACTAGCACTTGGAAGTATGAGGAAAGGATTCGTGCACTTAGGCTGCATCTTGGAGGAAGTGAAAAATTCCCTGGGATGGAGTCAAGGCTCATTCTAGGTCTTTGTAAAATGGGGGGAGGGGAGGGTGGCCCCCATGATCTTCCAGCTCTAGGTCTTCTGATCCTAAATCTAAAGTCTTTTTTTCATATTTAAACCCAATGACTCTAAGGTAATAGGGAGCCCCTGAAGATCCCAGGCAGAAGGAAGGGTTTGAGAAAGATTGGCTCCTTGACTGATCATGGCGGCCGGAGACTCCATGACTCCCCTTCCTTAAGGAGGAGGTAAATGCAGCCCTTTTGGACGGAGGCTGTAGGAACACCCCAGCGGTGGTGGGTCCCAGTTAGAGACTGCAGCGCTCCCCGCCTCCCCCAGCTCAGCCCTGGGCACACAAAAGCCGGTCCTCCCCCTCTTCTCCAGAGGGCCGCTATCTGATTCTCAACAAAAATGTTTGTGCAACGGCAGATTAGCTCCCTGGCAAGTGCCATTCATTGGCCTTCCTTGAACAAAGCCCGGCTCTGGCTTCCACCCCACACAGGCCTCTGAAAGGCCGGATTGTTCTAGCCCAGCTGCCTTTGTGTTCTGTTTCTTCCCATAACTGGGGGCTTTGCTGAATTTTGACTGGAATGAGGGGGTGGTTGCAGGGGGCAAGGAGGATTAGGAGGAAGAGGAGGGAAGATTCTTTTGGAGGTTCGTAGCTTTTAGGGACCTTAGAGCTCATCTTATCTGAACCCCTCATTATACAGATGAGGAAAATGAGGCCTGTGGGAAGTTGAGTGAATAGGCCAAAGTTGTAAAGCCAGGAAGTGGCAGAGGCTGAGACTGAGCCCAGATCTTCTGAACCCTAATCTAGTGCTCTTGCCCCAGTCCTCCACCTGCCTTTTTAACAAAATTAACTTTTTATTGATGTTTTTTATTTTTACATCATATCTATTTCCTACTATACTCCTGTTCTCATCTCTTCCAGATAGCTGTCCCTTAGGAAGAAAGAAAAACAAAACAAATCCAGTTCTGCCAAATAAAACTAGTCCGAAAAAGTCTGACATTAGAGGCAGTACCATATGCCCAGGATGCTCCAATTCTGCAAAGAAGGAAGATGTGGGGAAATCTGTCTGCTCATATCACTTCTTTGGACCCAAACATGGCCATTAAAATTTGTCACCAATTGTTTTGTTGTTATTATTTCCATTTAGAGTGTGGTAGCCATGGTGTGCATTGTTTTCCTGGTACCGCTTACTTCATTTTTCAGTCATTTATATATGTCTCTACATGTTTCTCTGCATTCCTCATTGACCATTTCTCACAGAATGATAATATTCCTTGACCCAATCTGTTTAGCCATTAGCCAATGGAAGGGCAACCATGGTTCTTTGCTGCCACAAAAAAAATAATAATAATTTGATAAATTTTCTTTTTGTCATTGTACCTCCCTGAGATATATGCTTAGTAATGGGATATCAGATTCTGGACCTTTAATTCACTTTTTTTTTTGCATAATTCTGGACTGTTTCCCAGAAGGAATATATGGATTCCCACATCCACCAACTGTGTATTAGTGTGCCTACCTTACCACAATGCTTCCAATAACAATTATTCTCTTTTTCTCAACATTGAGTGTCTTCTCTTACAATTTTTGAGGTGAAGTTTCAGCATTATTTTGATTTGCCATTTCTCACTGTACTAATTATTTGGAGCATTCTTTCATGTGGTTATTAATAATTTACTCTTCACCTTTGACCTCTTAGCTACGAACAAGTGACTTTTGTCTGCATATATTTCTTGTCTGTTTCTGGAACGTCAGAGAGACATGACTTCTTCCCATCCAATCCTACAATGAATTAATTTAAATTTTGTCCATGCAAAAGCTTCTCAGATCCAAATAGTCAACATTTTAAAAAATGTATCTTTTGTAATTGACTTGAAGCCTTATTTTGTTAAGCAGTCAGGTGGAAACACTTGCACTATCAGTCATAACGCACTACTCAAGAGACGGGCTGAAAACCCTCTAGATTCCAAGGCACACAGGGCATGCAGATGAGAAGATACTTTTCTCCTTTGGATAGAAAGATGGTGTGAGGGCCTGTACCGAATTCACCATTTATCATCAGATATGGTTGATATTGGTTTGCTTTGCTTAATTGTTTTTCTTTTCTTTACAAGGGATTGTTGAGGGCAGGGAATCTATTTTATTCATCCCGGGATCTCCCCCAGCTCTGAGCACTTAGTAAATCCCTGGGGAAATGTTTGATGGATGGAATCATCCTCCTTGAGGGTGGGCAGAAGTTTAGTAAGGAGACAAGACTCACTTCCAGGCAAGGACGGTCCAGGGACAGTCCCAGGCTGAAGTAGCAGAGGTGTCACCAGGTGGGCGATGCTACATGTCCCAGGTTGTGTTGGTCAGAGGATGGAGAGAGCACTGTGGGGCCACATGGCCCAGGGAAGGCTTTGTGGAGGAGACCCCATGCCAACCTCTGGGGGTAAAACCTAAAGCAAGCAGGGGAGTCTGTCCCCCTGCCTCAAGGAGAGCAGGAGCTTACAATCATAAAGGGGAGAGACAAGGAACTTATGGTCTAATGGGGGAAGACAACATGTAGAGGACAACTAGAAAGAGCCAAGGAGGTGGTAAGGTTTGGAGAAGGTCTGGGAATGGTGAAGACTTGATTGTGGGTGAGAGAAGGAGAAAGCAGATTCTTAAGACCAAGGGGAATGGTGGGTGAGGGATGGTGGAGAGGGCTGTGTTGGAAGCCAGCTCTAACCAGCTCCCCAAAAAGATTGTCAAACTCATAATGTGATCATTTACATCTCAAAAATAAGCAAATGCTACAAAACAAGGTTTGATTTATTGTTTTGTTGATCATCTAGACATGAGCCTGCGGTGGAAAAAATGTTAATAATACAAAATAAACGTAAAGGTGTGCTGGGCATACATTTCCTGTCTGGAAAGACTGTAGTTAAAAATTTGCCAGCACACCCACTGGAGGAGCATGAGGATGCTGGTCAGGGTATAGGCAGCATAGTATGGAGATGTCCAGGAAGTGGCATTCAGGGGACAATAACCATGTGTTTCTAGTGTTCAAAGGTGGTGGTGGTTTTTAATGCGTTTAAAAGTCAAGGATGGGGGCAGCTAGGTGGCGCAGTAGATAAAGCACCAGCCCTGGATTCTGGAGTACCTGAGTTCAAATCTGGCCTCAGACACTTGACACTTACTAGCTGTGTGACCCTGGGCAATTCACTTAACCCTCATTGACCAGCAAAAAAAAAAAAAGTCAAGGATGCTGAGAATGAGAAAAGTGTCCCCAGGAGTGCAGGATTCAGAGCTGGAAGAGACGTTAGAGGTCCTTCAGTTCCAACCTCTCATTTTACAGTGGAGGAAACTGATGATCAGAAAGAGAGTGACTTGCCCAAAGTCACACAGGTGGGAAGAAATAAAAGGACACTTTGAAGAATCCACTTCTTCTGGCTCCAGATCCAGCACTCATTTTGATGAGACTACGGAATTGTTAGAGGGGGAGGAGCCTCAGAACCATCACTATGGGACTAGAAGGGAGCTGAGAGCATGGAATGTTAGACTGGGACAGAACCTTGGTGTGTAGAGTTTTAGAACAGGAAGGAACCTATGAATGTTAGAGTTAGAAGAGCCTTTAAAACAGAAGGCCATGCATGGGAAGGACCTCAAGACACCTAAGAGAAGAGTGGAAAGGGACCTGATTTTCAAAATTGTATCTCTGTCATCCAGAACAATGTAAATAGTGTTCGGGGAGGACACTGATGCTGGTAGCATCTTCCACCTAAAGTATTAAATATGAAATCACCACAAATATTGCATGTGGCATCTTTTCAGCTGAAGAACAAACAAGGCTTCCATTCCTTCTATTGCTTGACTGTTTATCGTATCTTTGACCTTTATTTAGGGGGATTCCATATCTCTCTGTGCCCACAGGCCAGCCTTGGGATGGATAGGGGCAGGCAAGGTTTATTTATTTATTTTGTCTTTTTGGACAGGGCAATGGGGGTTAAATGGACTTGCCCAGGGTCACATAGCTAGTAAGTGGTCAAGTGTCTGAGGCCAGATTTGAACTCAGGTCCTCCTGAATCCAGGGCCAGTGCGTTATCCACTGCACCACCTAGTTGCCCCGATTTATTTTATTTTGATACACATTTTATTTAAGTTTTGAGTTCTGAATTCTATCGCTCTCTCTTTCCCTTCCCCCTGTTCTCTGAGGCCGTAAGCATTCAGGTATAGATTATACATGTTCAATTATGTAAAACATTACCAAAAAAAGTGAAAGAATGAAAGTGAAAAATAGCATGATTCAGTCTGTGTTCAATCAATATTAGTTTTTTCTTTGGAGGTGGATAGTATGCTTCATCATTAGTCCTTTGGGATTGTCTTAGATCATTGTTTTGCTGAGAATAGTTAAGTCATTCACAAACAATATTGCTGTCTCTGTGCACAATGTTCTCCTGGCTCTGCTCACTTCACTATATATCAATTCATATAAACCTTTCCAGACCTTTATGAAATTATCCTCCTTGTCATTTATTTTTATTTATTTAGAATTTTTATTTTCCCAAATTACATGTAAAAACAATTTTTGACATCAATTTTTAAAAAACTTTGTGCTCCAAATTCTCTTCCTCCCTCCAGACCCCCCCAAGAACTCAATTGAGTATATTATACATGAGTAGTCATGCAAAACATTTCCACAGTTTTCATTTCAGTATAGCACAATAATATTCCATTACAATCATACACAACAGCTGTTTAGGCCGTCCCCAATTGATGGGCATCCCTTTGATTCCAATTCCTGGCTGCCACAAAAAAGAGCTGCTATAAGTATTTTTTTACAAATCGCGGCCTTTTCTCTTTTGGGGGAGGTCTTTGGCATATTAACCAGCATGGTATTACTGAATCAAAGGGTATGTACAGTTCTATAGCCCTTTGGGCATAGCTCCAAAATGCTCTCCAGAATGGGTTGGATCAGTTCACAACTCTACTAACATTTGCATGAGTGTCCCAGTTTTCCCACATCCCCCCCCCCAACCATCCAAAATTTTCCTTTTAAAAATTAAGCCACTCTGATAGGTGTGGGGGTAGTACCTCAGAGTTGTTTTAATTTGCATTTCTCTGATCAAATGTGATTTAGAACATTTTTCATATGATTATAAGTAGCTTTGATTTCTTTGTCTGAAAATAGCGAGACAAGTTTATCAACATATTTTAAGCCCCAGCTGGTTCGTAGCCAAGGAATTTAACAAACTACCTATCCTCTCTATTCTTCACCCCCACTGTATAGACCAGATGTTGGGGCCCAGCTGCCCTTTGAACATTTAAATTGTTTATACTCATGTAATTTTCTTTAGCAGGTGACATTTAACTTAATCCAGCTGGTTTATGGCTAATAGTGAAAGAATCCAGGGCAGTGAGACTTTTCCCCTTTCCATTACTTTTCTTTCTAAAATCAGTGGCCCTAGTGAAGAGTTAGTTTGATGTTGCTGAAGAACCAAATGTCAAGACTTTAATGTAATTATAGTTAGGGGCAATAGGTAGATGAACAGATAATTGTTAGACATCGTTTGTTCTTTGGCACAATTTAGAGTCATAACTAGGAAGGGTGACCCTGAAATTCCTTCCAACTATAACATACCATGAATGGAATTAAAATGAGGATTGGGAGAGGATCTCAATTGTGTCTTTGATTAAACTCTGGGACTCAACTCTATGAAGCCTTCTTTGATTGTCTTACTGGTCCTTCTTTTCTCTGAACTTTCTAACAACCAAAGCTATGCCAATAATGGAATGTGGTGAATTATTCAATAGTGAGCCTGATTTTCCTTGGGAGTCTTCAAACCAAGGTGAGGATGACCACCTGTTAGGAATGTTACAGAGCAGATTCCTGTATGGAGTGCTATTGTTGTTCAGTCTTTTCAGTTGCATCTGTGTCTGATTCTTTGTGACCCCATTTGGGGCTTTCTTGGCAGATCCTGGAGTGGTTTGCCATTTTCTTCTCCAGCTCATTTTACAGATGAGGAAACTGAGGCAAAAAGGGTTAAGTGACTTGTCCAGGGTCACATAGCTAGTGTCTGAGGCCAGATTTGAACTCATCTTCCTGACTCCAGGTCTAGTACTCTATCTACTACTCCACCTAGCTGCCTAATATATAGACAGACTGAAGTAATCTAATTGGCTTCCACAGTACTGGATGGGGACTGATAACTCCCTTACCACCAAGCCAGTGCCTAGAATCATGGATTGCCTCATGTCATCTAATCCAGCCACTTAACTTTATGGATAAGGAAAAAGACCCAGAAGGGATAAAAAGTATGTGGGGAGTGGCAGGGAGAGGAGAGGGCCTGGCCAAGGTCTCACATCTCTTTTGTAAGTGGCAAAGCTAGGATTTAAACCTGATTCTTCTGAGACCAAATCCAAGGCTCCTCCCCCATATCATGATATCTTTCTCAGACATAGTTGACATTTATATCTTTCTTTAAGGTGAAGAATTTTGTATAACATTATTTTATTTTATCCTTACCACAACCACCAAGGGAGGTACTGTGAGTTGTACCCATTTTATAGACAAGAAAACTGAGTCCTAGAGATGTAGTGACTTCCCTTGGGTCATGCTGCAGAGCTAGGATTGCAATACATGTCTCCTGAGTCTCTGACTGTGTAAGTTGCTTTGTGCCCATTATTTCTCTGAGCGCTCCATAAATAATTGTTGGTTGACTCATTGAACTTAGAATAATTTCCTGCAATTCTAAGGCAGAATCTGTCCCTGTATTATCAGATCAAATGGAGATTTCACCAATTGCTCTTTTTTTTGTAATTAATGTTCTGCCTCATCAGCAACAGACAATGGTTTCTTCATGTTTCCCCACCCCAAACCCCTTCCCATTAAAGATGAAAAACAAAACAAATCTGGGTAAATCTGTCCAAACAGGACTCCCATTCAAGAAGTGGTGTTGTTAATTCACTTCATTCATACTGATTCAAATCCCTGAGCCGAGGTGCTTCAATTTCCATGTCATCATCCCCATGGCAGATTCTCCTTTTGTGTCATCTTCGCTAAATAAGGAGAAATGTCGTGTGTAGGCAGGCCTTTAGCACACAGAATGCTAGAACTAGATGTTCTGAGGATGTCACTCTGATGTGGGAGCCAAAAAAAGAATGGGCTAATGGGATATGCAATGAGGGCCAGAGGCTTCTAGGAATCAGGGAACGATAGTCCCACTGTACTCTGCCCTCACAAGACCTCGTGTGGAGTGTTGTTTCTGTTCTGGTGTTTAATGGTTAATGAAGGACGTGGCAATCTGGAGAGCATCCAGAGGATGGTAAGGTCTGGAGTCCATAGAAAGAACAGTTGGAAGAACTGGGGATGTTTGTGAGAAAGACAAAGGGGTATGTGTGTATTGGGGGGGAATGGAAAATGGGATATGATTGATATCTTCAAGGTCTTTGAAGGACTGTCATGGGAAGGAGGGTTCCATGTTTTCTGTTTGGCTCCAACAGGAAGAAGTAAGAGAGATGAGTAGAAGTGAGGAACAGGCTTGAGATCGGGGAGTTCTTTCAAACAATTGGGGCTGTTCTAAAACAGAAGGGCTTGGTGGAAAGGTACGCTCCCCTTGGAGATCTCTGAGCACAGGCCTAGCAGATACCTGTTGGGGATGTTATCCTGGCGATCCCTTTTGTGTGTAGCTTTGGCAGGATGACTTCGGAGGTCCTTTCTGACAGTCATGTTCTGTGATTCTGTGAAAGGGGCTCTAGAAAATGGAATATTGGAGCTGGAACCGACTTAGAACATAGAATGTGAGAACTGGAAAAGGAAATTAGGAAATGGAATGTTAGAGCTGGAACAGAATGGAAATTAGGAATGGAATGTTGGAGCTGGGCCACAATTTATTTATTTATTTATCATTCATTCATTCATCCATTCATCTATTCACTCATTTATTAGTTTGTTTGTTTATTTATTTATTTTTTTGCCAGACTGGTGATTTAACAGCTGACCTGGAAAGAGATTTCTTCTTATTCAAGAGGGGTCTTCACCTTTTCTGAAACTTACAGACTAGCAAATTACATGGGCTACTAAGAGGCTTGGCCAGGATTGCCAAGCCAGTATTTGGCAGAATTTGAATTTAAACTTGGCTCTTCCTGACTCCAAGGCTAATCTTTTCTTGACTGTCTCTCTTGAAGAGACCTTGGAGCAGAGCATGTCAGGAATGTCAGAGTTGGAAGGGATCTAGTCCAACCTCATCAATTTAAACTCAACCCCCTCCCCTTGCTATTCGAATAGCACAGGAAACCAAGTCTTGTAGAGGGAAAGGGACCTGCTCATGGTTACACAGGGAGTTACTGGGTGAGCCAGGTCTCCCGGGTTCTTACCTAGGAGTCATTTTACCACGTCATGGTACCAGTTCTTCCTCTGTGGGGAAATGCCAGGGAAATGAACATCAGGATTGCAAAATTCTCCTTTCCAAACTCAACTTGAATTCTCAGCTCCTGGGGGAAGGTATGAATTACACCTCTGCTTCATAAGCAAGCAGAGTAAATGCTACTTTCTAATGGTACCATTCCAAGTACCATGACAGTTGCTTAGATAATGATAAGAAAGGAGGCTGAGAGCCATTCCTGGTGCTGTTCAAATCATAACTGGTAGGCTAGGGTCATGGAAGAGAGATACAGCAGGATACAGAAAGAGTTCTGGGCTTATAGTCACAAGACCTGGGTTCAAATCCTAACTCTATCATTTTACCAACTGTGTCAGTTTTAGTCAGTCAAGTATTCCTGTTTATCTCTTTTTTGGGGGGGGCAATGAGGGTTAAGTGACTTGCCCAGGGTCACACAGCTAGTTAAGTGTCAAGTATCTGAAGCTGGATTTGAACTCAGGTCCTCCTGAATCCAGGGCCAGTGCTTTATCCACTGCACCACCTAGCTACCCCCAGTCAAGTCAATATGAGCCAGATGCTGTGTGGTCTTGAGTCATTTGTGTCACTTCTTTAATACTATCCCCTCAATTATAAAATTGGATAATGTCACCCATCTCTCAGGGTTTTCTGGACTAAAACTTTTTTTTTCTAAACTTCAGTGGGTATTGAGATGTGACCTATTATTATCATTATAGAATTATGGCAATTTAGAGACAAAGGTAGAGGGTCATCTGGTCCAATTACCTACCCAATGCAGGGATTTCCTCTACAAGAATGGATTGAACCCATCCCCCATCTCACCTTGAGCCAAGACCAATGGAGTAAGTTATAGGCTGGTACCATTTATCTCAATATAAGGAAGAACTTTATAATAATTAGAACTAGCCCCAAATGGAATGCTCTTGACCAGTCCCTTCCCTTGATCAGAGAAGAGGCTCGATTCCCACTTCTCATGAATGCCATAGAGAGTATTGCTTCTCTGGATGAGAGATCAAACTAGATGAAGAGTAAGGTTGCTTTCAGTTCTGAGGTTCTATATCTTGGGAGGAGAAGAGGGCTGTTACCCACTCAAACCACCCTTCTTCTGTCTTCTAGTGAAATGGGCTTGTCTTAGTGAAGTGGAGAGCTGTAACTAGGGAGAATCAAACAGGACTCTGTCCCAGAGGACCAACATGGGGTGGGGCAGGTTTCCTCAATGAGAGGGTGTGTTCTCTTTCCAAGGTAACCTCTGTTTCCAAGCCTCACTGCATGTTTCTCTACTGTAGCACCATAGCATACTTCTCTGGGCTCCACCTCACCCTCATCTTTGGGTGGGTAACCAATAGGTTTCCCAAGAAACAGAGCCCTGTCTTCCCCAGAAACTGAATTCTGTTCAGAGTATCCTCTGATCTGCCCCCAACATATACATCCATATTTGCTTCTGGGGTATAGCAGCTATAGGGAAGTATGCTAAGTAGATGGTCATAGTCGATAACCTTCAGTGTTCTGCATGGGGCCCCATTGATATTTATCTTGCCCCATTTCTAATACTGAAGACCTAAAAAGCCTAATATTTGGGTACACCATTCCCCCAGCCACCTCCCCCACCATGCTTTTTGGGAAGTGGGAATTGTCAGAGGCTGGACCTATTTTTAGCTTGCAGCCCTTTATTGAGTGTGAGGTCATAACAGGCAGAGAACTGAGTTTTCCAAAGTTTGGGGCCCAGCTGGGATCCGAATGTTCTCACTGCCATGCCAAGGGGTGACAAAACCCGCCAGACTCCATGGCTGCCACCAAGTGGGTGTCATTACCGACAACCAGCTTTCCTTTTTCATGGATTGTACAGCCCAGAGCTCATTGTGACTCCAATAAAACAGAGGAGACAGAAAATTGCAGGGGGTGTCAACCTGTCCCTTCCATGACTGGATATTCTTGCATGGCAAGGAAGAATTGGGTCACAGGGCTGGCAAGTGACTCTTTTTGCAAAATAAGAATCATTGGTCTTAGAGTTGAAAAAGATGACAGCTTCCCTTGGTCCAACTTCCTGACTAATAAGGCAGATAAGTTAATCATCTCCATTTTACAGAAGAGGAAACTGAGGCACAAATGACTCACCTTTGAGTCTGTGTCCAGGCCCAGACAATGACCCAGACTTCCTTAGTCCAAATCCAATGCTTTCCCCACTATGGCATGCTGGCTTTCTAGGAGAGAAAAAGAGATTGACAGTAGGAAAGATAAGTAGTGGGGTGCCCATGACCCTACACGTTGGCATTTTCTTTCATGTATAGACCTGAGCTGTTCTTTTTAAAAAGTCTCCCATGGAGACTGCCCAGACAGTTGGCCTATGGTTCTAGTAGCTGCCACTGAGTGAACAGTCATGATTTTGGTATGTTAAGTTTTCCCAGGCATGGATAAATCAGAGTAAAAGAACTACTCCCCTCCCCTCCCCTCCCCTCCCCTCCCCTCCAAGAAAACCCCCACCCGCAAACGATGTAATGCATAGCACTGATCCCATGACAATTCACATCTGGGCTTTTCTTTTGCAATCACATTTCTATGCTACTTGTTCCTTTCTTTGTTCCTCTTATTACTCCTCCTCATTTATTCTTGAGAGTCATTCAGATGCTTCTCTCTGCTTTTCTTCTATCTCTCACCTCCTCACCTTTGCGTGGGCTGTTCCTCATTCCTGGAAGATTCTCCATTTTATCATTGCTTTCTAGGAAGCCTTCAGCACCAGTGCCCCTTCCTACTAAAGACCTTTCCCCAATCCTGAAAGTTATTAGTGCTCCCTAACAGAAATTAGTTTGTAGCTGTGTGACCCTGGGCAAGTCACTTAACCCTCATTGCCTTCAAAAAAGAAAGAAAAAGAAAAAGAAAAAGAAAAAAGAAATTAGTTGGCATATATTTTATATTATCTCTTCACATACTGGTTGATGTTTTCTAGTTCATGATAAAAAAAAGCATTTTTTAAAAATTCAGGTCAGGTTGAAGTTCATCAGTTGCATGCTATACCCCTTCCTAATTTTAGGCCATCCCCCCTGCCCCCAGTTGGGTATTAATTTTGATCTTTACACTAACAAGTTGATGGACCAACTATATACATCCCAATCTAGAGAAGACTCCCACACTGGTAGTGAGCCATTTCTTATCTGTCAGAATATAATCAGTTCTATTTGTGGCGTTACTTGTTGTTAGCCATATCCAATGCTTCCTGGCTCTCTTCATGAGGCCTTACTGAGTTCTTCATGGAATTTCTCTACCTCCTAATCATCTGCAGCAAAGGTCACTCAGCCATAATTATTTTCATGATGATCTGTTTTAAAAAGCTTACCACAAGTACTACACTGAAATGACTAAGTGGCTCAGGAAATGATGTTTCTTTGTTGCCTTTGGGGGCAACCCACTCTACCAATCAATCAGTCAATCCATCAATTACCTTTTATTAAGAAGAGTGAAATAGATGTTCTGCTGTGTACACGGCAAAGTTTTTTCCTCCTCTCATTTTGCATGTAAGTTTAAATTTTTAAAAAACTTTACCCAAAATAGAAAAAAGAGTTGGACCCAATTAAACAGCAACAATCTTCATGGAAGAGAAAAACTATTACTAAACTCATGGATTAAAGTTATACTTATATATCTATTTACAAAAAAAAAAAAGAATAGTGAAGTAGACTCTGCCCTCAAGGAGTTTATATTCTAAAGGAAAATACAATATGTACAGATATGAGTATATATAGCATTTATATATCTTGTATGTGTATGTGTATACATACACAGAATGAATAAATTTAGGGGGATTTGGGGGGATTCTAGCAGGTGAAAAGACCAGGAAAGGCTTAATGGAGAAAGTGTCACTTGTACTGAGTCTGGAAAGAAACCAGAAATTTCAAGAAGGAAAGATACAGAAGGATTGCAGTCTAAGGATGGGGAATGGCCGATACAAAAATCTAGAGATAAGAGATGGAACATCCTATATATGAGATAGTGTATAGGCCAATGTGGCTGGAGCAGAGGGTAGCAAGTGAACCAGAAGAGAACAGCGTCGTCCAGGGAAGAGAGAGGATCCAGAAGGAGTGGGTAGTCAACAGTGTTAATTACAGAAGAGAGAACTTGAGGAATGAGGACTAGAAAGGTACGATTTTATTTGGCTCTTAGGAGATTGTTTGTATCTTTGGATGGAGCAGGTTCAGTTAAATGATGGGGCCAGAATCCAAATTGCAAGGTGTTAAGCAGAGAATGAGAGGAGGCGAGCTGAGGCAGCATTGGTCATTTGTCAAGGAGTTTTTGAGAAAAGGAGGGTGATAGTGGAGATGATACTCTGTTTGGGTCTTCTTCCCCCACTCCCACTCCTTGTAAAGCCCCATCCCAAAAAAGTAGCTGACATCTCTCAAGGTTCTGGGTTTCTAGTATTTCTATTCATAAGCCCCCACCAATGTCCTCATTACTTATCAGATGTACTTAATTAGCTTTTACAAAAGGCATTTTTCTCAGGAGATATATCAAGGACCATTACAAAAATTATATATCCAAACCAGGAGTTCACACTATCCTTGCACATAAAAGGTCTAGAGAGAGCAGGCTTAAATTTCAGGTAAAAAAAAAAGGTGGTGAAGCATACGTGTAAGGGGTGTATGGCAAAGGGCAAAACAGCTTCTGGTTATTAGTTCTTTTCTCCCTCTTCAGAGTCTTCATGAAGTTCTTTTTCCATGTAGCTGTCTGACAGACTCTAAGCATTGGTGTCTATGTAGGGCACATATCCAGAACTGCCCTTCATTCCTGAAAATACCTCTGTCCTCAGGTGATTTTATTTCCATAACCATCCTCTATCATCAACCACTATTATTCCAGTGACTACTGTTACTAACTCTGGCCAACTGTTGGGTGAGAGAAAAAGAAAAGAAATTCTCGGCTGCCCCTAGACAATTCTTTCTCATTTCTTTCCCTGGTGATGCGGGACTGGACTTCAGGAAGGAGAGTGAGGCTGGACTAATCAAACTGGGAGTCGTCTGGAAAAGAAATCGTTAAATCCATGAGCTAATGAGGTCAAAAAAGAGGGTATACCACAAGAAGAAGAGGGCCCCAGATAGTGTCTTGAGAAACACCCATGCTCAGAGACAAGGCATGGCTGATTTTGTGATTTCATGAGCCAAGCTCACTTCCCTCCTAGATCAGCTTCCTCACTGGACCTCCCTACCTCCTCACCAGCAGCTTTGTCCCCATGTAGGTACCCTCTCCTCAGCATCCCACCCTCCTGCTTTCCAATTCCCCTTCATGTTTTGTGTTCTCCAATTAGACTGGAATCTCCTTGTGGGCAGGGCTTGTCTCATTTGCTTGCATTTGTGTCCTGAATGCTTCACACAGTGCCTGTCCCATAGTGCTTAATGATCTCTCTATATCTCCATGATCCACCAATGGAAAACTGAAAAAGAATAAAAACAGGTAGGAGGAAAACAATGAGAGAGTCATACAAAGAAAAAGCTGAGGGTCTGGGGGGAAGGGGCAGTTAAAAGCAACAAAAGCTATAATTAAGGGATCCTTGGTAACACTGGAGAAAAGAGTTTCAGTGAGGGATGAAGATAGAACTCAGAACACAGGGGATTAAGAAGTAATTAGGAGGGGCAAAGAATGCTATTCTAGGTACTTACTTGTGAAATTCAAAGTCAGATGCATGGAGGTGATGTCCCCACCCATTCCTACCTGGTACTCAGCTTGTCACTGACAAACAGGTTAACAGCCTGCTACCTTTCCCCATATTTATGCCCTATGTACTGGGGCATAGGAACTGGAGAGGCGTAAGGGATCCTGGGCTCATAGATTTTTTTTTTTTGTGGAGCAATGAGGGTTAAGTGACTTGCCCAGAGTCACACAACTAGTAAGTGTCAAGTGTCTGAGGTCAGATTTGAATTCAAAGAACTCCTGAATCCAGGGCCTGTGCTTTATCCACTGAGCCACCTAGCTGTCCCCTGGGCTCATAGATTTAGAACTGAAAGAGGCCTTAGAGGTGATCTGGTTCAAGGCCCTCATTTTTATAGATGAAGAAACCGAAGCCCAGAGAGATGAACTTACCCAAGGTCGAACAAGTAACAAGCAGCAGAGATCAAGGCTTCCCACTTGGGTCCTCTTACTCTGAATCAGCTATCTTTTCCACTGTGCTATTTATTCCTTCCCTAGAGGGCCAGTGGCAGACCTCTGCAGGAATACTGGTGAATGGATGAATAAATAGTGTTGGCTAGAGAGTCACTCACCATCATTTTTCTAGTCATGCTCATAACTATTCCCCTGATCCCTGTGGGGCCAAAATTTCTCACCTCCTAGAGCAAGTCTCCTTAATATTTCTTTGTGTATCATGGAACCCTTTGACAATCTTAGTGAAGCCCACTGACCCCTCTCAGAACAATGTTTTTAAATAATTGAAGGAAATATTGGCTTTCAGTAAGGAATAAATAAAACAAAAATGTAATTTTCTCCTTCAAATTCATAGACCTCTTCCAATCTATCTGTTGACTCTTTTGGGGTGCATGGACTCTAGGTTAAAAATGCTTGTCTTCAAGCAAAACCCTTTGGCTCTGGCTCGGTGGACAAGTGCTGCTGACCCGTGGACAAGAACCTGGAGTTTATGGTATCAACAATTAAAGTTAATGTTGGTCTTAGAACTAAGTGAGTCATAGCACTCTCTGTGCCTTGTCCCATCATTCTGTCATCATCACCCATGAAACAAAAGGAACCATACAGCTAAAACTAAGCATCTTCTTGTAGTTTCCTTTGCTATGGTCCAAAGTCATCCCAAAATGGCCTGACTAAAGGTGATGAATCTTTCTGGTCCTCAAAAGGGGGTGTCATAGTGCACAGAGTACTGGGCCTAGAGTCAGGAAGACTTATCTTCCTGAGTTCAAATCCAGTCTCAGACACTTACTAGCTGTGTGGTCCTGGGCAAGTCACTTTACCCCGTCTCTGTTTTCTCATCTGTAAAATGAGCAGGAGACAGAAATGACAAACCAGTCCAGTATCTTTGACAAGAAAACTCCAAATGGGGTCACAGAGAGTCAGATATGACTGAAATGACTGAACAACAACACAAGTTCCCACCAGGGTCTTCCTCAATGCCTTTTCAAGATGGTAGAAACTGCTAGAGCTTGTTCTAGCAAGTTCTCCACTGCATTCTACTAGCATAGTCTTTGGGATTCTAGGGCCATTCCACACCATGATTAGGCATTAGATTAGAACTTTGTCAAGTAAATAAGTATTTATTAAATACCTACTGTATGCCAGGCACTGAGCTAAACACTGGGTTTATAAAGAAAAGCTAAAACAATCTGCACCCTCAATGAGCTCACAGTTTAATGAAGTAGATTTCATGAAAAATGTCCAGATAACATAGAGATAGGGTAAATTGGAGGAAACCTTAGAGGGAAGTATGAGCATCCCCCTTATGGTATGAGTGTTAAGGGGGACCCACAAAGGTTTCTAATATAAGATGAGTCTTTAGCTGAGACCAGGGAAGGAAGCCAGGGAAACCAGGAGGTAGGAAAAGAGAGTATTCCCCAAATGGGGGACAGCCAATGAAAATGCATGGGGTTGGGAGATGAGCAGTCTTGACTCGAGGAAAAGGAAGGAGGCCAGTGCTGTAGGCTTATAGAATGGAGGGGAGTACTAAGATATATAAGAACACAGGAAAGGTAGAAAAGGAGCCAGGTTATAAAGAGTAGCAAAAGCCCTTTGCAGAGGTTCTGGGACAAAATGTAGAGAAAACCATGACCTAGCTACCAAGGTCCTAATTGTGCCTTTGAGGTTCTTGCTTCAAGCAGGGATTGCTCAAGGCAAAATCTTGAGGTGGGTCTCCAGGTATCTCAGGAAAGGATCAGCTGAATTCAGTTCCACTTTGGTTGAAATGACTGATGCAGGCTAAATATGCAGCCTCTCTGCCACTCTCTCTCTATGGAGATTAGGATTTTTAGAGAGTGCTAAAATTTAAACCAAAGGAATGATTCTCTAAGGGTGCAGTTTCTAGTATGAGCAAGCAGGTTGAAAATAAAGCCACTGGAAAAAAAATAAAATAAAACCACTGATTTTTTCCCTTTTGTTCTGATTTTTCTTTCACGACATGACTCATGTGGAGATATGTTTAACATGATGACACTGTATAACATATCAGATTGCTGGCTGTCTTGGGGAGTGGGAAGGGAAGGGAGGAAGGGAGAAAAATTTGGAACTCAAAATCTTACAAAAATGAATGTTGGAGGTTATCTTTTCATGTAATTGGGGAAAATTACTGTTAAGTGAGCAAAAGTAAATTAAAAAATTTTAAAAAGGAAAGAAAGAAAATAAACCACTAAGTTTGATTTAAATTTCTGGCAAAAGCCCTAAAAAGTATTACAAAACAAATGTTTAGCCTTAAGACAGTTAATTGCCCCAGAGCACTAAGAGTGACTTGCCCAGGGTCGCAGAGACAGAAGTGTCAGAGGCTCAATTTGAACCCAAGTCTTCATGGCTGTGAGCCCAGCTCTCTGGCCCCTGTGCCAAGCTGCTTCTCAAGGTGTTGGAAAAATGAATTATAATCATGCCACCCAGGGAGCTGCTCATCCTGTTCCGTCTAGCATCAGAGTAAAGTTGGCGCCAATCTCAAATATTTTTGCCCTTAAGCTGATGGAACATTCTTCTCCCTGCCTTGGCTTCCCTGTCTGGAATATATCTCTGGTTTCTTTTCCAGGGGGAAATGTTCTCCCTAACTTCCACCTGGAAGTGAAAGGTGTTGTACCACAGCCACAGAAAAGGGTTGTCATTTCATAACCTTGACTCAATTCTACATTCTTACAGGTTCCTTTGGCCAGGTACAATAGCACCAGACATTTCAGGCTGAGAACAATAGCTCACTGTGAGCTCTGAGAAAGGAAGGGCCCAGAGAGAAGCTACTATTCATGTCTTTTGAAGGTTTGTTGAACCATAAAGCTCCCCAAGGAGGAGTGTTTGTCTAAGCCTACAACGGGACTCCCTCCTTTGTAATTAGTCACAAGGAAATACTAAGGGCCAGAAAAAGAGAGAATAAGGGAAGGAAAAGAGGATCAAGGACCATTGATTCCTGTTTTTCCAGACAGATGCTTTCAACTGCCTTAGATTAGATCGGATTTTATAATCCTAAAATGTTGGGGCTGAGTGAGATCTTGTAGATTGTTAGGTACAACCCATACACTTTACAGAAGAAAGTCAGGATCAGAAGGGGAGTCGCTTGCCTAAGGAAACAGAGAGTTACTGTGGTGCTGTGGATTGAGTTTGGTACTTGTAGTTAGGAAGACTTGAGTTTGAATCCTGATTCAGATACTTACTGGATGTATGATCTTGGGCAAGTCACTTAAATTTGGTATACCTCAATTTCCTCATGTGTAAAATGGTGGTAATAATAGCACATCCCTCCCAGGGTTGTTATGGTGATTAAATGAGATAACACATGTAAAGTGCTTTGCAAACCATATAAAGGCTGACTATTATTATTACATGATCTAAGGTCTCTTCCAACTCTAAATCTTATGGTATGTGACAGTGTCTCTGCCCTTGAGTTGCTCAGTATAGTTGAGAAGATAAGATGTAGTCCATATAGAATATGATAGGTTGTCACATGAGTAGTAAAGACAAGGTGCTTTGGGGGTTCAAAAGAGAGAAGTCATATTTGGTTTGGGGAAGGGGAAATTAGAAGGGGGAAATTAAGATAGGCTTCATGGAGGTGGTGGCATTCGATCTGAATTAGGATTTCCTTAAATGTGAGTTGGGGAGGAAGAAGGGCAATCTAGAAATTGGGAATCGCATAAAGCATTGGATGCATATAGGAGACAATGGGAGGCAAGACCACAGGTAAGGCAGGCTTGGAGAATATCAGAGGTGAAACAGACCTTAGAGATAATTTAATCTAACCCTTTTATTTTACAGAGAAGGAGACTAAGGAAGGGAAATGACTCACCCAAAGTCACACAAGAAGTAAGTAGCAGAGCTATCAGGATTTGAATACAAATCTAATACTCTTTCTATTACACAATACTGTCATTTGGGGCTAGATAGTTAGGGACCTTGAATTCAATTTTATTCACTACAATTCAATTATCTCAATGTAATTCAATTCAACAGATATTTATTGATACAGAGAATCTGTCTAGGTCTCCATGTTCCCACAATGCTTTGGGGTTGAGAGTTTTATTTACTCAGGAAAAATCTCTGAATTAAATCTCCCAGAGACCTTTGCTTGGGTTTCCCAGTGTGCAGATCTCACCAGATGAAATTTGATAAATGTTCCTATGCAGCAAGTTCAAAAAGCACAGGAGAAGGGAGATCCCCTAGAAGCACCAAAGATAACAGGCTGCTAAAAGCAGAGGCTTCCAAGGGGCAGACAATGTTCTCTCTTCCTCAAGTGAAGAAGGGATGCAAAGCACCTCAGCCTCCGAGTTGCCATAGCCACAGGGCATCAGTTTCAGAAGTCAGTTTTAGCTGTCACTTTCTCCTATAAGTTTCAACTATGCCTCTTTCTCCCTATGTTGATGTTGAGGATACCGGGGAGTGGACAGAGACAACCTTTTGAGGTGTGAGAGGTAGCAGCTTTGAGGAAATAAGAGGTAAGGATTCTCTCTGTTCAAGTTTTTGTTCCCAGATACAGTTCACGGAATATTCTCTGTTTTAAATTCATGTGTCTGCTGGCTTGTTCTGGAAGATTTGTGGAAAGTGGGGCTTGGCACTATGAATTTTAGCAAACCACGAGCTTAGGTCTAACTGAGAGTGAAGCCACATTAGCAGGTTCTGGGCTACTGTTAGCTCCTGCCATGTTCAAGACACAGGTCAATACCTTTCTTAAAAGCCTAGGTGGTGCAGTGGATAGAGCACTGGCCTTGGATTCAAGAGGACCTGAGTTCAAATCCAGCCTCAGACACGTGACACTTAACTAGCTGTGTGACCCTGGGCAAGTCACTTAACCCTCATTACCTTGCAAAAAAATAAAAAATAAAAAAGCCATCAGTGTCCAAAAGATAAAATCAAAAAGACTCAGCCTGGCATTAAAAAGAGCCCACAGACTTATGTCCCCTTCACAAAAACTACCAGTTTAATTGCCCTTTTAAACCTCATATTCCTCATCAGTAAAATGGATAATGTTAGGCCTGGAAAGGACATTAGGACAAATTATATCAGAGCTAGAAATGGCCTTGCAGATCATCTGCCACTTACCTTTCATTTTATAGATGAGAATACTGAGGTCTAGAGGACAAGTGACTTATCCAAGGTCTCACTACCACTTAGTGACAAAGCCAGTTCTAGACCCCAGGCTGCACTCCGCCCTACACACTGTTTAACCCTGATCTACCACTGTTGTCTGAAGACACCCAGCTCTTCTTGCTGAGTTGCTGTGGTAGGGTTAAACAATGTCAGGGTACAAAGTCGAAGACTGAGCCAAGTCATTTAGCAATGAGGGTATCATGACCCAAAGGAACTTTCTTGAAGTGGAATGGGTTTTGGACACCATCTAGCCTAGCCCCCTCATTTGTACCAAATACTGATTTTTCCACTTAATGGCCAGAAGCTAAAAGTTTGCAAAGCCTGCTATCTGACTTAAGCCCAGAGAAATAAAATGACTTGCCTGAGGTCATATAGCAAGTTAGTGATAGCGCCCAGGATGAGGGTTTGGACTTCCTGGTTCCAAGTTCTGGGTTCATAAGACTTGGGTTTAAATGTTGATCGTATGCCTTACTAGTTCTGTGACCTACAGTCAACCTCACAATGACAAAAATCTATGTTTGCCTTTAAAAGCTTTTTTGTTTGTTTAAAGTATCACCAAGTGAGGCAGTGTATTGATGTAACCAGAGTATTGGCTGTGGGGTCAGAGGGCCTGGGTCAGAATCCCAGCTCTGCTATTTACTGCCTGAGTGACCTTGGGGAGGTCATTTCAATTCTCTCCTCTTTGTTTTCACGCTCCCAAAGCTCTTTTTACAGGGCACTGGATGGCTCTGGGGTTGTTTCAAAGTGCTGAGGGGCAGTAAGGGAGCCTGGATGTCTTGCCAAGCTTCCCTGAACAGGAGTGATCCCTGACCCCAAAAGTTAGATTTAGCAACAATGGTTGATCTTTGATGAAAAAGTTCCCTTTCCCTGTCAACATGACTAAGCCACAGGATAAAGTCCCTACTTCTTAACATGGTATTCAAGGCTCTCTGCAAATGAGTCTCAGCAGAAGTTTTCAGACTTGTCTCTGGCTTGGAGGTCAGCACGGCATAGTGGAAACCACACTGAATTTGGGAGGCAGAAAACCTAGCTTGGAACTGGTCCCAGGTTCTGTGCTTACACGATTATGGGATAAGTCCTTCCCAGTTTCTATATCTATAAAATGGGGATAATGACATTTGGACTGCCTTCCTCACACAGGGTTATTACAAAAGGAAAGTGCCTAGTAAATCATAAAATTCCTTAGAAATGGAAGTTAGTATTAAATCCCCACCCTATGCAGCCTCCTATCCAGATAAAACAGTCAACCCCCTCGTTCATTGTGCCTTGACTATGCTTTATACTTTGCCTCCTCCATGTCTTTGCTTCTGCTAGTCCTCTCATATAGAACACCCTCCCCAAACCAACACAGACCTTGTAAAATCCATCCATCAATCAACATTTATTGAGCACCTACTATGTGTCAGGCACTGGGCTAAGTGCCCCTCCCCCCCCCCCCCCCGGCACATATCAAGGTATGCATAGATGGGGCACCCTTGGTACAGAACTGATTTTCTACACTAAATGTATCTGTTCTTGTGTTGCTGTTGAGTAGTATTTTTAAAAAAATTTTTGTTTGACTCTTTGTGACCTCGTTTGGGGTTTTCTTGGCAAAGATATTGGAGTGGTTTGTCATTTTTTTTTTCCTCCAACTCATTTTACAGATGAGGAAACTGAGACAAACAGGGTTAAGTGACTTGCCTAGGGCCACACAGCTAGTAAGTATTTGAAGCCAGATTTGAAGTCAGGAAGATGAATCTACTTGACTCTAGGTCCAGCACCCTATCCACTGTGCCACCTAACTGCCCTATAGATATGTATTTACAGGATGACAAATACCTCCCTGGACTTTGCATCAGGAATGGAATTTCCATAGGACAAGTGGATTTCCCCTTGCTGGACAAGTTTAGAGCCAAAGATGCTACTGAGTGAGAACCTGAGAGAGGTTCTCTTGGAAGGTCTATCGTGTCCATTGTCAATATTCTCATGTTGAATAAATGAATTAAAAGGCATTTATTAAGTGCCTGCTATAAACAAGACTCTGTGCTAAGCATTGGAGGGAAAAGAGCAGTGGGACAGTCCTTACTATCAAGGCGCTTGCGTTTTGTTTTTGTTTTTGTTTTTTTGTTTGTTTGGTTGTTTTAGTAAGGCAATTGGGGTTAAGTGACTTGCCCAGGGTCACACAGCTAGTAAGTGTTAAGTGTCTGAGGCTGGATTTGAATTCAGGTCCTCCTGACTCCAGGGCCGGTTCTCTATCCACTGCGCCACCTAGCTGCCCCTGTGCCACCTAGCTGCCCCGGCGCTTGCGTTTTAATGGGGGAAACAACACATATGGAAGGTTTCAGCTGTGACTCAGATAGAAAGATCCCATGGTCCTTAGGGCACTGGGGCAAAGCAGATAATAATACATCTTTTTAAATGTCATTTGCACTGATACAATCACATCCATTTCTCATGCTGTTGTTTATTCTTTATTCTCAAAGAGGACTATGACATTGGGGTGGTGTCATGACTTGCACTGAATTGGATTTAAGTGAGGGAGGGCTGTGCAAGATCACCAGCCTCACTCTCTCCTTCAGAGCCATCTGGGTCCAGTGGCAAGATACATATCAGGATGGCTGAAGATGGCAGTTAGGGTTAAGTGACTTGCCTAGGGTCGCACAACTAGTAAGTGAAGTCAGGTCCTTCCAACTTCAGAACCAGTGCTCTATCCACTATGCCACCTAGCTGCCTCTTTTTTCACACTACCCATCTCCTGATAGAGAGGTGATGTTCTCAGGGAACAGATTGACACTTTTAAAAAAGTTTTTTGGACCTAATCAATGTACAACTTGTTATAGTAGTTGTTGTTGTTTACTATGTGTTTGTAACAAGGGTTTGTCTTTCTTATTTCCTCAGTTGGTGGTGGAGAGTGGGAGGGAGAGAAAGTATGTGGATCTGAAAACAAAATAAACTTTAATTTTAAAAAACCATCTGGGACAGCTAGGTGGCACAGTGGATAAAGCACTGGCCCTGGATTCAGGAAGACCTGAGTTCAAATCCGGCCTCAGACACTTGACACTTACTAGCTGTGTGACCCTGGGCAAGTCACTTAAACTTCATTGCACCTCAAAAAAAAAATCATCTCCATTTCTGCTGCTGAACCAAACATTTTGATAGTGAGAACTCTTATTCCTCAATTTTCAGTGAAGTTATCTTCATTTGGCCATGGATCCTTATTCTCTCAGGGGATAATGGAAAGCATGCTTTTCCCTAACTCCAGCTGCTCCCATGGGAGAAAGCTGGTTCCATGTCACAATCTCCAAATAGGAATGGCTCAGATAACCTCCCTTGGACAGGTAGGATGGTGAAGTGAGAAGTGTTTGTTGATGGACTGATAAGTTGAATTGAACAAGGAGTTAGGAGACCCAGATTTGAGTTCTACCTTTGCCACTAACTTCTGGGTCAGGGTTTAGAACCACACAATTTCATAACTTCAAAGGACCTTAGAGAACAATTAGTTCAACTGCCTCCACTTTAATGGAAGAAACTGAGGCTCAGACCAGGGTCCAAGTGACTTGCCCATGGTTATGGCTAGGGCTGAAACCCAGATCTCCCTGACTCCTGTTTGGTTGGTTGATTCAAGGAAGAAAATAGTTTTTGAACTGTTTCCCCTGACCCTTTGATCTCTCTCTGTCCAAGTTCCTATTTAGGAATCCCCTATTATTACAGGGAATCAGAGTTCTAGGATTAGCTCTCTCACTAATTAGCCACGTTTCCTTGGCTGACTGTTTGGTTTCCTCTCTCTTCAGATAAGCCAATCTTCTGCTCTTTCCAATACATCACAAATAAAGGAGGCAGCATAGACATATGGGCTCTCTCCCTGATTCTTTGATTTTTGGGGTGGTGAGGAAATAGAAAGTGAGGGGGAAACCCATCAATTGGAGAATGACTAAAGTATGTTATATTAATGTAATGGAATATTATTGTGCCATAATGACTTCAGAGAATCCTGGGGAGACTTGTCTGAACTGATGCTGAGTGATATGTGCAGAGCCAGAACAATGTGGTAAAAATGGACAACTTTTGGGGCAGCTAGGTGGCACAGTGAATAGAGCACTGGCCCTGGATTCAGGAGGTCCTGAGTTCAAATCTGGCCTCAGACACTTGACACTTACTAGCTGTGTGACCCTAGGCAAGTCACTTAACCCCAATTGCCTCACAAAAAAGGGACAACTTTTAAGAACTCTAACCAATGCAATGATCAACCATGATTCCAGAGGACCAGTGATGCAGGATGCTACCCACCTCCCAACAGACAGAGGGGAGATGGACTCAGACACACATTTTTAGAAATTACTAGTATGGAAGTTTGTTTGTCTTGACTACAAATATTTTTGCAAGAGTTTTGTGTTTCTTTCTTCTCAATAGGGGGAATTTAGAAGGGAGAAAAATGGTTATTTATTTTAAAAAATTAATAAGTGTATAAGTAAATATTTATAGATATGCAAATAAAGATTTGAATAAATTGATTTTTTAAATTAATAAGTATTTTTAAAGGGAGGGAACCCCAATATTGTATGATACAGTACAGTGATGGTTGTTTTCGAAATCATAGGACCTGTACTTACATCCAGCTGTCACTTTCTACCTCAGTTTCTTCACCTGTGAGAATGGGCTAGAATAGCCTCTTAGCTCTGACTCTATGAATCCACCCTTCAGAAGGTACTTGCCGGAGGTCACACAGCTCAAGCATGAGACAGCTAAAGAAAAGAGAAAGGAAACCACGAAACTATGCTAATGATCATCTCAGATTTTCAAAGTTTATTTGGCCTGAATCCTTTAAGGATCATTTGCTCCCAGGATTTTCATGGGGAAATGTTCCAAGGTTGTAAATCAATCTTCTTTCTTCAAAGCAAGAGAAAAGGAAAGGGTCGAAGGGAAGGAAAGCGAAATCTGAGTCTTTAGAAAATAAAAATCTAATTTTTTTTTTAAATCCTTGAAAAAATACAAATAGTGGCTTCTCTCCAACTTGATATCCTTCCCATCCCCACCAGATTTAGTGCCTGGGTCTCTTGGGAGTCCATCAAAAGCTTCCCTCTCCCTTTCCTCCTTCTGCCCTAAGCCAAATCCCAGACCCAGGTCTAGTTGGTTTGGGTGGGCCCAAGCCCCGAGGAGGAGCTGGGCCTCTGCAGCCCTCTTCCATAGCTGGCTGGTTTTAACTTGCCCATTGCCTGTTTTTCCCCCCAGCTTCACTGAGGCATCTAAGTGCATCCAGAAGCCCTCAGGGGCTTCATCATTTTGCTTACTAAGCTGACATTTCAGGGAAAGGCAAACACTGTCTCCAAGATCCTGGATGGCTGTAGCCAGTATCCAGAGAAGAGGCCCCAGATATCTACAGATACTCAGCCAAGGCCTTGTGCAACACTGGCTTAAATCACCTTTGGGAAGCTGCTCTGGCCAGCAAGATTCCGTGTCAGGCATCCTGTTACCCCGTCCCCCAAATCCCTCCAACCCCAGATACAATCATGCGTTTTGTTAGAATTTTTCCTGTGTCGCTAGGGGTGGCTAGTCTGTTTTCAACTTTGCTTCAGTTTGGCTTCCTTTCCTTGATTTGATAATCCACAGTGAGATGGGCAACTCAGGGGATGAGGAGTTTTACAGCCAGAATGCAACTTTGGCCATAGGATGTCAGATCTAGAAGGGTCCTTAGGACATAGGATGTTAGATTTGTGAAGAACCTTAGAACAGAGCATGTTCTGGGAGGAACCTTAGAACAGAGAATGCCAGAGCTGGGAGGAATGTTAGAACAGAAAATGCCAGAACTGGGAGGGACCTAAGAACAGAGGATGTCACAGCTGGGAAGGTCCTTAGAACATAGGATGGTAGGTTAGTGAGGGAACTCAGAGCAGAGAACATCAGAACTGGGAGGGGCCTCAGAATAGGGAATATCAGAGCTGGGAGGGGCCTCAGAACAGGGAATGTCAGAGCTAGGAGGGGATCTTACAACCCAGAATATAAAGCTCAGAGAGAATTTAGAAGAGAAGATACCAGAGCTGAGAGAGACCTTAGAACAGAGAATGTCAGAACTAGAAGAGACCTTAGAACATCGGGTCAGAGCTGGGAGCAACATTAAAAAAACAGAATATCAGAACTGTTAGAGACCTTAAAACAAACAATATTAGAGATAGAAGGGATCTTAGACTATAGAATGTTTGAACTGGAAGGGGCATTAGAACATAGCATCTGAATTAAGAGACTCTAGACCGTGGGATGTTAGGACATCCGAAGCAAGGATTAGGAGGGACCTTAGAATTTAGAATTTGAGAGTGGGAAAGCCTCTTGGAGGTGGTGTAGGAAACTAAGACCCCTATTGGGAAAAATTGAGGATCTGTCCCAAGGGCAGACTAAGATTTTGTCATCTATGTTGCTTTTTCTCAGATCAGAGTCTTGACTCAGAGTGAGCCATGACACAAAGTTTGTCTCAGCCTAGTCACTCAGTACGTTTTCCCTCAGCCCAGTTAAGAGCCAGGCTTTTGAACAGAAAAGATAAATGAACCCTTTTAATAGATGATCTGAAGATCAGACAAGAGCACAGAGCCTGGACAGGCAAGGAATCTCTACCTTATCACTTGTCTAGGTGTCTGCAATTTCACTTATTCTTTCATTTGGATCATAAAGCCTTCCTTCCTCTCCTCCTTCCTCCCTCCACCCCGCTGACCCCTGCTGCCAGAATCCCTTAAAACCCTATAACTGGTTCACATTTGGGGAAGGGGGGTGATGATGAGAATCACCTTAAGTTATTATCAACCAATGTTTTAGAACAGATTACTTCCCCCACAAAACAATGCCACCTCAAAGGTGGCAGGACAGTGGCTCAAGGTTGCCTCTATAAAGAATGTGGGGCCAGAAGCCCACACTTGTCCACATTTTTTGCATCTCAGAGTGGATTTGAACCTTACATTTTTGTGTATAAAACTGAAAACATCTGTTATGACAGTTTTCTCCATTACTTTAAAAAATCATAATTCAAATGAGCATGTTGGCTCAATTTTGTCTCTACTCTTAAGAATTTCCTCCTGCTCTCTACTATTCTTTTACTAAAGGTGTATGGGGTGTTCAGGGAGGATTAGCAACTCTCGAGTGAGGGTTTGCCAAGCCATTTTCAGGACTGTTCATCCACCTTTGGTGTCCACCTGCCACCTAACTTTCACCTGTGGCTTCAAGAAGCTGCAGCATGCTCATCAGCCACACCCCAGTAAATCATCTCAGCAGGCAGGCTAAACCAGGTTGAGAGTAACTGATGGGCCTCAAACCTGTCAGTGAGTTAGGGGGATGTCTACCCCAAGCATGTGAAGACTTCCCCTAGAGGAATGGGTGGATGAGAACAATTGGTTCCAACAGGCAAGAAGGCGGCTGAAGCGGGCACTGTAGAACATTTAGAGCTCGGTCAGACAGATGCTAGGGTCATCCACTACATCCTGAGCCCTCACCAGTCATCCTGACTTTTGTCTCAATGACTCTGGAAGAGAGAGAGTGAGGCTCATGACTTTGTGCAACTCTGCCTCACTCAAATCCAATTCACTCACAAGACAAGGCATCACCTTGTGATATCATTGGTCCTCTTTGAAAACAAAGGACAAGGGGCAGCCAGGTGGCACAGTGGATAAAGCACTGGCCCTGAATTCAGGAGGACCTGAGTTCAAATCCGACCTCAAACACTTGATACTTACTAGCTGTGTGACTCTGGGCAAGTCACTTAACCCTCATTGCCCCACAAAAAAAGAAAAGAAAACAAAAGACAAACAGCAATATTCTTTGAATTAATTATAGATTTTTTTGGTATTCCTATCACTTTTCTTCTCTTCCATTCTTCCCTTCATCTAAAACCCCCAGAAAAAAAAGGCATCCCTTCTAACAAGTATGACAGCAGATGAATGCGTTGACTATGTTTTAAAAGGTTCCTCTCATTTTATATGACTGTAGCCCATTCCCTCTGTGCCAAGAGGTGGGAAGTATGATTCATCCTCATCTTCTGGGGTCATCATTGGTCACTGCATTAATCAGCATTTTTAATTCTTTCACAATTGCTTTCCTTCACGAGATTTAGTCATCATAGAAACCATTCACCTGGTTCTGTTCACTGCATTATGAATCAATTCATGCACATTTCTCCATGTTTCCCTCCCCACAGTCAGGACCTGTTAAAAATAGGTTTCATTGATGTGTTTTGTTCTGCCTAACCATTTCTGCGTGCCCATTCTGCCACTTCCATGAAGCTTTCTGTGGTAACAAAGCAAAATTAGCCCACACGGTGCTCATGTCTCATAGTGTATGAAATGTTCTGTATCTGGTAAGGTGGAAAACGCATGGATTCTGGAGCTAGAAGGCCAGGTTCAAATCCTGCTTCTGAGACTTACTATCTATATAACATGGGGCAAATCACTTAACTTCCCTGGTCACTTGTAAAATGAGATAACTGGACTAGATAACTTCGGAAGTTTCTTCCAGCTCTCAGTATGCTTCCTAGTCCCCAGTCTTTCTACCAAAGTTTCTTTCAGATAAATTGTTGTCTTCCATGTCTTTCTGGATTTGTGGAACTGGGTTTTTTTTAAACAAAAATATAGAACTTTGCACTTGTCCTTCTGCCAGGTAAAAGATGAAATGACTGACTGAGGAAACAAAGGTTCAATCTTCCAAGCATATTGATTTATTGAGCAATGCAGGCCAATTGCCTAACAAAGTGGGACCAGACCTCCATAGCTTAGGGCTGGATCCTGAATACAGGGGGAGACAGACTTTTCTACATTAAAAATAATAATCAAATAAGGCCAATTAATTAAAAGAAAGTAATACAACAAACAATCTGATTTCTAATTGGATGAAAGATTAGGGATGTTCCAAAGTCGGGAGGGGGAGAGTGAAAAGGTACAATTCTCTGAAATTAGAAAAAGACATGTCTTACCCACCACCTCCCCCAAGTATTCGTAAGCAATCAAAGAAACATGGAAACAATAACTGATTGATCAGTGTGGGGCCAGTTTTCAGATAAGAAATCTGGACTGCTTGAGATGTACAATTGTGAGAAAACTCCATACATCAATCTTTGGATTTGACTGTGTTTCTGGTCAGCATAACCTACGCCCTTAGTTAAGGGTCTCTAAACACAGGTAGAACCTAGCCATGCAGGGCTAGGTTCAAACAATACAATAAGGTTTTCTTCCAATTCGCACAACTGAATAAAGTTTTCTCACAGATAGAAATTGGATCAGACCCATAATTGAACAGAAAGGGAACAGAGCTAGCTCCAGAATTGAGTCACAAGATGAAGTCATTGGGATACATTCACTTCCCATAATTAACCACTTGTTGTCCTAATCCCCTCAATTCTCTCATTCGTTAAATGTCACCATTTGACCCACTATTACAACCTATGACTTTTGGGATCCTGACTCTGCTAACTAATATACTTTCTCTCCCTCCATCTTTGTGTCATTTTCATTAAGCCTTCCATCTATATACCTTAATCCAAGTCGTTGATGATGACATCAATCATAATAGAATCAAGGACAGGTCCTTGGCGTTCTACACTTGATCTTTCCCTCCAGATTGATCTATTAATACTTTGAGTCCAGTCATTCGAATAGTTCTGAACTCAACTAACTGTCCTCTCATTCAGTTCATGTTTCTCCATCCTGTGCACAAGGAGATCATAAAAGACTTTCTCAAATTCTTTGCTGAAAGCCAGGCTGAAATCTCTGGACACAGCATTTCCTTAGCTAATAACCCTGTCCAAAAAAAAAAAAAAGGAAAATAAGTTATTCTGGCATGATTTCTACTTTTTCTAAGCATCCACAAAATGTTCCTTTCATAATACAGTCTAGAATTTTGCCAGAAATCAAAGTCAGCTCCACTGTCCTATAGTCTGAAGATTTTTGTCTTTCCTTGTTTTTGAAAAATCAGACATTTGCCTGTCATCAATCTTGTGGCACCTCTTCTGCTTGCCAAGGTTTTTCAGAGATTGCAGACAGTAGCTAGGCAGTCCTATCCAGTTCTTTTAGTACCTTCAGGTGCTGTTCCTGAGGGCCTGGTGATTTGAACTTGTGGAGAAAAGGCTAAGTGCTCAAATGAGTACGCATTGGTTACCATTTTGTTAACTTTGACAGCACTGTGAAAATGCCAGTTACGATGAGTAACTGTTACCATATGAGTAACTATTACTGTTATCATCAGAGAATCATCAGTTTAAATCTGGAAGAGACCTCCGAGGTTATCAGCCTAACCCCCGCTGCCATTTTAGAGATGAGGCTATATCTTGCCCAGGGCCACCCAGGTAACACTATTTCTTGTCTTACCCTGGATCTCAACTTCCTGTTAGGTTTTTGTTGTTGTTGTTCAGTCCTTCCATATAATTATTCTCCTGGATAGAATAAGTAAAAGGAAGAGGGGAGCTTGAGTTCTGCCTTCTCACCATCAGTCCCAGCATTCCTCTTCCTCTCTGAGCCCAAATATAGCTAAGAGCTTTTGTTCCCCTATTTAGCACCCATTACCTCAGCTCAATCTGAGCCTTAATATTTCTCACAGGCTGCAACCAGTCATTTGTATTCATCCCCCATTACCTGCCATTGTCTCTAGCTATCTCCTGAAAACATCTTTAAGTTCTGAGTGGGCTGATGGGTTCCCCATGTGTTTTGATTTGGGTCTTTTCAGACAGCTCAGAGTATTGTAGATCTAGAGGGGGCTTCAGAACCCATTTAGTCCAATCTCATTATTTTGTGGATGAGGAAATCGAGACCTGAAGAAGGTAAGTGACCTGCCCAAGGTCACATATGTAATAAGTGTCAAGGGTGGGATTTGAACACAGGTCCTCTGACGCCAGAGTCAGTGTTCATTTCATTGAACCACACTGCCTCCTTATTGGAATCGTTTGTATGTTTCCTTTTTTCTGCCATTTCTCTTAGGCAAACTTTGTTTTTGTACTGTCATTTTCAGTTGTGTCTGACTCTTCATGACCCGTTTGGGGGTTTTTGTGCCAGAGATACTGGAGGGGTTTGCCATTTTTCTTTTCCAGCTTATTTTACAGATGAGGAAACAGAGGCAAAGAGGCCCAGGGTCACACAGCCAGCAAGTGTCTGAGACCAGATTTGAACTCACAAAGATAAGGCTCCAGTCTCAGTGCTCTGTGCATTGTGGTGCTGCCTAGCTGCCCTTTGGATCCACTTACCCTGTAACATTTTAGGAGGCCTCTTTCTGAAGCCTTAACTACATCCTCCACTAACCTGTTTGTCAGACAGTGCTCAGCCTTCTTTCACCCGGCTTCCCAGGCTTCCAGAATCCTAGCCCTGAGCTCTTCCCTCTAGCCTCTGCTATCTTCCTTAATTTGATGGGTCATTTGGCCGTTGCTACTCCTTTGGCCCCTGCTATTCCAGTTCTGTCTCTGAGTCTGATACTGCTGGATTCATTTTGTTGTTACCATCCAAACTTCCATGACCCCCTTGATTTAACAGGACTCATGATCCTGACCCATACAGCACAAGGGCAATCTGGGAATGGGGATCAGGTAACCAAAGAGGGGTTGCAGAGGTGAATGCTTAGACCCAGTGGGAAGTAGACCCAAGACACAAGAAGCAAGATCAAGAACATAGGTGTCAGCTCACTAAGCAAAGGTCAGATCACCAAAAAAGCATTCAAGAGGGAAACATCTTTCGTGGTTCAGATTTCCAAGGTGGCAAAGAACTGAAAATTGAGAGGATGCCTATCAGTTATAGAATGGCTAAACAAGTTGTAGTTATGATTGTGATGGAATGCTATTGTGCTAAAAGAAATGTCTATGGGATGGTTTAAAAAAAGAGAAAACCTATATGAACTAATGCAACATGTAGTAAATAGACCCAGGACAACATTGTACATAGTAACAGCAATATTGAAACCATGATCAACTCTGAAAGACTTAACTCCTCTGATCAATACAATGATCCACAACAGATTCAAAGGATTCATGATGAAAAATGTTATCCACAGAGAAAAAACTGATGAACTTTGAGTGAAGATCGAAGCTTATTTTTTTTCATTTTTCTTGCCTTTCTGTCTGTCTTCCTTCTTTCCTTCTTTCCTTTCTTCCTTCCTCTCTGTCTCTGTCTCTCTCTGTCTCTCTCTCTGTCTCTGTCTCTCTCTGTCTATCTCTGTCTCTCTCCCTTTCTGTTTGTCTGTCTGTCTTTCCTTCTTTCTTTTTTTGTAACATGCCTAATATGGAAATATGTTTTGAATGACTTCACATTGTATAAGATGTGCCATGTTGCTTCCCTTCTCAATGAATGGGAAAAGATATAGAGGGATGATGGGAATTTGGAACTCCAAATTTAAAAAATGAAAATTAAAATTGTCTTTAAAAAGTCAGAGAAACAATAGAAAAGTCCATTTCTGATGCTTTCTACTTGTGAAACATTGGGCCTCATTTTCCTCATCTGTAAAATTAGAGGGTTGGACTAGCAGTGCCTTTGAGGTCCCTTCTCACTCTAGATCTTTGATATTGTAACATTTAGTGGGTAATTCTCTTTTTTTTTAAATGTATGAGGTATTTTATTTTTTCCGTTACATGTAAAGATAGTTCTCAACTTTTGTTTATACATGCTTTACAATTTCAGTTTTTTCTCCCTCCCTCCCCTCCCTCCCCCCTCCCCCAGACAGCAGGTAATCTGATATAGGTTATATCTATATATCTCTATACATATACATATATATATATATATACACACACACACATATATATAGGTAATTCTCTTAACAACCCTGGGCCTTAGTTTCCTCATTTTGTCAAATGAAGCAGTTGAACTAGATGGCCTTTGAGGCTTACCGAGCTCTATCTCAGCAATTCTCAGAGGAAAGAATTGCTAACATTTTCCCTCAGCTCTAACCAGGTGAGTTCTGAGAGTATCATTAGTTTGTTCCTACTCATCACAGTTTGGGTCCAAAACCAGAATTACTCTTCTAAATATATACCTTGACCATTAACACAGCAGCAGAGAGAATACTGCAGAGCCCAGTTTCATTATCTTCCCATCCCACAAGGCAAGGCCTATTACCTGGAGAGAAAGAGAGAAAGGAAGAACATTTATTTACTCAGAAAGTCTAGCCAAATGGGGCCATCCGGTCCCCATGGCTCCCCAGTTCTAGTCACTTCTATAGAGCTCTGAGGAGCCAGAAGGGCAGGAGTCCACAGTGTCACGTGCAAGGGAGGTTGAGTTGGAAGGCCCACAGCTGCTTCCGAATCCTCCCCAGCTTGTCTCTGAGGCCCAGAGGTGCCATTGTGTAAATGAATCCTACCTTAGATCTTCAAAGACCTTCTGGTCTCCATCTTCAGACCTTCTGGTCTCCATCTCCCCCCAGGGAAGGTGCTTTTGACTCAAACTATAGAAGCAGAAAGGAAAAAGACTGACCTCAATGATGAGCATTCATACAGCTCCTTCCCCTTTGCAAAGTACATAGACCTCAGTGTGATATCCTGAAAAGGGCGTTGGATTTGGAGATGAAAGTCCTCAGCTTGTTGAACCCTGGCTCTTTCCTGACTAGTGGTGTGAGGATCAACAGACCACTTACTTCCAGGAGCTTCGGTTTTCTCACTTCTTACCCCACAGAATGGTTGTGAGGCTCCAACCAGGAGGTGGATTCAAAGTTCTTAAAGTATATAAATGTTTCTTGTGATTCTTACTTGATCCCCTATGACCTCCCTGTGAGACAGGCAGGGCAGGGATCTTCACTCCCATTTTAATGATAATGAAAAAGACCTTTTGATAAGCCAAGTGATTCAACCATGATCATATGGAGTGAATAGAGGAGCCCAGGCCTGGAATACAAGGCTTCTAACTTCTAGGTACAGAGGTTTTTGCTGCTCTGATACAGAGAGAACAGACCTCATCTCAGTTCTCAAGAAGTTTATGGTCGGGGGCAGCTAGATGGCGCAGTGGATGGGGGCACTGGCCCTGGATTCAGGAGGACCTGAGTTCGAATCTGACCTCAGACACTTGACACTTGCTGGCTGTGTGACCCTGGGCAAGTCACTTAACCCTCATTGTCCCACAAAAAAAAAATAAAAAAAAAAAGAAGTTTATGGTCTAGTTGGGGAGGTAAGACTTATGTGAGACAGAAGTGGACAATACAAGGCTATCTTTGATCAATGGACCATTGCAATAACTTCCAAATTGTTGCCCCCACTTCGTGTCATTCCCTCTCAGATCCACCCTCCCCACAGCTACCAAAATCATCTTCCTAAAGCACAAGCCTGAGAGGCAGTATGCATTTTAAAGCACCTACTATGTGCCACTCACTATGCTAAGCAGTGGGGATGCAAAGAAAGATAAGATAGTCTCTGCCCACAAGGAGCTTACAATCTAATGAGGGAAGCAAGATGCAAATAACTATGAACAAACAAGCTACAAACAGAATTAATTGGAAATAATCAGCAGAGGTAAGGTCCTAAAATTAAGGAAGAATAAGGAAAGGCTTCATCATCTGGGATTTGAAGGAAGCCAAGGAGTAGAGATGAAGAGGAAAAACATTCCATATATTGGCAGAAAACCAGTAAATGGGGGCAGCTAGGTGGTGCAGTGGATAAAGCATCAGCCCTGGATTCAGAAGGACCTGAGTTCAAATCCGACCTCAGACACTTGACACTTACTAGCTGTGTGACCCTAGGTAAATCACTTAACCCTCATTGCCCCACCCCCCCCAAAAAAGTAAAGAAGTAAACATGTCTGGAATCAGGAGATGGAGCATCATGTTGGAGGAAGCACAAAGAGATCAGTGTTACTGGATCACAGAATAAGTATGTTGGGGGAAAAGGAGTAAGAACACTGGAAAAAGGGGAGAAAAGTTATGAAGATCTTTGAGGCAGGAAGACCCAAACTGGAGTCCTACACCAGTCACATACTGGCCATAGCACATGAAGCAGCCTACCTTATATCTCAGTGCCCTAAACAACTCAAAGTCACAGTAGTCTGGTGCCCATCTGCATTGGTAGCAAAATTCATCACTAGGACCTTTCTCAGCTGATGAAATCATAGGTCCAATTAAAAGAAGAAAAAAAAGGTACAGATTTAACCATGCTTCTCCCATATTCAAAAATCTCCCTATTGCCTCCAGGAAGAAATAAAAATTCCTCACCTTGGCATTTATAGGTTTGTACCATCTGGCTTCAACCCACCTTTTCATAATTATTTTCATTTATTCTACATTCCAGGCAAACCAAGCAACTTGCCGTTCTCTACCACATTTCATCTCTTGCCTTTGCAGAGGCTGCCTCCTTACATATCAGAATCCCATGGTTCCTTTGAAGAACAAGAAGTGGACAGAAGTTAAATGGACTTCTGGGACCTCAGGAATTAAAGAAACAGTGGCTTAGTGGAGAGAGCACTAGACTTACAATCAGGAAGTCCTGAGGTTCAAAGCCTTCAATACACAGGGTGTGCAGGTCACTTAACTTTTGTTTGTCTCAGTTTCTGTCATCTGTAAAATGGGAATAAGAATGGCACTTACCTCCTGGGGTTGTTGTGAGGTGCAAACCATGGTCAAGACACTTAATCTCTATGAGCTTCAATTTTCTAATTTGTAAAGCAGAGATCATAATAGCTTTAATGGCTCACTCACAGGATCATCTCAGAGAGACTGATGAGATGATTTATGGAGAGTGCCATGTACACCTCAAAGTGCTGTATTAAATATCAGTTATTGCAATGATTATTATATCATTTTTCCTTATCTTTTTGAAAGGGTCCAAATCAATTGATCAATAATTACTAAGTACACACTATGTGCCAGGCACTCTGCTAAGTGCTGGGGATACAAAAAGACGCAAAAGATAGTCTGTATCTTCAAGAAGCTCACAATTGAATGGAAAAGACCCATTAGAAATGGTTCTGGGCAGCAGCTAGGTGGTGCAGTGGATAAAGCACCGGACCTGGATTCAGGAGGACATGAGTTCAAATCTGACCTCAGACACTTGACACTAGCTGTGTGACCCTGGGCAAGTCACTTAACCCTCATTGCCCCACACAAAAAGAAAAGAAAAGAAAAAAGAAAGAAAGAAAGAAAAAGAAATGGTCCTGGAAATAAATCAATATCCTGCTAGCATTCTTTTATATTTAAGTATTCTATGGAATATTGCACAGGTGAATAAAATAACTTCTTTTGGTAATTGAATAAAAAGACTAGGAAGTCAACTCATGTTCCATAGACTCATTGCCAGCATCCTTGGTACAACTCCAGAAGCAGACAGGACCACAAGGATGAAGTGTACCTCATTCTGAACCACATGATTTTGATCTCCTGGGCCAGGTCTTGAAACCTTGAAAAGGTTTTGTTTCACACAGTTTGGAGGCGATGAGTATTTGAGACGGAGCAACACTGAAAATTGAAAATGTTGTTGTAAAGTTTCTATGAATAAGTGTTATGTGCAGATGACCATGGGCAATAATTTGATCTGCAATAGTGGTCCAGCTCCAAAAGAGTTTATTGCTTGAGTTCCCTGGGATATTTTGAGGTCTGTATTTATAGTATGGTAATTTGTCACCTGTCATCTCTTGAAATATAACGACCTTCTGATATAGGATTCCAACCACCAGGTCATGTCTTCCTAGGTATTCAGTAGGTGCCAGACTTTTATAGCTTAGACTAATGTGTCACAAACCCACCACTGTCTCATTGCATACTCTACACTGATGACTCAAGGATAACTCTTTTCCAATTGCTGGTGGCAATGACATGGTCCCAAGTTGTCATAATAAAAATCCCTTGCCCCCACCTTCCCTTTCCTTCCCCCAAGCAATTCTACATGAATCAGATATTTGTCCTTTCCCCACATACTGTTGACTAAGTCCATAGGAATGTTCTCCATCATTACTGTTATTATTTTAATTATTATCCTAAGGTCACACAACTAGTTAAGGAGAAATAGTGGGTTCACAGTGAGATGGTTCAGTGGACAGTACTGGACTTAGAGTCAGGAAAAGCTGAGTTCAAAATCTGACCCTGCCAACATTTAATAGCTGTGTGATGCTGAGCAAGTTCTTTACCTTCCCTCAGCTTCAGTCTCTTCATCTGCAAAAAGGGAATAATAATATCCCTTACCTCCTAGAGTTGTTATGAAGATCAAATGTGATATTTGTAAAGCCTTTTTTCTTTTGCAAACTTTAAAGCATTGCAACTATTAGTATACTGCTGTAGTTGCAAAATAGAAACAAGTTCTCTTTTCATTTAGTTCATGGTTTCACTCCATTGTGCTGGTGAATCTTAAAATGTTTTTAGGTGTTATAATAATGTTATTATAATTAGACAAATTTTGATGTTTTCCCTTCCACCACTCTAGTTCAAATACTTTTCACCATCTACATCTAAGCTAAAGGGTGTCTCTAGTCTCCACCCTCTACCTACCCTACCCTATCAATCCTTCTAGCACAAGACTGTCAGAGCAATTTTCCTAGAATATTCCTTTTATCAAAATGGTTCAAGATCAAAGGCGACAAGGCATAAAACACTAGAATGTCTGGAAGCTATATCTGTATAACTGTATCAAGAGCCGTATCTGTATATATAACTGTATCCAAAAAAACCTGGAAGGACTATATTTTACTAGGCACAAAGTGAGTGGTTACAGATATAAGAAATCATTTTGGAATCAGCTGTCTGTGTGCTGACTAATCAGTGATGAGTTAGAGCAAGGTCAAAGGAAGTGCCAATTACAAGAAAGGATAAGCACAAGAAGATACAGTGTTTAATTATAGCAGCTTCAACCTAACTTATTTAAACAAGTTGTTGACTTTGAAAATGTGAAATGAACAACAGCAGGACATTGATGCTGACCCCATTTATTAGAGGAGCTTAGCTCTTTGCAGAGCAATCACCACATTGAGGTGGCAAAGGGAGCCCAGAATCTGCCTCATCCAGAAAACAGTCTGGTTGCTGAATAGAAGGATGTGGTGACCAAGGGCAGTATCAGTTTGGAACACAAGCTCATTTGCAAAATATTGCAGAGGAGGATGACAGAAGACTATGAGTAATACCTCTTCCCACTGCAGTGAAAAAAAAATGAGAAAATGAGTCTGCAGAGAGCTTGGTATGAGATCAGACTAATCCAAATCATATGGAGAGCATTTGTAGATGTGAAATGGAACCAATCTGCCACCATGTTTACAATGATCTCATCAGTGAAGATAATGGAAATGCCACTTTAGACTCTGCCACCGCCATCCCTAGTGTGCTATATAAATGGATGAAACTGTCACCATGAACATGAAGTTCTGCTCCTAACCAAATGCATAGAGGAGAAACAAATCCTGAAGGGAAAAACATTTTAAAGGTATTCAGGGCTTGACTATCAAGATTTTAAACAAGAAGGTTCTAAAAGAATAGAAAAAATGAGATTGAGCTTCTCCCTTCCCCACCTCCCCCAAAGCAACCAAAAGGACATCAATAGTCACTGACTACTGCTTGAGTTATCAGCACTAGAAAAATTTTGAGAATGGTCTAATTCCCATTAAGGAATGGGCAGGTTTTTAGCTGATGATTTCCTATAGCAGGTTCATCTTTACCATCACACACCTGACTCAGAAGTGGAGAGAGTATAAGATCCTACTGCATCTTAAAAACATTTTTAAGTTATTTGATTCAGCAGAACAAAGTATAGCCACAAAGTTTCTCCCAAAACAAAAAATATTCCATTCATATATTAAGATTCCATAAGACAAGGGGCAGCTAGGTGGCGCAGTGGTTAAAGCACCGGCCCTGGATTCAGGAGTACCTGAGTTCAAATCCGACCTCAGACACTTGACACTTACTAGCTGTGTGACCCTGGGCAAGTCACTTAACCCCCATTGCCTAAAAAAAAAAAAAAAAAAAAAAAAAGATTCCATAAGACAGATACAGCCATGTTCTATTGGCTGATTATTGATATCAAGCAAAATGTAGAACAGGGAGACAAATGGTCACTCAGGATGACCACCAGCATCGTGGATAATGTACTGCACAAAATCTAAGCAGAAGGATTTAATTACTAATAAGGAAGTTTTTAAAAACACACTGGTTCTCAGATGATATTTCCCAATTGTACTGAAGCCAGGAACTCTACTCACTGGATTGTTGCCCTATATATGACCCTTTAAAAAGCAAATATGCTTAGAGATATTGATTATTGGTTTGTAGCAGGTCTTTGATTTCATCAGTATGGAAAACTCCTTATGAAAGACTTCCCCTACCAATGAAGATCTCACATTCACTGAAAATTAAGAGTATTAAAGTTTCCCGAGGAACTGAGAAATTAAGTGGTTTCTAGAGTCACCAAGCCAGTATGTAGCAGGGGCAAGATTCAGACCCAGGCCCTCTTGCTTCTGAGATAAGTTCTGTATCCATTATGCCCTATTGCTTCTCTATTTGTTGCTATGCTAATTTAATGTCTTATCAACAACTTACTTTTATGAATTTAGCTAATATCTAAGCATAGACATCAAGAGGCATCATGGTGTAACTGAGTTTGGAGGCTAAAAGGCTTGGGACTTCAAATCATACCTTGGACACTAAATTGTGACCTTAGGTAAATCACTTTACTCTCTATCTCAGTTTTCTCATCTATAAAATGAGACGGTTGTTGTATATTTGGAAGGAATAGCAAGTCGTATGTGGTAGATTTGCAGTTTAATGTGTAATCATCTTTTTTTAAAAAATTCACAGAACAAAACAAGTATCTCCATAAGACAGTCTTATGGAAATGATTGTTTTTTTCTATGAATTGAAAATAACATAAATTAAAAAGAAAAAAGAAAATGGGAGGGTTGAAGTCAATGTTTTTCAGGTCACTCCTAGCTCTAAATCTGTGATTCTATGATATTTTGAGCTTGAAGAGACTAGGCATCATTTAGTCCAACTCCCCAATTTACAAATAAGAAAAAATGAAGCACAGAACAGTTGAGAGATTTATCTCAGATCTGAACAGCCTTAGCTTAGGTTGTAGGGTTGCCTAGTAGGTAGAATATTGGATTTAAAAGTCAGGAGATCTGAATTCTAATCTATTATCATGATCTTGGTCAAGTTACTACTATTCTGTGACTCAGTTTACCTTCAGAGTCCTTTTCAGCTTCATCATCTTATGATCTTTCCCAAGTTCTTGGCAGTCTCTGCACAGTCTCCCAGGAATAACAGCAAAGGACATTCCAAATGTCAGGCCTGGTTCTGTCTTCAAATCCCTCCACCTTGGGCACTAGGGAAAATCTGGTTTTGGTGCTGGGAAGATAATCATATTGTTGTTTAGTCATTTCAGTCATGTCTGACTCTTTGTGACTTCATTTGGAGTTTCCATGGCAAAAATAGTGGAGTGGTTTTATAATTTCCTTCTCCAGTTCATTTTACAGCTGAGGAAACTGAAAAAAAAAAGCGTGAAGTGACTTTCTCAGGGTCACATAGCTAAGTAAGTGTCTGTGGCCAGATTTGAACTCAGGTCTTCCTGACTCCAGCTCCATCCACTGTGCCATCTAGCAACCCAGATAATCAGATAGTAGGACTTAAATGTGAAAGAAGACCTTTAAAGATTGTCTAGTCCAATCCATTCCTTTTAGAGGATCTAAGTAAAGCCCTGATAGGTCTTACAAAAATTAACTGAGGAGAAGAGTCCGAGAGGACGAATCTTTTTTGAAACTTGAGACAAAACTAAATTCAACATATGAATGGAAAGACTTGGTCTTATGGAAGTTTATCTGGAAATGATCTGGGGGGTGTGGTGGGGGAAAGGCAGGGTTTGGTTGATTACAAACCCAATGAACTTCAGTCAATTAAAACCGGTGGCAGGACATGATTATTTTTCTTAAGAAGCCTATTCAGTATTTAGTTTTGAGTTAAAGATGGGATTTTTTTTTATACTAAAGTCCATTTGATGCAAACACTTCCAACTTTATAACACTGTTGAAGAAGCTTAGTGTCCAAATCATGACTGGTAATTGTCTCTTTATTCTCTACACTGGTCAAACCCCATTTGGAATATAGTCCTTAAACTCCCTGTTTTAAGAGGTACATTAAAGGGGGCGGCTAGGTGGCGCAGTGGATAGAGCACTGGCCCTGGATTCAGGAGGACCTGAGTTAAAATCTGGCCTCAGACACTTAACACTTACTAGCTGTGTGACCCTGGGCAAGTCACTTAACCCCCATTGATTGCCCTGCAAAAAAAAAAAAAAAAAGGTACATTAAAAAATGAGAACAAGCCCAAAGGAGGGTGATCATGAGAATGAGGTGAAGGAGCTGAGAATACTGAGCCTAAACAAGCGTAACATAAGGATTCCAGATGCAGAGCTGGAAGTGATCTTAGTTACCTAGTCCAACTCTATAACTTAAAATATACAGATAGTGATAGCATTTGTTTGAGTCATCGATCAATGACACCAATCTCTTAGCTGTTCCACAAATAAGACACTACCTCTAATGGTTTAGGCATTTTCTCTGGGTGTTCCCCATGCCTGGAAAACTCTCCTTCTTCCCCTTGGACTACTGACCTTCTTGGCTTCCTTTAAGTCCCAACTAAAATCCCATCTTCTACAGGAAGCCTTCCGCAGCCCCTCTTAATTCCCATGCCTTCCTTCTGTTAATTATTTCCTATTTATCCTGTATATAGTTTGCTTTGTATGTATCTGTTTGCATGTTGTCTCCCCCATTAGATTGTAAGCTCCTTGCAGGATCGGTCTTTTGCCTCTCTGTATTTCCAACATTTAGTACAGTGCCTGGCACATAGTAGTCATTAAGTAAACATTTATTGATTGATTGATCATCACAAAGAATCTTTAAAAGAGAGGGAAAGCTAACCAAAATATTGACCAAGGTCAATATTATATGTAGTATTTTACACCTATAGTCCCCTACCTCTCCAAAGAAGGGAGAAAGATGCACTCTCAAATCTCTTCTTCTAGGCTGTTTGGTCTATAATTTTGTAGCTTTCAGTTTCTTTTGCTTACTTTTCATTACTTTACATTGCAATTATTATGCATATTATTTTCCTAATTCCACTCACTTTAGTTCATATCCATCTTCAGTCTTCCCACATTTCTCTGTATTCTTCATATTGTCTCCTACAGCATGGTAATAGTTCATTATATCCCCTCATCTTACAAACGAAGAAACTGAAGCCAAAAGACAATAAGTAGTTTGCCTGAAGTCAGTGTTGTGTCAGTGTTGAAACTGGAACTCAGGTCTTTTAACCCCAAATCAATCACTCTTTAAATTATGCTGTTGAGAAGGCTTGGGGGAAGTAGGGAGGGGAAGAGTAAGGAGAAATGTAATCCCTGGATGACCACCTGTCAGGAATGATTATGAAAGGTACTGGCAGTGGATGGGAGGTTGTCCTCCAAGGATCCTTCCCTTCCAAATGTGATATTGCATGAATCTGAGCCATCTAGAGAGGCTCCTGACTGAGCCAGGAGCCATAGCACCTGACTCCTGGATTCAAGTATTAGCTGCTTAGAGAAGGACATGGCCACAAGTCAGATCCTATGACTTGTCACTGATCTGAGACTCCTCAGATGGTTCAGATTCATGGAATATCACATTTGGAAGGGAAAGTGGTGGGTTCGGACAGAAGTAGGAAAACCACCTGCCAGGGTATTCTTGCACCAGGTGGGAATTTGGAGGGGATGACCTTGGAGGTACCTTCCAGGTCCTAGAGCCCAGAATTCTGAGGTATCCAAAGTTTAATGCATAAATTGAATCTTAAGGTAGTGAGCTCCCCATGACAGGAGATACTCAAGCCAAGAATGAATGACCACTTTTCAAGAATACTTGTAGGGGTGATTTATATATAATATGTAATAATAATATAATAAAATGGTATTACATAAATTATTTTTATTTAATGTCAAACAAATTAGGCTCTGAAAGGATTACATTTTAGAGCTAGAAAAAATAATAACATTTATCTGGAAAAACACAAGGTCAAGATTATGAAGGCAAATAATAGAAAAAAGTAGGAAGGGGGGTTAACAATACCTTCTCTCAAACTATACTACAAAGCAAAAACCATACAGAAATGTTCTCTTTTTGGGTGCCCATTAAATTTGAAATAAAAAGGATTAAAAGCTAAAGGGTGGATCTTATATTGTTAATCCCTTCTCCCCAGGGTGTGCAGGTAAATGTTTAACAACCAGCCATCAAAACCCAAATGTGCCCAGGAGGTAATTTAAAGTTTAATCTTTATCATTAACATTCTCTCTATCACTTTCTTAAATCTAGACAGTTAACAAAATAATAAACCAACTCTTACTTTGGAGCATTTGTCGATGTCCAAGACTTAAATGCTCACACTGAAATCTGAACAGTTAGCTCTCTCAAGCTAGGTACCTGCTTCCTCCTTCCCTAAAGACTCCCAACCCCCTTTCACTCCCCCGCCCCCACTACCCCTTTTGGGTATTGTCTTACCCCATTAAAGCAGAGATTGTCTCTTTTTTTGCTTAAATTTATATTCACAGCACTTAGCACAGTGCCCAGCACTTAGTAAATGATTAATAAATGTTTGTTTCCTTCCTTGTTTCCTAGAGAACCACTGGAGTTTAAGTAGGGAAACAGTATGGTCAAATCTTCCCTTAAAGAAAATCATTTCAGCAGCTGTGTGGAATATGGATTAGAGCAGGCAGAATTTCGAAACAGGGGGACCAATTAAGACACCATTATAATAAGTCCAGGCAAGAGATGTAGAAGGTTTGAACTAAGGTAATGATTATATGACTAGTGAGAAGGGGATAGATGCAGAAGCACCACCAACAAAATTTTGGAACTGAATGGAAGTGTGGGATGAGGGAGAATGAAGGATTGAGGATAACACTGAGCTTGTGAACACTGGAGACCAGAAAGATGGAAGGCCCTCAATGGAAATAGAGAAGCTTTCAAAAGAGGGGTGGGTTTGGGGGGAAAGATAATAAATTCTATTTGGGACATGAGTTTGAGATCTCTACAGTACATCCAGTTGGAAGTGTCTAAATAGACAGTTACTGTCAGACTGATGTTCAAGGGAGAGTTAGGCTGGATATTTGGATGTCATCTGCAGAGAGATAATAACTAAGCCCATGGGACTTAATGAGGTCACCAAGTGAGAGTGTAGAGAGAAGAGAAACTGGTGCAATATGAAGCCCAGGGGAGCACCCACAATTAAGGGGTATGATATGGATGATGAGCCAGTAAAAGACACTGAAATGAAGAAGTCAGATAAGAGAACTAAAGAAGAGGAATGTCATGAAAATCAAAAGAAGAGAGACTATTCAGGAGAAAAGTGAATAGTCGAAGGTATCAAATGTTGCAGATGACAATAATATTAATGCATAATATCTGTATAGTGCCTTAAGGTTCACAAAGTACTTCCCATAGCTTAACTCATTTGATCTTCACAGTAACCCTGTAAGATAGTTGCTATTATCATCTCCATTTTACAGATGAGGAAACTGAGGCAGGTAGAGGTTTGTGACTTGCCCAGGGTCACACAACTAATAAGAATCTAAGGAAGAATTGGAACTCAAATCTTCCTGACTTCAAGTTCAGCATTCTATCTATTCTACCACCTACCTACATTAGAAAAATTAATCAATCAAGTGATTAGCATTTTTATAATATTTTATATTTTCCAATTACATGTAAAAATAATTTTTAACATTCATTTAAAAATTTTTTCAGTTCCAAACTATCTCCCTCCCCCAACTGAGAAGGCAAACAATTTGATATAGATTGTTATACACATGCAGTCATGTAAAATATATTTCCATATTAGTCATGTTGCAAAAGAAAATACAAGGGAAAAATCCCATAAAAAAAAGATTTTTTTAAAAGTATGCTTTGATCTACATTCAGACTCCATCAGTTCTTTCTCTGGAGGTGGATGGCATTTTTTATCATGAGTCCCTAGGAATTATCTTGGATCATTGTATTGGTGAGAATAGCCAAGTCATGTACAGTTGATCATCATACAATATTGCTGTTACTCTGTACAATTATCTCCATTTCTTTTCATATTCCTTTGAATCAGTTCATGTAAGTTCTTCTAGTTTTTTTTTAGAGCATCCTGCATTGACTAAGCTCTCAGAACTCATGACATGATCTCTCAAAAAAACCTCCAAATAATGTCATAGGACAATTCCTGGAGCAGCAAAACCCACAAAATAATGGGCTGAGATTATTTTCCAGCCAAATATGGTTTAGAATGTTGGCAGGAGGGGGCTGCTGTGCCTGGGTGGGAGTGGAGCCCAACCCTGAGGTCACACTGACAAAGATCCAGTCCCAGATAGGCCTTGCCAGAGAAAGAGACCCCCGGAGCCTCTGAATCAGCTGCAGTGCCAGTATCATCTGGAACTAAGCTCATGGTCTGGTGAAATGGCTGAGCAGTTGGCCAGGGTTGAGATTACAGGGTTCTCCACTGACTCTGAGGCAGAACTTGGGTGTTTCACCCCTTCTGGGAACCAGGAAGCAGGCTTGAGTGGCAGTGGCCCAGGTCGGGGAGGGGAGCAGGGTCATCAGAGCTAACAACCACAGCACACAAAGTTTTGCTGTCTGGTTAATTAGCAAGTTGACCTGGGTAGATCTATGGACCACACAACAGGCCAGACAAGTGAAGAACCTGACCCTCCTTGAATACCACCTTAGACCCCCTGAGGCTTGGGACAGTACATCCTGGAAGTAGTGTCCCACTTTAAGAAGGAGTTAAAAATCAAGTAAAAGACTGTCAAGATGAGCAGAAAGAGAAAGATGAAGACCATAGAAAGTTTCTTTAGTGACAAGGAAAATTGAGGTACACCCTCAGAAGAGGATAGCAACATCAGGGCTCCTACATCCAAAGTTTCCAAGAAAAATATGAATTTATCTCAGGCCATAGAAGCACTAAAAAAGGACTTTGAAGATAAAGTAAGAGTGGAGGGAAAAGTAAGAGAGGTAGAGAAAAAAATGGAAAGAGAAATGAGAGTGATGAAGGAGAGTCATGAAAAAAAAGTCAACAGCTTGAAAAACCAAATTGGCCAAATGGAAAAGGAGGTACAAAAGCTCTCTGAAGAGAGCATCCTGCTCATCATTTCTTATAGCACAACAAGATTCCATTACAGTCATATACCACAATTCATTTAGCCATTCCCCAGTTGATGGGCATCTTCTCAATTTCTAATTCTTTGCCACCATTAAAAGAGCTACTATAAATATTTTTGTACCTATATGTCCTTTTCCTTTTCCTTTGCTCTCTTTGGAATACAGACCTAATAGTAGTATTGCTGGATCAAATGGTATGTACAGTTTATAGCCCTTCGGGCATAGTTCCAGATTGTTCTCCATAATAGTCAGACCAGTTCACTACTCTACCAATAGTTTACTAATGCACCTATTTCCCTTCATTCCCTCCAGCATTTGTCATTTCTGATAGGTGTGAGGTGGTACCTCAGAGTTGTTTTAATTTGCATTTCTCTAATTGATAGTGATTTAGAGCACAAGTTCATATGATTATAGATAGCTTTGATTCCTTTATCTGAAAACTGCCTGTTCATATCCTTTGACCATTTATCAATTGGGGAATTATTTGTATTCTTATACTTTTGACTCAGTTCTCTCTATATTTGAGAAATTAGGCCTTTATCAGAGATACTTGCTGTAATTTTTTTTCACATTTATGATAAGTGTACTTTCCTACATCCTATTTTTCTCCTTTTACCCTGTCCCTCCTCCAAAGTATTTTACTTCTGACTTTTACCTCCCCCAATTTGCCCTCCGTTCTACCAGCACTCTCCTTTTCTTATACTGTAGGGTAATATAGATTTCTCTAACCAACCAAGTTCATATATTATTCTCTCTTTGAGCCAATTCCAATGAGAGTAAGGTCCAAGCATTGTTCATCACCCACCCCACCCCATAGCCCCTTCTTTTGAGCCTCTGTTAAGTGAGATAATTTACTCCATTCTACTTTTCCCTTCCCCCTTCTCCCAGTGCATTCCTCTTTCTCACCCCTTAATTTTATTATTTTGGAAATCATACCATGATATTCAATTCACACCTGTGCCCTCTGTCTGTGAATATGCCTTCTAACTGCCCTAATAATGAGAAAGTTCTTAGGAGTTACAAGTATCACCTTCCCATATAGAAATGTAAATAGCTTAGCATTATGCAATCTTTTATGATTTCTCTTTCCTATTTATTTTTGCAATTTTTGGGGTTAGTCAATTGGGGTTAAGTGACTTTCCTAGGGTCACACTGGTAGTAAGTGTTAAGTGGCTGAGGCCAGATTTAAACTCAGGTCCTCCTGACTCCAGGGCCGGTGCTCTATCCACTGTGCCACCTAGCTGCCCCTCCTATTCATTTATTTATTTATTTATTTATTTATTTATTTATTTATTTATTTATTTATTTATTTATTTATTTACTTATTTACTTATTTACTTATTTACTTATTTATTTATTTATTTATTTATTTATTTATTTATTTATTTATTTATTTATTTATTTATTTATTTATTTATTTATTTATTTATTTATTTATTTATTTATTTATTTATTTATTTATTTATTTATTTATTTATTTATTTATTTATTTATTTATTTATTTATTTATTTATTTATTTATTTATTTATTTATTTATTTATTTATTTATTTTAGGCAATGGGGGTTAAGTGACTTGCCCACGGTCACACAGCTAGTAAGTGTCAAGTGTCTGAGGCCGGATTTGAACTCAGGTACTCCTGAATCCAGGGCTGGTGCTTTAACCACTGCGCCATCTAGCTGCCCCTCCTCCTATTTATTTTTATTTATTTTTATTTTTTTAGTGAGGCAATTGGGGTTAAGTGACTTGCCCAGGGTCACACAGCTGGTAAGTGTTAAGTGTCGGAGGCTGGATTTGAACTCAGGTACTCCTGACTCCAGGGCTGGTGCTCTATCCACTGCGCCACTTAGCTGCCCCCTCCTATTTATTTTTAATGCTTCTCTAGTCGAATTTTTATTCAGCTTCTGTCTTTTCATCAGCAATGCTTGAAAGTCCTCTATTTTATTAAATATCCATTTTTTCTCCTGAAGGATTATACTTAATTTGTGATTCTTGGTTGTAATCATGATTCCTTTGTTCTCTAGAATACAATATTCCAAGCTTTCTGATACTTTAATATAGAAGCTACTAAATTTTGTTTTTTCCTTTTCCTGACTGTGGCTTCATGGTATTTGAATGATTTCTTTCTGGCTGCTTGTAATATTTTCTCCTTGACCTTAGAACTATGGAATTTTTCTCTAATATCCCTGGGAGTTTTTTATTTTGGGATATTTTTCGGAAGGTTATCAGTAGATTCTTTCTATTTCTATTTTACCCTTTGGTTCTAGTATATCAGGGATATCTAGTATATCTAGTATATCCCTTGGTAATTTCTTGAAAGATGATGTCTTAGATCTTTTGTTGACCATGGCTTTCAGGTAGTCCAATAATTCTTAAATTATCTCTCCTGGATTTATTTTCCAGGTCAGTTGTTTTTCCAATGAAATATTTCACATTTTCTTCTATTTTTTAATTCTTTTAATTAAATTTTTTTTCTTGATGTCTCATGGAGTTATTAGCTTCCACTTGCCTGATTCTAATTTTTAAGGAATTATTTCCTTCAGTGAATTTTTGTACCACCTTTTCTATTTGGACAATTTTTGTATTTAAGGAGTTCTTCTCTTTACTGGATTTTTGTATGTCATTTACCATTTGGCCTATTCTATTTTAAGGTGTTATTTGTTAGGTACTTTTTGTGCCTCCTTTACCAAGCTGTTGACCCTTTTTTCATGATTTTCTTGAATTGTTTTAAATTCTCTTCCCATTTCCCCCTCTCTATCTCTCTTATTTGATTTTTTAAATCCTTTCTGAGGTCTTCCAGGAATTTTGGGGGGGAGGGCTAAGATCCATTTACATTTTTCTTTGAGGTTTTCCATGTAGCTGTTTTTAACATTGTTATCTTCTTCTGAGTTTGTGTTTTTACCTTCCCCATCACCATCGTAACTTTCTATGGTCAGGTTCTTTTTGTTGTTGTTTGCTCATTTTTTCCAAACTATTTCTTGACTTTTAATTTTATATTAAAGTTGGGCTCTGCTTCCAGAGTAGAGCGGGGCACTCTCCCAAGTTTCAGGTTTTCATGCTGCTATTCTCAGAGCTAGTTCTGGGGTCTGTAAGTTTTCAGTTCTTCCAAGGTGGTATGATCTAAGGAGAGCTGTGTCCCTGGGCGAGTCACTTAACTCTCAATGCCCCACAAAAAAAAAAAAAGGAAAAAGAAAGGAAAAGGATTTTGTAATTGATTTGGAGGTAATAGGGAGCCACTGCAGTTTACTGAATACAGATAGAAGGTTGGGAGTATAGTCAGATCTGTGCTTTAGGAAGATCAGTTCTACAGCTGAATGGAGGATGAACTGAAGTGAGAAAAGTGTATCAAAGCAGGAAAACCCATCAGGAGCTCTTACAACAGTCCAGATGTTGGGCAATGAAATGAAGGGAAGCATATAAGGTTCATAGCAAAAGCACTCTATTTTCTAAGTATGAGATGGTGTCTTTAGCTTAGAGCATGGCAGAAGGGTCATGTGGGAGGTTTTACATCACATCCATGGGGAATGAGATTGAGAATCAGTTAGGAAGAAGTATTGCCTTGATCAAGGGAGGGCCAAGTAGAGGTTAGATAGCATTAATTTATAGTGTACCGAGTCAGCACAGATACGTGACATCCTCAGACTTGGTTCAGCAGCACATGAGTAGGAACAGAGGAGGCAGATGGTGTGAGTAATGCAGAGCTGAGGTTTGGCAAGTCATGCATGGGTGGTGATAGAATCAGCGAGCAAGGGACTAGAGATTAGAGGACAGGGTGGAGTTGAACTTTTTAACTATAGGGTTGAGATTGGGAATGCATTCAAGTGAAGTCAGAACAGGGGTAATGTCATGAGAAAGTCCCAAGGAATGGAGGCCCGGAGTTCATGATCAAGGACAAAAGATGGACTTAGAAGAACTAAGGCATAGAAAGAGATGGAACGAGAAGAGGCTGTGATCAGATCGAGGAATGTCAGAGTTTTCAATCATGAAGTGGAATTCTTGAAGGTAAAGATGACGTCCTGGGGGCAGCTAGGTGGTGAAGTGGATAAAGCACCAGCCCTGTATTCAGAAGGACCTGAGTTCAAATCCCACCTCAGACACTTGACACTTACTAGCTGTGTGACCCTGGGCAAGTCACTTAACCCTCATTGCCCCATAAAACCCCCCAAAACAAACAAACAAACAAAAAAAGATGACATCCACGATGTGATCTACCTTGTGGGAGTCTGATATGGAATGTAGGATCAGGTCATGGGATATGATGAGATTGAGGAACCAGAAGTTAGGGTATTTTAGGAAGTCATCAACATGTATTCTAAAGTCCCAAAGAATTAGGAGAGGAGTTAGGTAAAGGGAGATAAGGGGAGAGGGAGAGAGAGAGAGAGAGAGAGAGAGAGAGAGAGAGAGAGAGAGAGAGAGAGAGAGAGAGAGAGAGAGAGTGTTTGACAGACACAGAGACACTGAGACAGAGACAGAGAGAAGGAGAGAGGGAGAGAGACAGAAAAGGCACACACAGAAAACAGAGACACATAGAAATAGAGACAGAGAGAGAGAAAGGAGGGAGGAGGAGAAAGAGAGAGACAGACAGAGAAAGACAAAGAGAGACAGATACACAGAGAGAAACAGAGACAGAGAGAGGGAGAGAGAAAAGAAGGGAAAGGTAGAAAGAGACAGAGACAGAGACAGAGAAAACGTTTGGCATCCAGAGGTCACAGTCAGGCAAAAGAACACAGATAGGAATAGAGCCCAAATCCAAGTGGCCTGTCTTGGGACAGGTGAGGGATAGGATCCAAACCAGACATAAGGAACTAGGGAATGAAAATCTGACTCAGAGACAGGAGATGGCATCAGAATCCAAGAAGAATAGGCAGATGGGATCCATATGGAACTACTGACAGGTTCTGTGTGACCTCTTCCTTGATTTTAAGCAACACCAGGGCAGCTAGGTGGCACAGTGGATAAAGCACTGGCCTTGGATTCAGGAGGACCTGAGTTCAAATCCAACCCCAGACACTGAGGTCACTGTGTGACCCTGGGCAAATCACTTAACCCCAATTTCCTCACAAAAAAAGATTTTAAGCCACACCACTGGTAGGGGCAGGCAAGAGTTAGAGCATGAGATGTGGATCTAAATCCTGGCTCTGCCATTTACTGCCCGCATAACTTTGGACAAGTCCCTTTGCCTTTCTGGGTCTTTAGACTACACCAGAGCTGGGAGCTACCTTCTAATGCTAAGATAAGATGCTATGCTTCTAGCAGTTGTGGGTGTTCCCCAGAGAGAAGCAGGATTCCACTGATGCGGTGTTGTTGTTCTTTTTGTTCATTTTTCATTTTCAAAGAGAACCAATGACATCACAGGTGACGTCTTAACTTATGGGTGAATTGGATGTAAGTGAGGCAGAGCTGCCCCAAATCATTAGCCTCCCTCTCTCTTCCATTCACAAAGTCCAGCAGCAGGACAAAAGTCAAGATAACTGGACGTGGTCTGGGATACAGTGGATGACCTTGGTGCCTTGCTAGTGATTTCGACAGAGAGGAGTGCACAGTTTCAACAGTATTAAAGATAGCTAATCCACATTTTCTTCCAAATATTTGAGTGGACTTCTGAAATGAGAAACTAGATGTAAACGTGGAGAATACTATTTTTATGGCCTATTCCTGAGTCGTTTGTGGAAAATAACCTATGCTTTAGGTATGAGTAACTAAAGTCCAGTTTTCTCATGCAAAATAAGTATGGACATTTTTACTTGTGTTTCTCGTGTGTAAATCAAAGAGCTTGAACTGTATGATTCTGAATGTTCTTTTAGCTTTAAATCCTAAAATTCCAGGGCCCTACAATCTCTGCAGCCTTTGAGGCGTTTGCTGCTCCCTGGGTTAGGAGTCTGTAGGTTTGATGAAAATATATTTTCAAATGAATTGACTTGACTTGGAATGAATGGTGTCTGGGAACCTAGAATGAGAATCTTCACATTGATATATGCATGATTCCTGATACCTGAACACTCTCCATACTAACTGAGGGACTAGTTATGAATTGCATGACTATGGTGAAAAAGACATAAAGGGGAGAAAGGACATTTGGTGAGGTAAGTAAGGGGAAGATGTGATTTAAGAATGACTCCACAGGCTAAGTACCATAGACCCTACAGCCCATAAATCTGTCCTTGATGATGTCACAAAGAGGGATGCCCTGATCTTTTTGGCCTTCCTCCCTCACCCTCCTTCTCTCCTGGACCATCTTATAATGACTCCAAGATGGTCAAGTAGTGAGGAAGATCCTCTATTATCACCACCGAGCCTTTCCCCTCCCCCCATCTTGCCATATGCTCCACATCATACCCCTTAATCAGTCAGTCAGTCAATAAACATTGTCAGGCACTGTGCTAAATTCAAGGGATACAAAGAAAGGCAAAAAAACCCCAAACAGTCCCTGCTCTCAAGGGGCTTAGTCTAATGGGCAAGACAACGTAAAGACAACCATATACAAGCAAGCTATATGTAGGATAAATTGGAGATAATCTGTTGAGAGAGGCACTACAGCATTAAGAGGATCAGGAACAAATAGTTTTCAACATTTGTTTTCATAAGATTTCTAGTTCCAAATTTTTCTCCCTCCCTCCCTTCCCTCCCTCCTCCCCAAAACAGCAAGCAATCTGATACAGGTTATAAATGTACAACCACATTAAAGATAGTTCTGCATTAGTTGTGTTGTAAAAGAAGAAGCAGAACAGAAGGGGAAAAACTCAAAAAAGAACAAAAAAGAGTAGAAACAGTATGGTTTAATCTGCATTCATATTTCACAGTTCTTTTTTCTGAATGTGGAGAACATTTTCCATCATGAGTCCTTTGGAGTTGTCTTGGATCATTGTATTGCTAAGAAGAGCTAAGTCTACCACGGTTAGTTGATCGTCACACAATGTTGCTGTTACTGTGTACAATGTTCTGACTCTGCTCCCTTCACTCAGCATCAGTCCATTTAAGTCTTTCCAGGTTTTTGTGAAATCTGCTGCTCATCATATCTTACAGCACAATAGTATTCCATTACATTCATATAATGGCCTGTTTAGCCATTCCCAATTGATGGGCGTCCCCTTGATTTCCAATTCTTTGTCACCACAAAGAGAGCTGCTATAAATCTTTTTGTACATGTGGGTCCTTTTCCCTTTTCTATGATCTCTTTGGGATACAGACCTAGCAGTGGTATTGCTGGGTCAAATGGCATGCACAGTCAGGGGCTTACATTCTAAGAGGAAAACAACCTGCGAATGTATAAGCATCTAAATAGATACAAGAAAGATAATTGGGAGGTGACACTAGCATCAGAGAGGGGGCTCAGAAAGACTCTGGAAGGATCTAGGAGGCTACCTTATATGAATGCTCTATACAGAACTATGATACTTCCCAAATTTTATGTCTTTCACCTGTTTAGTTCTAATCCACCCCCCCTTCCCTCAACCCAAACTGCTCAGATGTCAGTGTCCTATTGCTCTCTCCTATTCTTAGAAAGAAAAAAAATAGGAGACTTATTTATACTAATGTGTAAACTGCTGAGAGGAAGAGAGTATGTGTCCGTGAGAAGTGGAAGAGGGGAAAGAACTGAAGACTCAGGACAGAGCCTTAAGCTAAAACGATAAAGGAAGGAAATTCCTTGAAGCAGGAAGTTGCCACATGTGCCTGTGAGTGGAGTGGGTATCTTTTAGGTATAAGGAACCTTCTGTCACCTCTGAAATCATGCTAAGTTACAGGTCGCCTATGGATAGGAACCACAGAGACAGAGATATGATTAAGAGTCTACAAGGTAGGGGGACAGCTAGGATAAAGCACTGGCCCTAGATTCAGGAGGATGAGTTCAAATCCAGCCTCACACACAACACTTACTAGCTGTGTGACCCTGGGCAAGTCACTTAACCCTCATTGCTCTGCCAAAAAAAAAAAAAAAAAAAGAGAGAGTCTACAAGGTAAGTATTGGTGCCTGGGGATCCAGACTTCCATGAAGGACTTAATTCTAATGGACATCTCCCTCCTCTCTTCAGAACAAAGGACAAGAGAAGCTAGGAGGGAGCTAGACCGTGACCTAGTCACTTGCCATGTCTCTCCCAACCCAACCAGGCTGGCTGTTACCTCACTTCTCTCTCTTAGGAACAAGAACACCTCCCCCCTATCTCCTCCCCACCCCCAGTCCCCCCATCCCCAAGCTGCTCACATGATACTGCTTTGCTGCTCTCCAGGAATTCCAGCCTTAGCACAGGCTGACTGTAAACAAGGAAACTTAATTCCTCAAGGGCATTGGGGAGAGAGAGGGTAAAGGAAGCACCAAGGAGACCCTTAGAAGGGCCTGAAGAGCAAATAAAGTCTCACCAATAGAGAAACACCAGGGCACTTTGAAAAGAGTACCAGCTTTGGTGGCAGAAGACCCGGGTTCAAATTCCATCTCTCATAACTTGAGTAACTTTGGGCAAATGACTCAATCTCTCTGGGTCTTAATGTCTTTATCTATAAAATGAGGAGGTTGGATTGGAAGGGCTCTGACATTCCTTGCAGTTCCAGATTTATGATCCAGAGATCCAATTTCTGTTCCTTCTTAAGTGAAGCCAGGTTTTCCTTCCAGGACCAGTTCTTGACTTTGTCCAGCTCAGAGGACAGGCACAGCAGGGATGAATGACATGCTTCTGGTGCCTTCCAAACTTTTTTGGCAGCAGGTCATTTAAGTGCCTTCGGAGCTCCTAGCCTTCCCTGCATTTATGGATCCTAAGAGCTTTTATTTTGTCCAACTTGCACCCACAAACTCAGGTGGGCCTGTCACTGAAAGAGGGGGAAGGATGGGAGAGAGGGGGAATGAGAAAAAGGAAAACGGAAAAAAGTGGGAAAAGAAGAAAATAATGATGGCGGCATAAAAGATTTAGACCTGGAAGAAACCTTAGAGATCATCTCATTCAAGGCTGTGTAAGGTGTGTGTGGTCCATGTAAGAAGTGTGTATGTCAGCACAGGTTGCTTCTATGCTGCTTTCGGGGAAATATTGATAGATATCCCTGGAATCTTGCCCACTGCTCTCTAAGGGAGACTGTGATTTCTGCCCGGAGGGGAGCAGGGAAAGGGAGCACAAAACTGGCCACTCTGTTTTCCTCTGAGGGGGTGGGGCGCTAGGCTAGGATTATACCTATCTTCCCCTTCCCCTTAAATCTTGCTGGTCTAAGGACGAGATCCCCAGAACAAAAAGCCACTAACTTCACTGGTTATGATCCCTAAAAGGGAGAAAGGGGACCGTAAGCTTAAACCTTCAGCTCCTCGTCACCACAAGCTATTTACACAAAAGATCATCACAGAGAGTGAATAGGAGGGGATCTTGGTGATCTTTTTATAGAGGAGCCAACATTTGCACAGGAGACCCTGAGACACTTAATGACTTGCCCAAGGTCATACAGGCGATAAGTCCAATAGCCAGGATATGAACTCAGGTTCCCTCTACTTGACTCTGAATTCGGCTTTCTAGCCCTTGCATCCCTTGGCCCAAGATGATGATTCTCAGGGCATGGGAGGAAAGCTTGTACCTTCTCTGCTGGCCTTTTTGGAGAGGGGAGATCAGATTGCTAGCTGCTTAAGCCACTTGCACTGAAGCCTTTTAAAGTTTCCATTTGAGTGAAAGAGAGCTGCCAAGCCCCACCATCTCTGTAAAGGCTCCCCTGAAGCCTCCCGCCCCTGCTTCCAACAGCAGTCCCCCATCCTCTGAACACACTTAGCATTTACTACTTGTCCCGATCATCCTGGCATTCAGGAATGGATGCAGTATTAAAAAAAGAAATGACCTTGGAAAGGCAGAAAATGGAAGGGAGATTTCAGCTCAAGATCAGGAAGGTCCAGTAATCAAAGCTGCTCCACCTTGCAATGGGCTACCTCAGAAGGTGATGAGCTCCCTGTCACTCTAAACGGTCAAGCACAGTGTCAAAGGACCCCAGATTAGAAGGGAGCTTAGGGATCATTTAGTCCAGCCCCTTCTTTTTGAAGGGGAGGAATTGACACTAGACGGCCAGGGAAAGGAACCTGCATTTGGTAAAAAAAAAAAATTTCTACTATCGGACATCTCGGGACCTTGCCCATTGTGAACCTCTCTGGTTTTCTCTTTCTGCGACACTGAGAACCAGAAAGTTAAATGATTGGACTGTGGTCACTCGGTCCGGCAGCCTTGTGGGCTCAGTTACCTTTTCCTCAAATGTAGTTACCTCTTCACTGAGTCGTTGCTCTCCTGGACAGATGCTCCAGACAGCACTTTGTACACAGTAAGGCACAAAGTAGATGTGAGATGATGGCAGAACTGTTATCGGCCATAACTGTCATTTTTACTTCTGGGACAAGTACCGCAAACTGTGCCAGAGCAAAAGACATGAAGAATGCTCTCAGATGGATGTAGATGCAGGGGGCAGGGAGGAAGATTTGAGGAGGTCAGAATATGACAAGAGAGGAGCTCCTTCTTACCCAACATAGGAAGGATGCAGCATGCTGGAAGGGACCTCGGGAATCTAAGGATTATTCAGCCAGTCCAGCCCATCATTTTGGAGAGAGTTTAAGTGATTTGTTCAAGATTACCCAAGTGATAAGAGGCAGGACCAGACTGAAAACCTACGTCCTCTAACACTAATCCTGAACTAAGCTAAGCTAACTAACTAGCTAAGATTGCTGTAGCACTTTTTCATTTATCAAAGCATTTTTACGTATGTAATTCTAATGTAATCATTAGAATTACATTACCCTGTGAAATAAGGTAAGGAATATTACCATCCTCTATTGTCGGTAGCCTCTAAATTTGATACCTTGGGACAAAGTCCCTATGATCCCATCCTAGTTAAAGCTCTATTGCCAATTACTACCATTTGGCTGGATGGCAATGGTTATGTGGTGTTGTGATATTGTTTTCTTGGAGTCATCCATTTGTCTAGTTTTCTTGGATTGTCTGCTCTAACGTTGCAAATAGTGAAATCATTGTGCTAAAGAATTTAGCAAAGACTCAGAATGAATGAAAGCTTAGGCAGCCTCTTTATAGCTGTCATGGTTATTTTCCTCATCATCTATAACTTTCACTATTTTTTTTAACTTGCCAGGCAAGGTGATGGAACCAAAAGTGCTCTGACCTTAGGAATCAGGTTCAAGGAGAACAGGGTTCAATCTCACCTTCAACATTTACTAAATAGATATAAGAAAGAACCTTTAAAAACTATTTTTTCTGACTTTTCTTCTTCCAAACTTAGCAAACACCAGATAAAATGAGCATTTCTATATGCACAGGAAAATAGAAAAAGAAAGTTCTATATGAAACTTCAAATCTCTACAAGGAAGAACTTTCTAAGAATCAACACTATCCAGGAATGAAATGTACTGGCTAAGGGGGTTAATGAATCCTCCATCCCTGGACAAGTTCCAACAGAAGATCATAGAATGTTATCAATGAAAGGGACCTCAGAGATTTTAGAGCAGTTAGTCCAACCCCTCTCATTTTATAGAGAAGAGGGAAAGTAAGGAGAATCTAAGCCCCTTGAGGGAGGGGATGGTTTTTTATTTGATTTTGTTTTGTATCCCCAGTTCTTAGCATAATGCCTGGCATGTGATAGGCATTTAAAGAGACCCAGAGAATAGAAAAGTCTTGTCCAACATCACAAAGGTCAATGTAGTAGATTCAAGAACTGAACCCAGCTCTCCTGCTATCAGGTCTAGCTATCTTTCCACTACATCACAGAGTTGGATGAACAATCATTGACCTGGGATATGCTCAAAGGGGCTCTTGTTTCAACCAGGGCTTGGAATAGTTGACCTCTGAAGGCCTTTCCACTTCTGGGCTGTGTCTTGTGCTTAGTTGTAGGGGCTTAATAAAAGTTTGGTGAATTCTGACACCTCATCAAGGGTTCCTTTTAGCTACCCAGTTCTCAGTCTTTAACTAATGTGTATTCAGTTGAAGCATAATATTTTAAATAAAATGCACAAGGAAAGTACAAACTGATTTGTACCATATGCTGATGTTTTTATTTCCAGTGAAATAGAAAGGGGTTGTTTGGAGAATGTGGCAATACCCAGGCACTATCACTTTGGTAAATCTCATATTTCCTTCCTGGAAAAGGGTAGAGAAAACTGGTCTAGTGGAGAGAACCATCAAGCCTGGTGTCCTTGGTGTCACTAAGAGCTTTCAAATGATCAAGTTGGACAAATTAAGCCTGGAAAAATAAACTAAGCACACCATGTACCAAAGTGAAACTGGCCACAAAAGCCTTGAAGATGAGGGTGATGGAAGAGGGGAAGGGTATATAGCAGGGTATAGGGGGTCTCCCCACTGGCCTTGTCATTTGTTGATTGACCTGGGTCTGAATCCTACCCCTGGCATTTAGAATCTATGTGACCTGAGACAAATCACTTGAACTGATAAACCTACAGTTTTAAAGAGCCTACTCTGTGCACATTATCATGCTAGGTACTGGAGGCACAAAGACAAAAATGAAGAAGGTAGCCCTGTTATACTCCATTGCATAAGAAAACAGGTGCGGGGCAGCTAGGTGGCGCAGTGGATAGAGCACCAGCCCTGGAGTCAGGAGTACCTGAGTTCAAATCCGGCCTCAGACACTTAACACTTACTAGCTGTGTGACCCTGGGCAAGTCACTTAACCCCAATTGCCTCACTTAAAAAAACAAAAAAAACAAAAAACAAAAAAAGAAAACAGGTGCACAGATAAGTATAAGTAAAGTTAGATTGTACAAAGTAGATTCAAGAAGGCATTCCTGTAGGGAGTGACGTTTGAGCTGAGCTTTTAAGCAAATTAGAGATTTTAAGAGGTGAAGGTGAGGAAGGAGTCCATGCTATAATGGGAGACAGCTGGTGCAAAGACACACAGATAGGAACAGAGATAAGAGACCGTGAAGGCAACTTTGAATGGATGGAGAGAGTAACCTCTCGGAACCTCAGTTTCTTCATCCATCTAATAGAGATAATAATATAGTCATTAAGAAAGTGCTCTGTAATGATAGCTCATACCTTGTGAGGATTAATGTATGATTTAAAGGTTCAGTTGCTATAATTACTAATAGATTGGAAGTGGCAGCTTTTATTTTGGGCAGGGGGAGTGGGGAGGGGGAAGGGAAGTGGTTTACTAGATTATAGGATTTAGAGCTGCAAGAGACTTTATCAACAGCATTTATTAAGCACCTTCTGTTTGTCCAGCCCCATGCTAACAATACAAATACAATTAATGTAGAAATACAATCTGTACAGATACAATTAATGAAACAATCACGATTTACAAGGAGATTACATCCTAAAATGAGGAGAGAACAAAGACATACATACATCTAATTCAGAATAACTGTAAAGAGAATTAATTCAAGTAGCTAAATATAAAGTAGTTTGAGACAGGGTGCTGTCTGACAGATCTTGAAGAAAGAAGGGGACTCTATGAGGCAGAAGTGAGGAGGGTGGGGGGTGGGGTCAGGGATATGCTGGTAAATGTTTAACAACCAGCTCCCTGAAAGGAAAAAATTAGTGCCCACAACACACTTTTACAATTTTGTCTGCGTCATTAACATTTTCTCCACCTTGTTCTTCTATTTAGATGATCAACAATACAATAAATCAAACCTCATTTGTAGCATTTGCCGATTTTCAAGGTGTAAATGCTTCCACTGAAAATTTAGCAATCAGCTCTCCAGAGCCATTTGGGTTGGTTCCAGCACAGCCCCGGAGGGGGGGAATTCCAGGTATAGGGGCCAGCCAGTACAAAGTCATGGAGATGGATGATTCCTCTAAGTTAACTAAGATAGGAACTAGGTCCAGTTGCTGTGCTTAAGGTCACATAACTAGTATGGAGCAGAGAGGGGCATCTATGTTGTAGGGCCAGGAGAAATAGTTAATTTCCTGGAAGGTTTCCTGATCTGGCCCACAATGACAGTTTCCTGGAATCTCTACCAACCAGAAGCTATGGGCCACAACCTGGGATTGGCAGCTGCAATTTGGTTAGAGTTAAATGCATTTAAAACAAAACAAAACTTCAAAGGCCTAAAAAAAATGACTTTAATTGCCTTGGAAATCCCAGTGGAGACTGACACAGTTAAGGGCCCAGGACAGACACATGTCATTTTGTATTTTTAACCCTCTTTATAAAGTGTGAAATTGCATCATCTTTTGGAAAATAATGCCCCGAGGGGGAAAGACTTCCAGTGTAATGAAGTGAGTCAGTCTTCATTGTAAAGGCCACAAGCCCTTAAAGGAAGGAAAAAAAAAATCTCCCAACCACCCAATTCTGAGCTAAACCATTGAGGTTAGTGGCTCCAAGATTCTTAGCCCCCAGCATCCCTCTCCTAGAATCACCACTCAAAACCAATCATACCCAATGGATTCAGTGACCTCCAGCTTCTACCACATCACAGCACTGCTAACATAACAGTAGCTTGTTGTTAAGTTCAGTTAGTCAGCTGTGCTGCTTTTGAGTCTCAAAGAAGCAGTGGACCTTGTCAAAGGCTCAGGAGTCAGCGATCCTGGGTTCTGGGACTAATTCCACCTTTTCCTAGCTGTACAGCATTGGGCAATTGACTACCTCCTCTGGGCCTCAGTTTCTCTCTCTGAAAAACTAAGGGAGTTGGACTAAGCAATCTCTAAGACCGATTCTAATATTCTATGTTCTAATATCTCGCCAAGTTCCATCTATATTCCAATGACCCTTTAGCTCTAACATTCTGTTTTCTAAGGTCCCATCCACCTCTGACAGCCTGTGTTCTAAAGTCCCTCTCAGTTTTGACATTCTCTGTGCTAAGGCTCCTCCATGCTCTGACATTCTATGTTCTATAGTCCCTTTCAGTTCTGACATTCTATGTTCTAAGGTTCCTCCCAGCTCTGACATCCTCCGTGTGATGTTTAAAATCTAGTGTGTGTCCTTACCTGCCCCCCCCACTCCGCCCAAGTTTTTTGGGGGAAATTAGCTAAGATTTACTGGCAAATTTAGCAAGAGTTTAGGCTTTTAATGATTTATTAAAGAGTAAAGACAATGTATGGAGTCCCATAACACAAGAAAATCTATCTGCTTTCCCCTCTCTTTTTCTGTCTGCCACCAACACAAAGTTCTGAATGAAAAAAGGCTATCCAGGGAGCCAGTCTCACCTTCCTACTTCCTCCCTCCCTCCCTGAAAGGGGAGGTCCTTCAAGCTGATTGGTTGAGGGTAGTCTCCTGTTGATGTTGTAGTCCACAGCCTCTGAGAACAACACCCCACTCAGGGACAGCCAGGTGTTGTCTCTATTTAATCATCCTTAAGTAGGTTCTCAGTCAGTCTCTCAGTCTCAACCAATTCAATCAATTCCAAATCAACTTTCAGGTGGGGGCCCCTGGGCATCTGCCAAATTCCATTACTTTATCACATCTGTTCTAAGGTTCCTCTCAGCTCTGAAATTCTAGATTCAAAGCCAGCCCTCTTCCAGCTCTAACATTTCTATTTTCTAAGACACCTTCAGCTTTGACACTGAAAAGGTCTCTTCCCTTTCTATGTAGTCTATGACACAATGATTCCATGAAATGGAATCCTTCCTTTTGGTCTTCCTCCTATACCCTTGACCCTAAGCACTGCAGAGGAGTAAGAAAGAGATATGGCTCTGCCTTTAGGCAATTAATGGTTCTATAATGGACTTGTCTATTAGACTGTAATCTCCTTGAAGGAAGGATGTGACTTCTTCATCTTGGTATTTCCAAAGAGGCCATTCTTTGCCTCAGTTCTTACTTAGCCTTAATCACCAAGTGGGCATTGCCTCAGACAAACTGAAACCTGGAAAAGATCTTAGCTTAAAAAGGCCAAGGTCTCCCACTGCATCTCCAAACATCCTGATCTATATCTTTCCACTGGATTCAAATGGCTCCAGAGAACAGAGTGAGGCTGCTGACTTTGCATAGCCCTGCTTCATTTAAATCCAATTCACTTGCAAGTCATGATATCACCTTTCTGATGTGATGGTCTTCTTCAAGAACAAAGGACAGGGGTAGCTAGGTGGAGCAGTGGATAGAGTACTGGCCCTGGATTCAGGAGTACCTGAGTTCAAATCCAGCCTCAGACACTTGACACTTACTAGCTGTGTGACCCTGGGCAAGTCACTTAACCCCAATTGCCACACACACACACACACACACACACACACACACACACACACGCACGCATGCACAAAAGAACAAAGGACAAACAATTGCTCTTCTGTGTTTAGCCTGTAGTGGTGACTTAAGAAATATTTGTTGAACAAAATGGATAAACCATACCAATAATTAACATGATTTCCTAGTTGCTTACATTTCTATCAAGCTTTATAGCTTATTGGCCACCCAACAACCCTGAAAGGTGAGTTGTGCAAGTGAGGAATATTGTCTCTATTTTGCAGATGAGAGCCAAAGTTAAGAGTAGCAAAGGGATTTATCCAGGGTCACACAGGCAAGAAGTAGAAGAGAATAAAGAAACATTCAGCTTGGCTAGGGTGTAGGATGCATGCATGTGGGTAATATGTGATAAGACTGGTCAAGCACAGTGGCACCTGATTGTGGAGGGTTTCAACTTTTCTCAAGAGGTCATAGGAAACCATTAAAGATTTTTGAGTAGAATGATATGACTACTGTTTATCTTTGCCTAAGAAAGATTGCTCTGGAAGCACCTGGTGGGGAGGGAGAGTACCAGTGAGAACACCTGTTTGAAGGGTATTGCAGTAATTCAGAAGTAACATAAGCCTATATGAAGGTCATTGAAATAAGAACAGAAAGGTGTTGATGGAGCAAAAAGATGCTCTGAAGATACAAGACAGGACTTGATTACTGCTTGGATCTCAAAAGTGGTGTAGATGGAAGAGCCAAAATTAATCCCAAAGCCATTAATGGTGGTACCAAAGATAGAAATAATGAAGACAGAAGAAGGAATAGGTTTATGGAGAAAGTTAATAAGTTTGTTCTGGTATATGTTTGAAGTGTGAGCCAAGCATCCAGAACACCCAGTAGGAAATATTTTGTAACCAGCTGGAGCAGTGGATGGAGTACTGGGCCTTGAGACAAGAAGAAATGAGTTCAAATACAGCCTCAGTCACTTACTAGGTGTGTGTTCCTGGACAATTCACTTAACCTTTCAGTCTCAATTTCTTCAACTATAAAATGGGAATGGTAATAATAATAACACCTATCTCACAGTGATTGCTGTGAGAATCAAATGAGACTATTTATATAGTGATGTGTCCAAAACCTGCTGGCCTGGAAAATAGATCCAGGAGAGATAATTTGAAAATTGTTGGTCTACCTGAAAACCATGATCAAGGAAAGATCTTAGACATCATCTTCCAAGAAATTGTCAGGGAAAATTGCCTAGAGGTAGAAAGTAAAATAGAATTTGAAAGAATCTACTGGTCACCTCCTGAAAGAGATCCAAAAGGAAAACTTCCAGGAATATTATAGCCAAATTCCAGAGCTCCCAGGTCAAGGAGAAAATATTGCAAGCAGCCAGAAAGAAGCAATTCAAATACTGTGGAACCATGGTAAGGATAGCACAGGATCTAGCAGCTTCTACATTGAAGGATCGCAGGGCATGGGATATGATATTCCAGAGGGCAAAGGAATTGGGTTTATAACCAAAAATCACCTACCCAGCAAAACTGAGTATAATTGTTCAGGGGCAAAAATGGGACTTCAATAAAAAAGAAGATGTTCAGGTATTCATGATGAAAAGACTTTAACTGAATAGAAAATTTTACTTTCAAATGCAAGACCCTAGAGAAGTATAAAAAAGATAAACAGGGAAAAGAAATCTTGAGAGATGTTAAAAGGTTAAACTGTTTACATTCCTACATGGGAAGATGATATGTCTAAATCATAAGAGCCTTCTGAGTATTAGGGCAGATGACAGGAAGAAATTTAGACAGAGAGCAAAGGTGGGAATTGATTATGAAGGGATGATACGTGTAAAGCATTTATTTTTTTGTTTCTCTTTTTTTTGGGGGGGTGGAGTATAGTTGGGGTTAATGACTGTCTTCTGTCCGAGGCCAAATTTGGGCTTGGGTCCTCCTAGGTCTGGGGTGGGTGCTTTGTCCACTGTGTCACCAAGCTGCCTCATGATGACATATTTGGGGTAAAATTGAGGGGAGAGAGGAATACACTGGGGGGGGGGATAGGGGAGTGGCAGAATGGAGTGAAATCTCACATTATAGTGATGTGTCTCTCTCTTTGAGCCACCTCTAGATAGACCCATGTGGACCAATACACAACTTGCAAGGGCCAACAATAGAATCTTACACTCCACCTTTACTACACTTATATGGTTTTCTCTGATTGAATGTAAGGTCCTTAAGGGCACAGATATTTTTATTTTTGTCTTTCTATTCCTAATATTTAATATAGTAGACATTTAATAGATGTTTGTTGAATGAATTATTGAATGACTGATTTTTAAAAATCAATCTTATATTAAGCCAAAATCCTATTATTCTCACCATCACCACCACTCTGCCCTATGTTGACCCTCCTTTTTTCCTTAGTGTAACACAAAATAAGTTTATAATTTGTAAAAGAGCTGGACTCTAGAAGAAGGTGATGGGGGAAGAGTACCATGGAAGTAAGGAGACAAAGAATATTTTCACAATCCAAGTTGTCCAGCAACAGAAGAGACTGCCTTTCAAAGTCTGACCTCTCCATCAGGATCAGAGTAGGGAGGTCACAGGGCAGCTGATTTGAAAAAAAAAACTCCTGCCCTAACATACCATGTAGAGCCTTCATCAAATGTAGACCCAAAATATATTGTATTATGAGTTCAAGGACCCATTGAGGGGAAGCACCTTTTTCTTTCCACATATATATGTGGACAAGATACTGCTGTAGACTGCCTTAACCACTAGACCAAAAAAAAAAAAACCAACCCAGGAACAAAGCTATAATTTATTTTTGTTGTTCAGTTGCATCTGACTCTTTGTGACCCCATTTGGGGTTTTCTTGGCAAAGATACCAGAGTGATTTACTATTTCCTTCTCCAGCTCATTTTACAGATGAGGAAACTGAGGCAAACAAGGTAAGGTGACTTGCCCAAGGTCACACAACTAGTAAGTGTCTGAAGCCATATTTGAACTCAGGTCTTCCTGACTCCAGGCACTACCCATTGTGCAACTTAGCTGCCCCAAATATAACTAGGCTAGAGCAATAAGGGTACCATCTTGGAGTAGCAAAGTGCAAGGGACAGCTAAAGTTGACAAATCACTTTTAGCTTATTAAAACTACTTTTACACTTGATCCTCTCAACAACCCTAGAAGGAAGACATGGGAGGATCCCAGAAGAGGAATCATTATGCCCATTTGACAAAGTGAGTCACACAGTCCTTGAAGTCAAACAGCCTGTTGGTAGCACTGTTAATTCAAGGACACAGGTCTCCTGATTCTTGGCATGTGGATCTGTATATTTCTATATGCTATCAAGAGATACTAAGAGAGAAGACACTCGTCTATGGGGGAAATTAAGATTGTCCTCACATACTTTTATTCTGCATTTAATTGGGGATTGCACCATATATAGTTAGAGTATTATAAAAAGAACCTTCCATACATAGTCCAATTCTTCCAGGAACTTATGACCTAAGACAGATCCTAGTGACAGGGACCATGTGAACTAGGAACACACTTTAAATTGTTTTGAGTAATCCATTACATATCTCTTTATGGAATTTTGTTTAATTCAAACATATGCATGGGAGATATTCTGAGAAGGGCCTTGAGTCAAATAGTTTCTTAAAATCAATAGAACATCGACACAAGGGGATTTAATATTCTCTTTAAAGCACACGCAACTGCTGGAGAATATTTTCTAACAATGCCAACTTCTTTGTCCATATTTTCAACAAGCCTACCTCCAATCCATGCACAGGCCTCTTTCCCAGAGATTTTATAGATTTGAGAAAGCAAGCATATGGTTCATCATTGATATTTTCTAAATCACTTTTCCCCCTAGTAAAAGCATTGTTCATGATCTTTTCCATTCTTTTGGACTCTTCCCTCCTTAAAATATCTAAAAAAAAAATAAATCTGGAATGCCTATAATACCAAATCATTTCCAAGCACAGACTTCTTGTATGTGTGGTTAACTCCCGACCTGCTTTGCCATCATTCCCCACTTGCTAGTGGGAGAGTCCAAATGTGGTGGTTCTGTTAGCATTGCCAACGAGGACAAATCACTGTAAAAATATTGCAGCTCTGTTCAATGTCATATCTGTTCATTGTCCTCCTTCTACTTTCATCAACCAATACTCTTGGGATAGTCTGACATAAATGAATTCCACTCCAAAATCTTTCCCAGCTCCTTTTCTTCTCAACCACTTTTTCTTGCTTTCCTTGAAGTCATTATTCTCTGCAGTGTGTGTGTGTGTGTGTGTGTGTTTCATATGAGCCTATATGTCAAACCAATGTTGCCTTTGGCTATCTTATTTAGTAGGGAGATGAAAACTCACCAATGTAGTTTCAGTCTTCCTGTAGTGGTTGTCATTTTTGTCAGTTAGGCTCCTGTGGGACATGGCCATAATCAGAGCCAATGTCTTCACTTCTGTCCTTTTCCCATTTGCTAGAATCAGCAGCTTCTTCAAATGGTTCAGGTTGGAGTTGCCATCATTGCACACAAAGCCCTTTTCTCTTTTTTGCTCTTTCTTTTTTTCTTTTGGTGTTTCCATTGACCTTTGCCCTATACAGCCCATGATGAGGCTGTGCATAAAGTGACTACTGCATCAACCAATCAATTCTTGTCTTTAGGATTCATAGGAAATAAGTTTCTTTTCTTTTACTATTGTTGTGTTTTTCTGTGATTTTCATTTGCAGAGCCTTCTGATTCTTCTTTAAAAAGTATTCATAATTTTAAAAAGGCAGCCTTCTGAGCAGTTGATAAACATTTGGCCCCATTCATTCTTTAATCCCCTCAAAATATTTTCTAGCATAGCTTTCATTTTTCAATGTGCTCTTTGGAATCCAAATCACTGAGTGCCATCTTGATTGATTTGGGAATTCAAGTCACTGAGTGCCAAGTTATGTGTTGGCTTATTTGGGGGAAATCTTGACATGAGAACACACATATGCACACACGGTATCCAGCGTTTTTTCTAATGCACCATGCTATTTCTTTATTTGTAACCCAGTAATCAAAATGTGTCTTTTCTCCATACCAGACTGTAAAGCATCTCAAGGGCATGGACTTGCCTTGTCCCTTTTTGTATTTCTTACAAAGTATCCTGGTGCCTTCTTCATAACCATTTAAATGAATTGTGATTTCATCAATGGGGATACTCCCCTTCTCCCAACTGGTGCAGACTAGAGACCCTTCACACCTTCTCATCTTGTGCACATCTTGCCCATATTTTTACAAATCTTAAAGTGCTCTCTGAGTCCTGACTGTGAACTTGGGTTCTCTCACTTCAAAGTGGATCCACCCATCTCAAAGGAAACTTACCTCTGGTTCTTTAACCCCTTCTCAAGAGGACCAGCAGCACTAAGACTGCCCATCTATTTTCTCATTCTGGAGACATGACCAACCTGCCTGTGTCTGGGTACATGTGTGTGCTTGGTGTTGTTTTTCAAGTGGTACCAGTCATCACTGACAACATGACACATCCTCTGTACAGCCACCACATATCTTTTTGTTAATACATCATGGACATTTTTGTTGTTGTTGTTGTTTTTATGTTTGTTTGTTTTTCAGGGCAATGGGGGTTAAGTGACTTGCCCTGGGTCACACAGCTAGTAAGTGTCAAGTGTCCGAGGCCGGATTTGAACTCAGGTCCTCTTGGATCCAAGGCCGGTGCTTTATCCACTGTGCCATCTAGCTGCCCCCCCCATTATGGACATTTAATAAGTATTGAATTAAATTGAAAACCCCATTTAGAGTTAACTCCATCTAGACATTTGGCACCTGTTTCTGATTCAGAACACAATCTTTCACTTCCCAGAAGAGCAAGGAGGAGGCCCAGCTGTTTTCTGACTTTCAAAGCAGAGAATTGCCCAAACAGTTTCCATCTGAACTGGCTAGTGACTCAAGTCACCCATTGTATTAACCGTTCTCTGATGAGTTGTCTGGTCTGGCTAGGGATGCTGATGGAAATGACTAGAGAAGATAATATAATCATTACATTCTTACGTGTGAACAGAGTGTTATTGTCTACAGAGTACTTTTCTATTCATTATTTCATTTGATCATCACAATAACTCTGGGAAAGAAGGGATTCTTATCATCTGTGTTTTACAGAAAGGGGAAACTGAGTCCTAAAGTTTATGACATGCTGGAGCCAGCTTGCACAAGGATTATTAAATTTTCAATGTGAGCATTTATACTTTGGAAAACAGCAAATGCTACAAATCAGAGCTTGATTTAGTTTTGCTGATTGTCTAGATAAGAAAGTGATAGAGAAAATATTGATAATGTGGATCGAACTTTATAGTATGTAGTATATACTTTTCTTTTTGTAGAGCCAATTATTAAACATTTACCAGCACACCACTTCCTAAAGCTGTTTCTGAGGCCACCCAGCTAGTTAATGTCAGAAAGAGAGAATTTAGGACTAGAGTCAGCAAACATTGTTGGCGTATCCTAAATGCAATAGATTTAGAACTGAAAAGGACTTTAGAGGTAATCTCCCTAAGTCTATCTTCCTTGTTTGGTAGATAGAGAAACTGATCCTCAGAGAGGCTAAGTAACTTGCCCAAGGTCATAAAGGCAGAATGGGATTTTGAACTAGGCAGCTCGGTGGTACACATGAAAAGCACTGAACTCGGAGTCAGGAAGACTTGAGTTTGAATCCTGCCCCAGATGCTTACTAGATGTGTGACCATGAACAAGTCACACAAACTCTCCCAGCCTTAGTTTTCTTATATGTAAAATATGGATAAGTACTTACCTCCCATATTTGTTGGGAGAATTCAGTGAAATTCTGTGTGTGTATATACATACATACACACATAGATATATATGTATATAACTTTGCAAATCTTAAAGTGCTAAGTCCTGACTATGAACGTATATTCTCTCACTTCAAGATCTCCTTCCACTAACCATACTATAGGAATCAGGAGAGGAAGGCCTTGGGGACTGTCCACTGAGTCAGCCATCAGTCAAGATGTCATAAGGCACCTTTCTTTCAGCACTAAGACACACTGGGATTCTTGCCTATGGAATCCATGTTTCTCTCCTAAATTGTCACCCAAGAATACATGCTTTCAGCCTGATCTCATTAAAGCCCTCTTTCCACATACTCAGAAAAGAGGGAAAGAGATTGAGGCAGTGTGGCAGTAGTATAGCCGAATATAATTGCCCAACCACTGAATAGCCATCAGTATTTGTTACCTTGAAACCTCTGGATTATAGGAAAGCATCATGGTCCCCTTTTACTGGTGGGGAAACAGAGGCCAAGGGGTGATAAAATAATTCACTCAGAAAGCCAAACAGCAAGGCAGTGAGCTAGAGCAAGAAAGTAAGGGACAGATGGATTCCAGAGCCATAGCCTCTGGCACACAACTTCTGGGTCTCAATTTCCTCATCTGCAAAATGGTAGGTGGTTGGACTATATTATCGCTGTGATTCTATAAGCCCCCAAGATGGAACTAAGAGCTCTGGTAAATTTCGAGATTACAGATTCATTATATGGCCTTAGATGCATAATTTCTGGCTCTTAGTTTCCTCTTCTGTAAAGTGGTAAATAGTTGGACTAGATTATCCCTAATATACATTCCAGCTGCCATGTTCTAGAAATCTATAAACCCCCAAGCTAAAAGTAGGAGATCTGGTCAATTGTGAAATCTGTCCTTGTGGTGTGATACCTGAAATACATCATTCCCTTACAATCTACTGCTGTACTTATCCCTCCTTCTTAGTGCCCCTTGGGCCGAAGGCACTGGAAAATTTGGGAACTAAAAATGTCCAAGGTCTTTATACCGTGTGATTTTTGACACTAGGAAGTCTGCTAGAACTTAGGGTTTGATGGATTCAAAATTACCCTGAAGTTACAATTCATTCCCTTGGAAGCAAGCAGAGTGGTTGACACATAGTAAGTACTTAATAAATACTTGTTACTTTGGTGCCTTGGATGAGGTTGTTATTTGGTTTTTTAAGGGAAATGGTGTGTGTGTGTGTGTGTGTGTGTGTGTGTGTGTGAGAGAGAGAGAGAGAGAGACAGAGAGACAGAGAGAGAGAGAGAGACAGAGAGACAGAGACAGAGACAGAGAGACAGAGAGAGAGAGAGACACAGAGAGAGAGAGAGGGATTTTGCTTCAATAGTCTCTTTGTTAGTTTTAGGATCTGGCAAATGAAAATTATGACCATAGGATTGCTTAAGTAGTGTCCGAGGGAGGGAAGTAAAGGAGTCCAAGGGCTGGCTGGAAGAAAGGCCAACCACTGGCTGGCGTTTGTACGCCATCATTATCCTGGTATCTGTCAGCGCACTGACATAGACCAGAGTCCCTTGGGGAAGGACAGCTTGTTTTTAACACACTCGGGGCTGTGGACAGGGTGGGGAAAGGGAATAGATTCTCCAACATTTGTCTTTTTTATGCCCAGTCTCCCTCAGTCCACTGAACTGGCAAGCTGGTGACCAAGGTAGAAGCTGACAGTCAGACTCTTGCTCCATGAGGACTCTCACCTTCTTGAACAAAGAGCAGGACTGATTGCTTTGTTCAATGGAAAGAGAGCCCTTACCTGAAAGAGCAGGAAGCCCAGGGTTCAATCCTGGTCCTACCATCAGCCATTAAATGACCTTCTCCTCTCTAAGTCTCCATTTACTCATCAGTGGAAGGGGACAGTGTAAAAAAGAAGCTGGGAAGCCTCTCTGGGCAAAGAAACCAACCTTTATTAAGAGAAAACAGGTGGGGTCTACAGTCCACCCACTATGGTCTGACACTCTGAGATACAGAGTTCACAGTTATTTGTAGGGCCATTCATTCATGGATAGTGCAACAATGTCCTTTGGAAGCTGATTCACTCAAGGTCACTATGCCCTAACTCTGTGACATCCTGACTTTGTACTTTCCATGTATCAATCGGCCCTTTACAGGACTTTATCATTTTAATATAAAGATTAATATATGTAATGCAGGAAATTCCCTAGGACTACATCATAGTTTGGGTAATGCAGAGTTTTTGTTTTTGTTTTTAACCTGGGACTGTGTTTTTACTATAAAATAACACAGTTATTTCTTATCCTAATGATTATAACTGACAAAAGATTAACAAGGCAATACGATGCAAGGCTCTCAAGGCATTGATTATTGATCTTTTTCCTTTCAATGAGATGACTTCTAAGGTTTTCTCTAGTTCTTTCATTCTGTGTTCTCAGATTCCTTCAGCTCTGATATTAAGTTCCCTCCGAATTCAGATATTCTGTGTTCTAAGTTCCCTCTCAATTTGGATATTCTGTGTTCTAAGTTCCCTCTCAATTCTGATACTGTGTTCTAAGTTGTTCCCTCTCAACTCTGATATTCAGTGTTCTAAGTTCCCTCTGAATTTGGATATTTTGTGTTCTAAGTTCCCTCTCAACTCTGATATTCAGTGTTTTAAGTTTCTTCTCAATTGTGATATTCCGTGTTCTAAGTTGCCTCTGAATTTGGATGTTCCATGTTATAACTTCCCTCTTAAATCTGTTATTCTACATTCCAAGATCCCTTCTAGTTCTCCCCTTCTGTGTTCCAAAGTTTCTCTCAGCTTGAACATTCTATGTTCTAAGTTCTCTTTCAGTTCTAACACTCTATGTTCTAAATACCATTTCAGCTTTGTCACTATATATTCTTAGGTCTCTTCTGGTTCTGGACTTCAGTACCAGGTCTTAGTTGCAGGCTCACGCTGGAAATTCCTTCAGTGCTGGGGGGCTTCTCACCCTGGAATATCCTCTTGCCATGGAAGCCCCCTTTTCCCACTCCTGGGGCTCTCCATTTTGGGGAGGGGCATCAAGCCAGCCGAGCTTCATTCCCCTCCCAGATGGGCTTCTGACTTTCTGGACTTGCATGGATACCTTGCACCTTCCTTTCCTCACCTTTTTGGTCTCACATCCTGCCATTTGAATGTAAACTCCTTGAGGACAGGGCTTTCTGCATTTATATCCCTAACAAATGGACTGTGTTTCTGTGAACTGTTTGTGCCCAACCTGTGGGAGAGCCTTCCAAGCTCAGGCTGCTCTGATCAGCCACAGTCAGGCACGTGGTACATAGTGCTGTCACTGTGGTCTTCTTAGAGGAGGAAGTTCAGCCATATCCCCAACACTTAGGTAGTGCCCGACACATAGTAAGAGCTTTAAAATGCTCGCTGCTTCCCTCTCCTTCCCTCTGACCTTCAAAATTCTTGGGTCTCCTCCAGCCCTAGAATTCTGTGTTCTGAGGATATCTCCACCACGTGCATACCAGGCCCACCTGCTCTGTGTCTTCTGCAGGGAATTCCTCCCACCTGGGCAGCTTGCTTTGTCCTCTGAGCGCTAGACTCAATCCTCTGTTCTCAACTCTGTCCCGCTCTTAGTAACAGAATTTCATCTTCACACCCTGGTGCTCCTCTGCTCCCCAAAGCCGGGGCTTGGATCGGGTCTCCCACAGGCTTTGGCAGTCTTGCTTTGGTATCCACCCAATGTTTAGTTCTCTGAAACTGCCTCTTAAGGCTCCATCCAGCTGGAGGCTGGGGTGGGCCCGAGGAAGAGACAGGAGCAATCCTGAGGGGCTGCTAGGGTTTGGCAAAGCAGAGTTTACAGCTCTAGCTTATATGAGGAACGGTGCCAATGGCCTGGGCTGTTCACACGCAAACCCGTTGGCTTGTTTCTCACCACGCATGGACCGTGCGGCCATTTTCCTGTTCATTAAACTGGGAACAGCATCTGTGGTACAATGGGAAAAGCACAGGATTGGGAGATACGAACAATAGGCCCCCATTCTGGCTCTGCTACAAACTTGCTGGGTGACTGAGTAAATCACTTCTCTGTTCTCAGTATCTTCCAGAAAATGGTTGGACTCGATCTTTCAGGTCTCTTGAAGCTGTAATATACTAGAGCCTTGAGTCACTCCCTTGCTCAAAACCTCAGTGGCTGCCCATCCCTATATGATAAAATGGTTTGCCCTGGAATTGGAGGCCTTCTACCACCTAACCACTCCCCTCTTTTCCAGACTTGTTTCATACCTTCACAAGCCCAATGTTCCCAATAAACTGAATTCCAAGCAGGGTATTCCTTGGATGCTATCTCCCACTTCGGTGCACTCTCATAAGTTGGCCCCTGCACCTAGAAAGCATTTTTGCCTCATTTCTACCTCTTAGGGTCAATGGATCAACCAGCATTCTTTAAGTTCTTAATATGTTTCAGGTGTTATGGTAAGTGACAACAGTACAAAGAAAAAGCAAAACCAGTCCCTGCCTTCAAGAATATTATATTCTAATGGGACGACAGCATATACATATATACATACGTAGATGTTTATTGTATATACACATATCCCTTCCCTTCTGCCAAAGGCCAAGGGGTAAAGAATGGGCAATCTCAAAGTTGAGACTGACAGAGAATACATGTTTGTTTGCATATGTGTGTATGGATATCTACATGTGCACATGTGTGTATATACACATGTAGACATGCATGTATAAACATACCATCACATTGCCTGTACATATACATGTTCATTTGTATATACCACATACACAGTATGTCCCAAAAGTCTTAGTGCAGTATACCAACCTTCTCTTCTTCCAAGGCTCAGTTCAGGGGCCATCTCCTCTGGGAAGCCTTTCCTAAAGTCCCCAGTGCTCAGCACTCAATCTCTGTCCTGTGTTTCCATCTCTATCTTGGGGTCTCTTTCCTCTATTTTACTATCATGCTTATTCCTCTGACATTCCCCCAGTAATAACGATTGATATGTATGTGCCACAGCTGAATGCAGGCTCTTTGAGGTAAGTGGGATGGTTTCTCTAGCCCCCAGCACAGGGCCTGCCCGTCAGCAGACTCTTTCTTGGTGTGTTTGATTTCCCCTTCTCTTCCTCTCTCCTCCAGTCAGGAAGACCTAGGTGCAGATCACATTTGGGCAGGCTACTTTACCTTCCAGGGTCTCAGTTTCTTCAGCTGTAAAAATAAAGGATGGGATTAGGTAGTCTCAAGGTCACATTCAGCTCTAAATCCATGACCCAAAGGACCTCCTTTCTTTTCTTGGCTTCTTTTGCCTCCTCCCCTCCCCTCTCCTTCTGTCTCCTTTTCTTCTTCCTCTTCTCCTCTTCCTCTCTTCTTCTTCCTCTTCTCTTCTTCTTCCTCTCTTCTTCCTCTTCTCCTTCTCCTCCCTTTCTCTCCTCTTCCTCTCCTCCTCTTCCTCCTCCTCTCTTCTTCTCTTCCTCCCCCTCTCTTCTTCTCTTCCTCCTCCTCTCCTTTTCTGTCTTCTCCCTTCTTCACTCTCTGCTCAAAGGCCAAAAGTATCACATGGTATGGGGAGAGAAATGAGCAGTCTCCAGGCTGAAATAACTGGGTGGGTTTTTCACACAAGGAAGCTGAACCCTGTGGAGGGTGGTGAGAGCCGGGAGCTGACAGGAGATCCATTGTGATTCTCCCTTGCTCTCACTCCCGGCTTTTTGGCTTTCCAGGTCTGTGAGTGCAGTTTAGTGTCTGGAGCCTCCTAGTGTTAATGCCATAGCTTGGGGGATCAGTTTCCCCAGGTCTGGGGGCTGCCCTCCTGGCTATGAAAGTAGTTCCTTGGTATCACAGCCTGGAAACAATGCAAGTTATTGACATTAAAAATACCTCTCCCACTGGCTCCAGCAAGCCCAGCTTTCCATGATGCAAGACTGATGCAATGTTACATGGAATGTTAACAGGCGATGGACTCCAGGTCTGTACAGGACTAGGCTGTGGGTGGTGGGCTCAGTGGTCAGAGCACAAGGAGGTCATGGGTTCACTCCCCTCTGGGGATGGTTAGCTGTGCTCTCTCCCACAGGCACAGACTAAGCTTCAAGGGTAGACTGAAAATTTTCCTTTAGACTGAGCTGATATCTGCCTTCTGGGAAGTCCTTCTCCAAATGTCCCAGTTCTGTCTCCTGGGTCCAAGGAGAATAAGTCTAAGTTCCCTTTCACATGACAGCCAAAGACATGAAGACAGCCATCATGCCCTGCCAAAATCTTTTCTTCTCCAGGACAAACATCCCTGGCTTCTTCAACTGATCTTGGCACAGGATGGCTTCAAGGTCTCTTCTCTTTCAGGACCCCTGGACACCCCCAGCTAGTTCATTTTGATTTCTCCAGCCCACCCACCCACCAGGACTGCAGGTGTTGCTGTTCCAATGGCATCTTCCCCAGTGTTGGAATCTTAAGCTGACTAGAAACAATGTAGGGCCTTTATCAACCTCACAAGCAAATCTCCACCATGGGCAAGAATCCTATATGCCCCACCTTGTAAACAAAAACAGCTGGTTTGGTGAAGAAGATCTCTGGAGGAAGAAAATGTGAGTTTGTGTCCTGGTTCTATCACTTCTTAGCTGGGAGACCTTGGGAAAGACCTTGACACCTCTGTCTCCTCATCTATATTTGTGCTTTGTAAGTGGAAAGCATTATTGAAATATCAGCTATCATTGAAAAGAAAAACAAAAAACAAAGAAGGAAAGTGTTCAGCGTTTTTAAAAAAAAGATGTCACGGCAAAGGGGCATGAGCTTTGAATTGTGCCCTGAAGTATAGATGGATTCACACTGTGCTGTCTAAACTCTCCCTTCCCCACCTCTTGTGAGGAACAAGAGTCGTGATGTGAGCCATTCTCCAATACTTCACTGGGTCTCTCACTCACTGATATAACAATGAGGCATTCCTTCCACCAGAGCAGATGGTAGACCATCCAAAGCTGCTTCTTCTCTGGGAGGTTGACCTACCCAGGGTTCATTAGCACTGCACTCCAATTACCTGAGCCACCAGGCCCTCCTGACATGATCAAAACACTTCTACCACTGAGTGAGAACATGCTATCTACTGGCCAGGAAGCTACAATAAAGAACAGGAAATTCCTCTCTAATGTCCCTGTAGCTATAAAGGGATTGCATGGACGTGTATACACTGCACCTTAACAAGATTTGTTCTGGTTAGAATAGCAGTGACTTGCATAAGATTTTTTTAAAAATTTAATTAACCTTATAATGCAGAAAGCTCATGCTTTCTCAGGCAGTGAGTGGTTATCAAGGGTGACAAGGTGACCCAGTGGATAGAGTGCTGGGCCTTGAGTCTGGTCGACCCGAGCTCACATCCAGACTCAGTCGTTTACTAACTGTGTGACCCTGGGAAAGTCACTTAACCTCTATCTGTCTCTGTCTCTGTTTCTTCCTCTGTGAAATGGGATAAATAATAGCACCTGCCTCCAAGGTTGTGAGGATCAATGGGATAATGCTTGTAAAGTACTAGGTAGACTGTAAGGGCAGCCAGGATAGTGCAGACCCTGTAGTCAGGAAGACCTGAGTTCAGATCTTATCCTTGGACACTTACTCGCTGTGTTATCCTGGGAAAGTCACTTAACTCTGCCTCAGTTTCCTCATCTGTAAAATGATCTGGAGAAGGAAATGGCAGACCACTCCAGTATCTTTGCCAAGAAAACTCCAAATGGGGTCCAGCCCAACTGAAAATAACTGAACAATAAATGTAGACTTTCAAGTCCTATACAAATGCAAGTTGTTGTTGCGATTAACATCAGAATCAGCATCGATAATAATAATAATAATAATGATACCTTTAAATCAATTCTCCCATATATGATCAGGATCACCCCTGATTCAAAAGAAATCCAGGTTCCCATCCCTTGATCCACTCCCTTCCCCTGGGGTCACACTTGCATAATAATAACAACAAAGGCTGACATTTTAGTGGAAATTTGAGTATAGGCCCCTGCCTTGCCCTCCTGGATGTGGAGCATGCTCAGTTGTTGTTCTAGTCAAACATATAGAAAGTTGGGATGGCCTTTCTTCTGGGGACAAGTGATAAAGGGGCCCTTCTCCACCCCACTCCTTCAAACAGGCACTGATGTCCTCAGACTGCTTCCTATTGGCCACCATGACTCAGGGATTCCTACTTCCTACTGGCTACCATGACTCAGGGATTCCTATTTCCTATTGGCCACCATGACTCAGAGATTCCTACTTCCTACTGGCTACCATGACTCAGGGATTCCTATTTCCTATTGGCCACCATGACTCAGAGATTCCTACATGATAAAAAGACTTTTAACTGGTGAGCCAATTAAGTGTAGATATACCAAAAGTGTCATCCCTGCCATGCCCAGGCCTCTTCTTCCCATTAACCTTGAAATATGTTCAGGACTATTTTGTCTGATCTCTGGAGGAGCGGGAGGAGGACCCCCTGCTCTTAGGGTCTTCTTTCCTTAAGTTAATATCTTTCCCTTCCCAGGCATCAAGACAATGGCAACAGCAGCAAAGGCAGGCTTGCCAGAAGGGACAGGGATTGGCAAAGGTTGGCATCCCCTGGGGTTTCAGCTGAGCAGCACCTGGCGCTGGGTAAAGTTATCCAAGTATTCTACATTCATGATCTCATTTAGGCCCCACAACAAGCTTAGGAGGTGGGCACACTTGGTATCAGTATCCTCAATTTTATAGAGGAGCTAAGGATGATCCAGAGAGGTTAGGTAACTTGTCCAGAGCCATGTGGCTAGTAATGATGGGTGTGTGGTATACATCTAAGCCTCTCTTGACTATCTTTCCAGATGTATTATATGTTATGCTATGAACCAGCCAAATCAGCCTTTTTGCTATGCCTCACCCACAGCCCTCCTTCTCCCATCTCCATTCCCAAGGGACAAGCTGTCCCTCATGACTCAAATATCCTCTTTCCTCACTTCTATCTCTTACAATATCTAGTTACCTTCAAAATGAGACCTCTCCTCATCCCCACCTGCCCCACCCCCAGCTGCCAAAAATTATCTCAAATCTATTGTATACATCCTTGCATTGTATAGTTTTGTCTCCTCAACAGAATATAAGCTCCTCCAGGGCAGGGGAGGATTCATTTTTAAACCTGCATGTGCAATGCGTAGCACATAGTAAGTGCTTACTAAATGGCTGTCAATTGGCTATTCTCCATGTCCAGTGCTCTCTTCTTCACTTTTCCTCCCTCACTTCACTTCTCTCTAATGACATCTCTGGCACCAATAGCCCAAACCGCCATTTGGGTAAAGTTGGAGAGACTTCAAGGGATGAAAGACGTCCTGGCCTCAATCAGTGCTTTTCCCCCTAACTTTCAGGGTGCATGTGGGGGACTTGGCGTTGCTTCAGAGTTGGCCCCTTGGCCCCAGTTTAAAGGATTTAGAGCTGGAAGGGACCCTGGAATCATCTAGTCTAAGCACTTCATTTTACGGAGGATTAAGCCAGATTAATGCCATTTCCTTTTTTGACAGAGTAACTAAACCGGTAAATCAAGAAGATCCTGTAGATAGAGTTTCCTCAGATTTTAGTAAAACATTTGTTGTCTTTCCTGCTGTTTTAATGGAAAAGATGGAGAGAGATGGGATAGACAGAAATACAACCAGGTCGTTTTAGAGCTGCTGGAGACTTCAAGAAGAGTCATTAGTGGTTCACTCCAGTGAAGTGCCCCAGATATCTGTGCTGGATCCTATGCAGATTTAATCATTTTATTTAACAGTTTTATCAGTGACCTGGATAAATTTATAAATGTCATGCTTATCAAATTTGCAGATGACGTGGATATATTAACAAGGTAGAGTTGGAGTTCAAAAAGATCTTGATAGGGTGGAACTTTGGAACAAATAAAGTAAGATGAAACTGAATTGTGATAAATGTAAAGTCAGACATTTGGGTTTGAAAAATCAACATCCCAAGTCCAAGATGGGGGAACTGTGGTAAGCAACAGTTTATCTGAAAATGATGAAATGATGGAGGGAATTGATAAATGGTTAAAGGATATCTATATGTCTATATAGATATATAGGCAATTTTCAGATGAAGAAATAAAAGCTATTTATAGTCATATGAAAAAATGCTCTAAATCACTATTTATTAAAGAAATGCAAATTAAGACAACTCTGAGGTGTGATCTCATACCTATCAGATTGGCTAATATGACAGAAAAGAAAAATGACAAATGTTGGAGGGGATGAAAAAACTTGAGACACTGACTGATGCAAACATTCTAGAGAGCAATTTGGAAGTATGCCCAAAGGGCTATCAAGCTGTGCATACCCTTTGATTAGCATACCACTACTAGGTGTATATCCCAAAGAGATTTTTTAAAAAGGAAAAGTACAAAAAAGTACAAAAATATTTATAGCAGCTCTTTTTGTGGTAGCAAAGAATTGAAAATTGAGGGAATGTCCATGAATTGGGGTATGACTGAACAAGTTGTGATATATGATTGTGATGGAATACTATTGTGCTATAAAAAATGAGCAAGCAGATTTCAGAAAAAACTGGAAAGATTTATTTGAACTGATGCAAAGTGAAATGAGAAGAACCAAGAGAACATTGTATATAGTAAAAGCAATATTATATGGTGATCAGTTGTGAATGAGTTAGCTATTCTAAGCAATACAATGAACCAAGACAATGTCAAAGAATTTATGATGAAAAATGCTATCCATCTCACCTCTAGAGAAAGAACTGATGGAATCTAAATGCAGATGAATCATGCTTTTAAAAAACTTTCTTTTTATTATTTTTTCACAACATGACTAATATGGAAATAAGTTTTGCATAACTGCACATGTATAATCTATATCAAATTACTTACCTTCTCAGGGAAGGAGGAGGGGAGGAAGAAAGGGAATTTGGAATTCAAAACTAAAAAATAAATGTTATACATGTTTTTAAATGTAATTGTAAAAATATACATAGAAAAGAAAATGATGGAGGAAGGGAGAGAGGGGGAGCAAAGATGGCTGAGTGTTAGGAAGCAATATATAAACTCTTCATAAACTCCTCCTAACAGATCTAAAGAATGTGTCAGATCAAATCTTGATGGAGAAATCCAGAAAAAGTCCATCCCAGCTCACCAGAGGGAGACAGACAGGGAGATCTGACACTTTACAGATGGGTTGGGACAGAAGCATGCTTCAGGATGAGTGCTGCAGTACCCAAGAAGAGACTATGCACTAGGGCAAGAGGAGATCTCAGCCCATACAGTAAACCCTCAGACCCTTACTGGGGCACTGCAACAGGGATGGTTCTAACTGGTAGCTTTGTCACTTTCTACTTGGTACTGGGTCACAGATCCATGGCAGAGTAAGAAGGGAACCTTCACATCTTTGTGGCATCCTGGGGCAAGGGGGCTTTAGGCAGTGTTCAGAGAAAGGAAGATATTCAGAAGGAGCAACATCAGCATTGGTGTGGCTCAGACCTCAGGCAGAAAACAGGGTCTCACTTTCAATGTCTAGCTCATACTGCAAAGGAATAACTACTGGACCAAGTAAGAGCCTGCAATTCTACCACTCTGAGCCAATAGAGCTTTGCAGCTGGCTGCTAGGGACTGGGCCCAACAGCATTTGCCCCTGCTTAGACTCAAATTCACATCCTGAACTTGCTGAGCTCAGACCAACAGAGCAGCAGTCATACTTTGCCTTGGATCAGACTACTTGCAAGTCCCCAGACTGTTCCTGAGATCCTGGAATAACAAAATCCTCAATACCCCCAAGAAATCAGTAACTGGACCAGTCCAGCCCTTTCCTCCATAACATAAACTCTTCATCAGGAAGTAGGCTGGAAGAAGGAGGAAACAAAACACAAACCACACCATGGTGGCAGGGATGCTCAAGACACAGATGCAGACAAGAATATCTCTAAAACATCTACAGGCAATATGTGTCAGAGAAAAACTCAGCCTGCGCACAGATTCAACTAGAATTCTTGGAAGAGATGAAGCAAGAGTTTAAACTGTTTTTATAAATAGAATGCGAGCACTTGAGGAAAAATTGGAAAAGAAATGAGAGCTATGGAAGAAAGAATTTGAAAAGGAATTAATAGCTTGGCACAAGAGGAACAAAATTTTGGCCAAGGAACAAGCTCCTTAAAAATTTGAATGGACCAAATACAAGCCACTGATTCCATGAGGCAACAACGAATAATAAAACAAAGTCAAATGGCTGCAAAAAAAATTAAGAAAATGTAAGGTATCTAAGCAAAAAAAAAGTTGACCTGGAAATCATATCAAGGAGAAAAAAATAAGAATTATTGGATTATCCAAATGCTCTGACGAAGAAGAAGAAGAAGAAGAAGAAGAAGAAGAAGAAGAAGAAGAAGAAGAAGAAGAAGAAGAAGAAGAAAAGCATATCTCAAGATTCTTAAAAGAAAACCAGCCAGACCTCTTAGGGTGAAAAGGCAAAACCAAAACAGAATCCACTGATCACCTCATGAAAGAAAATCTCAAGTGAAAACTCCCAGGAACATCAGATCTACAATCCAGAGCTTCCAGGTTAAAGAAAAAAATACTGTAAGCAGCCAGAAAGAAAGAATTTAAGTATTAAAGAGACACAATTAGGATCACATACTATTTAGTAGCTGCCAACATAAAGGCAGAGAGCATATGTAATATATTCCAAAAGACAAAGGATTTGGCCATACATCATCATCAACAACAACAACAACAATAATAACTAGCATTTATATAGTGCTTACTATGTGCCAGACACTGTACTAAGCACTTTACAATTATTATCTCATTTGATGCTTACAATAGCCCTAGGAGGTAGATACTATAATTATCCTTATTTTATATATTGGGAAACTGAGGCAAACAAAGGTTAAGTGACTTGTGCAGGATCACAGAGCCAGTAAGTATTTGAGGCTGGATTTGAACTCAGGTCTTCCTGAATCCAAGCCTGCGACTCTATATACCTCCACTAAGCTGCCCCCAAGAAGTTGCCCAGCAAAACTGGGTATAATGTTACAGGGGGGGGAATGGATTTTTAATGAAATAAAGGACTTCCAAGCATTCCTGATGGAAATAACAGGGCTACAGAGAAACTTTGAAGTTCAAGCACAGTAGTGTAAGAGGAAAATATGAAGGAGGAATGGTAAAGGACAAAGATAAACCAGAATGAAGTGTTTACATTCCAATATGAGGAGATAATCCACCCATGCCCCCTGAACCCTACCACTGTCGGGGCTCTTAGAGGGAATGCAAATAGACAAGGGCTGGGAGTGATCCTGTTCTGTCTTGTGGATCTTAAGAAAGAAAAGAGAGAAGAGGAATACACTAGGGTTGGGGGTGTGAAGGGAAAGAAAGGTTAGGGGAAATTATCTCACACCATCAAGGTGCACAAGTAGACGTTTATGCAAACAAGGAAGAGAGAGTGGGGGACGCTGCTGACACTTGAACTTCACTCTCATCTAAACTGGTCAAAGAAAGGAAGACACACACACAGAATTGGGTGCAGAAAAACATTTAACTCAATAGTGAAATGGGGGGAAAGAGAGAAAGGGGGAAGAGGGAATTAAAGGGAAGTAATAGCACTTACTTCTTATGGTTGCAACAAAAGAGATAATGATTGTAAAAGACTTAACACAGTTCCTGACCCATAGCAGGCACCATATAAATATTATTTTTATTGGAAGAATTAGCCCTGGGGAAAACAAATTCTAAAGATATAGAAAAATATTTAAAGCTCTTTTTGAGGTGGCAAAAAATGGGACCCTGTTGGAGTAGCCGCAATTAGGGAATAGGTGAACAAGTTCTGATTTATAAAGGCGATAGAATCCTCTTGTGCTGGACTCTTATCTGAGTAAGGACCAACTTGTATTCCAGAGGACTGATAATGATGAAACATGCTGCCCAGCTCCTGATACTGAGGTGAAGGACTAAGAATGCAAAATAAGACAAATATTTTTAGGTCATTACTAATGTGTAATGAGGATTGTTTTCCTTGTGTTCTCAGTGGGAGAGAGAGGGAGGAGTCACCTAACACCACCTAGAGGGACCTGTGCTCCTGTAAGAGCTCTCTATGGATCCAGGATCCTTCCCCTAAACCTGAAGGCCTAGGACCTCATCAGTTTAATCTTTATCTATCTATCTAGCTAGCTAGCTAGCTAGCTAGCTAGCTATTTGTTCCTTTGTTTATTTATTGCAGGGCAATGAGGGTTAAGTGACTTGCCCAGGGTCACACAGCTAGTAAGTGTCAAGTGTCTGAGGCTGGATTTGAACTCAGGTCCCCCTTAATCAAAGGCTGGTGCTTTATCCACTGCACCACCTAGCTGTCCCGTTTTTTAACTTTTTAACTTTTTTTTTACCTCATCAGTTTAGACTGGACCATGTATGAAGACTGCACCATTGATTATCGTGGTTTTACCTACTGACATGCATGTTGAATAAATGAATGAATGAGCAAATTAGTGAATGAATGAAGTCATAAATGGTGCTGAGATGAATGAACAAATGAAGTAGACAAAGTTGGTCCATGCCATCGCCCCAGGGTCTCCTTCTCCATCCATTCCCTAATACTAATCCCAAGAACCAGTGCCTGCTAATAAGGATAGAAGATTTTCATTCTCCTAGGATTAAATGACTGGGAAATGAAAAAGCCTCGTGGACCTCAAGGAATCAATCTAAAGGTGGTAGTTGTCTGTGGCCAGAGGGCCTGCTTCCTCTCCTCAGATCTCACCAGATCTTATAAGGTGGCTGCCTACTCTGCCTATAAGTAGAGCTGGGCTTGTTTGCTATCCTTTATATTACCGAATCTTCCCCTGCCTGTGGTATGTAGCTCTAGTCTTTGCTTTCTGTTAGGGAATCCCAGGGAAGTAGGAAAGAAGCAGTGTACACACCTCCTCCTCCCAAGTGCACTTGCAAAAATGTCTTCACAAGTATGTCCATACAGATGCCTACTTGGGCATATGTGCAGAAACAGATCCATATGTAGACATAGACACTCACCTCAATACACATATACATCGGCATTCATGTTTGCATATATGCTTGTATATGCATATGTATATACATGAATTCTGGTGTGGCCGGTGGGGATACATATACAGAACTAGATAATATTCAGATTGTGGTATACAAAAATACACAGGTACATGCATATCCAAAAAAAAAGTGTGCTTGTACATGTATGTTCAAATACATTCATGAACACACATGCACATTGTGTGTACATGCATATGTATGTCCACATAGAGCAGAGGCATTCATACTTACACATGCAGAATACCTGTACTTCCACAGACATGGACATGGACACACGCACAGAAACGTGCACAAATGCCCATGCAGAAGAAGGAGCCCAATCTGAAGCAATGGAAACGATTTTCTGGTGTGTGAGTAGAGTTTGTTTTGGCTGGGGGCTCTGTCCCCACTCAGACACAAAGATTCTCTCTCGTGCCATCACCTTTCCTCTCATCTTCCTTGACAAAGCTGTGTCTGTTCTCTCTGAGATGGATGGAGCCCCATGCTGGTAGAAGATGCTCCCAAGAGGCTCTCTTAGCCATTCTGTATCCCTGGTTACAACCTGGCAACGTGGAAAACACACAGGGTGAGAAGTCAGTGGACCTGGAATCTGGTCCTGGCCCCGGCACTGGTGAGTAGTGTAGGGCAAGTCCCTTCAATTTAATTCAACAAACATGTTTTGAGTTGGAAGAGAGAGACCTTGGAACATAGAAAGCCAAAGCCCTGTGCCAAGGGACAGAAAAAAGAGGAGATGGGACAGTTGCTGCCCCAGATGATCTTCCCTTCTCCTCTCAACTTCCCCATCAGAAAAATGAGGGTGATTGGATGAGGCAGCATCTGACATTTCTCTCAGCTCAGGTGGTCTACATCCCAACACTCTTTTTATGGTCCCTACCAGCTCTTACCTTCTAAGTTCCAAAGCCCCTTCTGGCTCCCTTCCAGTCTCTCCATATTTTATGTTCTAAGGTCCCTTCCAGCTTGGTCACTCCATTTTCTAAGGCACCTTCCAGCCCTGACATTCTATGTTCTAGGACCCCTCCCAATTCTGACATTCTGTGAATCTTTAGAATGCATATAGGAGTATAACAGAGTGTACTGGGTTAATGGGGATGTGGTAAGGCAGTTCTATAAGTGACTGGTCCTTATGTGAGGAGGACTACTGTCTATTCCCACCTCCTTTGGAGACCATGTGTCCAGCTCCAGGACTCCTGGGTGGGAATTCTACAACAATGTCAAAGAGCCCATCATATGTAAGTCCCACAAGAGAAACAAAGGTAAATAAGCCTCAATCAGAGACCCTCAGACTTGGGAAGATCCTGAGAGGTCCTCTAACCCAATTGATTAAAAAAATAAAATGAATTAAAATTAAAGTAAGCAGCCCCACCAGCATAGAAACATACACACACACACACACACACACACACACACACACACACACACACACTGACAGCCTTTGCTTGGAAAGCTCTGATTAGGAAGGACCCACCACCTCTCCAAAGCATCCACCCATCCCATTTAGATGTACTTCTGATTGTGGGAAAATTTTTCTTTTCATTGAGCTGAAATCTAGCCCTTTTCAACCTCCACCCACCGCTCCTAGTTCTTCCCACTGGGTCTAGGCAGGACAAGTCTGATCCATTTTCCAAGTGACAGCCCCTCAAGCAAGCTCAAGGAGCCCTTAGGGTTGGGGGTAGGGAAAGGGAGTATTTATGCAAAATTATAAAAGAGACAGGATGTAACACGCAGAGTAAGATATTCCAAACAAAGCACTTTTGGAGATTCAAGGCAGGGGGAGACTGTTTGGGGCTCCCTGGAAGAAAGGCCTTGAACAAGGAGTCGGATCCCAGCTGAAGATGAGGGAGCGGGCATTCTGGGCAGAAGGCATGACACAGACAAATGCATAGAGGTGGGAAAGGTGACATAATGTTTAGGGCACTGGTGAGCGGTCCATTTTGGCTGGAGCATCGAGACTGTGTAGAGGGCACCAGTAGGGTCAGGAAGGGAAGGTTCTTCAGCAGGGGCCACACTCGAGACAGGTGCTGGGCAAGTTAGAGGGGGTGGAGAGTGGAAGTGGAGAAATTGGTCAGGAAGCTTTTGCAGCAGCTCCGGAGGGAGGGGATGGAAGGTCTTAATTTATGGAAAGGTGGCCCAGGAAGGGTAATGACCACTGAGGCTGAGGGCGGTGGCAAGAGCACTGCCTTTGAAGTTGGAGGAGCTGGGTTCTAATCCCAACTTTCCCACTGGCTCCCTGTGTGTCTCTGGGTAAATAATTTAACCTTCAGACCTCGCTAAATGAGAGGTGGTTGAACTAGATGATCTGGAAGTTCCTTTCCAGTCCTATGATTATTCTGTGTGCAAATGCAGGTGAAGGGGCTGATGCTTACCTGAAGGGCAGGTGCTAGAGTACAGAACCTTCTCTGAGAACAGGTTGGAGTGGGAGGAGTCGCAGGCCCCCGGGGACAGGAAATGGAGGGCCAGGTGGGGGAGGGGTGGGGGAAGACTCTGAAGACAATCAGACAATGCACCGAATTCGAAGTCCTGCCAACCAAGGGACAGGCAAACCAAGCCAATTACCGTGGCCAGACCCAGAGGTGGTTTCCAAGCTGAAGCTAAAAGCAACCAGAGACAGTTCACCAATCAGTGAATGAGGCAAAGATGTCAGCTGATGAGTCAAAAATATACAAAGGAGCTGAGCAAAGCAAATGCCCCCAATGCCTTGAGGGTCCTTCAGCACCTCCTTCCCCCAGCGACAAGGCTTGTCCACCTTGGGAAAGCAACTTGTCAGCAGGAAGGCCTCTCCTGGTACTGAAGGGCTTTGGAGGAGGCCCACCCCACAGCTGAACACAGAGCAGAGCACTGCAAGGAACTCTGGGAGAATCAAAGATGGGACATGTCAGCCAGCCCAGGCCCACCCTTTCTGGGGGCTTGTAATACCTCTTTCTGCCCTGCAGAAAGAGGCCTCATAAATGGCCTGTCATCAAGGGAGATTTCCTCAATCCTTAAGTAGTGGGGCCCTCCCCTTTGTAACTCGAAACAGGCAGTTCTCTGCCTTCCCTTTTCCCCTACAAGGCTGGTTAGAAGTTTTTCCACTACCCCACACCTTATTGAGAAATGAGGACCGGGAGGGATAGAGATCCTGTTTCTCAATAAATCAATAAGACCAACCCTGCTGCGTTGACTCACTGTGGGCCAGAACCTCTTCTCGGGATCTCACTGGGCTTCGCCATAGAATGAGGAGGCCCCGCTTGGATGAGGATTTGGGGGAAGTGGGTCCAAATTCTGATTCTTCTGCTTTCTCCCTTTGTGACCTCAGGTCTCCATTCCCTCCTTTGTAAAATAAGAGGGTTAGATTAGACACAACCTTGTGGGGTCCTTTCTGATTCTGTAGTCTTGGCCTCTGCCTAAGCTAGACACAAAATTGGATCAAGCACTCGGGTTATATAAAGAGGCACGTTCTAAGATCTCATGGTTCAAGTCAAATCAAGTCAACCAGGCTTTACTAAGTAACTACGATGTGCCAGTTACCGTGCTATGTGCCAGCTAAGATCTATGTGGTCCTACGGGCCAGTGAATCCCATGAGGCCCAACGCTTCTAATGAACTGGGGTTCTATGAAGAAAGGCAGAAGAAAAGAGAATGTAGAAGGGTCATGAGCTACTGTCCTGTTTGTGCCAGAGGGACAAGGTCCCAGAGAATTCCAAAGGGGAGAGAAAGGCACCTCAGCAAACCTGGAGAGTCTGCCTCTAGAACTGATCTCTCCACAATCACCATAGAATGGACATCCAAAGATGAATAGGAGTTTCTTTTGTATGTATAGCTGGTGTGTCTATATGCTTCTATATATGTACATATATATGTGTGTGTGTGTATATATATATATATATATATATATGCTTATGTGTGTGTGTATTTTTATTTTGTATAGTTGATATGTTTGTGTTGGGAGAATCTTCCTAACAATTAGAGATGTGCGGAAGGTGCGTGGGCTATCTGGAAAGGTAGTGAGCTCCCCATCACTGAGGATCCTCAAGTGGAAGCTGTTTGACCATTTCTTGGTATTTTGGTATCATTTAGAAGGGAGATGGTGCAGCCAAAAAACATGCTGAACTGGGATAATTCAAACTAGATTTGAATCCTGTCATAAACAAGTAATCTTGAGCCTCAATTTCCCCATTTGTAAAATGGGAATAATAATATCTGTAGTACTTGCATCACAGGGTCATGTAAGTTTTAAAGCTTAAAACTTCACCGAGGGGCAGCTAGGTGGCGCAGTGGATAAAGCACTGGCCCTGGATTCAGGAGGACCTGAGTTCAAATCCGGCCTCAGACCCTTGACACTTACTAGCTGTGTGACCCTGGGCAAGTCACTTAACCCCAATTGCCTCACCAACCTCACAAAAAAAAAAGAAAAAGAAAAAGAAAACTTCACCAAGACTTTTGGGAACACTCAACATGATCTGTCTACTATTATTAGATATGCTCTGAGACCACTTCAGCTTGTGATTCTAGGCATCTTTGAGTGCCTTAAGGCCAGAAGGTCTTACTGATGCTCCCTTACTTTTCCCATATCATTTTGTTTCTCTTTATGACATTCCTGTGGGAGAGGAGGGAACCCTAAAATGAATTTTGGAGCTCGATAGGAATTTAAAGAGCATCTAATTCGTCTAATGGGAGAAAGAAGGTTCAATAAGGGGAAATGATTCATACAAGGCAACACAACCCATTGAACCAGAAAATGTGTATTCATCTCCTTATAAGGAAATCTTCCCAGTCTATAGTATAGAACTGGCTTACAAGGTGTGTAGAGGGTGAGGGGAAGACCAATTTAACCTAGAAATAAATTCACTCACACAAAGGCTACCCTTGTCCTATTGTGTTGTTGTTTCAGTCATGTCTGACACTTTGTGATCCCATTTTGGGGTTTTCTTGGCAAAGATACTGGATAGGTTTGCGGTTTCCTTCTGCAGCTCATTTTGCAGATAAAGAAACTGGCAAACAGGGTTGAGTGACTTGCCCAGGTTCACACAGCTAGAAGTATCTGAGGCCAGATTGGAGCTCATGAAGATGTGTCTTCCTGATTCCAAGCCCAGTGCACTATCCCAGCACCACCTAGCTGCCCCTCCTACTGTATTTCATGCTGAATCCCATGCCTGAGGAGGCAGCTCACTGGGGTTACGCTTATATAGGACTTTATAGTTTATGCAACACTTTCCTCATAGTAAAACCATGCACGGATAGTGCAAGTACCATTATCCCTATTTTATGGATATGAAAACTGAGGCTCCAAGGGGGAAATGACTCTTTCAGGGTCTCCCATTTAATCAATAAGTATTTAAGCTCCCCCTGCAGCACTGGGTACACAAGTACATAAAACAGAATAATTTCTGCTCTCAAAAAACTTAAATTCTCCTGGGGAAAATGACATGCATATAGACTGATGTGGAAACATGTTTTGCAATACTTTCATATGCATAATGGATACTGTATTTCTTGACTTTTCAAAGGGTGAGGCAGGGGTAGGAAGGAGGGAAAGAATTCATACATGAACATTTAAATAAATAAATGAAGGAAATTCTTTAAAACAAAGGTATCTCACACATCGGTATAAAGAGAATAAATGCAAAAATAAGTATAAGGTCATTAGGGCTGGACAAGCTGTGGTATGTGATTGTGATGAAATCCTATTGTGCTATAAGAAATGATGAATGTGATGATTTTGGAACTTATATAAACGGATACGAAGTAAAGTGAGCAGAACCAGGAGAACATTGTACATACAATATTGTATAATGATTAACTATGAATGACTTGGTTGCTCTCAGCAATACAAAGATCTAAGACAATCTCGAAGGACTCTTGATGAAAAATCCTATCTACCTCACTTCCAGAGAGAGAACTGATGGAGTCTGAATGCAGATCAAAACATACTTTTTTTTAACTTTATTTTTCTTGGAGTTTTTTGTCTGTATTTTCTTTTGTAACATGACTAACATGGAAATATGTTTTACATGATTGCACATGCATAACATATCAAATTATTTACCGTCTCAGGGAGGGAGGAAGGGGAAGGAGAAAGAGAAAGAATTTGGATCTCAAAAATTTTTTTAAAATTAATATCAAAATTAGTTTTACATGTAATTAGAAAACCATGAAAATTTAGGGGAAATAAGTTAGTGCCATCCCTCTAAAAACCATAAGGTCCACTAGGATGGAAGGGGGTTCAAGAAAGGATTTGTGTAGAAGGTTGAGCTGAATCTTGAAGAAAAAGAGGAATTCTTTGAGGTGGAGGTAAAGAAAAAGTGTAGTCCAGGCATGGGGCAAAGCTGTACAAAGGCATGGGAATGGAAGAGGCAGTGTTACCTATAAAGAACAGAGAGAAAGTCAGCTTGGCTTGAGCACTGAGTGTGAGAAGGGGAGTAATAAGGCTGGAAAGCTAGGTTAGGGCATCCAATAAGTGGCGGAAATGCAATTTGATCCCAACGGGTGCTGTTAGTGGACGGTACAAGATTGGGAAATTAAAGCACTAAGTGGATGAGTAAATAGTTTGTCAGTGGTAAGCCCAAGTCTTCCCATTCTTAGCCTACCTGTGAGACAGGCAGTGCAGGGGTCCCTGTCTCCATTTTGCAAATGAAGAAATATATTAGCTATTATATTCAGAAACATCAAGTTAGAAGCAGAAAGCTATGGAAGAAAGAACTAGGACCTGGGTTTGAATCCTGCCTCTGATATCTACCAGCTGTGTGACAAGGGGAAAAGTCCTTTAACCTCTCTGGGCCTCAGTTTCCTCACTGGTGCATGGGAGGAGAGGTTGACTAGATAACGACTGAGGGCCCTTCCAGCTCCACCATAGACCTGTGATCCTCATCCCATACAACTTGTCCAAGGTCACACAGTCCTATGTGTCTGAGTCAGGATTCAAACAGATTTCTATCTCTCATTCCACATCCATCGTTCCTTCTTTAACACAATGACGGCTCCGCCAAACCATGCTCCTTACCTAGTCCAAACTAAATTATAAATAAATTCATGTGAAAGAGAGAAAATGTTTCCTTCATTCCTTCCTCAAGTAGCTGCTTTGCCTGATTCCTTCCTATACATGAGGTGCCAGGATTTCTGGAATGTCACAGTGGTCTGTTAAAGGAAATGGGGGATTTGGGGTGGCTGCTCTTCTATTTTATCTGTGTGATCTTGGTCAAGTCACTGTCACTACTCTAGGCCTTGGTTTTCCCTACCTATCAAATGGGTATATTGGATTACAGAAGCTCCATGAATTAATGGCTAAAGCACTGGCCTGGGAATCAGGAAGAACCGAGTTCCAGTACCTGCAACAGCACCAAAGAAAGGTGAATTACTGGGTTGGTCTGGAAGTATTCATGGACATCATATTTTGTGTGATGCCTTCTTTACTCAGGTCATCACCTCCACCTCTTTCCCTATAAGTACTTTCTACCAAACCCTTCCTGTGAGATTCTGGGCAAGTCACTGCATTTCTCTCTGTCTCAGTGTCTTCATCTGTAAAATGAGGCGATTGGAATTGATATCCTCCAAAGGACTTTTCTATCTCTACATCCATGAACTTAAATCCTAGGGGGCAGCCAGGGGGCGCAGTAGATAAGGCACCAGCCCTGGAGTCAGGAGGACCTGAGTTCAAATCCAAGCTCAGACACTTGACACTTACTAGCTGTGTGACCCTAGGCAAGTCACTTAACCCCAATTGCCCCGTGCAAAAACAACAACAACAACAAAAAAAAAACAAAAACAAACAAACAAAACCCTTATATCCTAGAAGCAAAAGGTTTTGTTTTCCAAATGACCTTGTGGTTTCAACCCTGAGAGAGGAGGTAGGCTTGTGGTCTGGCAGGAAAGATGGCCTGCCGTCTCCACTCTGCCACTTCCTGGGGGCTTCAGTCTCCTTACCCCACCAGATCCCCAAGGTTGGCGAGAAGAGAATCAAAAATTCCATCTCTTCTCTCAGAGAGGTATTTCACCAGTTACTCAACTGTTCTGAAATGTGCTTTCAGCACAATTGGGAAAGGCCCAGGAGAGCTGAGGCAAAGGGTGAGTTTGGCAATCCCTTCCACCTCCCCCTCTCTGTCTCCTCCCCCCCAGACCATGCAGGGGATGAGAAAATGAAATGGGGGTGGGGGGAACAAGCTCCAAGGCAGCCACAGCATCTGCTGGAAGGGAAGGGGGATGTCTGTGGTTCTATTGGTGTGAATATGCCTGGACATCTCTACTCACAGAGGTGGAACTGTGTACACACTCATCACCCCTCCCCAGTGGATAGGGAGGGAGGGAGAGACACAGAGAGACAAGCAGATAGATAGATGTACAAACAGATAGAGACAGAGAGACAGAGATAGAGAAAGAGACAGAGATAGAGACACACACCGAGGCAGAGAGAAAGACAGAGAGACAGGCAGACAGACATACAAATAGCAACAGAGAGAGAAAGGCAGAGAGGATGAGAGAGGGAGAGAGAGAGAAAGAAAGAGACAGAGAGAGATAGAGGTAGAAGGGATAGGGAGAGAGACAGAAACAGAGAGACAAAGACAGAGAGAGAGACACACACACACACACACACACACACACACACACACAGAAGTGTCCTGATTAATGGTAATAACAAAGCTTCTGAAATGCCACAAGTATTCAATTCTCTCTGTTTGAAGTTAGATGGTGCAGTGGATAGGTCACTAGCCTTGAAGTTGGGAGGGCCTGAGTTCAGATATCACCTGAGACACATACTAGCTATATGACCCTGGGCAAGTCACTTAACCCCAAATCCCTTAAACATCTGGAGCCATCTCTAGTCATGATATATACATACATACACACATATACACACACATATATACATACATACATATATATATCATGCCACTGTGCGCAGATGGCTCTGGAGGAGAGAATGAGATTGGTGACCTTATACAGCCCTCCCTCACTTGAATTCAATTCAGTGTAAGTCAGGACATCACCCCGATGTCATAGTCCTCTTAGAGAATGAAGGACAAACAACGACAACATTTGAAGTTAAATATGGTAATTGGTGCCAGCTCAGTGGTGGAAGTGTGCTGTATGAATTTGAATAATGAGATCACTTCAGCTGGGTCTTCTGACTCTCCAGTCCAAAGCCCATGATACCACACTGCCTCTTAAGAACCAAAGAACTCAAAATTAAAAGAATTTAAGAAGCTAATGGGTTTCAGAGGCCCAGCTCTTCTTGGGGGCTCAGTTCAAGTAGCTGCTTTGCCTGATTCCTTCCTCTACATGAGGTGCCAGGATTTCTGGACACCACAATGTTGGCCTTGATTTTAAAGAGTAGATTGCATTCATGCTTTTGCAAGCAGTTGCTGGCAAATGTTGATGCCCTTATTTCCTTACCTCTGAAAGGTGCTCCCCAGAGTCTGCTGGCTTTGCCAAATTGTGAGAGTGCTGGAATCAGTGGTAGGAGATGTGGATTTAAGTTCTTTCTCAGCCCCTAAGGATCATGAGGGCTGGAAGCAATCTCAGGAGCCATCCAGTCTGATGTCTTAATTTTCTAGATAGGGAAACTGAGGCCCAAAGAGATGAGTTAAGTTGAGCCACAGTACATAGGGAGTCATCATTAAAGGCAAGATTTGAGCCTAGGTCCTCTGACTTCAGAGTCGACTCTTTCTAGAGAGCAAGTACAATTTACTTCTTTCTGAGACTCAGTTTCCTCACCTGCCAAAAGATGGATGATAACATCACCACCTGTGTCAGGGGGTTGTTGTAGGGAAAACATTTTGCAAAGCTTCAAGTTCTTCAGAAATAAGAGTGAATATCAAGATCTTATAGTTCTGACTTCTCACCAAGGGATGATTCCATTGGAGCTATCATTTGACCAAATATGAGTAGATATAAGGGAAGTTAGGTGGCATGGTGGATAGAGCCCCAGGCCTGGAGTCAGGAAGACTTGAGTTCAACTCTGACTGCAGACACTTACAAGCTGTGTGGCCCTAGACAAGGCACTTACCCCTATTTGCTTCAGTTTCCTCATCTATAAAATGAGCTAGAGAAGGAAATGGCAAACCACTCCAGTGTCTTTGCCAAGAAAATCACAAAGGGCATCATGAAGTGTCTGACTGAAATGACTGAACAACAGCAAAGAGCAGGCAAAGACATCATTTTCACTTTGGTGTTTCCCAAGTTTTGTTGCCAAGAGAGAACCGCAAAGCCTTTCTCAAAGCCCATAGCCACTCACTGGATAGTTCCCCTCAGGTAACATGGCAGTGACTAGACTGCTGGACTTGAAATCGGCAAGACCAGGGTTTGAGTCACTTGATAGTAAACTCTTTGGTCTTCAGTTTTCTTATCTGTAAAATGGGTGGTTGTAAGGATAGATTGGAGAGGGACAGACTTGAGTGAGGGAGACTAATCAGGAGACTGTTGCAATAGTCCAGGTAAGAGACAATGAGAATCCTTACTAGGGTGGTGACTATGGAGTGGAGAGGAGCTATATAAGAGATTATGGAGACAGAAATGTCAGTATTTGGCCACTGGCGGACTCTGTTGGGTGAGTGAGAGTGAGCATTCAATAACAACATCAAGATTGCAAACTTGGATAAGTGAAGGGATGGTGGTGCCCCAGAAGGGAGGTCTTTTGGGGAAAAAGAAAGAGGTCTGTCTGTTTGGGATCATAGATTTTGAGCTTGAAGGATCTTAGAAGCTATCAAGTCAAGCCCTTGTTTTATAAAAGGAAACTGATACTCAGAGTTTAAGAGTGAGTAAGTGTCTGATGCGAAACTCAAATTCTTGTCTCCCTGACTCCAGGTCCAGAATTCTATTCCACTGTCCCCTGGGACAGCAGCTTCTTTGTGTTGAGATGATGGAAATGGTTTAGGGGAATCTATCTGGTTCAAAACACCCAATAAGTAGTCGATGATGTGGGACAGGAGATCAGGAGAGGAGGGTTAGATATTAATGTGGGTGTCATCTGCATAGACCTGGCCACTGAATCCACAGGACCTGCTGAGGTCACCCAATGAGGGAATAGAGAGTGAAAAGAGTTTAGAAAGATTTGAGATGCTGGCAAGATAAGTACGTCAAGTGCTTTGCAACCTTAAAAAGGCTATATAAGTGTTAGTTATTATATGTTTTACAGTATGAGACCCTCTAAATGTGTATCCCAAAATAACTTAAAATTATATTATGGGGGCAGCTAGATGGCACAGTGGATAGAGCACCGGCCCTGCAGTCAGGAGTACCTGAGTTCAAATCCGGCCTCGGACACTTAACACTTACTAGCTGTGTGACCCTGGGCAAGTCACTTAACCCCAATTGCCTCACTAAAAAAAAAAAAAGAAAAAAATTATATTATGACTTTTGTGATACTGTGTGTGTATGTAACCAGAATTATAGATATTGTTAAGGCATTAAGCATTGATGCCTATGTAGTCAACCTCTGTACTGGGTCCTTAGAAATTGGATTAAAAGATAAGAGAAGGAAAAAATTATAGCATCCCAGAATCTCAAAGTCGGAAGTTCAATCTGGAATAACTTCCCCAAGTTTTCACCTGGCCTTGTTTGAAGAAGTTCCCTGCTCCAGAACATTTCTGGGCTCATTAAGAGGCATGTGATATAGTAGATAGATGACTGATTTTGAAATCAGGGGCTCTGGCTTTGAATCCTATTCCAAACCTTTACCAGTTCCGTGACCCTGGGCAAGACATTAAATAGCTCTGAGCCTTAGTTCTCTCATCCATAAAATGGGGCCAATAATCCTTGCATGATTTACCCTTCATGGCTGTTGGGGAGGAAAAAGCACAGTGGCTCTGGGGTCAGAGGACCTGGTTTCAAATCTCACTTCTGACAACACTTACACTGACAATGGCCCTAGGCTTCCACTTTCTCATCTGTCAAAGGAAAGGACTGGACTGGAGGGGCTACCTTTCAACTCTAGTTTTATGTTCCTATGTTCAAATCCTACCTGTGTGACTTGGGGCAACTTCCCAAGGCCTCAGTTTCCCCATCTGCAAAATGAGAGACCTGGACTATATGGCTTGTGAAGTTCTTCTAGCTCTGCCTCTGTGATCTTATGTGCTATCAAAATGAGGGTGGTGATGATGATGATGGAAATGAACTTACATTGTAAACCCCTTTACAATTTTTAAACATCACCTTAGAGTTTACAAGACACTTCTTTTAAAACAAACCTGTGTTTTGGTGAGGTGGGGAAGGTATTTTTATCCCCTATTTGCAAATGGGAAAACCAAGGCTCAGAGAAGGAATGATTCCCAAGTTCCTTCAACTAGTAAGAAGTGACAGAGAGAGTTTGAACTCATTAGTTCAACAGATTATCAGAGGATATTATATGGTAAGTTCTTAAGACTGAGAAGATGGGAGAGGTCTACGAAAAAAAGTCCAAGAGGAGGTAGCAATAAAGTTAGTCCTTGGCAGGTAAGAAGGATAGATAGAACGAATGGAGGTGGATATATCAGAGTGAACAAGATGGTGGCAGAATAAGAACTACCTCTAGTTACAGAATCAAGGAAACACAGAATTCAGAGATTACATGGAATCCTAGAATGTTTGAGCTGGGAAAGACCTGAGAGGTTACTGAATTCAACCCCCTTATTTGATAGAAGAAAAGATGTAGGTCCAAAAGAAAAAGGAAATGACTTGCCCAAGGTCACATTTCAAGTAAGAAGGAAGTCTAGTCAAGGAATCATGTTGTCCTTTCCTGAGAGCAGATTTTGAAGAGTGTGGAGGTGGGGGAAAGAGTACACGAAGGCTCTTCAGCCCCAAGGTGTTATATTCCATTGAACCAACCCTGTCGGGAGAGCTGTGCTCATGGCATCTCTTGTCCTGGTACAAATTGTACCATATGAAATTCTCCCCCTCACAGTGATGCGAAACAAACCCTATCCCATTGAGAGCTTCTGCTGACCTCTGCCCAGCCATGACTTTGCCCATCAATTCAACGGTTCCCCTAAAACACAATCCCTACTGTCTGAGTGTCAGCAAATGGGGGTAAAGGGACTGCCCTTGCATTCTAGCCTGGTTTTGGCTTGGAGTCCCCAAGGTTTCTCAATGTGTTATGGGATGTTGCAATGTCCTGGGTCCCTAGCAACACTAAACACCCTTGTCAGCAACTTTCCCAGTGTCCCTAGCATTACCAAGTGCTGTTACAGAGTCCTAAAGGGCTCTGTAAGGACAAAATACAGCCTCCCAACCATAGAGGAAAGGCTCACAATTGGGGGAGTTTTAGCCACTACATCAGGCCAAGAGTTGTCTTTCTGGTGTCCCTTAAATTGTGCCATAAAATCAAAATGATCACTAGTACAAAGCCCTTTATACATATTATCTCATTATTCTTACAAAGATATTTCATTATCATCCCCATTTTATAGATGACAAAATTGAGGTTCACAGATTTAGTGACTTACTCAGGTCAACAGAGTCAAATGGTGTGTGAGGTGGAAATTAAACATGTCTCCTGAATCCACTCTATGGCTGCTCCCTGTAGATAGGTAGGGCCAGCCTCACACCCAGATCTGGTACCTTTGTACAGAGAGGGTCAGAAATGAGGCTCTGAACTTTCATTCCTGGACACCCTCAGCTCCAGAGAAAAGGGACAGAGGCAGGCGCCAGTCTGACAATCTGTTCTTAGAGGACAACTCCTTAGCCACAAACTCATAGAATGTTAGGGCTGGCAAGGAAGCATCTAGTGACCAGTCCAGCCTCCTCCTTTTAGGGGGACTACTGAGGCCCAGAGGGGAAATGACTTGCTCAGTCCCACAGCAAATGAGGAGCAGGGCAAGAAGGAAAGCCGAGGTTTCCTGACCCCCAAGCCACTTCACTAGCCGCCATTTGCAACAATCCAACAAACGCAATTGAGAATGGGAATTGAGATGGACACCTTCCTACTTCAGTACATACAGTGACTACAAAATGTATTGTTTTCTTTCAGGAGACAAATGGTTGGCTGGCTAGGTCCCATTTCCTTGTGCTGCAGCAATGCTTGGCTATGCTTTCTGTGAGTATCTGGACTGACTCCGCTCCTCTTCCTCCCAGGAGAATTGGGTCACTTCAGTTCTTGAGCAATCAGCAAACAATCACTCCATTTGAATACTTCCTGTCCCTTAAATCTGGATGTGCCATGTTGTGTGTGTGTGTATGTGTGTGTGCACGTGTGTGTATGCACACATGTGTGTCCTCCCCAGATTTATGGAAACTCCCTTAACTGTAGAAGAACAATTAGCCACACCTGGAAAGTTGAGACAGGACCTTAAAGGCTATTTGGTCCAGTGGGTACCTGAACAAAAATCTGTTCTAGAACATTCCCTGAATGTGGTTATTCAGTCTCTGTGTGAAGATGTCTAGAGAGGGATTGTACACTTAGAACTGGATGGGACTTTAGATGCCATCTCATGTAAACCCCCTATTTCACAGATAAGAATACTGAGTCGCAGAGAGCGGTTAAGTGTCCTGCTAAAAGGTCCCCCAGGTAGCAAGTTTCATCACTAAGGTGTACATCTAGGTACTCACACTCCAAATTCAAACTTTTTTCCACACCACCATAATGCAACCTGCTACCTGCTAAATCAGACTATTCCTAAGACATTGTCATTTTAAAAAGCTTTTTACTTGTTGCAAATCTTAGTGGGAAAATCACTGGATTCAGAGTTGGAAACTCCAGGTTATAATAAGCCATGATACTGTCCCTGCCTCTTAATACTCGTGTAGTGAATAATAATAGCTAATATTTATACAGCTGCCTTAAGGTTTGCAAAGTGTTTTACAAATATTATCTCATTTGATCCTGACAACAATCCTGGGAAGCTGGTGCTGTTATTATCCCTATATTTATAGATGAGGAAACTGAGGCAGAAAGAAGTGACTTGCTCAGGATCACACAGCTAGTAAGTGTCTGAGGCTAAATTTGAACTCTTGTCTTCCTGACTTCAGGTCTAGCACTCTCTATCCATAGCCGCATACAGCTGTGCAGTGTAACTGTGGAAGACAATGAAGATCTTGTCATCAGGAAAGATCTGGGTTCAAATTCCACCTCTAACACTAACTAGCTGTGTGACCACAGGAAAGTCAAAGTCTCAGTTTTATCATCTGAAAAATGGGAATGGTCACAAATGTAGGACCTACTTTACAGGATTCTTTGGAGAGACGTGATAGTGTATGTAAGAATGCAAGCTATTATTGTGGTATTCAGACTCTTCATGGTACAGATGAACACACATTGGATTTTTAGTCCAAGGATTTGGGTTCAAATCACAGCTTTGCTGCTTACCCCATGTGTGGTCTTGCACAACTTACAGAGGCCCCCTCCATCTCTGGGGCCATTTCTTCATCTGTAAAATGAGGGCATTGGACTCTAGGGCCTCTGAGGCACCTTGAAACTTTAAAATTTGCTGGTCTTCAAGCTAATATTTCCTTACCCCAGACCAAGGTCAACCAGTCAATGTCACATACTAAAGATGATAATGATTATTTGCTTACATTTATATAGCAGCTGGCATTATTATATCTCCCTACTGCCCCTCTGTGTGTCCTTGGATGGGTGACTTCCCCTCTCTGGGCCTCAGTTTTTTCTTCTGTAAAATGAAGAGATCAGACTGGATGGGTTCTAGGGGGCCCATCCATATCTGACATTCTGGGCTTCCAGGATCCTCACAACATGGGTAAGAGAAGAAAAATGTCACCAACATCACCTGATACCACACCACAAAGGTTACCAGAGGCTGGACGTTCACTTACCTCACCGCCACCATTCCTGGGGCCATACCCTTCTCCTCCCATCCCTACAAAGCCATGTTGTTTAGGTCTGGTCAAAAAGGTGTCAGAAGAACCAAGAGCACTTCCACAAAATGAGAAGGGTTGAATTAGAATTCAGTTGTCTCAAAGTCAAATTGAAATGGAGCCAGAGTAGGTCTTACAGAAGGACCCAGGTGGGTTGTATAATGACTTATGAAATCATACATTAGCATTACCTATGTTTTATTATATTTTTATTCATTTTGTTAAATATTTCCCAATTACATTTCAATCTGGTTTAGGCAGCTCTGCAAAGTGTTGTGGGAAGTTTGAGGGTCACATGTTTGACACTTCTGAATTAGGGCCCTTCCAGCTTTAAATCCTATAATCTTAAATAATTTCCTCCTTCTAGACATATTTTTTTTCATCTATAAAATGGGGATGAGAGGGCCACTGGGGAGAAGGAACAGTATATAGTGATCCTGCTCTGATTTACAGGTCTGATGCATGATTAGACTGGATGTTGCAAAGATTAGCACTTTGAATATGGGAAAGGCTTATGCAAATATAAGGAAGATTTCTTTATCAGATAATAATTTCCTATCATTCTATCTTGCCCTATGTCTTACACCTCCTAAACCTATACTTCCTCCTCCCTGGGATCTCCAGTCTCTCAAACCTTCCAGATTATCCCAGGCCATCACCTCTGCTCTTACTTTCCTTTCCTTCCTACTCCAGAATACCTTGCCAAACCTCAACCCTGGATTACACCTGAGATCTGTTTCCTTCACTCCTACAAGTGTGTTACCTAACAGAGCTATCAGAAACCATGCTAATGAACCAACTGGGTCTATCCCCAAAGTAAGGAATCTAAGCAAATGAGGCAGTTAGATGGAATAATGCAGAGAGAGCAAGATTGGGAGTCAAGAACATCTGAGTTCAAATCTGGCCCCAGACACTTATTAGCTGTGTGACTCTGGGCAAGTTCCCTAATCTCTGCTTTCCTCATCAGTTTCCTCATCTGTAAAATGGGGATAATAATAGCACCAACTTCCCAAGGTTGCTGTAAGGATCAAATGAGTTACTAGATGTTAAGAGCAACCATATCCGGGGCAGCTAGATGGCGCAGTGGATAGAGTACCGGCCCTGGAGTCAGGAGTACCTGAGTTCAAATCCGGCCTCAGACACTTAACACTTACTAGCTGTGTGACCCTGGGCAAGTCACTTAACCACAATTGCCTCACCAAAAAAAAAAAAAGAGCAACCGTATCCATGCTAGCTAGTAGTAGTAGTAGTAGTAGTAGTAGTAGTAGTAGTAGTAGTAGTAGGTGGTAGTAGTAGTAGTGGTAGTAGTAGTAGTAGTAGTAGTGGTAGTAGTAGTAGTTGTTGTTGTCGTAGTCATAGTAAACTTAACTGGACTCTCACAATGGGAAAATAATCCTTTTATTCTTCCCTAATTTGATCTCTATTCTACCCCCTCCCCACTCAAAGACTGTTCCAAACCTCTTTTTTCCTCAATCCTCTCATACCATCTCCTCCCACAAACTGAGTTGAGGAATTTACCTTATACTTTGCTGAGAAAATAAAGACTATTCACCCACTGGTCATGAGTTACCTCTCTTCTCCTTTTCAACATCTCAACAACCTTTGGCATTACCCCTGATTTCCTCCTTTTTTACTCTAGTCTCTGATGAAGAGGTACCCCTTCTTGTCAAGACTAACCCCTTTACATGTATCTTTGGCCCCATCCCTTCCCATTTTCTCCAGCAGATTGTCCATCTCCCCTCTCTGATGTTTGATCTCTCCCTATCTACTGATTTCTTCCCTACTGCTTACTAATATGAAAAAGTCTTCCCTGGACCTAGCCATTTCCTTGAACTGTCATCCTCTATCTCTTATCCCTTTCTCAATCAAATGCCTAAAAATCAGCATGTTCATTGCCTCCAATTTCTTTTCTCTCACTTGCTTCTTGATCTGACTCTGTTACTCACCCTCTCCTCCTGGGTACTTTTTGGCTTCCATGATATTGCCCCCTTCTGACTCTTCTCCCATTTTCCTGATCACTCCTTCCATCAACTTCCAAAGCATGGCCCCTAACTTGAATATTACCCAAGACCTTCTCATAAGCCTGCCATTTTTTCACTCTCTCCTTCTGTATTCTCTCACTTAGTGACCCCATCAGCTCTCATGAGGTTATAGGGATAGTAATCCCTATGCAGGTAACTCTCATATCTATATGTCCACACCTAGTCTTTCTCTAAAGCTCCAATCAGTAATTATCAACTGCCAACTGGGCAGCTTGGTGGCCCAGTAAATAGAGTTCTGAGGCCTGTAGTCAAGAAGACTCATCTTCCTGAGTTCAAATCCGGCCTCAGACACTTACTAGCTGTGTGACCCTGGGCAAGTCACTTCACCCATTTGCCTCTGTTTCCTCATCTGAAAAATGATCCAGGAAAGGAAATGGCAAAATCATTCCAGTATCTTTGCCAACAAAACCCCATTGGGTCACAAAGAGTTGGACATGATTGAAACACCTGAACAACAACATTGGACATTTCAGACTACATGCCCATAGACTTCTTACACTCAACATGCCCATCTTGTCTTCCACCAATCCATTCTTCTTCCAAACTTCTGACCTCAGACATTTATTATCTATGTGACCCTGGGCAAGTCACCTAATCTCTTTCTATCTCGGTTTCCTCATTGGTGAAGCAGAAATAAAAATAGCACCTACTTACCAAGGTTGTTGCAGAGGAAAAATGAGTTGACATGTATAAAGTGCTTTGCCAATCTTTATGCTATCTATTATTTCCATTAGGTTATTTTTATATATGTTTTGTGTTGATATTATTTTGTTGTTCAGGATAAAGGTAGCACCAGTGGCTCAGTTTGGATCATGTCCTTTCAAGCACCAATGCCAAGATGAACCAAGGGAAGCACAGCACCATCCATCCCACTTTAGTGGTGAGTGTAACCACCCTGGCCATCCACTCACAGGAGGCCTGGACCCTCAAAAAGGCCTGTCGATTTGGGGGGTGTCTACGGACTATGAGGAGGGGACACCTGAAAAGACTTTCAATGCTGCTATGGATTCTTTGCGGGAATGTGAACTGTTGGGGAAAGAGGGGAGAGCCCCATGCCCTGGAGCATCTCTGGTCTGACAGCCAGAACTGGACATGCCGGCAAGGGTACCCCAAGCCAAGTCAGTAGGCATTCATTAAGTCCCTACTACATGCCAGGCACTGTGCTAAGTGCTGGGAATAAAAGGAAAGCAAAAATTAGTCTCAAGGAGTTCATAGTCTAAAGAAGGAGACCATGGGAGAAAGGAAGGAGGGAGGGAGGAAGGAAAGGAGGAAGAGAGGAAAGGAGGGAGGAAGGAAGAATTTAAGTACCTACTATGTGCCAGGCAATGTGTTAAGTATTTTGCAAATGTTATCTTATTTGATTCTCACAACAACCCAATGAGGTAAGTGCTATTATGATCCTCTTACAATGGAAGGAATTGAGCCAGATAAAGGTTAAGTGACTTACCCAGGTTCACACCGCTATATGTGTCTAAGACTAGATTTGTACTCAGGTCTTTCCTAACTCTGGACCCAGTGGTATATTATTCACTGCACCAAACAGAGATAACCTTAATGGGAAGGGGGTTCTTTGCTGGACCGTCATCCATATTATGCCCCCTAACTGGGATCTTCTCCAAGACCTTTTCCAAAGCTCCTCCACCCTTTTTCCCCTCTCTTTACAGTCTTGCTGGGTGACCACAGAATGATGTTTCTAAATGCATAGAATTTCAAAGGAAAGCAATTATATTGAAATCATTTGTTAAAATACATTTTGGGGGCAGCTAGGTGGCACAGTGGATAAAGCTCTGGCCTTGGATTCAGGAGGACGTGAATTCAAATCCGACCTCAGACACTTGACACTTACTGGCTGGGTGACCCTGGGCAAGTCACTTGACCCTCATTGCCCTGCAAAAAAAAAATACATTTTTAAGTCCACAGGCCTCGGATTAAGAAGCCCTGATCTAGTCCAATCCCCACATTTCAGAGATGAGGAAATTAAGACCTAGAGACAAGCTCATTTGCCTTCATATCTAGGGACCATTTTCTTCCAGCAGAATATTCCCCACACTCCAGCTTCATTGTGGTATGAATCATTTGTCCCTCGGCTCTGGACACCTGGCACCTGTTGTCACCTGGCACCTGGGCTTAGCCAACGAGCTGTTGTGCACTGTTCTGAGCTGCTTTCCCAGGCCTCAAAGAGTTAGCCCTGGCTGGGAGGGCAAGGGGGGGCCCTGGGAAGCCCAGGCGGCCGGGCCTTTCTCTCCTCCTCTCTGTTTCCCCGTGGGCCTCTCTGAATGTGGCTCTGTTCTCAATTACTTTTATCAATGTCTTCAAAGGCCTGCCGGGCCCCCTTCCCTCCACCCCTGATGATTCCCGGGAGACACACACCAGATTTGAGACGGGGACAGACAGCGGGAGGGAGTGGGGCCCTAGGCTGGCTATAAAGTAGTAGAATAAACAGAAACAAAATGTACCAGAAGATGCTGAATGCCGAGGCCCGGGGCTGAGCTACACAGAGGAAACACAGGAGGCTGCAGCCAGTCAGTCAGCCAGCCAGAGGATGGATGCCCTGTTTGGGATGAGAATTGAGGGCTGGAAGGGAGAGGGGGATGGAGAGAAAAAAAAAACCTGTTAGGAACATTAGTGTCTCTGACTCTCTCCCTCTTCTTCCTCCTCTCTTGTTTCTGTTTCCTTCTCTCTCTGATCCATGAAGAAGTTCCCATTTCCACTTATTTATGATTGATGTGGATCCCAATGATCACAATCCCCATTTTGCAAACGAGGAAACAGTCTCTGAGAGGTCAATCCACTTGCTCCAGATCATGAAGGGAGCAAGCATCAGCAAAGCAAAAAGACCCGAAACCCAGGACAGTCAGGATCAGCAGGACTTTAAAATGAAAGGGGCCTCGGAGATCAGCAAATCATCGATTTGTAGCCACAAGGGATCTTAGAGACCCTTTAGAACAGTCCAACCCTCTCTTCTCATTTCTAGTTTTAAAAATAAGTTTTACTGATGCTTTTGATTTTTTATATCTCAATCATTTCCAGATTTCTTCCCTGACCCTTCTTTGTAAGAAAGAACAACAGTTCAACAGAAATACAGCGATCTTCCCGTCTAACATCAGATGAGACGTCCTGCTCACTGGTCCCTTACCCCTCTGCCGAGACGAGGGAGGTCCGTGTCATTATCTATTCTCTAACAACTTTCTTACTTGACAGATGAGACCAGTGGAGACCAGAGAGGTTAAATCCTTCTCAAATGTCACACAGGCAGAGAGGAGCCAAGCTAAAGCCTTAGGACCTCTGCATGCACTCTCTAATACTGTGATCCACAAACAAAAGTCCCACTGAGATTTTGAACTTCAATTGCTTGCTCCACAGTCCAAAAGCAATGCTCAATACACCATGGAAAGAGGACTAGGCTCTTCAGACTCAAAGCCTAGGGCTATCTCAACTGTACCAAGCTGCTTCAGCAGTGATCCGTCTGACTCTCCCTTACTTTCTCCTCCTCCTCCAGTTCAGTTTCCTGTTTGAAAGAGGCATCAAAGCTCCAGGTGATTTTTGTTTCACTGTTGTCTGGCCTGAATTTGGAGAAGCCTCACTCACCCGGCCTCCGCGCCCCCAGACCTGTTCCATTACCCATTAAGTTCAATGCAACTCAATACAATACAATATAAAGGCAGTGAGGTATGGTGAGTAGCCACACTGGGGTGCATGGAGTCAAGAAGACCTGAATTCTCCCAAGTGAGTCCCTCTGAGCCTCAGTTTCTTGGTCCATAAAACAAAAGGGTTGGCCTCCAAGGTCCCTTTTAGCTCTAAATCTATGATCGTAATAATTCAATTCATTCAATAAGTGTTTGATAAATGCATGGCTGTGTACTATTTAATTGCACAGGAAACAATTCCTGTCCTCAAGGAGATTACATTCCAGAAAGAAGACACAACATGGTGATATGCAGTTGGTTATACCACAACAATTCAAGGAAAGAAAGAGCTTGAAATGAGGAAATTTAGGAATTCTTCAGAAGCAGGAACACCAACACTGAGCTGTGAAAGAAGCCTGAGAGATGAAGGTAAGGAGAGTGTCTATTCCAGGCACTGGAGAGAGCTTGGATAAACAGATAGTGGTGGTGGGAGATCGCCTGTATTGGGGAGATGGCAGGTAGGCCAGTCTATGCCGACTATGGGGCGTGAATGGGGGAAATTTGAAACAAGTTCAAGACGGTAGATCATGAAGGTCTGGAGTTAGATTTCTGAGGATCTTGGACTTTAGAGAAGGGGGAGGGGGAGGGAATTGACACTTCACCCTGGAGGAAATGGGGAGACAAGGAATTAGCGCAACCATCGCTACTTTTGCCAGGGATGCCAATCTCTGAGCACAGCAGTGAGGTTCAGACAAGATGGGGTGATAAAGTATTCCGGAAGGGACAAGAGCATTGCACAAGTGTACAGGATGAGATGATCCTCTCTGGAAAGCTTGTGAAATGGCCCCTCCTTCCCTGTTTGCACAACCAGCCTAGTGCCAGAAATGTGGCCCAGGCTGGGAAAAGGAGAAGAGCTGGCTCTGAGTAAGCAGTGGAGTCAGCAGAGGTTGTCCGAGGCCTCCAGTCTCCCTTTTCTTCTATCCCCCCCTCAACTCCAGATCCTGGAACCCCTCTCCCCCAAGAAGGAGCGCTGTTGGCCCAAACCCTCCCATCAGTCTTGGGTCCCCACCTCACATTCTACCTCCTTCTGGGAAGCCTTTTTTCTGCTCCCCTTGGGAATGTGCAACCCTCCCTTGAATAATCATGTATATATTGATTCTCTGTTTGTACCTACTTCTCTCTATATACAACACAAATGTATCTTCCCAATCATGGTCAGCATTTTAAGAGTGTGTTAAGGTTTACAAGGTGCTTTGCAAATGCTTACTCATTTGATTCTTACAATGGCCCTGGGAAGTAGGTGCTGTTATTTTCCCCACTTTACAGATGAAGAAATTGAGGCATGGAAAGTGTGGAGTGATTTGTCAAGGGTCACTCAGCCAGTAAGTGTCTGAGGCTGGATTCAAACTCAGGTCTTTCTAATGCCAGGTTCAGTCCTCCATCTATCACTCCACCTAGATACCCCATAGCTATTACTGTATAACTTTGGGGCATGAGTTTAGGTGCAGAAATTTTATGAAATTAAATTCAAGAGAAATACACGAGGAATGGTTCATCTCACTGCTGCTCCTTCTAAACTAGGATATATATTTGTTTTAAAACACAACTCTGGACGTCTTTTGTGAAGCAGAGAATGGTTTCCTACATATAATGGGATTCTAGAGAAGTATAAGATTCTAAGACTAAGTTAGAAGAGACCTTAGAACATCGAATGTCAGAGCTTGTACTATTTTCACTTTTGTTGTTGCTTTTTTGTTATTGTTTATTCTTTCTTGTGTTTTTCCCTTTTGTTCTGATTCTTCTCTTACAACATGACTAATGTGGAAATATGTTTAATGTGATTGTAATGTATAACCTATATCAAATTTTACTGGCTTTGGGATGGGAGAGGGGAAAAAAGGTGGGAGAAAAATTTGGAACTCAAAAAATATCTTTACATGTAACTGGGAATTTTTTTTTAATTTAATAAAAGAAACTCAGTGTTTGGAAGGACTTTTGAACATAGAAAGTCAGAGTCAAAAAGGACCTTAGTGGTCAGTACAACCCCCTTTATTCTAAAGATGAGGAAACCAAGGGCCAAAGAAATAAAATGATTTGCTCAAAGTCCCACAGGATAGAACAGTCAGGACTCCAAACCTAGTCTTCTGGCTCCAAAAGCCTTCTTTTTTTCTTACCATTTTGCTTCTAGAACAATAAACTGTCAGACCTAGAAGGCAAATAAGATAAATATTTGATCCAATGACCTGACTTTACAGATGTGCTGGACTTGGAGTCAGAGAACCTCTGCTACTACCCACCAACACACAGCTCTTCTCTGGGCCTCAGCTCTATCATTTATGAGATGAAGTTCTCCTCTCTGACCCATACTGGCTTTGTGAACCTGAGCAAATTATTCAGTGCCCAGGCAAATCTCTAAGATGATGTGTTGTTGAGAAAGTGCCAACCTGCATTGGTAGAGGGATTTTTCTCACCTGGAAGTTCCCCACCCCAGTGAAATCACAAGTGCAATTCACAACAAAACACATTTCTGCAAAGGCAGTCCTTGGGCTCTGGTTACCTTTGTTTAATCTTCTTTAAGGCTATTTCCTCACATTCTCTTTCCTGCCTCCCCCTCCCTACTACTTCTCCCATGTTCCCAACCCCAACCTCCTTGTCACTTCTTTTCTTGATTTTGGAGTTTCGCTTCTTAACTTATTAATTGCTTTTTCTTTTTTCCTTTTATCTAATTAGCATGTTCTTCCCCTCTTTTTTCCCCTTTTAGTTAAGTAGTTAAATAAAATCTTCCTTTCATCACCCTTCCCATTCTTTTCTTAGAGGGTTTTTTTCCATTTTCTGCAACTTTTTCTAAAAAGATTTTCTTTCTCTTGTCCTCTTCATTAATTCTCTTCCCCTTCTATATATTTTAGACTTTTAATTTTTGATTCATGGTCCCGATACTAATTTATTTCTTCTTTAGTCTCTGTATGCCTCCTAAATTAAAGCTTCTAAAGAATTTTTGTGTTGTTGCCTTTGTTATCTTCCCCCCATGCCTTTTTTCTATAATGCCTTATTCCTAGAAGTATCAATTTCTGCAATAAAAATGGGGGATAGAGGTAATTATCCCCTAGTAGAAATTTTCTTGTGTCCCTCCCTGATTGGGTTCTCTTGCCCTCTCCATCATAATTTTTTTCAATTTGCCTTGAAATCTCCTCCTGGTTTAAGCCTTCCCACCCATTTAGATGTTAGTTGCCCCCCCCCCAAAAAAACCTCTGTTTTCCCTTCACCTAAATCAGGATACTGTCCATGGATACTCAACCCTCTCTCAGAGGTCTCCATAAGCACCAAATCCATGGAGATTAACCCCATTGTACAGTCCCTATCTCCCATTACAGAATATCTCTATCCCCTGCCCTATGGGAGCGTTCTTCAGTTGGATCCCCTCCCACAACAAAATTTAAATTACTCCCTGTCTTTCCCTGTATTTCAGTTCCTTTCTTTGCCACCTTAACCCATTCGTCCTCCTTCTTCCTGAGAGACTACAGGAGGAATTTTCCTTTCATTGTTTACCATTGATTTAATTAGCATTCATCACCAATTCCCCTGTATCTTCCTACTCCCCTCTCCCCTTTTATGTGTCCTCCAATTCTGTAGTTTAGTCCCACAAAAAGACAGTGATCCACTTGTAGGGGAGGGTTAGTCCAAGGTGATTCAGTCCTGTTCCTCCACAACCATTTCTACTTTTTAAAATTCTTTTTAAATTTAAAATTTTTGCATTTCTAATTTTAATTCCATTTTACTTTAGTTAATATAATTAAATTTCAGGTACTTTTTAGTTGATATCTCTTTTTGGGTACAGAATTAGTAGCGATATTGCTATATCAAAGTTTTTATAGCTTGGTTTAATAGCCTTTTGGGCATAGTTCCAAATTGCTCTACAGAATGGTTGAATCAGTTCACAACTCCACCAACAGTGTATTAATGTCTCATTTTTTCCACATTCCCTCCAGCAGTTGTCATTTTCCTTTTCTGTCCTATTAGCCAATCTAATAGGCATGAAGTAGTACCTCAGAATTGTTTTAATTTGCATTTTTCCATTCGATAGTGAATTAGAGCATTTTTTCATGTGACTATAGATCATTCTGATTGCTTCATCTGAAAACTGTTCATATCTTTTGATCATTTATCAATTGGCTCTTATTTATATAAATTTGACTCAGTTCTCAATATGTTTGAGAAATGAGGCCTTTATCAGAGAAATTTGCTCCAGAAATTATTTTCACAGTTACTGTCACTAACTGTGAAACTCCATTTTATTTCTCCTCCCACTTTATTCTAGTCTCTCTTCTTTCACCCTGTCCCTCCTCAAAAGTATTTTGCTTCTGACTACCAACTCCCCCTATCTTCCCTCCCTTGTCTCCCCCTCCTTCTCTTATCCCCTTTGCTTCCTATTTTAGTATAGGGTAAAATAGATGTCTATACCCAATTGAATGTGTATGTTATTCCCTCTTTGAGACAATTCTGATGAGAGTAATATTCACTCCTTGTCCCTCACCTCCCCCATCTTCCCCTCTACTGTAAAAGCTTTTTCTTGCCTCTTTTATGTGATATAATTCATCCCCTTCTACCTATCCCTTTCCCTTTCTCCCAATGCATTCCCCTCTCATGGCTTAATTTTATTTTTTTAGATATCATTCCTTCATATTCAACTCATACCTGTGCCCTCTGTCCATATATATTCCTAACTGCCTCAATAATGAAAAAGGTCTTATCATTTACAAGTATCATCTTTCCATGTAAAAATGTAAACAGTTTAACCTTACTAAGTCCTTTATAATTTCCCTTATAATATTTTATAATGATATTTATAATAATTATAATAATTTTCCTTATAATATAAAAGTATACCTTTTTATGCTTCTCTTGCATCTTGTATTTGAAAGTCAAATTTTCTATTTAGCTCTGGTCATTTCATCAAGAATGCTTGAAAGTCTTCTATTTCATTTAATGTCCATTTCCCCCTGAAGATTATACTCAGTTTTGCTGGGTAAGTGATTCTTCATTGTAATCCTAACTCCTTTGCCTTCCAGAATATCATATTCTAAGCCCCCTGATCCTTTAATGTGGAAACTGTTAGATCTTGTTTTCTTTGTCCTGACTATGGCTCCATGATATTTGAATTGCTTCTTTTGGGCTACTTGCAATATTTTCTCCTTGACCTGGTTGCTCTGGCTTTTATCTATAATATTCCTGGGAGTTTTTACTTTGGGATCTCTTTTAGGAGGTGATTGGTGGATTCTTTCAATTTCTATTTTACCCTCTGGTTCTAGAATATCAGGGCAGTTTTCCTTGATAATTTCTTAAAAGATGATGTAAAAAAGAAAAAAGAAATATGATGTATAGGTTCTTTTATTGACCATGGTTTTCAGGTAGTCCAATAATTTTTAAATTATCTCTCCTGGATCTATTTTCCAGGTGAATTGTTTTTCTAATGAGATATGTCACATTGTTTTCCTTTTTTCCATTATTTTATTTTTGTTTTATTGTTTCTTGATTTCTCATAAAGTCATTAGCTTTCATTAGCTTCCATTTGCTCAATCTTAATTTTTAGGGAATTATTTTCTTTAGTGAGATTTTGTACCTTTTTTCCATTTGGCCAATTCCATTTTTTAAGGAGTTTTTATTTTCTTCAGTGATTTTTTGTGCCTCCTTTTCCATTTGGTGAATTCTGCATTTCCAGACATTCTTTTCCTTATTGGCTTTTTATACCTCTTTTACCATTTGGCCTAGTATGTTTTTTAAGGTGTTATTTTCTTCAGTATTTTGTGTGTCTCCTTTACAAAGCTATTGACTTTTTTCATGATTTTCTTGCATCAATTTCATTTTTCTTCCCAATTTTTCCTCTACCTCTCTTACTTGATTTTCAGAATTCTTTTTGAGCTCTTTCATGGCCTGAGACCAATTCGTATTTTTCTTGGAGACTTTGGGTGTAGGAGCTTTGACTTTGTTATCTTCTGAGTGTGTGTTTTGGTCTTCCTTGTTACCACAGTAACTTTATATGGTGAGAATTTTTTCTGTTGCTTGCTCATTTCCCCAACCTATTTCTTGACTTTAAACGCTTTGTTAAAGTACAACTCTGCTTCCAGGATGAAGGGTGTACTCTCCCAAGATTCAGGGGTTTTTTACAACTATTTTCAGAGACAGTTCTAGGGACCTTTAAGTTTTCAGTTTTTCCAAGGAGGTAGGATATAAGGAGAGGTGCATTTACTACTCTCCTGGTTTGTTCTCTGGTCTGTGAGTGACCACAGACCCTCTTTTCTGCCCTGGAATTGTAATGACAGTTCCTTGCTCCATTGCAGCTGCAAGCTCTAGTGTTCTGTTGTTCTTCTTTGCCCTGGGACTGCCACTCAGGACTGCAATCTGGATGCAAGTATGGGCAAAGCAACAGAGTCCTGCCCCCAGTGCCAGTAAACCTGTATTCTCCTTCTGATCAGTTGTTTGACCCCCTAACCACCTGTGGGATGAGAGCTCCCAAAGCAGCTGATGGTGATGATGATGATTCAGTAGTTCCCAAGGCTTGCTCCTGGTTTGTTGGAGCCAGTCTGTTCTGGTATGGCCTGCATTGGACTATGTTCCACTCTTACCCAGGTGCAACAGACCTTTCCTGCTGACCTAAGTTGTCTTTGACTGGGAAGTTATTTTACCGTGTCTTTTTGTGGATTCTATCTATCTATGATTTATTTTATGGCATTACTTAAAAATGTTAGGAGAGGTTTGGGGGAGAGCTCGGTGAGTCACTGCCTTTTCTCTGCTATCTTGCCTTTACATCCTAAAGTTTTTCTGTTCTGTGAATTATTTCTGCTGTGAAAGCCATAAATTCCACTTTCATTATTTTTATTTCTTTTTAAACCACTTGGGATTATCATGCTGTGGTTTCATTCTTTCTTGGGAATCCACAGGTCATCTGTCTAATCAGGTGTTGATTTACTTTCCTTTGTCTTATGTTTATTTAGAGTTGTCAGAACTCATTTTGATGTCCTTGTGTGATTAATATCTTCCCTGTTGATTTATATGCTTGTGTTCAAGGTTTTGGACTGTTTTCTTCTTCTTCATGAGATCTTTAATCATTTCAGTCTTTTTTCCTCATAATTTTCTATCTCTCACTTTCTGACTCCTTCCCCTTTAACGGTTACTCCCCTGACGAATAATCCTAAAAGCTGTCTCAACCTCATCCCATGGTAGAGAATCCACTTTTATCATACTTCAGTGCCTATCCCAAGGTGCTTCTAAGGGGATAGAATTAGCCTCAGGTGGATGACAGTCCCTTTCCTCCAGACCTAGTACAATCTCATGAATTCACTGATAATATAAAATATTAGAGGTGAAAGCAATCTTGAAGGTCTGCTAGTCTATAATTAAATTTAATAGTGTTCCCAACATCCTTTAACAAGTTATAGGTAAAAGAGTCAGCTAACCCCAACCTTGGTCCAGCCTCTGATTAACCACATGACCTTAGGTGTCAATACCTTATATCTTAGCTGCTATTTCTTCACCAGTAAAATTAGGGGAGCAGATAAGATGAACTTTAAAGTCCCTGTTAGCTCCAATAGGTTAGACTATAGTGACAAAGCCTGGACTGGCTCCTAGGTCTGCTTCTTCCAGTTCTGCACTTGTCTCTCATTTGTTGGATATCTTTAAATTCTGGAAAGAAGATAATTACTATATGAAGACCAAGACATCATAGATTTGGAGCCGGAAGGGAACTTAGAGATCATTTAATCTAACTCCCTCTTTTTATAGGTGAAGAAACTTGAGGCCCTTAGAACTTAAGTGATTTGTCCGAAGACACACAGGTATTTAGTGGCAGAACCAAGACTAAAATCCACGTCATCTGATTCTTAACAACAACAACAACTAGCATATTTATGTAGTATTTTAAGGTTTGTAAAGCACTTTACAGATATTAACTTTTATCCTCACAACATCCCTGAGATGCAGTTGCTATTATTATCCTTATTTTGCAGATGAAGAAACTGAGGCAGCCAGTGGTTAAGTGACTTTCTAAGAATCACACAGTTAATAAATGTCGGATGTTAGATTCAAACTCATATCTTCTGTAAAAAAGATCTCTTTTTCTTCCCTTGCCTTCTATCAACTATTACCTAGGCCAGAATTAAGCTTGAGTCTCCCTCCTACATTCAAAAACAGAGAAGCTTTCAAACCCTTTGGACTTATGGTTGAAATGACTGGCACTGATCAACAAAGGCCTGAACAAATTCCAAGCCTGATACTTTGTTTTTTTCCTGCTATCTCCTTCCATTTTTTGTTTCTTTTTGTCTTTTCCCCCAGAGTTTATTGTTGTTTTTTTCTTCTGACTGAACATCAAGGTCTTCCAACCTCTCCCCCTTCCCTGTTGTCATGGCTACAGAAAGGTACATGTTAACATTTAAGAAGGCCAAAGAGATCAGAGTTGAACTGCCCAAAAGTTAATATTTAACCTTTAATCCGTTATTTGCCTTGAAAGTTCCAGGTAGCGTCCTGCTGACTACCTGTGAGAGGTAGCAAAGGCATCTACAGGAAAAGCCTGGGTGCTAAGGATGAGCTGCCCCCTCACCAATAGACAGGCTCTGCCTCTGATGAGCTGTGTGACCTCAAGTGTCAATTCCTTATAGCTTAGCCTCTGTCTCCTCACCTGTAAAATAAGGGAATTTACATGATGAACTTTAAAGTAACTGCTTAAGAAGTCCAGTCTCCCTGGGAATGGAAATGGGAAGGTCCATCTCCCCTTGGCTGCCCATCTCTGTCAGCCTGTTTTGAAGGGATAGAGCAAAATAGGGCAGTGGAGTGGGGAGGAGGGGAAGAAAAGGGCAGTAGAATGACATCTCCTCTAAGTGGAAGATAAGATAGTTGTTGTAAGAGTGAATAAATGCAGGGACCAAAACTAGGGGATGGGGCAAAGGGTCTAAATCTAGAGCACAGGTTCTTAAACTGTGGTATGTGACCTTTTTTAAAAATCTCGATTATTATATTTCCTTTGTAATCCTTTGTATTTTATTTTATGTGTTTAAAAATTATATTTTGAGTAGTCCATGGGCTTCACCAGATTGCCATAGGGGGCCATGAGCAACAAAAATTAATTAAGAACCTCTGATCTGCAGCTGGAAGGGACCTTTTGGGTCACCTACTCTCTAACCCTTTCATTTTATAGATAAGGATCCTGAGGACCAGAGACCTTAAATGACTTGCCCAAGGTCACAAAAGAAGAGCTGACATTTGAGGCTGGGTCCTGTGATTTCAGATCTCATTCTCTTTCTAGCTCACTTTAGAGGTGGCGTCATTCCAGGTCTATCTCCAGAAGAAAGGAGAAAAGAGGGAAGGGTGGGCTGGGCAGCTCTGTCCCATGATCACCTGAGCAGACAAAATGGTAGCGTCTAAGAAGCTGGCCTTGTTACACTTCCATCAGTGCCTCAGGACTAATCAGTCTGCTGGTTCCTCTCCCATACCTTTCCTTCCAAGGGTGCATCTTACTCTTAGGCAGATGACTGCAAATCCCCTACCAAGAGAATCATTTGATAACACTGTGGATGTGAGGATCAGATTAATAACAACAAGATTTAGAGAATGTTTACTCTGTGCCAAGCACTGTGCTCAATGTCTTCCAATTATTATCTCTTCTGATCTTCAAAACAGCTCCCAGAGGCAGCTGTTATTACCCCTATTTTACGGATGAGGAAACTGAGGCAAACGGAAGTTAAGTGACTTGCTTAGAGTCATACAGCTGGTAGGTGTTTGAGGTCAGATTTGAAATCAGGACTTCCTGACTCCAGACAGTCGGCTAGGTCCGAAGCCAAAGCTCTATGCTTTTTCAATCCTCTATCTGGCCTCTGAGTATCTTCTTTGCTTATCTACAGTTCATGTTCCTTCTGGCCTCTTCTTCTTTCCAAATGTCCAAATTCCCCCCCTGCCATCCAGGGTCTGGCAACTTCAATTTGGCACAGAACAGAGTTCTGCGGTCAAGTGATTTTCATAGAAGTTTTAAGAGCAGGGCTGGCAGACTCTGAAAAGTGATGTGTCCAAATTCTCCTCCTCATCACTTTTCTTCTAGTCTGCTGAGGAGCAGGAGCCAGGTGTGAATGTGAGCAGGAGAGATGCTGGGGTACTGGGTGAGTGTCAGGGATCCACTTATGAAGGCATGGTAGTGGGCATCAGAGTTATCTGTGTTTGCTAGACTGTGAGTTCTATGAGGGAAAGGGACACATGAGGCAGGATGCACACAGAAAGTGCTTACTAAATGTTGATTGAATGAATAAATAAATTCAACTAAATCGAAAAATAGGTGAAGGGCCAGGCTCCCTGAAAGCAGACATGGTTTTATTTTTTGTTTTTATTTCTGGACCACCCAAGACAGTGGCAGTTGGCAGTTAGTAGACATTTTATGAATGCTGGTTGATGGATCTTTTTATCAATGATAGCTAGCACCATTTTGGGGGGAGGTTAGTGAATACATTTCATCTGGGTCCAGAGCTCCTGGTGAGAAACTCAGTTTACCAATTCGGATCTGCATCTTCCCCTGCAGTTCACAGCCTTGCAGTTGCCTGGGATCCAGGGCCACTCAGCCTGCCCGTGTCAGCAGCTGGATTTGAATCCTGCTCTTTCTGACAATGAGACCCGCTCTTTGTCAAATACAAGAATATTTGTAAAATGCTCAGCATTGTGGCTAGAGCACAGCAGGGGCTACACAAATGCCTCTTCTTTATCTACTGCACCAAGTTTCAAAGTGCCTGGCACCTCGTAGATGCTTAATAAACACCCCTTGATTAATCAATTCATTGAACTCAGGATTGCTCAGTGCCTTGTTACAGGTAGCTGATGCTTAATAAGCCTCTTGAAAAACAAGTGTTGGGGGAGGGGAGGCGGGGGTGTCAATTCCCTGACTTGCATGCTGAGTTTGGACCAAGACACGGTTCCTAATCCCTGCTCTAAGCTTTATCAGACGTAATAGCTGCCAGGCACCTGCCTGTGCTAAGGACATTTCAACCACCTTTGAAAACCTTGCCCTTCCCCCCTCCAAGAATCCATTCGGCCCCAGTGAGGCTGAGCCCAGAGGTTTCCTGCTGAGAAGGCTGATTTGCAGGGCGCTGAATGGAGAAAGTTATTTCCCTTTCCCTCTAATCTTCTGCTCCCCCAGGAGCCATAACCCTTTGCCCTCATTGAAGACACCGAGATTTTTTTTTTTCCTTTTGGCTGACTCATTCTCTTTGTGAGTTGCAGACCCAGGAAAGAGGGCTTTCCAGAAACTCCTTCTAGCTCAAACATTCTTTGGGTCTAAAAAATCTGTCAGCGCCGTTGAACCACAAGGGATGTTAGACATCCAGTCACAGTTTCAGAGTCAGAAGGGACATCCAGTCCAACCCATCCCTAAGAAGCATGCCCGCCAAGTTCCCCTGAGGGGGACAACCCATTGCTCAGGTTCTTCACTGATAGAATGAGGGACTCATCGAGATGACCATGAGGTCCCTTCTGGCTCTAGATCTATGAGCCTATAGCCCCTCCCCCATCTAAATCTATGGGCTTGAGAAGCCTTTGGATGGCACTGGTCATTGGGAAGTTCCCCCTCCCTTCATTTTACAAAGAAGAAAACTGAGGTCCAGAGAGGGGAAGGTCACACAGACCACAGTGGAGTCAGACCCCAAACTGGAGCCCAAGTCTCTAAGCCCAAGGCTCTTTCCATGAGGCCATTCCATCTCCCAAGCATCACTACTTTTCTAGATCCCTTCCACCCAGAACTCAGTTTGGGGGAGGATCTGGGTTAGGTTTCCAAACACCTGAGCTGCTTTTCTCCCCTCGCTAATGAACTCTGAGCTCCCGCTTCTCTTCCAAAACTAACATCCTCGGGTCCCAGCATGCCAGGGACTTTGTGTCCATGACAACCCTCACCTTCCATCGCCCATTGGGGGGGCCCACAGAGCTAACACAACTTCACAGGCCAGGCTTCCGGCTGAAAGAGCGATCAAAGTCACTTGTGTACCTTTGATAATCACATGGTAGGCATGAAACCAAGTATATCTCAAAGTCAAACAGGATCTGAAGAACTCCCAGGAGCAGTCACCAGCCCGGGTTGTCCTGGGGGAGGCAGGAGGGAGAGACTGTTTCTACCTGGACCACACAATTCAGTTCAATGCAATAAATAGATCTTTGAAGCCTAGACCTGTCACACAGACCAAAATTCCTCAGCACTAGAGATGGAAATGGTTTCTCCATACCTTATGACCTCAATTCTTTCCTTTCGGTCAATCTCACTTAGTTTTTTTTTAACTCTTGTTGTTGTTGTTGGGGTTTTTTTTTTGTTTTGTTTTTTGGTTTTGGTTTTTGTAAAAGATTAGATAAAGCTGGAAAGGATCAAAAAGGTTACTGAGTACAGCCTTCTCATTTTATATATGGGGAGACTGAGGTCTAGAGACGGGGAGTGACCTACCCAAGGTCACATAGGACAGGAGCTAGTACATGGTGGGTGATTAATAAATACACATGATATATTGGTTGATTTGGGAATCTCCTGATTCTTGACTGTTGTAAACTCAGTAATCTCAATTCTCTCTGCTCAAGACAAGGAAGTTTCCATAGATAGTGACGTAAGTAAATTAATGCAATATATTTCCCAGTTACCGAATGTGTCATTTTAAAAAATAAATCCAGGTCTCTATTATCTTTGACATTATTCTCAGTTCAGAGAGACTTTGTCTTCATTTCCGACTGACCTAAGGGTGATTATAGGATCATAGGCTTAGAATTGGAAGGGTCATCTGGTCATCTGGTTAATGTTCATCTGGTCCAACTCATTCATTTTACAGAGAAGGAAACTGAGGCTCAGGAAGATTCTGTGACTAGGTAGTAGCAGACCTGGGATTCAAATCTAAATTCTCATTTTGACAACAAATATATAGGGTCATGGGGGCAGCTAGATGGCGCAGTGGTTAAAGCGCTGGCCCTGGATTCAGGAGTACCTGAGTTCAAATCCAGCCTCAGACACTTAACACTTACTAGCTGTGTGACCCTGGGCAAGTCACTTAACCCCCAATGCCCCGCAAAAAAATATATATATATATATATATATATATATATATATATAGGGTCATAAGTCTAAGGCTAAAAGGGACATTAGAGACCACCTAGTCCCATACCCTCTTGTTTTTACAGATGAAGAGACCAAGGCTCAGAGAGGGGTCATAGTGGTATATATGACAGACCTAGGTCCTCTGATAGGTATCTATCTACCCAGTGTGTAAAGTACATGTGGTATCAGTGGATTTAAGGAGGCTCTTTTTGTAGAAGGGAATGAGACTACAAGGTAGGAAAAGACTTGTATGTTACTTATGCGGCAGAAAAGGGGCTGGGTTTCGGGTCCAAAGCTCTGGGTTTGAATCCCGACTCTGCCTTTTGAGACATGTGACTTCTGGCAGCTCACTAAACATCTCTGAGCCTTGGTTTCCTCTTCTGTAAAATGAAGGGGTTGGATTGTCTAGGACTTGGGGATCCCTTTCAAGTCTAAAGTATGGTTCTATAAACTTTGGGCAAAATATTTCACCTCTATGACGTTAGTTTGTTCATCCATAAAATAGAAGTAATAATATTGCACTCCCTCCCTCCTAACAGGGTTATTGTCAGGAGAGGATCTTATAAACCTTCTACTCCCTCTCTCTCAAATCAAAATAACCTCCAAGAAATAAAAAAATGTGAATAAATTGAGGGATTTTCTGGGTGGTCCTTTGGGGAATAGAAGAATCCTTTTGTCATGGTAATTATCATCTTCTGTCATATCTTCACCTCTTCTGTTCTATCATCTTCTGCTTATTTTCCTGATCAGTAAAGCTACTCTTCAGAGAGGGAGTTAGGTATAGGATGATGCTTCATCTGATGATGGTGGATAATCCCCCCCTAGACAGAGAAAGAAACTGAGCTTCAGAAAGTGGAAGGAGCTGAGGAAAAGGCAACCACATACAATAGCAGCCCAAAAAGTAGCCCATTACATCTTTAACAAAGTACGGAAAAGTTTCCCACACTTTTGACTTACTTTGAGCATCTTATCTGATGCTCACAATAACCTTATGATGTAGTTATTACTATGATCCTGTGTCGATTAAAAATATGAGAGACATAATTTCTGGGTAATTTAATCATTTTATTAATATGGCCAGCAGGATATTAACAAAAGGAGGTCTATTGGCATCTCTCTCAGACCAAAGGTTCATTCCTCATGGTTGGGTCTTGGTTCATACACCTTTCCAACTATAGGAGGTCCATCACAGCAATCAAATCTAATTGGTTAACATAATTCAAATCGACTTGATTGACATGTTTGGAGGTGGGTTATATTAAAATGAAGTCCAGAGATGACATCAGAGAAAGAATGTAAGACCCCCACTTGAAATACTTTTCCACCTAATAGTGATTTAATCTCATCAATAACTGTCTTTTGACTATCTGGACAAAAGGATTTGTCTCTGCCCAAAATTCTTTGCAAACTTAGGGTTGGGTTGGGTTTGACCCAGATGAGATTTGATGGAATCTCTCAAGGAGAGTTTGCCTTAAGAAAGGGGGGGGGCAGCTAGGTGGAGCAGTGGATAAAGCACTGGCACTGGATTCAGCAGTACCTGAGTTCAAAGCTGGCCTCAGACACTTGACACTTACTAGCTGTGTGACCCTGGGCAAGTCACTTAACCCTCACTGCCCCACAAAAAAAAAAAAGAAAGAAAAGAAAGAGAGAGGGGAGGGCAGTTAGATGGCGCAGTGGATAAAGCACTGGCCCTGGATTCAGGAGGACCTGAGTTCAAATCTGGCCTCAGACACTTGACACTTACTAGCTGTGTGACCCTGGGCAAGTCACTTAACCCTCATTGCCCTGCAAAAAACAAAACAAAAAAGAAAGTTAAAAAAAGAGGGAGAGATATATAAAAATATTTATGCCTGCTCTTTTTGTGGTGTCAAGGAATTGGAAATTGAGGGGTTGCCCATCAATTGGGGAATGGCTAAACAAATTGTGGTATATGAATGTAATAGAATGCTATTGTGCTCTAAGAAACAATGCACAGGTGGATTTCAGAGAAACCTGAAAGGATTTACATGAACTGATGCTGAGTGAGATGAGCAGAACCAGGAGAACATTGTACACAGTATCAACAACATTATATGTTGATCAACTGTGATAGACTTGATTCTTCTCAACAATACAATGGTCCAAGATAATTCCAAAGGACTCATAATGGAAAATGCTCTCCAAATCTGGAAAAAAAGAACTGTGGAATCTAGATGCAGATTGAACCATATTATTTCTATTGTTTTTGTTGTTGTTGCTTTTCTTTTTTGAGGTTTTTCCTTTTTGCTCTGATTCTTCTTTCACAGCATGACTAATGCAGAAATATGTTTAATATGATTGTACATATATAACCTATATCAGATTACTTTCTGTCTTGGGGAGGGTTAAGGGAGGGGAGGGAGGGAGAAAATATTTGAAACTAGAAATCTTATAAAAACAAATGTTGAAGGGGCAGCTAGGTGGCACAATGGATAAAGCACTGGGCCTGGATTCAGGAGGACCTGTCTTCAAATCTGGCCTCAGACACTTGACACTTACTAGCTGTGTGACCCTAGGCAAATCACTTAACCCTCACTGCCCTGCAAAAACAAACAAAAAAACAAAACAAATGTTGAAAACTATCTCTACATGTAACTGGAAAGTAATAAAATACTTTTATGGAAAAAATTTAAAAAAAAAGAAAGAGGGAGAGATCTCTGGGTCACCCCAGATATTGATTTTTTTGGGGGTGAGGCAATTGGGGTTAAGTGACTTACCTAGGGTCACACAGCTAGTAATTGTTAAGTGTTGGAGGCTGGCTTTGAACTCGGGTCCTCCTGAATCCAGGGCTGGTACTCTATCCACTGCACCACCTAACTGCCCCCAAGATATTGATTATTAATCATTATTTCTCACAATCCCCATTCTACAGATGAGAAAACTGAGGCTGATGAGATTAAGTAACCTGCCCAGGATCATACAGCTAGTCTAAAGCAGGATTTGAACCCAGGACTTCCTAACTCCAAGTTTGATGTGCTACCCATTTCTACCTACTACCCAATAGGTCAAAATCTCCTTGAGGGCAAGGACTATCTCATATCTGACCCTGGTGCAGTGTATGGCAGGTGTATAATAAATGCTTATTAATTGATTCATGCTACTTTCATAAACAATAGTGGTTTCTTTTAAAATTGCTTGTAAACCAAACTCTTTAAACTGAATCTTGTTGCAAACACTTTAGGGGAGAGATTTATTGAATAGTATAAATCAGAGAGAGAGAGAACCACTTTGAAAATGCAATGACTGTAATTTTCTTTTCACATTTTCCAATATAGCTTTTTCTTAAATTGAAGTATATCTGTACAGTCTTCTGGCCGAAGAGAAGGGATCAGAAGCTTTACCTTTCCCACAGTTTCCCTGCAGTCAAGGAAAGTTGTGCCCAACCCCTGAGGACAGACCACAATGATCTCTCAATGCAGAATAATAGAGCTGGAAGAGACCTTTAAAATAATCCAGCCCGTTCTCTTATTTTACAAAGGAGATAAGTGAGGCACTTTGAAAGGAAATGACATGTCCGACATCAAGCAACTTAGCCACAGAACTGGGCACAGACCCCAGGTTTCTTTGCATCATCTCATGCTGATTAAAGAACCAGCAATTCAAGTTAGGCAAAAGGAAGAACTTCTAGCCTGAACAATGTGATGAAGGAAGATGGTGGCTACTGGTGGGTGTTGAAAGCGTTTCTTCTTAGACCTGAAGAATAGATGAGTCTCACTCACACTTCATTCCTTGGAAGAAGAACCTGGCCTCCATGGGCATCTTTTTCCATATCTGAAATAAATGAATGTCTAGGAGTAGAAATAAGATCATGAGATTTGGAACTGGATGGTAACTCAAAGGGCATCTAGTCCAAAGCCTTCATTTTAGAGAGTAGCAAACTGAGAAGCAAAGAATGGAAATCATTTACCCAATGTTACACAGGGAATAAGGAGTAGAGTCAGGAATTGAACCTAGCCCTTCTTATGCCAAATCTAGTCATGTGGATGAAGAAGCAGACTTGTTTTCTCTGACTCAGGAGAATGGAGAAAAGCTACAAGGAGGCAGAGTTTTATTTGACATAAGAAAGAACTTTATAACAATCAGAGCTGTCCAACAGCATAACAATCTACCTCAAGAAGTAGGGAGTTTCCTGTCAACAGAAGTATTTAATGAGAGGCTAGTTTTGTCAGGGATATTGTTATGGGGGATTCCTGTTCTGAACAGGAAGTTACTTAATATAACCTCTAAGAGCCCTTCCATTTCTAAGGTTCTGAAATTCTATTTTTCTTTAATCAAACTCTTGAATGGCTTCAATCTTTATCTCTACTGTATACCTTGGACTCATCCCCAGTGAGTTAATCATTGAAGTATCCAGTATGTAATTGCTCTGTGGACAGTTTGTCTCATCAGAGATAGCATCGATTGTTTGTATTGGACTTCTGGTGACAAATGCCCCCTTACTTGGCTCAGCATTAGGTTCTATTCTCGCTGAATGAGCAACTGAAACACCAACCACAACAACATCTGACTGCTTTTTGCCTTTGTCCACCCCCTCCCTTATTCCTCCTCCCAAAGTTCTTCCACCAAAGAACTGTCTCGTTTCCAGTCCTTTTCAAGCAAACCCAGAAAATGACATCAGTTCTCATGTATTAGAAGCACAGAAAGACAATGTTGAAAGGGATGTTACAACATAGAATGTCAAGGCTGGAAGGAGCATTAGAAATCATCTAATCCCTTCATTTGCCAGATGAAAAAGCTGAGTCTCAGAAGAGACATTTAGTTGCAGAGCACAGAACAAAGTTGAAATCTCTTTAGCACATGACTATTATAGGAACTGGAAAAAGGAAACAAAGAAAGGTTCCCAAGAAACTTGGTAAAAGGAAAAACTTCCAAACTAAGAAAGTTAACCCAGAATGGAATGTGATGCCTGGCAGGTATTGCCCTTACCTGGAAGACTTCAAACAAAGACTGGGGGAATATCTATCCTGTAAAGTCAGGTTAGATGACTTCTGAGGTCCTTTCTCATTCTGAGAGTCTACTTCCATGAAATGGAAGTTGTCGCCTTGGGAGGTTGTAAACTTATCCCAATGAAGCAGTGTGGTACACTGGGTTGAGTGCAGGTCTCAAAGTCAGACAGACCTCAGCTGACATCCTGCTTCTGACACTCATAAGGTCTACCACTGATCATGGCATGCAGTTAAATGCTTTCTATCCCACTTACTGCTACATGACCACAGATGAGGCACTTAGCCAATCTAAGCATCAGTTTTCCTATCTTTAAAATGGTGATGATATCTTTTTTTTTAACATTTTATTATATTTTGTTAAATATTTCCCAGTTACTTTGGGGGGGGGGGCAGGGCAGTGGGGGCTAAGTGACTTGCCCAGCATCACACAGCCAGTAAGTGTCAAGTGTCTGAGGCTGGATCCAAACTCAGGTCCTTCCGAATTCAGGTCCTGTGCTCCATCCACTGTGCCACCTAGCTGCCCCAAATGGTGATGATATCTTAACCTTACAAGGATTAGCTGGGATAATGCAAGTCAAAGACTGTGTAAATTTTTAAAAAAATAATAAATGTCAATTCTTACTATTATTTACCAGACGTGTGGCCTCAGCCATTTATGCTGTTTCCAAAAAAAATCAAATCCAGCTTCAAAGAACTAGGATTTGTGGCCACTGTGGAGATTCCAAAGCAGGCAACTCAGGCTCTGAAGGCAGTTTCCAATGACAGTTCCTATAAAGCTTCGAACAAAGACAACCTCAATACAAATACTCATGCAACTTCTCAAGCAGGCAACTTTGAAGGGGAAGAGGACAGTGTTTATTTGAATGTGTTCTCTTTATATGTGTTTGTTAAGCCAACAATCTCATTATGTGTGGGAGTAGAGGGAGGTAATAGAAAGGATATTTAACTTACAATCAGAAAGCGTGGGTTTGAATTCCAGCCTTGATGCTAAGTGACCTTGAACAAGTCACTTCCTTTCTGAGTTTCTTCATCTGTAAAATGAGGAATCAGACTGGATGATCTCATAAGGCTCCAACATTATGTCCATTAGTCCTTTCCATTTCTGACATTCTATGTCCTACAGCCCCTTCTAAATGTGACATTTAGGTCTTTCTAGTTCTGGAATTATGTGTCCCAAGACCCTTCCTTTGTTCTGTAGCTTTGTAGTTTGAAAATAACCAGGAACATATTGGACCATTTTGGTTAGTAATAAGTAATGAAAGATGCTGAAGACTTTAAGACTACAAAGGGGGCTCATGGCTCTATAATCATGAATATTTGCTTCTTTCAAAGAAAGAATTGATCGGCACTATCAATCAATCAGTCAATACACATTCATTAAGCATTTACCATGTGCCAGGCCCTACACTAAGCTCTGCGGATACAAAAGGACACAGAAGATGGTCCCTGCCCTAAAGAAACTTACAATCTAATGGGGGAGACAACCAACAAATATATATGAAGCAAACCATAAACAGGATAAATAGGAAATAATTAATAGATGGAAGGCCCTGGAATTAAGGGGGTTTGGGGAAGGTTTCCAGAAGAAGGTGGGACTTAAAGGAAGCCAGGAAGGTCATTGGATGGAAAAGAGGAGGGAGAGTGTTTCAGGTAAAGGAAACAGACAGAGAAAATGCCCAGAGCTACTAGACCTATTAGGTCTATACTAGACCCAGCACTCACCAAAAGACATTTTAAAATTAAATTGATTGCATTTTAATAGACAGGAAAAATCTCATTTCTGAGGTAGGAGTCTTTCATGAATCAACTAGATCAAAGATCAGAATTAGTATAAAGCTGGAAGAAAAAATAGTGGGGAAAAAAGGATACTGGCTTTAACTGAACCACCTCTATAGAGAGACCTATTCAAGCAAATTATTGATAAAAAAAATGAGTAATAAATAGGAGAAAGGACAGTGCCATATAGTATAGTTTAACAGAAATTTCACTGATATAAATTAAATGTAATAAGAGAGAAAACAAAAGCTCCTAAAGAGTGTCTTAGTCAGCAGCAGGCACTTGACCTATTTGTCAAGTGGAAAGAGAACGGCCAAAGGAAACACTGGATTAGAATAGAAAGTCATTTGTAAAATCTTACAATGGAACACGATGGAAGATTATGGCCAGCATTGCCTCATAAAGCATAAAGAAGCAGTGGCAGGTTAAAATGGGTTTAAAGAAAGCTTGGCAAGAGACCTGATTCAAGAGAATCTTTCCAGGGACATTTCAATAGAAGGATAACAAGCAGTAGAAAAATGGGAAAGATCAGCAAAGACTTTTATAAGAAATTGTTTTCACCATCGAGGACAATAGAACCACTGTATGAATTTGGACACTAACAATCCAGTCTCAGTTATGCTTGTAGAAGTACAAAGGAAACCAAAGAGAAAGAAGACAGGAAAAGCAGTGTATTAACTCAAGTTCATGTAGAGGGAAGCTATACTAGAGGTAACCAAACTGGAAGGATGTGAGGATCATAGACTTAATCTGAATAGGATCACAGTAGACCTCAAGTCATGAAAACCAGAGTTCAAATACAGCCTCAGATACTTAATACCTGTGTGACTCTAGGCAAGAAAGTTAACCTCTATATGCCTCAGTTTCTTCATCTGTAAAATGGTAATAATAGGATGTACCTACCTGGAGGCAGTTAGGGGTCAGTGGATAGAGTGACAGGCCTGGAGTGAGAAAGGCTCATCTTCATGAGTTCAAATTCCACCTCAGACACTTACTACCTGTGTGATCCTGAGCAACTCACTTAACCTTCTTTGCCTTAATTTCCTTAACTGTAAAATGAACTGGAGAAGGAAATGGAATACCACTCCATTATCTCTGCCAAGAAAACCCCAAATGTGGTCACAGAGTGTTGGACACGAATGAAAAAGGTTGAACAGCAACAACAAACTTCCCAGGGCTGCTGTAAGAATCAAATTAGATATTCTTGAAATACTTTGTAAATTCTAGTTATTAATCAATTATGATGTCTAGTTCAACACCCTCATTTTACAGGTGAGGCCCATAGAGATTAGGTGATTTGCTCATAATCACACAAGTATCAGAGTGTCAGAGATAGGCTTTGAACTTAGGACCTCTGAGCCATTGTGCTTTTCACTAGTCTACTATTTATAAGGCGTCTGAAGTAGGGAAAGTCCACAATGTCATGGAAAATACCTTAGACCTTATTAATTCTGAAAAAAAGTGACCAAGAGATCATAAACAATCACCAATATACTTTCCCAGCTATAGAAAATCCTTATGATAATTTATATAATATACACATCAAGAGTATCTTGATTGAAGGAACTGGTGGAGAAGTGGAAGGTGTTTGCATGAGATAGTCTACCACAAGCCACATCTTTGCCACATAATTGACTGAAAGATACAATGAATACAAGAACCCACTTGGCTTATTGCTGACATGAAGGGCATGTCATTTGGTGGCAAAATACCACTTTAAAGTTTCTCTTCTAATAAAGCATTTCCCATCCAAATCATTTCTCTAAAAGACAGAACAACAGAGTTAATTTTGTGCAATGAATACTTTGATCATATATGTCATGAGAAGTATAAAGTAAGGGGAAGCATGTTTGCCAAAGGTGTTGAAATGGGCTTTAAAACATAGAATGTTAAAACTAGAAGAAAGTTTAGTTTACAGACTGTTAAAAGTATAAAGAACCTTAGAACATCGTTTGTCAGGGTTAGATGGAACTTGAGAATATAAGATGTTAGAGCTGGAAGGGAATATAATATATAGAATGTTAGAAGAGGAAGGGACCTTAGAACATCAAATATCCAAGTTGGATAAGATCCTAGGTTGTATAATATCAGAATTGAAGGAATGTTAGAAAAGAATGTTAGAGTAGGAAGCAGAAATATAAGTAGCAATGTCCAGGGAAGCCACATGAAATGCACACTCAAGTCAACTTTTTAAGGCAAATTCAGTTACGGGGTGGAGGGAAATTGGGATACAAGATAAGAGACAGAGATAGACAAGATGGCAGAAGAAAGGCAGTGACTTCCCAGAGCACTCCCCTCCCCAAACGCCTCCAAATTCCTTCAAATAATGCCATTAGACAATTCCAGGAGCAGCAGAACCCACAAAAGGATGGGTGATATCATTTTCCAGCCAAAGATGGTTTAGAAAGTTGGCAGGAAAGATCTGTTGTGCTGGGGTGAGAGTGGAGCACAGCCCTGCAGCCATGTCCCACAGATCCAGCCCCAGGCAGGCTGCTCCAGAAGAGCCTTTCAGCTGCTGCTGTGGCTGTTTCTGGAACTCAGACCACAAAGAGTGAGGGGGCGGAGCAGTTGGCTGGGGGGAGATTACAAGGATCTCTGATGGCGCTGAGGGATTCTATTGTTTTGCCTGAGCTAGGATCCAGGTCACAGTCTTGAGTGGTTGCGCAGGTGGGAGAGGGGCTTAGGCACACCAGAGCTTGCAGACATAGTGGAACAGGATTCTCTTTCAGGTCGGAGGGCAAGTAGGCCTTTGGTTACTTGAAAACTAGAGCACAGGCCAGGGAAGTAGTGAATGTGCTTTCCCTTAAATCATACCACCTGGGACCTTCTGAAGCTTGGAACAGTGTGCCATGGAAGCAGTGCCCCACATTAAAAAGGAGTTAAAAGTCAAGAAATAGGCTGAAAAAATGCAGATCCTAGAAAGGTTTTTGGCGACAAGGAAGATCAAAATACACCCTCAGAGGAAGATAGCAAAGTTAAAGCTCCCACATCCAAAGCCTCCAAGAAAAATATGAATTGGTCTCAGGACATGCAAGCACTCAAAAGGGACTTTGAAGATAATGTAAGAAAGGTAGAGGGAAAAAATGGAAAGAGAAATGAGAGTGATGCAGAAAAGTCATGAAAAAAATGAACAACTTGAAAAGCTAAATGGAAAAAGAGATACAAGAGGTATCTGAAGAAAATAATTGCTTAAAAATTAGGATTGAGCAAATGGAAGCTAATGACTTTATGAGAAATTAAGACACAATAAAGCAAAACCAAAAGAATGAAAAAATAGAGGGCAATGTGAAATATCTCCTTGGAAAAATAGCTGACCTGGGGCAGCTAGGTGGTACAGTGGATAGAGCACCGGCCCTGGAGTCAGGAGGACCTGAGTTCAAATCTGGCCTCAGACACTTGGAACTTACTATCTGTGTGACTCTGGGCAAGTCACTTAACCCCAATTGCCTCACCAAAAACAAATAAACAAACCCAAAACAAAACAAAGAAACAAAAAGAACAAAATAGCTGACCTGGAAAATAGATCCAGGAGAGATAATTTGAAAATTATTGGACTACTGAAAGCCATGATCAAAAAAAGAACTTAGACATCATCTTCTAAGAAATTTTCAGGGAAAAGTACCCTGATATTCTAGAAACAGAAGGTAAAATAGAAATTGAAAGAATCCACCAATCACTTCCTGACAGAGATCCCAAAATGAAAACCTCCAAGAATATTATAGCCAAATTCTTGAACTCCCTGATCAAGGAGAAAATATTGTAAGCAGCCAGAAAGAAACAATTCAAGTACAGTGGAGCCACGGTCAGGATAATCCAAGATCTAGCAGCTTCTACATTAAAGGATCAGAAGGCTTGGAATATGATATTCAGGAGGGCAAAGGAACTGGGATTACAACAAGAATCCCCTACCCAGAAAAACTGGTTATAATCTTTCAGGGGGAAAAGTGGAAATTAAATGAATGGAGTATATTTAGACAGCGAGCACAGATGTGAGTTGAATATGAAGGGATGATATATTTTTTAAAATAAAATTAAGGGGTGAGAGGAATGCACTGGGAGAAAGGGAAAAGGAGAGGTGGAATGGAGTAAAGTGTCTCACATAAAAGAAGCAAAAAAACCTTATGGAGTGGAGGGGAAGATGGAGGAGGTATGGGGGAGTGAGTGAGCCTTACTCTCATAGAATTGGCTCAAAGAGGGAATAAATTATCTTATCCTGCAGGAACGTAGGAGGGGAAGGGGATAAGGGGTAGAGAGATTGAAAGAAGGGAGGGCAGATTGGGAGAGGGGACAGTCAGAAGCAAAATACTTTTGAGGAGGGATAGAGTGAAAGAAGATAGAAAATAGAGTAAATATCATGGGGAGGGAATAGGATGGAGGGAAACACAGTTAGCAATAGTAATTATGGATCTAGCAGAGCCAAGATGGCGGAGGAGAGGCTGTGACTCCCACAAGCTCCAGATAAACCCGTCCATTCACGCCCAAATAATGTGGTAAAAATCAAAACCCAGAACAGCCTAATGCACATAAGAACAGAGTGAGACTATTTCCCCGCAAAAGAGGGCAATTCTGATCACCTACTGATCAGGCTGACCAGCTAAGCGCGCGGTCCGGACCCAGCCAGGGACACTGCTTCCAGCGCATGTCAGAGTCTTCAGCACCAGCAGCTTCTGAGGCTCTGATTACGGACTGGTGAGGGGGTTCGGGGTAGGCTGGGGTGAAGTGGAGGCAGTATCTACTGGAGTTGGGGCAAAGTGCCCTGGGTCTGAACCAGTGGGCTGAATCGAGTGGTGGTGGCCCAGTGGGGGAGGGGTAAAAGCACGCCAAGCTTCCGACCATAGAGACTCAGAGTTCAATCAGACTTCTGTTTCTGGGTCAAAGAGAAAGCAGCTGTGATTACTCACAAGCCAGGCAGGCTGAGAAGAAGCCCAATCACCCCCTGGGTGTGTGCAGTAGCACGAACAGTGTGTCCTGAAAGCAGCACTACACTTTAAGGAGTAAAAAGCCAAGAAATAGTAAGCCAGGATGAGTAGGTAGAGAAAGCAGAAGACCATCGAAAACTTCTTTGAGGGAAAGGTAGACCACAATACATCCTTAGAAGAAGAAGATAATAATAGGGTCAAAGCTCCAACATCCAAAACTTCCAAGAAAAATACGAACTGGTCGCAGGCCATGGAAGCTCTCAAAAGGGATTTTGAAGAGAAAGTAGGAGAGATAGAATGAAGATGTGGAGAAAGAGAGGAAGGAATACAAAGAGAAATGAGAGCAACGCAGGAGAGTCATGAGAAAAAAGTCAACAGTTTGAAAAGCCAAATGGAAAAGGAGATTAAAAAACTATCTGCTGAAAATAATTGCCTAAGAATTAGGATTGAACAAATGGAAGCTAGTGACCTTATGAGAAACCAAGACACAGTAAAGCAAATCCAATTGAATGAAAAAAATAGAGGGCAATGTGAAACATGTCCTTGGAAAAACAGCAAACCTAGAAAATAAATCTAGGAGAGATAATTTGAAAATCATTGGACTACCTGAAAACCATGACCAAAACAAGAGTTTAGACACCATCCTCCAAGAGATTGTGAGGGAAAATTGCCCGGATATTCTAGAAGCAGAAGCTAAAATAGAAATCGAAAGAATCCACCGATCACCTCCTGAAAGAGATCCCAAAAGGAAAACCTCCAGGAATATTATTGCCAAATTCCAGAACTCCCAGGTCAAGGAGAAAATATTGCAAGCAGCTAGAAAAAAGGAATTTAAATACTATGGAGCTCCAATAAGGATAAAGCAAGATCTAGCAGCTTCTACATTTAAGGACCGGAGGGCATGGAATATGATATTCCAGAGGGCAAAGGAACTGGGACTACAGCCAAAAATCACGTACCCAGCAAAACTAAGCATCATCTTTCAGAGGCAAACATGGAATTTCAATGAGAAAGAAGACTTTCAGGCATTTGTTATGAAAAGACCTGAACTGAATAGAAGATTTGACTTTCAAATACAAGACCCTGGAGAAGTATAAAAAGATAAACAGGAAAAAGACTTCATGAGGGATATTAAAAGATCAAACCATTTATATTCCTACATGGGAAGATAATACTTCAAACTCATAAGAAATATCTCAGTAAGGATTTAACAGAGGACACAGGTCTGAACTGAATACAAAGGGATATTATGTTTTATTCTTTGTGGGGTGTCTTATGTCTGGGGCCAGATTTGGGCTTGGGGCCTCCTGGGTCCAGTGCTGGTGCATTGTCCACTGTGCCACCTAACTAACCCATAATGATATCCTTAAAATAGGGTTGAGGTATAGGAGAAATAGACTGGGGGAAGAGAAAGGGGAGAGATGGTCTGGGGAGAGGTTGTTCATATGAAGGAAACAAGAAAAAAGCTTATGGAGGGGAGGGGAAGAGGGGGAAGGAATTGGGGAGTGAGTGAACCTTAATATCATCAGAATTGACTCAAAGAAGGACTAACATACATACTCAAGTGGGTATAGTAATATATTTTTGCCCTGAGGGAGGGGAGGGAGATAAGGAGGGGGGGAGAGGGGAAGGAGGGAAGGGCAGATTGGGGGAGAGAGCAGTAAAAAGAAAAATACTTTCGAGGAAGGTAAAGATGTTCTGCATAACGGCACAAGTATGACATATTGAATTGCTTGATTTCATAGGGAGGGTTGAGGAGAGAGGGAGGAAGAAAATTTGGAACATAGAATTAGCTCAAAGACCTTAAACTCATCAGAGTTGGCTCATGGAGGGAATAACATTCACACCCAGTTGGAAGGAATAATCTATTTAACCTTACAGGAAAGTATGATGGTAAGAGGATAAGGAAGGAAGGGTGAAAAAAAAAGGGAGTGCAGAGTAGGGGAGGGGACAGTCAGAAGTAAAACACTTTTGAGGAGGAATAGTTTAAAAGAAGATAGAAACTAGAGTAAATATCATGGGAAGGAAATAGGATGGAGGGAAATAGTTATGATGATTGAATATAATGGCAAAACATATGGTACCTACTTTGCTGGGCGAATATGAAGAAAATTCTTTGTCAAGTTTAAGGTACTTTATTTAGGTTATGATGAACAGGATACTATCAGAAAAACCTGGAAAGACCTACATGAACTGAAGCAGAGTGAAATGTACTGTATACAAAATAACAGCAATAGTATAAGATGATCTGTTGGGAAGAATGTGGTTATTTTCAGCAAGGCAATGATCCAATATAACCCTGAAGGATTTATGAAAATGGCAACCCATCTACAGAGAAAGAAGTGATAGTATCTGAAAATAGATGGAAACACATTTTTTTTTCTTTTTTTTTGGTGAGGCGATTGGGGTTGGGTGGCTTGCCCGGGGTCATGTGGCTGGTGGGTATTGGGTGTCTGAGGCCGGATTTGGGCTCGAGTGTTTCTGGTTCCAGGGCCAGTGCTCTGTCCACTGCCCCACCTAGCTGCCCCTGGAAACACATTTTTAAAAATCTTTTTTTTCTCTTTGAAAATTCCTCAGTCTGAAGTTTTGGGAGTTTTTTGACTGTTTTCTCTCACAACCTAGCTAATGTGGGAATGTTTTCCATGACTACTCATGTATAACTTATTTTGAAATGCTTGAGTTCTAGTGGGTGGGGGTGGGAATAGAGGAGGAAGAGAAGTTGGAACACAATTTTTTTAATTGATGTTAAAATTTGTTTTTACATATATTTTGAAAAATAAAATTCTATTCAATAAACAAAAAAGAAGCTAAAAAATAGTAATTATGAAAAAAATTGAAACAGAAGCAAGAACAATGTAAGATGAGGAGGAAGAGGAGGAGGAGGAGGATGATGAGGATGGATGACAACAATGATAAAATGTATGATACTTTGCTGTGCTACTGTGAAGAAAAATCTTTGTCAGTTATAAGGTACTATATAAATGTTATCTATTACTGTTGTTACAATAATCAACATCATGGGTTTATTGTAAGGAAATATATCTTTAAAATACCATATAAATGTAGTTTACTATTTTTAAAAATGATGAGCAGGATGCTATCAGAAAAACCTGGAAAGACTTGCATGAGCTGATGCAAAGTGAAATGTACTGTATACAAAATAACAGCAATATTGTAAGATGATCTGCTGTGAATGACTTAGTTATTTTCAGCAATACAATGATCCAAGACAGCTCTGAAGGACTTATGAAAAATGTAATCCATCTACAAAGAAAGAACTGATGGTATCTGAATACAGATTGAAGCATAATTTTTTAGTTCCTTTTTCTAAAGGTTTTTTGTCTGTTTCCTTTCACAACCTGACTAATATGGAAATGTTTTGCATGGCTATACATGTATAATTTATATTGAATTTCTTGAGTTCTTAAGGGGGTGGGAGGGAGGGAGGAAGAGAATCTGGAACACAAATTTTTTTAATTGATGTTAAAATTTGTTTTTACATGTAATTTGGAAAAAATAAAATTCTAAGAAAAAGAGAGAGAGAGAGAGAGAGAGAGAGAGAGAGAGAGAGAGAGAGAGAGAGAGGTCTGTATTCTCATAGTTTCTTCTTCCATTCATTAGAGATCATTTCATCTAGGAGTTCTTAACCTGTGAGCCATAAACTTTTGTTAATTTTTTGAAAACTGTATATCAACACAATTAGTTTTCTTTGTAATCCTATGCATTTTGTTTTCTGCATTTAAAAATATTATTCTGAGAAGGGACCCATAGGCTCATCAGAGTGCCAAAGTCCATCTATGATACACAAGAAGGTTAAGAAGCCTTGATTCTGTTTATCCCCTGTTGCTTTTTATAAATGAGGATACTGAAGCCCAGAACACATCACAGGTAGGGGGTTCAAGTCAAACGTAAGGCAGGGGAGAACTCCCATCAACATTCTCAAGGCTAGCAGGGCTGGGGCAGCTCCAACTTCCTCTCCTTACAGAGAGCTCATGCATCATCTGTCAGGAAGAGCTAAAAAGAAATCAACAAATTTGCTCCAGTGGAAGGCAGGCCAGAACACTGAATTGCCAGTGACCACAAACATTATGAGCACTTTCCTCAAACAGCATTTTTGTGATGCTAGTCCTCGGCTCTGTACCAAAAGTAACAACTACAGCACCTAGAACAAGGAGTGAGAACCACACCCGGGATGAGCAGCAGGACACAGACCTGAGACGATCAACAGGGAATCAATTTTACAATTCATGGTGTGAAAATAATAGAGTAAGTGATTAAGAAAATTCAGACTGGAGGAAGAGTTAGTTGCTAATGTGACTTGTATGCTGCTGGAGTATGTATGGTTGCTATAAGATTTTGGCATAGTGAAGACCAGAAGCCTCAGGGAAGTTCAGGAAAGACTACTGAATCTCAACTTCCAAGGAGATTAGGGAAGCCAATGTGAGAAAAGAATACATTCCAGTCACAGGGGGCAGCCTGTCAAGCTGTGAGCAACAGCAAGGCCAGTTAACTTGTACTTGAGAGTACATGAAGGGGAGTCACACACAGCAAGATAGAAAGGTAGATTGAAGTCAAGTTGTGAAAGGGCTTTAAATGCCAGACAGAGGACTTTGCATTTGATTCTCAAGGGAGGGAATGGGAAGACACTAGAATATATTGAGCAAGCTCCAAATCCAGAAAAAAAAAAAAAAGAACTGTGGAATCTAGATGCAGATTAAACCATACTATTTCTATTGTTTTTTGTTGTTGTTTTTCTTTTGGGGGGTTTTCCTTTTTGCTCTGATTCTTCTCTCATAGCATGACTAATGCAGAAATATGTTTATTGTGATCATACATAAATAACCTATATCAGATTACTTGCTGTCTTGGGGAGGAGGAAGGGAGAGGGGAGAAAAATTTGAAACTAGAAATCTTATGAAAACAAATGTTGAAGGCTATCTCTAGATGTAACTGGAAAATAATAAACTATTTATGTGAAAAAAGGAGTATATTGAGCAAGGGAATGACATGCTCAGACTATAGGAAAATCACTCTGGCAGTCTTGTGAATGGTGACTTGGAGAGGAGAGAAAGACCGAATAGATTAATAATCCCCATTGAATTGATTATGGTATTCAGTCATTTGAGCAGTCCATTGAGTAAATTCATCAATATCTAATTTGGGGTAAATGCTACAAGGGCTACCAAGAGCCTGACCCCAAATCAAGTACCAGAAAGAGAAAAACTGAATTGTACTGGGGAAGCTGAGCAGAACTTCCAGCAGTGCTAGATGCTTACTGACCAAAAAATGCAACCATTTAGCACCATTACTCTTCTGCCCTTCAGTCAGTCAATAAGAACTGACTAAGCACCTACTATGTGCCAGGCTAAGCACTGCAGCTACAAAGAAAGGAAAAGATAGTCCCTGCCCTCAGGAAGTTTACATTCTAATGGAAAAGACAACACAAAAATAGATTTGTAATTCATGATGTAAAATAATATAGACAAATAATAAGATATCTGTAAGATAGACAGATGGATAGATGGATGGATGGAAGGGTGGGTGGGTGGATGGATGGATGGATGGATAGAGAGATACATAGATAGATGATAGATAGATAGATAGATAGATAGATAGATAGATAGATAGATAGATAGATAGATAGATAGATGGATATATGGATAGATAGATAGCATAGGTGGATAAGTGGATGGATAGATGATGGATAGATAGAAGTATATGTGTGGGTATTCTGAAATACAGGTAGATATAGATATAAATAGTTATAGATATAGGCATATATAGATATTAAATATAGATAGAGCTATATATAGTCTATATTTGTCTCTCTCTATATATATTTCTTTATATGAAGTAGAAGAAAGAAACCTTTCTTCTACTTTATGTGTATCTTTACCTATCTATCTATTTTTATCTATCTAGATCTAAATAGATCTACCTCTCTAGATATGGATAGTTACAGATAGATATAAAGTGGAAGAAAGCTATCTATATCTAGATACAGATCTAGATAAATAGATATAGATCTAGGTTAATATAGATAATACACATAAAGTAAAAAAGGGTATCTATCTAGCTTGATATCTAAATGCAGATCTAAATAGATACATAAAGATCCACATGAAGAAGATGAAAGGTCATCTCAATGAAGAAGGCGCTAGCACTTGGAGGGATAGGAAAGGGCTCATTCAGAAGGTGGCATTTGGCAATGCTGTAGAGCCACAGATTATGGATTTCACAGAGAACTGTTCTCATTCCTGGCAGAGTCCAGAACATTATGTTATCCATGTTATCCATTATCTATGGATTAGTGGAAAGAAAACCAAACTAGAATCTAAAAAACCAGGGTTAAAGTTCTGGCATTGCACTTAACTAATTATATAACTTCAGGCAAGTTAATGAAGTGATCATGCGCTCAACACCCTTTACACTGAGAATAAAATGGAGGTAATGATATCCCACTCAACAGAGGAGCTGGTGACATGATCATCACAGTGATAACTCACTCCTGTGGGGCAGCCCCAAGAGCAACTGGGGAAGGAAAGAGAACTGGAAGGCATTCTGGGGCCATGCAGTATACTAATACACAGAGCACAGGACTGCTAACAATGCCATAGTGTTTTCACTCTCATATTCTCCCTAAAAAGGCCTCATGACAACCCTTGGGTTAAGGTAAGCAGGGATCCTGGGACCATCCTTCTCATTTTGCAGGTAAGGGATGAGGCTAGGGTGGCACAACCCCCATTGGACATTGGTTAAGGCATAAAACTCCTCTGTGCTACCAAATGTCCTCTCTAAAAGAAGGACTTGGGCATTCCTCAGAGCCTTGGGCTTTCTAGGACAATGGCTTAACTCTCCTTGCCATTGAGTCTCCTCATCCTCCCCAGAGGAAAGAGTCTAGCATACACAGCTCCCTTTATATAGTTACATAGCTCAAAGAGCAAGGTCAAAGGCCTGGGCTGATGCCTTACAGACCCCTACAATGTTATAATTACCTGTGGAGCATGCTAACCAAGGTCTCTATCTCCCCAGTAAGTGGGCCAAGGTAAATACATTCCTTAGAAGAGTATTAAGAGGGGGCGGCTAGGTGGCACAGTGGATAAAGCACCGGCCCTGGATTCAGGAGTTCCTGAGTTCAAATCTGGCCTCAGACACTTGACACTTACTAGCTGTGTGACCTTGGGCAAGTCACTTAACCCCCACTGCCCCGCAAAAAAAAAAAAAAAAAAACAAAAACAAAAACAAAAACAAAAAAGAAGAGTATTAAGAGGGGGCAGCTAGGTGGCACAGTGGATAGAGCACCGGCCCTGGAGTCAGGAGTACCTGAGTTCAAATCCGGCCTCAGACACTTAACACTTACTAGCTGTGTGACCCTGGACAAGTCACGTAACCCCAATTGCCTCACTAAAAAAAAAAAGAAGAAGAAGAAGAAGAGTATTAAGAGGAGGGAATGGGCCATGCTGAGGAGCAGAGGAGCCCCCAAGCCTCTCTCAGGACCAGGAAAAGATTTAGGGTAACATTCTCTAGTGTGTTGGAGCAGAAAGAAGGCTGGATATGGAGTGGGAGGGCCTAGGTTTGACTGCTACTTAATTCCTTGGACCTATCATTTACTTTCTCAGGACTAGCAGATCTCTGGGGCCCTTTCTAGCCTGAAATCCTAGGATCCTATAAACTCAAGGCTTTATTAAGTGTGCCAGGCTCTTTAGAGAAGAGGGAAGAGAAGGAAACTTAGCGTTTCCTTAAAGAAACAGAGCACATACACCACATAGCCAATAAATAGGGCTGTATGTAATCAACAGGATCTCCTAGCTGGCACTATAGTGCACAGAGCACCAGACCTGGAGTCAAGGAAGACTCATCTTCATGAGTTCAAAGCCAGCCTCAGACACTTAATAGCTATATGACCCTGGGTGAGTCACTTAACCCTGTTAGCCTTTGTTTCCTCATCTATAAAATGAGCTGGAGAAGGAAGTGGCAAACTACTTCTGTATCTCTCACAAGAAAACCCCAAATGGGGTCATAAAGAGTCTGATATGACGGAAATGACTGAACAACAACAATATAATCTCTGATATACTTAATCCTGACTATGAGAGCTCAGAGAAAGGGGAAGTCAGAGCTGGAGCAGTCAGACAGAGAAGACTTCAGAGAAGAGATAGGACTTTAAGCCAACCGTTAAAGGATGGAAAAGATTTGGGTAGGCAGATTGAAGGAAACAGCATAGTAAAATTTTAGACTCAAAGAAAATGAGCCCTGGAAGAGAAATCAGAAGCCATTTATTTCAAGCTTCCCTTTTTACAGTCAGAAAGTAAGACATAAAAGGAATAAGTTTAATCACTGAGTTAGTGGCAAGGTGGGGTAAAAGATACAATGTGCCAGACCCTCTGACCCAACAATAATACCGCTACTAAGTCTGTATCCCAAAGACATTTAAAAAGAAGAAAAAGGTAAAGGATATATATGGACATGAATATTTATAGCAGCTCTTTTTGTGGTAGCAAAGAATTGGAAAATAAGGGGAAGCTCATCAATTGGAGAATGGCTGAACAAGTTGTGATATGAAGGAAAGCATTTCCAGTTGTCATTGCTCTCAAGGACCTTGAGCTCAGAGTTTAGGTTTTGATGCTTAGAATGAATATAAATAGCAATTGTTTTCTGTTCTGGTCACAACTCTGAGGGTCTTCCCCTCTCAGACTGATATTTTGTAATGGCAAGTTAAGACATTTTTCTATCTCAGTTCTTACCTAGCTTTTTGTCATTGAATGGGTGTTGACTCAGAGAAACAGAGACCTAGGAAAGACTTTAATTTAGAAAGGCCAACGTTACCCACTGTATCCTGGGTCATCACCAATTATCTTTACTTTTGTCATGCCAATAGACTTTGAAGATTCTGAAGGAGAGAGTGAGGCTGACAACTGTGTGCAGCTCTGCCTCACTTAAATCTAATTTACACACAAGTTGAGGCATCACCCTTGAGATGGTATTGATATTCTTCGAGAATGAAGAATGAACAACAACAACAACAATATGATTGTAATGGAATACTATTGACGATAAGAAATGACATGTAGAATGCTTTCAGAAAAATCTGGAAAGACTTATATAAACTGATGCAAAATGAAATGAGTAGAACCAGGAAAACATTGTACACAATAACAGCAATATTGTATGATGATTAACTGTGTATGATTTAGCTATTCTCAGCAATACAATGACCCAAGATAATTCCAAAGGATTCATGATAAAAAATACTACCCAACTCACATCCAGAGGAAAAAACGTGGAGTCTAAATGCAGATCAAAGCATGCTGTTTTTTATTTTCTTCATCTTTCTTGTTTTTGTTTTCATTTTTGTCTTTGGTCTATGTTTTCTTTTGCAGCATGGCTACTATGGAAATGTTTGCCTGACTGCACATGTATAATCTAAATCAGATTGCTTGCCCTCTCAAGGAGGAGGGAGGGGAGAGAGTGAAGGAGAGAATTAGGGACTCAAAATTTTTTAATGAATGTTACAATTTGTTTTTACATGTTATTGGAAAAAATAAATGCAAAAACTTAAATTAAAAAAAAAGAAATAAGACCAAAAAAGCATACAGTATGCTAATATCTAAATCCAGGTTTTTCTGGGATTTTGTATGGTGGTCCCATAACAGAAGAATCTGGGGGCTGAGGAGTGGGAGATGGAGTAGAAAAAGAAATGGAGAGAGAAGAAGCATCCAATGCCCATCTTATGCTCAGAAGAATTGATGGAGAAGCGCATGGGTTCTTAACATTTTTTGTATTGTGGACCCTTTGGGAAGTCTGGGGAAGCCTCAGGACCACTTTACATAATAATGTTTTTAAATAATTGAAGGAAATGCTAAATTTCCATTAGGGAATGAGTGAAAATAAAAAGATAATTTTGTTCCTATCCAAGTTGACAAACATCCTTAAATCTATCCATAGACCATGGACCGAAAGTTAAGAACCCATAGTGTAATGGAAAGAACAAGTGTGACAGACCTTTCCTGAAGCCCTCCTAAATTATCTTAAGCTGGAAGATTGTTTCATTCCATCTGTTTTTTTAGGTTCTGTAGCTACAGAGGTTTTATTTAATGTTGTTTCTGAGAGAAATTGGGAGAGCTCAGTCAACTTCCTGATTCCTTTCTGCCATCTTGATTCAGCCTCCATCTCATTTGATCCTCACAACAATCCTGGGAAGTAGGTACTATTATTATCCCTATTTCATAGTTGAGGAAACTGAAGCAAAAGTCAAATGACTTGCCCAGGGTCACATAGCTAGTAAATGTTTGAGGCTGGGTTTGAATTAATGTGATATTCTCCAATATTTTTTCTTCCTATTGGATGGCTGAGCTATCAATCAGTAGAAGGCCAACCAGTATGGCATTAAAAAAAACTCACTACCTGATTTGATGTTGATTGACAGATCAACCAGCTATTTACATCTGTGGAAAGAAAAAGAACAAATAGTTTGCCCTTTAACCATATATTTTTGTGTGAGCCACCTACTAATGGTACCATAGTAGTAACTACAACAATAAAAATCCTGCATGTCAAAATACCATTGAAATGAATGAGTCACTTCAAATTTATCAGAAGTGAACCTTGAAGAAAAAGGCATCAAACTTTTGTTAGAGGAGCAATAGCTTTCATCCTGAGAAACTTTTTCAAGATGTAGCCTGAGCTGAGGTACAAATACAAAAAAATGTGGTGCACATTTAAGAAACTGTAAGTTCATTTTGGCTGCATGACAGGAAGTGGGTAGAGGAGTAATGGAGTAAAAGAAAAATAGAGATAGGTTGAGGGAATACTGTAGCTCTCCCTTGATGTTGGGTCACAAAATTTGGATTCTATCTTGTAGGCAAAAGCAAGATAACAAAATGCCCAGAGTAAGGGAGAAAAATAATCAGACCTGGGCTTTAGGAAGAGGACTTTGGCAGTGGCATGTAGGATGGATAGCCATGTTGAGTTTTAGTCTAGGACCAGGTATCCAGCAGGGACTAGAGTTCAAGAGAGGTAGGAAGGCTCTGTGTGTGCGTGTGTGCGTGTGCGTGTGCGTGTGTGTGTATGTGTGTGTGTATGTGTGTGTGTAAGTGAGAGAGAGATCTGTGTAGAGATGATAATATGATAATTGAACTCAGAGAGATAATGAGATTATGAAGTGAGTTTAGAGAGAGATTAGAAGACCTCTGATAAAATCTTAAGGAATATCCATTAATAAGGGATTAATGATGGCTTTGCCGAGAAGGAATTGTCATAAAAGCAGCTTCAGCGGGCACAAGTTCTTGGAAGCCAAAGTCATAGAGAGAATCTAGGGTGTTGGAGGGAAGGAGAGGAAGATTCTTTAATAATCTTAAAAACTGCAGGTAGATTAAAGGAATAAGGAATGAGAAAACTCAGGGGGTATCTGGCAGTTATAAAGATCAGTATAATCTTGGGAAGAGTAGTTTCAGGCAAGTGGTGGATGAGAAGCTTGACTGCAAGAGGGTTGAGAAGCAAAGGAAAAGTGAGGAAATAGAACCAATGAACAAAGAAGGAGTTTTCAAGGAGTTGAATCATGAAATGTAAGAGAGACATAGAATATACTTGAGGGGATGGGAAGGTCGTGAAGGTTTTTTAAGGAAAAGAGAGACCTGAACTTATTTGTAGGCAGGAGGGAAGGAGCCAACAGATATAGAAATTGAAGGTGAGAGAGAATGATTAAAGGGGGGCAGATTCTAGAGAAGACAGGAGGAGATGGAATCAATGGATCAAGTAATTTGGCTTGGGTAAGAAGTAGAACTGCTGCTTTCTCATATCCTGAAATAAAGGAGGAAAGAATTATAAACAAGGTAAAGGACTTTTGAGATGGGGAGTTGGGAAGAAGAGGGAGCTCACAGTAGATGACCTCAATTTTCCCAATAAGTTAAGAGTCAGGGTCCTCTAATGAAAAGGAGACGAGAATGGTGGTATTGGGGAAATAAGGAAAGAAACAAAATGGCTTGGAGAATGTGGAAGAGAGCTCATTAAGGAAGAATAAAAATATTTGCACAACAGTGAGAACCTAATTGAGATTTTATAACACAAGTTCATAGTGGACCCAGTCAGCATAGTCATGATAATTCTTTCAGTAGCATTAAATAGCCTTTGGAGGGGGAGCAGAGATAGAAGATGGCAGAGGTAACCAAAGACTGAGGTCTGGCAAGACAATAATAACAATGGTAAGACAAAGTGGAAAGAGAATCAAGAGTTGAACTGATTAAATATGGGGTCAAGACTAAAGGGAAGAAACTACAGCTAGAACAAGAGTAATAGACTGGGGAAAATACAAAGGGCTAAAGTCACTAGATAGTGGTAAGGATATAGAATATTTTTAAGACCAATGAGATAGAAAGAGAGAAGGGGAGATAAGAGATTGGAATGTAGGCTCTTTGTATCCCCAGCACAAAGTACAATTCCTGGCACATTGTTGGTAAATTGAACTGAATGAGCAGACTGAGGAATTGCATAGATATAGATTGGAGAGATAGCACACTTATGGGTGAAGGTGAGATCAAGGTTATGTCACCACTGTGGGCTGTCAGAGTGAAGGTGTCACTCATGGAAGCTGAGGAATTTGATGATCTGAGAGGCCAGGGCATTTTAAAGAACTCCAGTACTATTCGATTGAATACGCTCTTATATGGATATTCCCTCTAATAAGGCAGATCAAAACCATCCATTCCTACACATCCTATGGAACTTTCATCTAAATTCTTCCACAAATTTGCCACATGTCGGTGGGCTACCCAACATGCTTTGCATCCTCTTGGAATTCTGGGGATGCCAATGAAGCACTCTTCATCAGTCATCACTCCTCAATATATAACTAATCCATCATTTTTTATTATTCTAGTCACACATTTATCTGATGATTTCCTTTATACCAATTCTCCTGAGTAATTCCTAATTTATGAGGGATGTGTATATTGGAGTGTCCAAGTGTTGTAGCAAGAGTTAATTAGAAGGAAATACTGTTCCTTGAAAAAGAAAAGAATGAGAATTTGAGAGTTGGAAGGACTCAGGCAGCCAGCCATCAAGTGTGATCCGTACACAAAAGGAATCCCTGCTATATAATGTATAACATGCCCGACATGCCCAGCAAGTTTCTACATGGAGACTTCTAAGGAGGGTGAACCCACTAACTCCTGAGGCAACTTATTCCACTTTGGAATAGCTCTAATTGTTATAGGGCAAGGGAAATTACCTGGAAGCAGAGAGAAGAGTACAATAAGAGTCCAGATTGGATGGAGATAGAGTGAACATTAGAGTTGGAGAAGTTTCCAGATCTCACCACCATGTCTCTGCTATTCTCACATTCAAACATCTCTAAGCTCATGGAGTCTTCCAACCCTGAACTATTCCTCTGTTCTGCTGAGCTCCTTCTCCCATTGGTAAGTTCCTCCCGAGGTCCCTCTTGGGGAGAGGTGCAGGCCAGCAGATTTTTATTCCCTTCTTATCTGTGCCTCTGATTTCTCAGCCTTCAACATCACTCCCTACAGTGGGTACCTTCACTCTTCTCCCAATTTTCAGCTCTTCTTTTGTGTATTTTCTCCCCTCCTTAGAAGTTAAGTTCCTTGAAGGCAGTGTCTGTCTTTCTTTATGCTTCTATTTTTATTCCCAGCACTTAGCACTGTGCCTGGCATATATTAAATGCCCAATTTATTGGAGAACATGAAAGAAGGTTCATTCAATATGGAAGAAGGTAGTCAGAGATGCAGTGTCCCCTGGAAGGAGCAGGTTTTCATTCGGACAAGAAGATTGGAGGAGGGTGAGAGGGAGAGAGGAAAGTTTGTTAGTGCTCCAAGGGGGTTTGGAGGAAGGGTTCCAGAGAGCACAATGGAGAGGATTAGAAGGATGGGGACTCAAGAAGGGGAGGACTGAGGTGGATGAGGTTGAGACAGTAGAGAGGAGCACCATAGCAATGAGGTTTTCAGCTCAACAGAAAACAACCCTGAGTCATAAGGGTCAGAGTTGGAGGAGTTAGATGTTGGGTAGCCACGGGAAGAGATAGTGCATAACTGGGGCTTCCACCCCCAAGGTCCTGTGATGACAGACAGGGACATCAGCTTGTTCTTTCAAACACCAGGGAAGGAAGGGCTGAGCCAGGATGAAGACCAGAGGTCAGGTCAAGGATCTGGGGAGGTAGACACCTGGTGGTCAGACCCCCAAGGGTCTGACTAAATTTACTCAAAGCCATTCCTTTGTCTCATCCTGAGATCATAGAATCAGTGATTTAGAGCTGGAAGGGGTCTCAGAGTTCCTATAGTCCAACCCTTTCAATTCATAAACATGGCGGCTGAGACTCAGGGAGGTTAAGGGGTTCATGGGCAGAAGAGACTCCCTTTATGGAGTGATTCCATGGCTCCTGATGTCCAGGATGCAGCAGAAAGAACTCTGATGGGCCCCTCTGGGCATGACCCTGAGGAAGGCAGTGTGACCATGCCAGGTCTTGGGTTCCTTATCTGTAAAATGAGTAGGCTGAACGAGATGAAGTTCAGACTCCTTCCATTTCTAAATCTCACTGGTCCTCTGATTCTAGTCCTATGCATGGTCCTGGCAGAGAGGAGTCTGCTCCCAGTGGCCGTGGGTGTGCTGGCAAAAGGCCTGGTATCTGGGTGCTTCCTAGTTACAGAGGGCAGAAGCAATTGGGCTTTTCACAGCTGGCTTGGAGAAGCAGGGCAAAACAAATAATGCCTCCACATGTGGCTGTATGTTCTGGAACAATGAAGGATGGTGGTGTGGTCAAGGTGTCACCCAGGGCAGAGTATGTACCAGAAGAAGGAGGATCCTAATCTCCCAGCACCAGTACTGGAGAAGGTGCCAGGGTGGGAATCTTAGTGATAGGGAAGGCCCATTGTGCTTGGGTGCTTCGGAGCTGGGCTCTCTCCCCCATCTATAAAATAAAGGGGTTGGACCAGATAATCCCAAGTCCTTCACAGAATGGGGAAGGGAATAATTGGTTAAGTGGAGAGAGCACTGGGCCTAGAGTCAGGAAGGCCTGAGTTCAAATCTGCCCTCAGACATTTAATAGCTCTCTATGACCCTGAGAAAGTCACTTAACTTCTGTTTGCCTCAATTTCCCTAATGGGGATAATAGCACCTACCTTCTAGGGTTGTGAGGATCAAATGAGATAATACTTGTTAAGAGCCCTTAGCCTAGTATCTAGCACATAGTAGGTGCTATCTAAAAGCATATTGCCTTTTCTCTCTCCCTCATAGCTCTCACAATCTGGTCCTACGGTCCTATGCCACTTTCCTTAGTGTTTGTGAATTCCATATATCATATATGAGTGAAGGCTTCCCTACTATGGGGTTTTGAGCCATAATTCTTCATTCTGAACCCCAGGAAGAGCCAATGTGAGGCTGGTAACTGACCTCAGCTCTCCTTGGACTGTTGATGGCACAAATGTGGAAGACTTGTGTCTCCAGAAAGCATTACTAAGGAAATTTCACAACTGGTGTCAACTCTGAAACAAGCAAGGACCTGAATGGAGACTTGAACAAAGAAGGGCACGTTATGAGTCTTCTCTTGAGGCAGTATGGTGGGGCTAAGCCCAGGGTCACTGGATACAGAGAGGGCTATTTAATCCACCAATAAATCTACTACTACTGGGCCCAAAGATGATGGTTTCCCATACAGGAAAACTAAGCAATGGCTGAAAGTGCATCCCAGTTATGCCTTGTTCAGAGGAATGAGGGAGACGGGCTTGGCCCCAAACACTGGGTTTCCACAGGATTATGGGCCTCCAGCTAGAAAGGACATCAGAAACCATCTAGTTGGGGGTGGGGCAGCTAGGTGGTGCAGTGGATAAAGCACCAGCCCTGGATTCAGGAGGACCTGAGTTCAAATCAGGCCTTAGACACTTGACACTTACTAGCTGTGTGACCCTAGGCAAGTCATTTAACCCTCCTTGCCCCGCCCCCCCAAAAGAAAGAAACCCTCTATTCCAACCCCTACATTTTACAGATGACAGGCTAAGAGAGGTCAAGGGTCCAGGTCACCGAGATAGTCAGTGACAGCATTGGGATTTGAACCCAGGCCCTCTGACCCTAAATCTAGCACACTTTCCACCATACCACACCGCTTGCCAAAGGATCCTAGCATGTTCATCATGCTGAGTGAGTCAATCCAGTATTTGGATCTTGCCTGACCTTTAAAATAGGCTAGTAGGCTGAAGAGAATGCTGGACTTGAAGTCATGAGACTTGGGGTTACATTCTGTCTTGGACAACTTACTAATTATTTGACCTGGCTTGCCAGTTATAAGGAATCTATCTCTCTGAGCCTCAGCCTCCCCATCTGTAAATTGGGTATAATAGTACTTACACTACCTACTTCCTGGTAAACCTTAGAGGTGACTCATCAGTGCTTGCTGAGTTAAGCTGGGTTGGGCTGGGCTTCCCCTATTTGGCTGCTTAAACCCTGCCATTGATATGTTGCTGACCTTTGCCCTGGTACCTTGGACACTACTTGGGCCTCAGTCCCAGCTTGCTAATGACCCCCTGAAAGCTTCTCTGACGGCAATCCCTGTCACTGCTCCAAAAAACTGTTTCTGAACCATCATCATATGTTATCGCTGAAGACTGTCCCTCTAGACCAAGACTGTCCATTGCTGCTAATGTCATGGAGGGCACTGCATCAAAGCTTTGGGGTCACCTGGCTCCAAGAAAACTAGATGGATGTCTATGGAGCTCTGTCACTGCTCAGCACTGTACTCCCAATTTAGCTCAACAGATACACATGAGGCACCTGTTAGAAAGAGGACAGTGTGCTAAGTGTTCGGAGATGACGAAATACTTTGTATTGTTGAAGTAATTTTTAAAGTTCCTGCCCTCGAATGGGGTTACAATTGTAAAGAATTAATTGTTATTTGAGGGTTTTATGACCCCATCTTTTGGCTAGAATTTAAAAAAACCCAACGTGCACTGGCCTGGTGCTCAGGCACAGCACCTCCGCCTGGTGGCCTGGTGCTCCACCCACTGGTTGTAGCCGTCACCATGGCGCTGGTACCTCACATCATCACCATTCACCAACGCCTACATAGGCCTGGCAAAATTATAATGACTGGAAGTCCAGTGAGGGCAGTCATGTGACTGTCAGTCAGGGCTGCCAGCCAATTGGCTTGGGGCATAATCTAATTTGAATTTCCATAAAAGAAATCCATAAGAGCTAGAGAGTACCCTCCCCCAGCCTCCATTTTTGGAAAAGGACAAAACTGAGGTCTAGAGCAGGAACATCCTTTTCTCATTCTCAAGGTCACAGATCAAGTTAGTGGCAGAGCTGGAAGCAGAACCCAGGTGTCCTGATTTCAGATCCAGTCCCTTTTTCTACGTAAGGAGAAAGTCGGTGTAGTGTTCAGGTGGAGAGTTTATCCCCCTGAGCTGGGATGTATGTAGTACACCAAAAACATAGAAGGGAAAGGGACTATAATAATTAACCTTGGGCAGCTGCCAGTTCCTTCTGTTCTAGAGTCAGCTGCCAGTTCCTTCTGTTCTAGAGTCAGCTGCTTGTTGAGATCAACATCCCCCCTTCCCCCAACCCGGCACACCTAGACAAAGGAGAAGCAGCCCTTACTGGCTTTGGGGGGAACTCCTGGAGGGCAAAGGAGGCAGAGAGGATCCCACTTTCATAGACTTATGGAAATTATCAAATGTTGGAGCTGAAAGGGACCTTCAAATACAAAATATAGAATGTTAAAGGTGAAAGGGACCCGTGAACAAAGAATGTTAGTATATAGAATGTTTGACCTGCATAACTATAGAAAGTTAGATCTTACAACAGAATGTTAGTACAGAATATTAGGGCTAGAAAAGGGCCTCAGAGCATAGAATGCCAGAGCTGGACAGATGCTTAGAGCTTGCCTAGCCCAGTGGCTTCCTTTTTCAGGTGGGGAAACTGAGGAAGAGAGATATAAAGCTACTTGCTCAAGGTCACATAGCTCATTAGTAGCAGAAGCGGGACCAAAACTCATTTCCCAACTCCTAACCCAATGCTCTTTTCACAAGACATCTCTCCCTTGAGCTCTGATCATCTCAACAACGATGTGACGTCTCTGCTGTCCTTTCCAAGTCAGTTTTTATCTCCAGCAATCCTGCATTTGTTTGGCGATGAAGAAATGAGGGACAACAGCAACCAGTCGTTGAGAAATGTCCAGCATACGCATGCTGGGGGTCAGAAATTGATTGTCGGGTGACTATACCATGGAGACCCACGGCTGACTGTCCTGGAAAGGGCAGGACCATGATAAACCCCTGTGGTTCTAGGTCATAGGAAGGGTGCTGAAAGCAGCAGAATGAGATTGAGATTGTAAATCTCCTCTTGCTCAACTTCTGCGGAGGGTCAGTTTGGGGCCAGCATTTAACTGTGGGGAGCGGGGAGACAACAAACCAAAGAATTAAGGCAGCTATACCTTAACTGAATACACTTAATAGTAATTTTTAAAAAGATTCCCCCCTCCCAACCTGGCCGCTCATAGGTCATCATCAAGCCTAGTCCAACTGACGGCAAACCTCTCAACCAATGAGCCCCAGAAAGGTGAAGGTTCTTCTCAATGTCTCACAGATAGTAAGCAGCAAAGTCAGGATTTGAACTAAAATCCTATAACTACATGTGTTCTTTCATGAAGTCTAAATTGTAATTGAAAAAGAGCTAGCACCAAGGCTATCTCTCAACCAGTCTTACTGAGTTCTCCAAATTGGTCCTCTCTGGGCACATCCATTTCTGGTGAACACACAAGGCTTGTAATACATGATTCAATGGATTCCAGGACTTTGCATAGTCTCTGGCACTTAATAAATGCTTTTTCATTTATTCATTCTCCCTTGAGTCATTGGCCCATCCAAAAATCTGGTTTGCTTAAGGAAGAACAGAAAGAACTACATACAGCTCACTTGGGGACAGTAATACTAGTTGAGAGATATCGTTGGAAACAGGAAATAAAAGATTCTGTGCTCTATCCTTAGGGAGAATTTTTTATATATATAAAAATTTTTTTAAATTTAAAATTTAATTAAATTTTACATTTAAATTTTTAATAACTCAAAAAATTGTTGTTTGATGGGCTATAACATGGAGGAAGGATTTCTCTTGTTCCACTTGGTCCCAGAGGACAGGAACAAGAGGAAGTTACAAAGAGGCAACTTTAGACTTCTGTGTCTCTTCCATAGTAGTGCTAGGCACTAGAGATACAAAGACAAAGGAAAAACGATCCTTAGCATCAATGAGCCATGAGAGCCAAGGTCACTTCCAGTTCCTAGAGCCAAGGATCTAGAATCATTTATACAAATGTAAGTTTTTATTGCTTACAAAGGGCTCTTTACAAGCCATCCCCTTTCATCATCTCTCTCCATTAAGTTTCTCATCTAACACCTCATCATGGTGTGTCGGGGGCCCTGGGTTTCTGAAGGCTATGAGAGTGGAATGCAATTCTGGAAGGCCCTGACATTTGAAAGACTTCGAGAGGAGGCCTCCTGAAGGACCTCCAGATGGACCCTATGTCTGGCCACCAAGAACCAGCCTTGCTATCACCCTGGAATGGAGCGGCTGGTTTTGCTTTGGTTTAGTTTACCTCATCAATTCAACAAATATTTTTTCAGCTTCTACAATGTATGAGACTCTCTGCTGGTCACTAGGGACACAAAACCCCACTACAGTCCTTATGTTCCATTGGGAAAATGCGATATATACAAAGATAAGTAAATACAAAGCATATACTAAGGTAAGAAAAACCAATTGATTATCAAATTAAGCATCTACTCTGTGCCAGGTGCTATGCTTGGTGCTGGTAATACAAGGTCAGAAATGAAACAGTGCTTGTCCTCAAGGAGTTTATATTCTATCTGAGGTGACAACACATATATTCATGTAAGTGTATTTAGAAATATGCAAAGTAACTTCAAGCGCTGTAACAAACTAGGAGAATCCAGAAAAACTTCATGAAGGAGGTGGAAGCTGAGGGGCATTGTGAAATAAACAAGGCATTTAGCTCACAAAGGCATCATGGTAGTGGTCTGCATTAATGGAAGGAGCACCCAAATGAGTGAGATCATGACTACTTATCTATCTCTGACTCAAACAGTGGCTTCCTGTGTCAACACTGGGAAGGGGACTGAGTCCATCTAGATGCATTCAATTTAGATCTAAAAGGATCCTTTGAGATCATCTAATCTAAACCCCTCTTTTCAGTATGGGGAAATGAAGATGTATAGAAAAGAAGTGACAGCAGGGTCCTATCACTGATACAGATGTAGGGTAGCATAGTGAATAGGGAGCCTTCTGACTTAAAGTCAGAAAAATCTGCATTCAAGTCCTTCCTCTGACCCATCTGGCTGTGTGACCCTGAGACACTTAGACTCTCAGAACCCTTTGTAAACTGCAAACTACTAAACAAAGAGCAGCCACTGACAGATGAACCCCACACTAATGCCATAAGGTAAGCAGGAGAGGGATCATGGCCACCATTTTGAAGATGAGGAAATAGAGGTCCAGTTGAAGTGACTCACCCAAGGTCATAGGGCTAGTAAGTAGCAGAGTGATGGTGCAAATCCTGGTGTCCAGTGACATTCCCAACTACAAAATGAGAAGGCTGGACTTGATGATCTTTATGACTCCTATGAGCCCTTCCATCACTAAATCCTCTAGTCCTATGATCTTATGAAAGAACCAGGAAAGTACTTAAGCAGGAGGGGTCACCTGAGCTATGCCAGAGCTCTTTCCATGACACCAGGCTGCACTGGTCTAAGGCCATTTCCAAGTTCTTTCCCAAAGAGAGATCATTAATAGGCATTCAGTCATACCCCTACTTGCAACAACAGCCAATGGGGAGAGTAGATGTTAAGGCCAAAGCTTCTGTCTCAAAGGGTTTGAATGGCTCCATCTCCAGCATGGGTCAGATGAGACTGGCAAGCTGCCAAGCTCTTATTCTGACAGCTGAGTCCAGCAACTGCCACGAAAAATCCATAAATATCTACTCTACAGTATTCATATACCACCTGCTATGTGTCAGGCACTGAGGGACTCTAAAAAATTTTAGATCTGGCCCTTTCCACTAAGGAGCTTAAAAGTCAAGTTAGAAAAACAAGTTTTACATAAAGATAGATCATTTGAGAGGCCAGTCTAGTGTTCTGGAGTCAAGAGCCAGGGAGCCTGGATTCTAGTTTAGTCTCAGCTACTTATTGTATGGCCTTGGGCAAGTCATTTCTGGGCTTCAGTTTCTTCTTCTATAAAATAGAGGAGTTGGGGGAGGGGCAGCTAGGTGGTGCAGTGGATAGAGAACCGGTCCTGGAGTCAGGAGGACCTGAGTTCAAATTTGGCCTCAGACACTTGACACTTACTAGCTGTGTAATCCTGGGCAAGTCACTTAACCCCAATTACTTCACACACACACACACACACACACACACACACACACACAAAAGGAGGAGTTGGAGGAAGCTATGTGGCATAATGTATAAGGTGGATATGGAGTCAGTTCTTGCTTCAGACATTTATTATTTGTGCGACCCTGGGCAAGTCACTTAACATTTCTGTGCCTCAGTTTCCTCATCTGTATAGTGAGGCAGTTGGACTTGGTCATTTTCAAATCTCCTTCTAGCTCTGGATCTATGATCCTATGGTACCTCGAAGACCTTTAACTCTCCTTCTAGCATTAACACTCTATGATTCTTTAAGTATACTTAAGTCCAGAAAAAGGGAGTGGTCCAAGGGGCTGGAGCAGCCAAGGAAGTCCTCCTGGAAGTGTCAGGACTTGCAGAATAATAACTCACATTTCTACAGTTCCTTAATGTTTACAAAATGTTTATATCATCCAAAAAAAGTCCTATGGTTATTACTCTCCCCATTTTAGAGGTGAGGAAACCCAGGCTCATAGTTCAAGTACCCGTAAGTTTACCTAGGCTTACATAAGTAAAGTCAGTGCCAGCACCCAAACCCAGAGTTTACCAGGAGGCAAAAGTCTCTTGCCTTTTCCACCACAGTGTGTTGTTTCTTATCCCCGTGAAAGATGGGAAAGGTTTGAACAGGCAGAAAAGGTGGAATTGGTGTCCAGGGGTGTCAAAGTCACAGCCAATGGAATGTATGCAGGCTATGACATTCCTGAGTGGCCCAAACCATATTAAAGTGTAATTGGGATGTGTTTAACAAAATGAGTAAAAAAAAAACTTATAACATGATAATTTGTGATCTTCTAAGTCAATATCTGACCCCCTGAGATCCATTTCTATTTGAGTTTGACACCACCAACACAGACTAAGGTGTGAAGATAAGACTGAATAAGGCCATTGTGGGAAACAGGGAGACCAACCTCAATTTGAGAAGAGACCTGCTTAAAGGAGCAAGAGTTGATCAGGCAAAGGAGACAGGTATGGGCCAGATGGCAAAGGTCTTCAAGTGTCAGGCTGATGAGTTTGCATTTTATGGTATAACCTCTCAACTCCTCTATCCCCAACATGCTCTGACATCCCATGGTATAGAGAAAGAACTTGTCTTGGACTCTTTCATCTACCACTCACTCAAGTCTAAACTTCCAATGCAGGGGTCTGTTTCCAACCTCACAGCTGAACAAATAAAAAAGGAAATAGACAAGCACCAAAGTATTTAAAATTTCCTTTTTTTCTTTTTATTGGCAAAGTAAATATATTTTATGAAGGACAAAAGAAAATATACAGAATTGTAACTTATATACACTGGCTTCATAGATTTTTTTTATTTCAAATTTACACAAATTTTGATATGTTATTAAAAGATATTTTATATAGATGCATCTATGTACAGTTTATTTACATACATTCATAGGATGTGAGATAAACCAGTCAATACAAGCTAGTTCATTGTATATTAATTTCTAGAGAACAGAAGGAATGCATCACTAGCGTAAGGTAGTGTAAGTCTATCTGGCATTCTTACATACAGTGCTCTAACGCTAAGATCGCAGTGTTTTACTTGGGATTTGTCCGGGATACAGAGAGATGAAAGAAAGCCAACTGATGGTTATCTCTGAACAGCAGCGTCTTAGTACAGATAGCCCCCATCCCATTTTCTCTGACTACTGAGTTCTATTTGATTCTACTGTTTCTTACATTAAGACAAACATTCCATCTCTCTCTCTCTCTCTCTCTCTCTCTCTCTCTCTCTAACACATACACATATACCCACACAGGCTTGCATGATAAGCACCCACCAACAGGAATCTACAATGATTTGTTTTATTTATTCATTTATGTTTTTACGTTTTCTTCTTACCCACTGAGATTCAGGGGGCTGCTGGGACTATAAGAGAGCATCACAAAAAGCCAGGTTCTGCTCTACCCATCGTGCAGCTGACCTGGAGAACTTCCTCTTTAGGATGGAGGTGGCCTGTGAGCACCCATACCACCTTCCCCTACAAACATATTCCAGGTATCTCAATACTATGTACTCTATTGGGCTGCAGACCAGGCTAGGGGACTGGCCCCCTCAAAAACAAAAATCGACAGAAAGCAGGAAAGATAGCCTCTGCATGGTAGAGGCAGTGTGGGGCAGAGGGCAAAGGGCTGGACTTCAGTAGGACCTGTGTTCAAATCCTGTCTTAGACATTTATTCCCAGTGTGACCATGCATGAGTTACTTCACCTTTGCTGGACTACTTCCTCATCTGTAAAATGGGGGTGGGAAGTGGGGGATGGCCTAGAAGGCTGTTAGGGTCTCTTCCAGCCCAGAATTCATGATCACCAATGAGATATGAAAGAAATGACCTTTGACCTACTTTCACTGATTCCTTCCTGAATTCTGGGCTTCTATGGGATGCATCCTTTGGAAATATCACTTGTCAGTTCCAGATGGAGGGAAACAGCTGAAATCTAAACTTTTCTTTCTTTCTTTCTTTTAAAGCTTCCTGAATCAGGACCGATCAAGCACAGGCCCATAAGAAGAAATAGGGGTTTCTGAAAACCTCCTTCCATTCCCCCCTCCCCCACCAGAGCCCTTGGCAGTGACCATAGGGACACAAAGGACTTGTTTTCGTTTTCCAAAAGGAATTTGCTATATCCAAACTGGACAAATAGGCCCAGCTTAATAAAAACTCACAATGAATAGCCCTGTTTATGAGCAAAGCCCACAGGCATGCCAGAACTGTAATTAACTAGCTACAAGGAGCCCATAAATTTTCCTTGTGCTGAAGAAAACAGCTTAAAATAAAACACTGTAATTTCCGAGGGAAGAAGCGGCAGCAAAGACATGAAAGGGGGAGGGGGAAGGGGGGAGAAGAGCAGGCATAAAAATAATAACCGCAGAAAAGTTTCATTCTCAAATTCCATTTGGAGGACACAAACATTCATGTGTGGTGGTGTCAGATAACAGCGTTCCCTGTTATGGAGACAAATAAATTATCGCTATAAAAAACGGTGAACAAAGTGCCGGAGTCAGCTGTTCTCGGCCCAAGAGGTGGGAGGAGAGGGCAGGGGGAGGCAGGTCAGTTCGCAGAGGAGCGCACAGAGCGGTTGCTCCGAGGGAAGCGATGCACCTTGATATGCTTGGACAAGTGGTCACTCCGGGCAAACTTCTTCTCACAGACGGGACACTGATACGGCTTCACACCCGAATGGGAGCGTCTATGTCGAGAGAGTTCGTCCGACCGGGAAAATCTGCCCATGTATGGGAAAAGAAGCGAGTGGTTAGAATCGGTCGGCTCAGGAGCTCACACAACGATAGTGCGGGGCCGGGAGGGGGCCTTGGAGCTCCTCCACTCCTCCCTCCCTCTGCATCCCAGACAACGAAACTGAGGCTCAAGGAGATGGATGAGGGATGCCCAGGCTCCGACAGTGAGTTAGTGACAAGGGGCAGAAGGCTGCGCGTTATCTCACCTCCTGGTCTTGCGCTCTTCTCGCTCTTCTCGCTAATGCTCCCCCCTATATTTCACTGTCTAATTAGACTAATGCTCCCAACTCTCCTGGCATAGGAGGTGACACAAGATGGGCTGGCTGAAGAGCCTGCCTCTCTTTTTCTTTCAGGTCATCCCACTTGGACAGGAAACAACACTATCCATGGGTCCAGGGGTCTTCCAGCTGCCCTGGGCCCCAATGTCTCTGGGAGGCTGGCGTGGCAGATCTTGTTCTCCTTTTGAGGAGGGTGGAACTGAGAAGTAAGAGCCTCTTTCCTAACCATGGAAAATGATTAGATATGGCTGAGGATACCAACTTGACATTTTGCAGCATGTGTCCTGGATACCCTGTGCCACTCCCTTACTCAAAAAACCTTGTTGGATCTTCGCCTGCTGGAAAATCGAGTCTGAATTCCTTAGCTTGGCATACAGGGCCCTTCAGGATCTGGCCTAATTTTATATTACTCCTCTTTATGCCCCCTGCCCCCATATTCCAGGAAGCAAGATAACTTGATACACCCCAAATATGCATTATGCCATTCCTTAGGCCTTTCCCCCCAGTTGAAGTTTTACCCATCCTTCCAGGCCCAGCTCCAACCCTATTGCTTCCAGGAGTTTTCCCTCAGCCCTTTCCTTTCTCTTGCTGAACCCAACACTGCGGTCTTCCTGCAGACCTATCCACAGAGACGCCTCCCTTGTACCTCCCTATGTCAGAGCTTAGTTGCACTCATAGAACAATCCCAAGAAGAGACCAGCCGACATTTTTATTTCCTTATTAAGCCTGAGAGCCAAAGAGTTAATAAACCTGGGAGGTTTGTTCTGCTGAAAGGGCTGGGTGTCTGATTTTGTCCAGAATGGTGGACCAGGTATCCAAAATCCTCTCTCTCTCTCACTTGTTTACCCAAAGCAACCCAATGAGCAAAGTTGTGGCTATTTTTCTAAATTTGGGCACAGAATAGGTAGGGACATGGGCTTGGTGAACAAAACCACTCCTTGCAAGTTGAACAATGGGTTTAATTCACACCTAAGACATCTGAGGGTAGACTTTTCAGAGAGATTTCCCTCTGAGTGGACTCATTCCATTTGGGAAGGACACACTGTTTACTAAGAAGAGTAAACAGACACCAACTTCAGAAGCCAGCTTGGAAGGAAAGACACCAGAGATTGTGTGACCAAGCATAGCACAAACAAACAAAACAATGCCAAAAACATCATTTCCAGCATGAGGAAAGTAATGTGCTCTGATCCCTGAGCAGTACCTAAGAAGTCTTTGTTAATGTGGCCTCTGAGCCTAGAAAGTCTCTCCCCATCATTTCTGCCCCATCTTCTCCTCATCCCAAACTCCAGCCATCCAATGCGGACCAGGAGCTGCCTAAAAAGATTTCAGATGGGTCCTGGTCATTCTCCCTCATGCCCCATAAACTTGATTCTCCTCCACTCTCAGCCATGGGAACTTCAGATGCCCATTCTGGAAGTGAATCAGCTATTAAGAGGAGAGGAGAAAGCAGAGAGTAATAACCCTACTGATAGCAAGCCCCCATTCTAGACTGGAAGTCTAGACAATGTCCAGGAATTGGGATCACATAGCTTCTCAAGACGTCTTTCTTGACCACTCTAGCTTATTCCTAAGGTATGTTGACTGCTGAATGACAAATCAGAAGGGACCTTGGAACATAGGCTCTGAATGGATGAAAAAACATTTGCTGAAGCACTGACTATGGGCTAAGCACTGAGAAAAAGGAACAATAGTGATGGAAGGGCTCTTAGAAGATAGAATGTTGGAAACAGACTAAGAACCAAAGACCAATGAATCCTGGGATTGAATTAGACCTTAGAACATGGCATGTTAGTGCTGAAAGGGACTTTGGAAAGCAGAATGTTGAAGTCAAAAGGGTCTTTAGAACAAAGAACATCAGAGACACAAGGGTTCTTAGAACACAGAGTATTAGAACTGAAAAGGGCACCAAGAGAACGGAATGTGGGAGCTGGGAGAGCTCTAAGAACAGAGCATGTGGGGGCAGCTAGGTGGCACAGTAGATAAAGCAGCGGCCCTGGATTCAGGAGGACCTGAGTTCAAATTTGACCTCAGACACTTGACACTAGCTGTGTGACCCTGGGCAAGTCACTTAACCCTCATTTCCCCTAAAAGAAGAAGAAAAAAGAATTAATGTAGTAGCAGAGTTGGAATTACAACTTGGATCTCCTACCTCCCCAGGCCAAAGTTTGTCTTGCTTGAATAGGAGAAGTGAAACTGAGTTTGGAAATGTCCAATTCTGGCTGGCTGGAATAAGCAGGCAATGTTCCAACCTTGATTCCCAAACTTTTCTCTGGGTCTCATAGCACACCGGCACCTACTCAGAGAAGCCCTAAATAGATTGCTTGGGATACAAAAGAAGGATGGAGGGCAAGGCCAAACAAATGTTGTTCCTCTCTTTAGAAAAGATCCCTGTTGGGCCCGTAGGGGTGTCACATGGCTGAAATGTGTGTGTTACTTGAGCCATGGAAGAAGTGTGAGTTAATATGTTAAAAATACACTGGGTCTCATAACCAAGGTCTTAGTGGAGAGGCAAGAATTTTGCAACACTGTTCCCCAGAGCCCCTGGGGCAGATCGGCTTACTGAGGCCACGGAAATAAAACCTGAGGCATGTTGCTTGTGGACAAAAGGACAATTCCTTAAAGCCAACATGTGGGGCTAGGAGAAAGCTGGGCATTCCTGAATCAAGGGACAAAACAAGGTACAGTGGAAAGAATGTGAGACCTGGATTTAAATCCCATCACCCCCCACTAACTATGACCTTGGTCAAGTGACTTCAATGCTCAGTTTTCTCCTCTTCAAAATGGGTGAGCTGATCCCTGCCATGCCTGGCCAAAGGAAGGTTGCAAAGATCAAATGAGATAATGGGCTATGGAAACACTTTGAGATCAGTCAAGTGCTAAAAAAAAAAAAAAGCAAGGGGTTGTTTATATTCTCAAGTGTTTTGTCCGGGGTCACACAGCTAAGTAAGAAGGAGCTGGGATTCAGATCCCAGAATTCTTACTCCAGGCCAGGCACATTTTGAAGGAGAAGACACAGTCCTTTCCATCAAAGAGGTTAGATGTTTAACAATCAGAGAATTCCCCCAGTCGTGCCACTACAGTCTGAATTCTGAACAGTGTAGACAGTAGCTGTTAGAAGAGGCCCATAGAATGGAGAGATCAATGAACACTAACGTAGTCAAAGAAGGCTTCTGAGAGGGGGTGCAATACAAACTAGGCCTTGAAGGATGGGCAGAGTTCAGATCAATGAAGGCCAGGGGTCTATGAGGGGGAATAGCAGGAAAGATGAATTAGGGAGAGGCCTTAATATTTCAAAATAAATGGGTAGCTATCAAAGGTTTGGGGGTGAGGAAAGGTAGGAGAGAAGATAAATCTGGTAGTGGTATCCAGGAGGGATTGGAGGGGCAGGAGATCTCCTTTTCATTCATCATCTACCACCACAGACTCCCTAAGTCTTTCTCAGATGGACCACTTGATATGGTGATAAGTCTAGGAGCCCAGAATGAGGGTCCGTGCTGAAGGAAGCCTTTGAAATAACCCAATCCTATCCTCTTGATTTAAGAGATAGGAAACTGAGGCCAGGGATGTCAAGTCCAAGATCACACAGCTACAATGAGGGCCAGATCTAAGAGGAGATCTACTTTCTTTCCACTAACACAAGAGAAAAACGGGATCTCCTCTTGTAAACTTATCTAGGGAATGAAGAATCTAGCTGATGTGGGTACAAATGTGGAGTGATCTCAGGGACGAAGATGAATGAGATGATTCAGGGGACCAGAAGCTAAAGTATCACAGCTTCATGCAGGTGAATGTCCCCAAGACCAGAAAAGGTTGCTAAGACTAGGAACTGTGTACGATATGGCCAAGGAACCAGGGGCAACATCATGATTGTCCTCGAACACCAGAAGCGCCATCCTGGCACCCCAGGAGCCAACATCTGCTTCTTACCACCAAAGGGCAGAATAAGGTCAGTGGAGGGACAAGCAGTGAGGCTGATTTTCACTTAGTTTATGGAAAGCATAAGAGCATCCAACAAAAGAAAGGGCCTCCTTGGGAGGTGTGAGCTCTTTATTGAGCAAAGGCAGACAGATACCTGTCTAGGATGCTGTACATGTGGTGAGGAGTGGGGCTGGGGAGGACATTCCTGTATTCAGGCACAACTGTCTGTGTTCTGGCTACACGGTAGAACACATTGGTTGCAACACAACAAGATGTGAAGATTCAGCTTTGAAAGGGGTAGAATAGGTAGGCTATCCCTAGGGATGCTGACACAGTGCTATGTCCCTGGGATGAGGGTCCCTCGTGTCTGTAGAGAGCTTTTGTTTACTCCAAATCTTGACACTGCCAAAACCCAGGGAAGCCAGTAGGATTTCCCAATGTCACACAGCAAACATTCATGGCAGGATCAGGATTTGAACTTGGGCCTCAGCGCCAAATCAAGTTTTCCCTCCACTCCACTCTCCCAAATTGCCACCCTCTCCCTGACCAATGACACCAAGCTCTCAGTAACTTTTTAAGGGGAAATCTCAATCATTGTCCCCTCAGCCACATGGGCAAAAGAGGTCACTGAAGTATCCTTGAGAAGGGGAGTGACACAAGGAAAAAGGTGTTGGAAGAAAATTAGCCTGGTGATGCTATTTAAAATATATTAAGATTTATCAGTGGGGCAGCTAGGTGGCACGGTGGATAGAGTACCGGCCCTGGAGTCAGGAGTACCTGAGTTCAAATCCGGCCTCAGATACTTGACGCTTACTAGCTGTGTGACCCTGGGCAAGTCACTTAACCCCAATTGCCTCACAAAAAAAAAAATTATCAGTGACCTAGGGAGGCCCATCACAAGACGGGGTAACAGACTAGACCACACCTGCCCCCACATCCAGGAGAGGGTACAGAGAGCCGATAACCATTTCTTAGGGCCAGGCCACAGAGGGCAGGCACCAAAGCGATAGGAAGCCTAAACTGACTGACTGTTCACCAGCATGGACCAAATCCTGTCTCTTTAAAGAAGTTCACGTGCTGGGAGAGGCAGGCCTGATCCAGGACACAGATTTAATCTTTTCCTTCTTAATCTTGGTAATCTCACTTTATCTCAGTAAACCCCTCTACCTGACAGGTATCCCAGGTATCAATTTCTAGACCTTAATGATACACTGCATTAATATATCCAGATGTTTATTCTGCTGACTCACATGACCTTAGGTTACAGGCCAGGTTGGTCAGTTAATCCCAGCCCCAGCCAGTAAAGGAGCCCTTTCTATACTGCCTCTGCTGGGTGGTCACCTAGCTTCTGCTCAATTGCTTCCAACCATGGGGAGTTAGTTCACTGTCTCCCAAGTGGGTCAGTGGAAAGAGCAATGGAGCTGGAGTCAATTCTGGGTTCAAATCCTACCTCTGACATTTGCTACCTGTGTGACCTTGAGTTCTGAATTTCCTTATCCATACAATGAAAGGGTCAGAGTAGATGATATATAAGGTCTCTTCTAGATCCATGATTGATCTTTCAGGACTATCAAAAGGGGTGTAGGATTAAGTCTTAGCTCTGTTACCAATTGTGTGACCTTGGGTAAGTCACTGGATGTCAATTTCCTATAAAATGAAGGGGTTGGACTAAATGACCTCCCAGGTCCCTTATGACTCCAGATCTATGCCCCTGTGTCCCTATGAGTCATTCCATACCATTGCTGGACAGCTCTTCCTTACAGCTAATCTGAAATCTGCCTCCCTGTAACTCCCACTCCTCTCTCCCATCAGTTTTGGTTCAGCCCTGTGGAGTCACACAGAACAAGCCTGGATAGACCTTCTTCCACATGGCCACCCTTCAGATACTACATGACAGCCATCCCCCGGCCCACCCCCAAACACACACACAGACACCCAGATTCTATACAGGCTAAACCCTCCCCCCCTGGGATCTTTTAACTCTTTCAAGTGTCCTCTTGGACACTCTCCTCTGCTTATGAACCAGATTCTTAGGGGTCATTTCCTGACCTGGAGCTGGACGCTTTACTCCAAGTTCCTTTTTGCTCTTTAGAAGTAAAAATATGCCCACATCTAGCATACCTGCATTTTCTAAAGCGAGATTAGAGGCAAGGGGAAGCAAAGATTGGAATGGCTTTCATCTGCCTTGATATCACTTTAGGGACCCAACTCTACCTGTGGCAGGTTGGACAAGCAGTCAAAGCACGGCACTGATGAGGCCAAGATCATGGAGAGGTGAGCCAGGGGGCTTTGGCCTCCCTGTTCACCACCTCAGCTCATAGCAGATCCCAACTGGTCATCTAACAAACTTGTGCCACTGATTCTAAAAGGACCTCATTTACTGGAGGCCTAGGGAGACCCATTCACAAGAAGGGGTGACAGACTAGAACGGATCTACCCCCATGTTCAGGAAAGATCAAGGAGTATGGCCGGCTCAGCACAAACCTATTCCCATTGCCTGGGACACAGTGACTGACACACCTTATCCTCACAGGCTCAACCACACAATGATGATGATGATGGCTAATATTTATAGAACACTTTTAAGGTTTACAAAGCACTTTACATATATCATTTGATCTGATCCCTACATGGAGCCTGTGAGGTGGGTGCTATGGTTATATTCATTTTACAGATGGAGAAACTGAGGCAGGGAGAAGTTAAGTGATTTCCTGAGGGTCACACAAGACCTAAGGAAGATGTCAAACTCAGGTCTTCCTGACCAAATCCATCATTTTAGCTACTATGCTACCTAGCTTTATTCTTTTTATATATCAAATGGCAAAAGAAATAAAGTATCTTGCACACCTTCAGTGTTATATTATTGCTACATTATAAAGGGCTACATAAATATGAGCCGCTAGCATTATTCAGCAGCAGCATCGGCCATAGTTATAGAGGAAGTTGGCAGTTACCCACTGGGTATGATTTAAAGGATTGAAAAAGGGCCCCCAAATCTCTGGTTTATTGGTCTGATATTTCTGGCATTTGGGTCCCTTTGTTGTATTATAGCACAGTTTCCAGAAGGTTCTTTATATACACATATACACACACACATATATGTGTGTATACACATATATACACATGCACACGTATGTGTATATACATGTGTGTGCATATACATACATATACACACATGTGTATTTATAAACATACTCAGTTCAGGGACCTGGGAATGTTTAACCTGAAAAGGGGAAAAAACTATGATTGAGATAGAAACCCAGTGAGAAGGGCAGGGGCACAGAGGCAGAATGGCTATCTTCAAAAAGCTGCAGGGCTGGAAGAAGGAATTAATTTAGTGTGAATGGCTGCAGAGGGCCAAACTACCACCAATGGGGAGAAGGGGAGGCAGATTTCAGCTCAACAGAAAGGGGAGGCTGGTAACCATCCTTTGTCCAGCAATAGACGCCCAACAGCTCACCAGCACTCAAGCTGACTGGGCAGAGGCCAGATGACCTCGCACCATCCTATGGATGCTGTCCTCAGTACCAGAGGGAAGCAGAGAGCCTCAAGGTCTTCCTGATTCTGTGTCACAGAAGGGTCTGACATGAAAACCTCTTCTCAGCCCCCTCAGCTTTCCTGAGCCTGTCTCTGGATGGTCCCAGGAGTCCTACTTCCCGTACCTCCAGAGGATCTCGAAGGATCCTCGTATCTCTAAATACTGTTATTTCATTTTGGCTGCACATTATAGTGGGAAGAGGCCCAGCTACGAGGGAGGCAGGCCATCTGAGTCCCTCTAGACCCAGTGCTGTTATCTACCTTCTATAGAACCTCATCAAAGTCACCCCCTTTCTTAAGACCTCAGTCTTTTCCCCTGTCCAATAGGGGTAACGATCTGTCCCTCGTCTTTCTCTTGGGGATGTGGTGGAGATCCAGTGGGAACCCAGGTATGAAAGGGCTTTGAAAATTTCAGGGATTCTTTTGAGATCTTTGAGAAGTCACCCCCACAACAGAATTGTGAAATGGACATTGGTTTTCTTTGGTGCCCCTTTCACTGACACCTCCTCATTTCCCATCACCTACCCCACGAAGCATGCCATTGCCCCCTATTCAGATGTACTTCCAGAAGAGAATACCACAAACTCATTCAGAAGAAGGAACCAGGGAAGAGAAAGTACAGGGGAGACAGTGATGGATGTAGGACCAAAGGACTCGAGTTTGAGTCACTGAGTAGCCACTTCCGAGCTATGTGACTGTGTGGTGTCCTTTTCTCTTGAACTATTTCCTCCTAAGTAAACTCAAAATATTGTCTTGCTCATTTTTTAACCTTAACCTTTGTGTTTCAGGGTCCTCTTTGACAATCTGGGAAAGCCTAGAGGTCCCTCCTCAGAACAATGTTTTTAAGTGCACAAAATAAAATGCATAGGATTAGAAAGGAAATCAATTATAATGAAATCATTATTAAAACATTTTAACAAATTCCTGAGTCTCAGGTTAATCACCACTGGTTAGATGGTTGCTGATGTCCCTTTCAGTTCTATGGAAACTGATTATGAGTATAGACTTTCATTCTTTGCACCTGTATCCTTAGCACCTAGCCCAGGCCTTGGCACACAGTAGGTGATTAATAAATGCTGATTGTCCCTATGACACCCAGTGGGGTTTGCATTTTGCTAGAGAACAAAGAAATTCTTACTCTAGTGAGCTAGTGAGTAGGTACTAGAAGTTACGGAAGAAGACTGCTGATCATTCTGGCTAGTTATAAAGTCAGAGCCAGCCTCTATGATTTTCTGACTCCTTGGATAGGCTGGATAATAAAATCAAAGTATCCTATGATGTTAGAGCTTAACGGAGGAGCTTTGAAATACAAAATCCCCAGGACAGAAAGATCATGAGAATCTAACCCAGAACACAGAGTGTCCCAACTAGATAAGCCCTCAGAGCACTGAATTACAGAGCTGGAAGAGAACCCAAAGACTGTCTTACAAATGAGAAAACCGAGGCCTGATATAGGGAAAGGGACACCCAAAGTGACACGGCCATTAAGTGACGTAATTGAGATTCCAAGTCAGGCATCCTGAACCCAAATTTGGTGCTTTTGCTACATCACCTTGTCATTTTAGGATGGGAAAATGTCACTCCTTCCTAATTGTAGCATGCAAAGCACCGTGATTCATGACTGGGAGAAACATTTTAAGCTCCATTATCCTGCCTCTGGTTTCATGGATAACTTTATTCTGAGTCATGAATATTTCAGGAATTTTACAGTCAATCCTATTCTCATTCCCACCAAAAAAAAAAAAAGAAAAGAAAATAACAACCCCTATTATGCTGTGAAAAGAAGCTTATACTGGAGCAGCTAGGTGGTGCAGTGGATAGAGCACCACCGGCCCTGGAGTCAGGAGGACTTGAGTTCAAATCTGGCCTCAGACACTTGAAGCTTACTAGCTGTGTGACCCTGGGCAAGTCACTTAACCCCAATTGCCTCATGAAAGAAAGAAAGAAAGAAAGAAGGAAAGAAAGAAAGAAAGAAAGAAAGAAAGAAAGAAAGAAAGAAAGAAAGAAAGAAAGAAAGAAAGAGAGAAAGAAAGAAAGAAAGAAAGAGAGAAAGAAAGAAAGAAAGAAAGGAGAAAAGAAACTTATGCTTTAGGGAGTAGGGTAGCAAAGAAGTGAGGCGGGGTCAGAAACTCTGTGGTTCCATTATTGCCATTGACCTGGATGTGACACTTCCTTCTTTGAGCCTCAGTTTCCTCGTGTGAAAACAAAGAGGCTGGACTGGATGATCTTTTAAAGTCCCTTCCAACTCTAACTGAGTTTTACAATCCTACCAAACAAATGTTCCAACATCCCTCTTGGCAGTCCCAGCCTCCACTGGAGTGATGTGTTGATGGGGTGGGGTTTGGGTGTTTTAATAAAGAGTTCTATAGTCGGGGCAGCTAGATGGCCCAGTGGATAAAGCACTGGCCCTGGATTCAGAAGGACCTGAGTTCAAATCTGACCTCAGACACTTGACACTTATTAGCTGTGTGACCCTGGGCAAGTCACTTAACCCCAATTGCCTCACCCCCCCCCAAAAAGAGGGAGAGAGTTCTATATCACAGGGCAAGGGAAGAAACACCAGCAGTCCTGACCTCTAATATAGGAATCTGGTTATGGTATCCCCAATGTGGCGCCATCTGGCTCTGCCTGAGCAATGAAGGGAAACTTGCTTCTTCACAAAGAGATCTATTCTATTTCTGGACAGTTCTAGCTATAAAAAAGGGGTTTCCTTAATCTGTCCCCTTTAACTTACAGCATACCACAGAGCTAGAAAGGGTCAGAAAGAATAGCTAAGATAACCTCCTTATTTTATAAATGAGGACACTGAGGCCTAAAGGTTTTGCCGCTTGCCCACAGATAGCCAGGGTTAGACCAGGGATTGTTCTGGTCCTAGGTCTGATGATGAATTTCACCTTGGTGCTGATTGCCCACGTCACAATTGTCAAGCCAGGGAAGGCTGAAAACAATTCTTTCCTAAGTAATAGCTCTGTGAAAATAATCTTGACAAGTGCCTCAATCTTCCACTTCACACTGGCAGCAGAAACTTTACTATCCAGCATTCCTCAGAAAGAAGAAGCTGTAGGATCCAACCACACTGGGCTCGTGGCCACGTTCCCTCAGGCAAAAGTCATGTAGTGGACAGAGCCCTAGATTTGGAATCTGAAGATTTAGGGTCAAGGCTGGGCCATTTTAGAGAAGCCACTTCACCTTTCTGAGACTTGGTTTCCTTAACTATAAAATGAAGCTAATGCCTACCTCACCCCAAAGAGTATAGTGAGAAAAAAAAACAAAAAACACAAGAAAAGTGCACCATAAAGGGTTATAAAAATATTAGTTGTTATTATCATTAGATACTACCAATGGCAGATGATTTCTTCTGAAAGTAGGGTTAAATTTTGCTTCTATGGACTCCACTTTCCTGCTTGACCTCGAGGATTTGTGGTAAAGTAGTTCCTTTTCACCTCTGTTTTTATAGTCATAGCTCAAACTTATATAAAAGACACACTGGGGGCAGCTAGGTGGCGCAGGGGATAAAGCACCGGCCCTGGATTCAGGAGGACCTACCTGAGTTCAAATCCGACCTCAGACACTTGACACTTACTAGCTGTGTGACCTTGGGCAAGCCAGTTAACCCCCATTGCCCCACAACAAACAAACAAACAAAAAAGACACACTAATCCATATCTCTGAGTTAACCATTCCTAGAAGAAACAATTGGGTTCCTTGGATCATGAGGTCATGACCAAGGCACCACCTGGTGGCAGGGTACCCTAAACACAGGTCAAATTCCTATGAGCAATAAGCACCTTTCCAAGTGACCACTAATTCAAATTAGTAAGTATTAACATGTCACTGGAGCCATCTGACTGTAGGGACAAAGCTGGTTCTGCCAAATCCCAAACCCTTGTTGTCAGATCTGAAGCCAGAGTAAAAACAGGGATTCAAAAGGAGACATTTGAACACAAATAGTTCCTACAAGGTGAGGATGCTTAAGAAAGTGGTGCAGTAGAGTCTTGAATTGGGAGTCAGGACCTGGGTTCAAATCTCGGCTAGACCCCTTACTCTCTGTACAAGTCGCATAACCTCTCTGGGGCTGTTTCCTTACTGACAAAATGAAAGATTTGGACTAAATTGCCTACGAGGGGTCTTATATCTATAATCTAGATCCTCCCCCGCAAAAGATCAAGGTAGGAACAGGGCACACAACTACCCTCACAGGGTTCATTGCTCTTTGTTGCCTTGCTACAGGAGGGAGGCCTAACTTGGGGTTGAAGGGTGGTAATAGGACAATAAGCAGAAGGCCTAGATTCTAGTTGCAACTCTGCCACTGACAAACTGTGTGACCTTAAGATAGATCACTTCCACTCTCTACACCTGTTTTCCTACCTAGTAAAGATGTGCCAGAACCAGAAGATCTCAAAGTTCCCTTCTAGCTCAGCCCATTCCAGGATTAGACTGGAAACATGGGATTTATATCCCTGGAACATACTCACCCCCACACTGGGGGAAGAGAAGGGGGAGGGGAGGCAGCGGGGTGTGCCAGATCATCAGAGATTTGTCTCCCAACTCTCTCAAATTCTGTCCCCAGGGAATTTGGAAAATGGCCATTCCTGATCTCTGCTAAACCAGTAGCTTACAGGGAAGTGGCAGAAGGTCATGGGTAAGTGTAATCATTCAGAACGGGCCTTTATAATCAAAGACGTTGTTTTTTAAAAGTTCCACCTCTCTGGGCCAACTGTGTGCCCTAAATGGAATGGGGCTGACTCTTCATTTCAGCATAAGTGTTCTCCCTCAGGGCAGGCTCTAGAGGTTTATTACCCATCAGGGAGGGAGTGGATGTTTTTGACTTTGGACAATTTAGCAGGCACACACACACACACACACACACACGCATATACACATCCCATTCTACCCTAGGGCTCAACACTACCACAAATTCCATTGAGGACCCCAGAGGGTTACTATTTCTAAGAACTTGAAGGACAAGTGTGTCCTTAACAAAGAAAAAATTATTTATATCCCCCATCCCAAATACACACACACACACACACACACACACACATCCCAGAGCAAGAGCCTGGAAAGCTCTTTCTAGCTCTTACAGGCTAGAAATTCCTATGGCATGACCTAGAGTGGGAAGGAACATGGGCTTTGGGATTGCACGGTGCCTGTGAAGTCCTGGAGAGGATGATTAACTTCTGGAAAAGGTAAAAAGGCTTTTTTTTTTCTTTTTCTGGAAGATTTGGGAGCTGTTCAGAGCTTGCTCTGCCTGAGGCTACTAGTGGGCTGAGAACCCTGGGAATGCTTGTGTCTGGAGGGTGGGAAAAATACTTCTGCCTCCTCAGCACACAATCACCAAGTTCTTCCAAGCCCAACCACCAAGAGAGACCCCACGATACTCCAAGTCGGGAAACCTGGCTGCTGCCGAGTCAGGTTGGGGTGGGCCTGGCTCGTGGCCCTGGCTGGCATGATTAAGGCTGATGTCTGAAATAGGTCTGAAGACAGCCAAGCTCTAGTGCTGGCTATACTACTGGGAACTTCTCTTCCCTTTTCCAGACCTCAGTTTCCTATTCTGTAAAATGAAGGGATGTTTGGCTAAATTATTCTAAGCCGTTAGGTATGCTTGGCATTTCTTTGGTGTTTCTCCCTGTAAAAAGTTCAGTCCCCTCCCAGCCATGGTCCTGTTCCAGCATGCTGACTGATTCCAGCATGGCAAGGCGTGGCCTACCTTACTACCTGTGGACACACTGGGGAGTTTGATGAAAGAGGTTTGGAATTAGAAAAGACCTCGGAGGCCATTCAGTACAACTCTTGAATTCCTGAGACCCAGTGACCTTCTCTCTGGGACAAGGAGAATACCCAGAGAAAATCCACTCAACCTGCTTCCAACTCTTCCAAAAAGCCTTCCTTGATTAGCCCAGCCCATAGGGATTTACAAGCAGCAAGTCCAGTGTGAAGAGCATTGGCTCAGGGGGGAGAAGACTTGGATTCAAATCCTGCCTCTAATATTTGCTAACCTTAGGTGAATCACCTAACCTCTCTGGGGATTGGTTTCCTCGTCTACCTGAAAAAATGAGGGGTTAGACTAGATGACTTCTAACACCCCTTCCCATTCTCTATGACCTTCTGACCTCTCCATCCTCTGAATTCCTAATGCACTCAGGATCTATGCTAATCATGACCTTTGGCATATAGGCCCAGCCAGGCCATTACTTTCCAGGGTGACCTTATACTTTTTTTTTTCTACCTCAGGATTTGTTTCCTCCTCTGTAAAATAATGGAGTTAAAACTCTAGCAAAAAAAAAAAAAAAGCATCAGATTTGGAATCATCAGGCTAGAGTTTGAGTCTTGGCTCTGCTATTTAATTATGTGACCTTGGGCAAGTCACATTCCTTTGGCCTCGAGTTTCTTCATCTGTAAAATGGGGGAGTTGAATGAGAAGTACGTGGTCCCTTCCAGATCTAACAGTTGATGAATCTACTGCACTGGTTCAACAACTGAGTCTTTAAACTTTGTGTTGCCTTGTATTCTTGGTCATCTTGTTATCTCTCCTCTACTAGATTCCTGAAGGGAAGGAGCTATATCTCATTGATCTCTGTACCCCTCCCCCAGTCTGTTCCTGATCCTTCCCACCACCCCCCAGAGTACAGGCCAGGACCTTGCACACAGTAGGCACTCAGTAAATATTTCTCTGATCAGTTGACTAACTGATGAACTTTGCCCCTTTTCCAACAATGCCTGGGGATCCCAGATATATCCTGGCCACAACTTGGACAACTCCTTGCCCATTGCCCAGTTCCCTAAGGTGTCCACCTTAGTTCTCCACAGTGCAAACACTCCTGCTGCAATGAGACCAAAGTGAACACACACACACACACACACACACACACACACACACACACACACACGGCAAGCCACGGCAAGCCTCACTTAGTCATTAGGAAACAAAACCAGTTGGTTTCTTGCTTCGGAAATTGGTGTGGCACAAGCACACAGACACACAGAGAGCCATAGCTCCAATGTGCCTTGTGCCAACTGCTAGAGGGTGGTCCCACTTGGCTTTGAGATTCTCCCCTCAATGCTCTACCCTTCTCTTTTGGAGAAAGGGATTTGATTAAAACCAATGGGGAATGTTCTATTTTTGGAGAAAGCACAGCCCTTGTCTGGTAGGCCCTAACTGGACTGGAATAACAGGCCCACCACACCATAGGCCGTGGCATTCACACCACCCCAGGATACTGACCTCCAACCACACCCAGGCCATGTGCATGCAAAAGGCTTCTCGCCCGTGTGTCTCCGTAGATGGGCCTTTAGGTGACTACTCTTGGTATACATCTTGGTACAGCCAGGAAAAGTACATTTGTGCATTTTAATGAGTTCCGCTGCTGGGTTCTTTGGAAACTTCTGGCCTACCAGGATCCCTGCGGGGCCCGGCACCATGCCACCGGGCCCAATGGGCTTGGCCGCGATGGGGACTGGGGCGATGCGTACAAACTTGGAAGGCAAGTTCAAGTTGGAGGACTGGACAATCTGTGGCACCAGCGCAAAGGTTTGCCCCTGGATGTTGACGAGTAGCTGGGCGATTTTGATGTTGTCTGGGTTCTGGCCTGGAGAACTGGGGCCCGTGCTTGCCTCTTGTTTGATCTGCATGGGCTGGATCTGCAGGATGACAGGGAATCCGCCCTCTGTGGCCGCTGGACTATTGGAACCGTGGGCCCCTTCCGCGGAGCTGCCAGACTGGGGGGCTTTACTTTCTTTCAAGCCGCCCCCAGGCAAGATGTGGTCTTTATGCTGCCCAGAAGAGAGCTGGTTACAAACCCGAAGGTCCTTGGTCCCATTCTCAGGCCCTTCCTTGAGCTCCAGCTCCATATTTTCCTCTAGGAACTCTTCGATCTCCTCCAAGGTGGGCTGGAACAGCCCCATGTCTTCTGGGTCGGGGAACCGGAAATGCTCCTCCTTCACCATGGGCTGGCACCGCCGCCAGTCCCACCAGGCCACGGGGCTGCCCCCCAGCGTGGCCTGGGATAGCAGGTAGTCTAAGATGCTGTCCTGGCCCTCGAGGCTTGATGTGCTCCCATAGCTGGAGCCGAGCACCTGCGAGTCAGGGCTGGAGCAGGAGCAGAAGCTGGAAGAGTCGCTATCATCTTCTGACAGCGGGGAGGGCAGCATGTGGTACGCCCGCCCGCCAGCCGGCATGTCCCCCAGGTAACCAATGGGGAACTTGGTGGTTGAGAAAGACTCCCCCACCGGGAGCAAGTGATCCACCATCCCTAGAGCAATGCTTCCTAGATGCCCACCAGCATATACCAAGAGGTCCCAAGGCCAGATGGAAACCTGCAGAGAAGAGACAAAGAGGCAGAGAAGTCAGGCTGCAGTTCTAAGTGCTTCCTCAGGCAAGCCCTGGGGGGAGGGGGGGAGGAGGAGGAGGAGGAGGCAGGCTGGGAGTTCAAACATTGCCCCATGCTCAACCAAAGCTCTATCACTGCCGGATTGTGTCTGCCTAAGCATTTTCCAAGATTGCACCACCTGTTTGCAAAAGAGCCCTTTCCAAAAGCATTTCACAACTCTGTGCCGGTTGGGCTGCAGACAACAGCTCCTTCCCAGAATTCTCCGGGAAAGGGGAAAGGTACAATGAATATGCAGAATATACTGTCACACAAAATGTCTGGGGGAAAGGTACATCCTGGTAGACCCTATTCTATCTGACCTAGGATCACAGAGAGCTTAGATTCCATGCCTGCAAGGCCAGCCCAAGGGAATGCAGGAATCTTCACAGTATCCTCAACATGGAAGTAAAAAGGATGGATTTGCGGCAGCTAGGTGATGCAGTGGATAAAGCACTGGCCTTGGATTCAGGAGGATCTGAGTTCGAATCCGACCTCAGACACTTGACACTAGCTGTGTGACCCTGGGCAAGTCACTTAATCCTCATTGCCCCACAGAAAAAAATTTTAAAAAAAAATAAAAAACAAAGGATGGATTTGGGAGCTGGCCCCAACCTCACAAATGAGGCACCTTTCCAATGGGAATTAATGTAAAATAGAGAGAGTGAAGAAGCCTAGGTTCTACTCCCAGGAAGGTCACTAATCTTAAACGAAGCTCTTTCTCTGGACCACACATACCCCTTCTGCAGAATAAGAAGGCTGGACTGGAATTCAGGGGCTCTTAACCTGGATGGGTAAACTCACGTTTTATACATGTATTTCAGTAGCTGCATTTCCCTAAAATTGATTTCCTTTGTAGTCTTCTGTATTTTCTTTTATGTATTTAAAAACATTCTGAGAAGAGGTCCACAGGCCGATGAGGTCCATGATACCAATAAATAGAAAAAAGTGGCACTGAATGATCTCTAAGGTCCCTTCTCATTCCAACCCTCTGTGAGCATTCTGCTATCCTATAATAGTCCACTATTGATCAGGGCCATAATCCCTCCCACTGACAGCCATTTTGCTAGTGGCCTGACACAGGGTTGGCTTTTCTCCACTCTATATAGAGTCAACAATAACCAGCTTGGTCAGAAGTGCTACTTCTCAGAGGAACTTTGCCCCTTCAAAAGTATTGCAGCTGTCTTGTTTATCAAGACTAGAATGGGGGTGGGGAGGGGTGATGGGGAAAGGGGAATGCATTTCATCTGTGTCCAAAGCTTCTAAGGTTACCCGCCTTTGGCTCCACACACATGAAATTTGTACTGTACAATGGAAAGTGACAAAGCCTCCTTCATCAGTCATAACAAGCATCCTAATGAGCTGTTTCCAAAGGAGAAGGATGGAAGATTTAGGCCCACAAATAGTGGGAACACCCCTGAACCAGGATTCAAAAGACTTAGACTTGAGTTTCAATACTGAATAACTGGGGGACCTTGGGTAAGTCACTTCCCATCTCTAGTCTCCTCCTTAAAACGAGGGTGATGATACTTGTACAATCTAATAGGACTACTATAAGGACAGTGATTTCTAAAACCTAAAGAGCTATCAAAGTGTCACTTGTTAGAATTATCTGAGGTGCCATCAGGTCTCTAGACTTTATCTCTCGGTGAGATAGAAGCAAGTCACCTTCCCCACCCCCACCCCCACCCAGCCCCAGCCCCTGCCCCAGGACAACTCAAAAGTATTTGTAAGCATCTTGGTGGCAACCCTCATGACCAATATGAAATATGTCCAGAATGGAATCTGGGGCTACTTCTCACTTATAGGAACCCAGGTCAGGCCTTCCTGGCATCCTGTTCCTCTTCAAAGCCAATGTCCTCCAATTTACAAAGAAAGTCCCCAAATCCCAGATTGCCAGAGCCAGGGAGGACCTTAGAACATAAACTGTTAAGAGTTTGGAGAACGGGGTTGGAACCACAGAATGCCAGCACCGGAAGGGACCACAGACATCATTTCATTCAAACCCACCATAGTCATGGCACATAGTCTAATTTTAGATGAGTGGAATGAAGAGCTAAAATGAGTGGCTGTGTTCATAGAATCCTAGCTTCCGATTCACCCAGGGCAAATCTCTCATTTGACGCATGTGGAAACTGAGGCCTAGAAAGTTTAACCAGAATTGCCCAAGGTCACCAGGCTCACAGCTGGGATAGACTTCAAACTCAGGATCTCTGAGGCCAGATGCAGTCTACTTTCCAATATGTCCCCATGCCTCTCATTACAACTATCGTGGATGTAGGGCATTCAAGTCTGCAGAGCCCTCTTCTTGTGATTGCCCCATAGAGTAGGCATGGCAAGGATTATCACCTCCGCTTTACAGATACAGGTTTAGGGAACTACTTCCTCAGGGGTGACACACAGGACAGGTCAACATCCAAGCTGCTACACCAATAGCTATGCCACACTGCTCTTTCTTAATCATTTTGCCCATCCAATCTCATCTATCCTTCGGGTATTGGAAATTGGATTTCCAAGATTGGTTCTGCCACTAATGAGCTGCATGACTGTGGGAAAAGTCATGCCCTGACTTAGTTTACCGGTCTGAAGAATAGCCAAATGGCCTCTAGGGTCCCTTCTATATCAGACATTCTATCATTCTAGATTCCCAACCTTTCTGTTATTGTGATGATTATTATTAATATTATGATTACTGATACAGGCAAGGCCCTTAAACTCCCTTCATCTCAGTTTGCTCATCCGGACAATGGGTTGGTTGATACGGACCTCCCCAGGCACCACTACAACCAGTCTCAACTTAAAAAAGTAGACTAATAAGAATCTGATGCACAGGGCTGATTCTGGTGTGGGTTAACCCCCAAATCTCTAACACACCTAGAAAAGAGACAGGACTGAGCACAAAGGAGTACTGAGAGGGTTTAGAAGTAGACAGAGATCATTTACTCAAACAACAGGACCCATGGATGGAAATCGGGAACTTAAAGATCATCTAGTCCAACACCCCCCCACACACACACACCACACACACCACACACACACACACACACACACATATTCAAAGGAGGAAACTGAGGCCCAGTGGGTAAGGTGATTTACTCAAGGTCATACACATGGTAAGGGGGAGGGTAGAAATTGCCTCAGACTTCAAAAGGAGCATTCTTTCCATTGATCTGTGACATGCTAAGTGATGGGATTTGAACCCAGGTACTGCATCCCAGGGCCTAAGGAGTCTCTACTACTCAAGAAGGACCCACAAATTCAACAAATTACTTGAATGGCTCTGCCTCTCTCCACAAAACCCTGATGTTGGCTCAAATGACAAAACCCTGACATTGGCCCAAATGAGATGTTGGGGCCCAAGAAAAATTTAATCAGTTCGCAGATGGAAACAATACACAGGCTTTAAAAACAAAAAGGCTCAACAAAATTTGAGAGTTGTTTTGTTTTGTTTTGAGGTCTGCGAATGCTCACAGAAATGGGAGTTGGAAAGTAGAGAGTCCTTCGGAGAACTTTCTTGTTATACTGTCCTTGGGCTCTATCCCAGTCTCTAGGTAATGCCACCACACTGGACCGCTGTCACATTTTAAGGTCCCGACCTCATAAAATACTGTGTGGCCCAGTGGGCACAGCTATCTCTGGGTTGAAAACATATTCTTTTAATCAATCTTTTAAAATGAGATGGGCCCTTTGCAAATAAAGATTGGTATAGAAACAAAAGCTAATGATAAACATTGAAAAGGAAACAATTAGCCTTCTTGTTGGCCCCTGGGCAAGTGGAGTAAAGTAAGCTTGGATTGGAAAGCCTGCCTTCAACTTCCCAATCAAGCTGATTTACCTATCTTGGCCTGAGTTTCTTTCTCTGAAAAATAATGAGGTGGGACTAGATGATCTCTACAATTTCATCTGGTTCTTAATCCCATCCATGTTCCTAATACCTTTGAACAGCAGGTCACCCATGATAGTAGATCAATCTCTTGTGTCCATGAAGCTTGTGGGCTCATTGGCAGTACTAGGAACACTTGAACATGTAGGAAGAATGAAATGAGGACTAACAACAACTTTCCTGAAATTCAATTATCATTTACCTACTAAGTGCTTGGCTGGTCATGAACATCAGATGGTATGAGAGAGAAGAGAGGAGATAGTCATCTTCACAGTAGAGTAGAAGGGCACTGGCCTTGAAGACCTGGATTCAAATCCTACCTCGAAAATTCACTTACCTTTGTGATCTTGGGCAATCTATCAATGAACAATTGTTAGAAGGAAAGTTAAAAAGTGTCTCCGTCCTTAAAGAACAGGCATTGTAATAATGAGGCATATACAATCTATATACAGAGTCGATAGAAGGTGGGCAGCTAGGTGGCAATATGGATAGAGTGCTGGGCCTGGAATCAGGAAGACCTGAATTCAAATCTGAGACCAGACACTTACTAGCTGTACAACCCTGGGCAGGTCACTTCACCCTGTTTGCCTCAGTTTCCTCATCTGTGAAATGAGCTGGAGAAGTAAATGGCAAAACCACTCCAGTATCTTTACCAAAAAAACAAAACAAAACCAAATGGGGTCATGAACAGTTGGACACAACTGAAAAACAACTGAACAGATAGAAGGTATTATGGAAGGATGGCACTAGTGGCTGGAGGGTGGAAAAGGGCATATTGTAGGAGTGGGGATTTTGTGCTGAGTCTTGAACGAAGTCAGGGAAGCCAAGAAGGGGAGATGATGTGCCTGAGTATTCCAAAGCAAAGGCCGGGAGACAGAAACTTGTCTGAGCCTCAGTTTCCTGATCTGTAAAATGAAAAGATGCCCATGAGGTACCATCCTGCTGTTGATCCATGACTTATGACTTATTACTTAAGAAAGTAAATAACATATGACATAACATGACCAAATGTTATATATGCATTGTAAAGACCAACTGCCATTGGGTAAACCAGAAGAGAAAACTATTTACTCTTCACTAGAAGAGAAGCTCAATAGTTAAATGAGTTATAGAATGAGAGCCAGGACAACTAAGTTTTAGTCCTCACCACTAAGGTCAGGACATGAACTTTCTGTGTGACCTTGGACAAGTCACTTAACCCAAAATCACTGAGCCTAAAGGGAATTCACAAAATGCATCTAATTTAACCTTTATGTATTCCCTAAGAAAGTGAGATTTGAACTGGGCCTTGTAGGACTCAATAGGAGGAGCAGAGAAGACATTGCCCAAGGAAGGCAACAAGAATAATCAAAGACAACTCTGGAGGGACAGATGAGACCTTGGATACCAGCCTAAAAAGTTCCGGTCTGAGGCAGTGGGGACCAATGGTCAGTTTGCGAATGGGGGAATGCCAAGCTGAAAAGGGAAATCGCAGATCAAGGTGGTGTCACAAAATGCAGGATTGTATCACGGGGGAGGGAGAGAGACTAAAGGAAAGGGAAATCAATTAGGAGGTGGGAGACTTTCCTTCATATTTAAAAGGAAATACAAATTACTTTCTTAGATTCAACTGTTAGAGCTTGGAGTTTGTGCCAGAAGACAGGTAGGGGAGTTACGACATATCCCTCCAGGGAAGAGCTCCTACTGATTCTCTAGTTCAGTGCTCCATTCTACAGAGGAGAAAACAGCTTCAGAGAGGTTGCTTGCCCACAGCAAAGCCTAGGCTTGCAAACCCAGGTCTCTGGGCATTTGGGCCCCTTCCTTTTTTCAGGAACCACAGCTTCTTTCCTATCCAAGGCATAATCCCCAAACTTTCCCTAATGGTTCCTTCAGGCAAGACACGATTATGGGGGTGGGGGTGGGAGAGGATGCGGTAGATGTTAAGCCACAGGACCTGTATGGAAGGTGGAATTTATAATCAAAAGTAGCTCAGGCCAAAAGCTTACCATTAGGTTCATAGGAAAATTCAGCGTGGAGAGGGGGGAGGAAGAAGTCTGATTTCCTTACAAAATAAGAGTCTCTAATCAACTTTGGTCCCAGATGCCAAAAAGCACGGTAGGTCCCACACACAGCATTAGCACCTACATTTCAGCAACATCTCACCCTTCAGAAAACTGGCCTGCTGCCTGGCTTCTTGAGTAATCAGAAGTCCTCCACAACTGTAAATAAGCCCTTTTCCCCCTGATTTATTTTTTTTGGGGGGGGGGTAGAATTTCATTAATACCCATACATCCCAGCCGGTCCAAAACACAGGCGGCACTTCCTTCCTGGGGACTTCACCAAATCGTGCCTGCGTTCAGAAGGCATGACATGACCGGTCTTCTTAGAAGCTGCATTTTAAGAAGAAATCCATTTCAGCCCTCTACGATGAGGGCTGGAGGGGAAGGCAGGGTCAGGCTAGTGTTGGGTTCCTAATCCACAGGGGGCTGGGGGGGGGGGGGCGGGGGGAGGTGTTCAGGCTTCTTGCCGGGCTTGTCAGGGCCCCGGGATCCCCATTCGCTAGGGTCTGGGAAAGAGAGGAAGATTTGGAGGCAGAGAAGGGAGGGGCTCAACAGCTCTGGGCTCCCTTTGAACTTCGCCACCTCTTGTTTGTCAGTAGGGTTGGAAACACTCTGGGACAGATCCTGCTCCGGAGTCATTATGCAAGATGAATGCCCGTTCCCTTTGCCCCCAGCATTCGCTGGGGCCCCCAGGCATTCAGCCACAGAGCACAAGGCGGCTCCAGGCATTTCTATGCTAATGTCCCGGGCCTGAATGGGTCTCGCACAGAATGTGCCCCGCGATTCAAGGCATGGGAGAGAGGAGGAGGGGGAAAAGGGGGGGAGGGGGAAGGGGGGGACTGCGTTTCTCAGCCACTGAGACACGAGTTATTTTTAAAGGTTGCTACAGAGCACCTGAGGGCTGTGTGTGTGTGTGCGTGTGTGTGTGTGTGAGTGTGAGTGTGTTTTTCCCTTTCCCACTCCCTGAATAAACATCTCGAAATGTCTACGGTATGTGTCAATTACACCTTGTTCAGCGCTGGGCCCGAAGCTCTGAATGGTTCCGATCGAGATGGCGCATAACCAAATGCTGGCTGTTGCTGTGTCCAGCCCCCCCCCCCCTTCCTTCCACCCTCTTCTTTTTTTTCCTTGATCCCAAAGAGCTGAGGATGACCGACAGTAACCCTGCCTCTCTCCGCTTCTCCTGTCAACAGAACCAAAACAGCTAGCCAAGCACACGCGAGGCGACCTGCACCCACTGACTCTTTCGCCTCCAGCCCCCAGTTCCCCGACCCCTTCTCTCCAAAACAACCCAGCTGCGGCGTTCCCGCAACCCCACGATTCCAATCCGCGGGCCGCCTGCCAACCTGCCATCTGGAGAAGTTTAGTGTGAAGGGTTCCCCTCCCTTCCCCCCCCCCCGACTAAAAGCGGGTTCCTCTAGTTGCTCCTCCTTCGCCCCGGTCTGCACCCAGAACACCGACCCTAGGAGCTGGGCACTTGGATCCCTCGAGTCGCTGCCATCTGGCCCCCAGCGCACCCATCCCCATCCCCGCAACCTGGACACACAAACAGCTAAGGGCCGCATTCCTGCGCAGCGCCCCCTTTCTTGCCCAGGCTGCGGGCACCCAATCTCCCAGCCCCGACTGACTAGAGGGCTCGGTCTGCTAGGGAGGTGAGGCACCTGGCCCCGGCCCGGCCCCCAAACCTCAGCTGGGCCAGGACAGTGGCCGGGAGTCCCGGTAGGCAGGCGCTTGGCCTTGCCTGGCTTGTTTACGCCAAAAGCCCACCTCCGGGAGGGCCGACCGGCCGGAGCTCAAAGGCCATCTTCCTTCCCCGCCCCGGGCCCATATGGCTGTAAAAACGTCGGCTACTTCCCACGGAAAGCGTCGTTAGCTCGGTTCGGCTGGTCCCGAGGATCAGACCGACCTCCAGGGCTAAGCCCCCTCGGGTTGGCTCCTACCCTCATCTACCCACCAGCGGAGATCGAGACCTAGACCACCAGCCCAGGGACACAGAGACCAGGAACCCCACTCCAACACGTCACCCAAAGAGAGGCACAAGCTCACGGAAAGACACACTGGCACACATACCCGTAACAGAGACACGCAGACACACTCGGGCACACAAACACGTAACGGAGACACGCAGACACACAGGGGCACACAAACACGTAACGGACACACACGCCGAGCTAGTGACACAAACACATAACAGACACATGCAAAGACACACAAACATGTAGACACACTCAGTCACACAAACACGTAAAGGCAAACACACAAGGACACACCAACACGTAGACCCAGAAGCTAATGTACACACGTAGACAGAAATACAGATTCACGCGGACATTCGATTTCTGGGGCCACACGTCCCAGCTGGTTCCCGCACGCATATACCCTCCAATTAAGCAGGTCCCATTAATATTCCCCTCGCTTCCTTGCCCCCCCATCCGATGTCCGTCTCCCCAATATGATCCCACCCTCTCCCCTTGTCCCCCCCCCCAAAAAAAACATCTTACCTGAACTTTCCGCACCGGGAGAATTTTAAGGAATTAGAGAAGTCAAATTGGAGCTTAGCGCAGGGAGGGGATGCACCCCAAAAAAGGGGGGTCCACCAATCCAATTCCAAATCCGCGGGAGCTCCTTTTTGGATGGAAAAAAACAACACACCACCCCCCCCCCCAAAAGGGGAAAAAACAGAAAACCAATCCCGCCTAAGGGTTATGAAATGAGCAACTTTGCGGGAGAGCCGAGCAGAGCCGGGCCCGGTGTCCTTGAACGAGAGCGAGCAGGCTCGCTCGGGCGGGGCGCAGAGAGGCAGGCGGGCAGGCGGGCAGGCGGGCAGGCGGGCGGCCCGAGAGGCAGGCGGGCGGGCGGCCGAGGAGGCGGGCGGCCGTGCAAGGGCAGCAGCCGGCGCTGCTGATGTGTCCTTTAGCCGAGCGAGAGTAGTACTATATGGCCGTCACATGACCGCGGGGAGGCTAGCCCTGGGAACGCAGGGGAAGGCTTGGAGGAGGCTCGGCCCCAGCGAGCCGGCCCATTGGCCGCCGCCGCCGGGAGGGGGCCGGCCCGCGGGCCAGGCGTCAGTGCCCGAGCTGGGCGGCCCCGCGCGCTCGCGCTTTCGTCCTGCTCCCGGCCCCTCCGTCCTCTCGGCGTCCCTGCGCCTCTGGTGCTCCGGGGTGGTGGAGGAGCCGAGGCTCCCGGGGCTCAGCGAGGCCACGCACACTTTTGGCCTGGGAACCTCTGCCGGAGCTGGGAGAGCCAAGCGGTCGCGTGGGATTTGGCTCTGCTCAGAAGCGTGAATGAGCCCCACGGAAAGCTGAGGATGGAGGACGCGCGTGCACGTGGGTCTGGGGGTGCGCGCGCGTGAGCCTGGCGGCTCCTGGCCCAGTCTCGGCCACCCGCGGAGCTAAGCACGGGTCAGCATCCTATGGATCTTACTAGTTCCCTGCCTCTCCTGCAGCCCCGACACCTCGGGTGGAATGGGAGGATTTCAAGAGTATCAGTCCAGTTACAACCTATATCTTGATGAACGGCAATCAATCAATAAAGATTTATCAAGCGCCTACTGTGTTCCAAGTGCTGTGCTAAGGGCTTTATAATTATCTCATCTGATCCTCACAACAGCCCTGGGATGCAGGTGCTATTTATGCGTTATACAGATTATATAGTAAGTGCGTTTTATAGATAAGGAAACTGAGGCAAACATGTGAAGTGATTAGCCCATGGTCGCTATGCAATCAATGAACATTTATTAGGGTACTATGTGGGAGGCACTGTGCTGAGTGTAAGATACAAAAGAGCTAAAATTCAGTCCCTGTCCTCAAGAAGCTTACAATCTAATGGGGGAGACTATGCAAACAAATATAGACCAAGTAAGCTATATATACAGTACAAGATAAGTAGGAAATAACAGAGAGAATGGGCTAGATTTAAGCGTTAAAGATGGGGTTTTAGTTGGGACTTAAAAGGAAGCCAGAGAGGTTAACATTCATAGAGGAGAGAGAGAGTATTTCAGGCACTTGGAACAGTCAGAAAAAAAAGGACCCATGGAGATCCATTTCATTAAAGAGTGGGCAGAATGTGTGGCTTCTCTGTCTTCCCCAAACACCTTTTAGGTTTAGGATGGTGAATTCTGGAAAGGACCTGAAATTTTGAAGGAAGCCTTAGTCAATTCAACTCAACAAATATTTACTGAGAAAAGCAAAGGTGTATGCTTGGCTCCTGGGGGATACAGATTAATAAAGACAGCGTTTGCCCTCAGGGAGTTTAAATAGGGAAATTAAGATCTGTCCACAAATAACTTACAGGATCATAGACTGAAAACTGGAAGGGGCCTGGGAAGTCATCTTGTGCAATCCTTCACTTTCCCGAGGAGGAAACTAAGGTCATATAACTTACCCAAGGTCACAAAGATAGTAAGTACTACAACATGAATTTTTGAACCTGGGTCCTCTGATTCTGGATCCAGGGCTCTTTCTGCCAACTAACCCCTTCATTTTATAGAGGAAAAAAAAAGTGCAAGACATTGTAGTAAGAAGGAGAGGGTACAGTAAGAGAGGTTGAAAAGAAAGAGTCACTGAGCTCAAAGTAGGAAGGGGTGGCATCAAATTTGGTTGGGGAACTCAGGAGAGAGGTAATGAATGGAAGACTCCCCTAGGAGTCCTAATGCTAGGCTTTTATCTGTTCTATGAGTTCACAAAAGAGGCAATATGGCACCATAGATGGAAGGATAATCTTATTTTGGAAGAACTGGATTAAAGTGCTGATTCTGATATATAGTAGAAGGGAGAGAGACAGAGACAGAGAGGGAAGGAGGGAGGGAGGGAAGGGAAGAGAGAAAAACAGAGAGAGAGAGAGAGAGAGAGAGAGAGGATTTCATTATCTTCACCTTGCCTAAGGTTTGGTTCTGGTGGAAGAACTAAGACAGGAACCCATTAAGGGAACCCTTTTTGTCATAGCACATAGGTAGCTCTCCAAACCTTGTGCTGGATTTAGAAGTAAGGACATTAAGATTCTAGATCTGATTTTTCTATTAGAACCCAATCCTGTGTCCTCAGGCAATTCAGGACACTTCTCTGGATTTCAGGTTCCCCCTTTACAAGATGGGAATGATGAAATAATATTATTATATTATCTGATTTTATAATAATATGATTTAGGAATTTGAAGCCAGACAACAACTACAATTTCAATCCCTGGCCTCTTGGGTTAATGCCCTTTCCACTCTAACACAGTGTTCTTTCCATGTTAGGTAGGTAAAGAGATGTGCCAGCAGGAAGGGATTTCCCACAGCTGGAAGAGTTCTCTCCCTTGTGCTGATTTTATGGCTTTTAATACTTTCTTATCTCCCCCTTCTAGGCTATAAATGCCTTGAGATTAGGAAATCAATAGGCATTAGTCATCTCCCAGGACCTTTTTTTCCCCCCACGTACACAAATATACACAGTATCTGTGATTTCCCTAGCATGAAGGAAGTCCCATTGTGGGAACTCTCTCCACCAATGAAAATTATAATTGTAGAATTGGAAGGGACCTTAGAGGTCACCTGGTCCCTCCCCCTTGTTTTACAGATGAGGAAACTGAGGCCCAGAGAGATTGTCCAAGGTCACATAGTGACACAAAATGACATGTAAGTAACAAAGCAGAAGTGGATAGGTCCTCAGGAAGTGGCTGAAGCACCTAGAGCCTCTTCCTGGATCTCATAGCTAGGAAGAGTCTGGTCTTTCTGACTTGTCTGTACATAATAAATGACCTTTCTTACCTCACTGAAGGACCTCAGGTGGGAAAAGGCAATAATCTCCTGGAATACTTTCTGGAACCTACTTTCAGACATTTGTTCACATAAGATGACAGGATTTAAAGCTCAGAGATAAGCTTAGAGATAACAAAACTGAAGCCCAGAGGAGTGAAGTCATTTGCCTAAATTCACAGAGGAAGCAAGTGACAAGAGACAGGATTTGAACATGAGTCTTTTGACTCCAAAGCCAGCATTCTTCCTCCTCTAGTGGAATGCCTTCTTCCATAGGTGAATTGTTGAGAGGGCTCTGTCTGGGCCCCTCCTCTGCATTGATTTCACTCTTCTACCTCTCACACTTATTAATGTTCTCATCCTTCCTAAAATTAAACCCTCCAGTCCATGAGAACAGAACTTGTGTAAGATCTATTTCTATACACCTTGCATCTGGCACAGTGCTTTGACACAACCAACTATTAATAAATGATGAATGAATGGATGAATGTCCATTTATTAATCACTTACTGTGTTCCAAGCATGGCAATAAGTGCTAAGAATACAAATAGCAAGAAAAAAATTAAAGCCTCAAAGAGCCCACACTGTAATTCGGGAAGATGACACATAAAAGGAAGCTTAGCTTAGGTCAGAGGGGAAGGCCCAGAGGTGTGCAGGACTGAGTCTGAAAGCACTGATTGTTAAATTGTCAGTGTGAGCATTTACACCTGAGAAATCAACAGTTACCCCAAATCAGGGCTTAATCTATTGTTTTCTTGATAATTTAGACCTAATAAAGTGTTAATAATGCAAATTAAATTTTTACATGATTGTACATGTATAACCTATATCAGATTGCTTATTATTCAAAAATGACGCAGGTCTGCATACATTATTTTCCCCAGAGATCTCAGTTGGTGAACTTTAAACATTTTCCAATATATCACTGCAAACACCCTAAGGGTGGCATACTGGAGTGAATGGCAAGGCCCAGGGGTGCTTAAGCTAATCAGTAACAGTGCCAGATGTCTTGGGGGTATAGAGACAAAGCAGATGGTAAAACTGGGAAAACCTTAGGAAGTGAGTCTGTTGGTCCTCCATATCACCGGAAAGAAAAGAATTAAAAACTCCCATCTCATCCAAGCCATGTGAGAAGACAAGCAACCTCAGAATGGATCCTAGGACAGCCTAGAGAAGAACAAGAGAGTAAAGGGGTTCCCCCAGCCCCATGGCCTATCCCTTAGCTGTCCAATGGATTTTTCACAGAGGTGGTTCTGTGAGCACAGGTTACTATTAGTACCACTGCTGCTGCTGCTACCACCACCACCACCACTACTACCACAAAATATATAAATAAACAAAGTAATTAACAAATGAATCAATGAATGAATAATGATCTTGAGAATTCAAATAAATTGTACTAGAACTGGAGCATTATGACAGACTAGGCTGCTGCCCATAATCATCTGGCTATTGCCTTGATCCATAAACATTTTTTTTTTGCAGGGCAATGGGGGTTAAGTGACTTGCCCAGGGTCACACAGCTAGTAAGTGTCAAGAGTCTGTGGTCAAATTTGAACTCAGGTACTCCTGAATCCAGGGCTGGTGCTTTATCCACTGCACCACCTAGCTGTCCCCATCCATAAACATTTTGAAAAGGTATTTTAATTTATGTCACCAGACTAAATCCTCAACATGCCATGTTGAGCTATGTGAAATAAAAAACTTCAAATATAGTGCCCCGGTAGAAGAAATCAAAATTATGTGGCAATGGGATGAGGTATATAATATCCTTGTTATCCTTCCTATTGTTGGAATTGTGCCAAAGATGCTTTCAAGTGAGCCTGCAAAAGATGAGCTTCCATCCCAATACTTTTATCCAATAGCCAAAACAATCAGTCACTTTACCCATCTGCACAATGCTCCACAGAATACGAACTATAAAAGAATGATATCAGGAGAACACTTGTCTAGGACCATTTCTATTTAACGCCAAGGACAAGATGAGAACAAGATAATAACCATGCCATTTGCATTGAGCTTTAAAAGGTTGGCCAGCCTAGACTTTCCATCTCTCCAGGATGGAAATTAGTGCCCTCTGCAGGATTTTGAGGACCTATAACTCACCCATATCCTGTTCTGAAGCTGGGTCAGCACAACCTGTGAATCTGCCTTACCTGAAAGAACACTGAAGGGCTGGGGTGGTGCTTGCCCAAAAAAAGTATAGGGAATCCTAGATTCATATAATCAAAATGTTACACTTAGAGTAACAGTATAGTGTCATTGTTGTTTATTCGTTTCAGACTCTTTGGGACCCCATTTAGGGTTTTCTTGACAAAGATATTGGAGTGCGGGGCAGCTAGGTGGCACAGTGGATAAAGCACCAGCCCTGGATTCAGGAGGACCTAAGTTCAAATCTGACCTCAGACACTTGACACTTACTAGCTGTGTGACCCTGGGCAAGTCACTTAACCCCAATTGCCCCACAAAAAACAAAAAACAAAACAAAGATATTGGAGTGGCATACTATTTCCTTCTATAAATGAAGAAACTGAGGCAAACAGAGTTAAGTGACTTGCCCAGCTAGCAAGTGTCCAAGGCCAGATTTGAACACATGACTCTTTATGACTCACACACAAACAGGGCACCCATAACACACACACACACACACACACACACACATCCAAGATAGCTACCATATCCTCCCAACCCCACCCCAAGTCTTTTCTTCTCCAAGCTAAATATGCATGGTTCCTTCAAACTGTCCTCATATGACCTGAGCCCACGGCCCTTTACCTTCCTCTCATCTGGACACGCTCTAGCTTCTCAATATCCTTCTTAAACCTATATAATGCCTAGAACAGGGCATAGTATTCCAGATGATGAAGGCAGATAGAGAGGGACTGTTATCTCTCTCTTCTGAGAAGCTACTCCTCTTTTAATGTAGCCCAAATTGTCGTTAACTTTTCTAACTGCTGACTCGTATTGAGCTTTCAGTCCATTAAAATCCCCAAATCTTTTTTTGAAATGCTTTCTCATCATCCAAGGCCCCCACCTTGAGCTGGTTTGTGTGCATGTGTGAGTGTGTGTGTGTGTGTGTGTGTGTGTGTGTGTGGTGTGCTTGCACGCGCACCTAAGTATGACTTTACATTTTTGCTTATTGAATTTTCTCCTTTTAGATTCTGCCCAATGAGCCAGCCTGTCAAACTCCTCTTAGATCTTCACTCTGTCATCTCTGTTAGTGATCCTTCCCAGCTTTAAAACATAAGTAAATTTGATCAGCGTATGACATCTATGCTTTTATGCAACTCATTCATAAAAATGTTAAACAGCCCAGGGCCAAGCACAGATCCCTGAAGTCCTCAACTAATGTCCTAATAGCCCTCTGGGATATAATTTATCTGGGCCAGAGACGTAAATTGACTTTAAACCCTTGGGTGCTCCTGTATTATTTCCTTAAAAATCTTGGGCTGCATTTCCCTCTGGGTGATGTTATTCCTACTCTTTCCAATTTGAGCACCAAGCTTTTCGCTTGAAAAAAAAATAGTTTTACCTTCTCTCTGCCCTCCATTAATATCCCATCCTTTCCCTCAAGCAGAGGACCTATTCCCTCTTTTTTCTTGATCCACACACAGTTACCAAAACCCTTTTTTGCCATTCTGAGCTCATTCTACCCTTTGGTCCTCCTGACATTGTGTTTATCGATTCATGCTTCATTTTTATTGTCCTCACGACCTTGTTTAGATCACTCCTTTCAAGTTTTGTACCTGTGCCTTTAAAACTCTGAATTCATTCAGTGATCATAAAGTCACCAAAATTCTAGAGTTTGGAAGTTGTTTTGTATAATTTCTTGCTCATTGGAGATGTCTCCCTAACAAGTCATCATCTGCTCTTTGTGTAAATGTCCCCAGTGACTGGATTACTTGCAATTTCACAATGCAGCCTAGTCCACTTATGAGCAGCCCTCATTGTTAGGAAGTTCCTCTAGGTGAGCCAAAATCTGCATCAATATAATTCTGACAACTCCTCCACCATCCAAATTAGACCTAGTTCTCTCCCTGTGGAGTTAGATAGAATAAATGTAGTCCCACTGCCGTCGTGGTGGTTAGCCAAAAGAAATCCTCAGACTATCTCTGAGAATCAGCGGGTTATTGTGGAAGGATGCTAAACTGCATTTCAGAGGACCTGAGTTTAAATCACATCTCTACTTTCTGGAACTTATTTAACCTTGAGAAAAACTCTTCAACCCTGGACCTCAGTTTCTTCGTCTGTAAATGAGGATTTGTTCTCAGTGATTTCTAAGGGCCCTTGCTGCTTTAAGTCTAAGATCCTTAACATTTCTACCACTTTCCTTAGGTGCCTTTTCATCTTCTCTCTGAACTTGTTAAGATCATTGATGATTCCAAATTAGAGTTTCATTTAAGGCATTTCTTATCCCTTTTGAGTCATATTACCTTTTAGTGTGTGTGTGTAAGGCAATTGGGGTTAAGTGACTTGCCCAGGGTCACACAGCTAGTAAGTGTTAAGTGTCTGAGGCCAGATTTGAACTCAGGTCCTCCTGACTCCAGGGCTGGTGCTTTACCCACTGCACCACCTAGCTGCCCTTGTATTTCCTTTTAAAGCCTCTGGCCACTGGGTCACATGCATCTTTTCTGTGAACTTTTAAAAATCTATACTACTTTTACTAAAGTCTCGGTAACATATCCAACCATGCTCAGTGTTTTTTCCCCATTGTTATTAATAATTTCTAATATCACAAATCACTTCCTAAAAGGCTCCTGTTTGCTCTATTTCATTCATTAGCTCTTTGATGGACAGAACTAAATCCAGAGTAACATCTCCCTTCAATAATTCCTTTACTTTATGAGAGATTAAATCATCAGCAAATTAAGGCAAGAATTTATCAGATGTCCTGTTTTAGCAGAAGGAGACTTCCTGTATGTTGAAATCCCTATTCTTTGTTGCCTCTATGACTGTTTTGTTAAAGTTATGGAGAAAGTATTGTCCATAAGTTAGTTCCAGCTGCTGGGTGATCTGTAGTTTATTCCTACAGTGAGTTTTGATTTCTGGTCCTTTCTCATCTCCCTTAACCTGAATATTCTTTCTCGTTTGCACTCTCAGGTCCATAGAACCTTGTATTCAGTTTGTGTAGTGTGTTATAATTCTTTTCATTTAATCTGTTTCTTTTCAGTGAAATGTTTTAGCAAATTAGACCATTCCATTTGAACACACCCTAGGCTCTCTCTTTGGTTTTAACATCTCCATCTTTTTCTTTGCCTGTTGAAATCCTATCCATCCAATGAAGCAACAACTGAAATGCCAACTCTTTCATGAAACCTAGTCTAATCTCAGTCATTCTCTTTCCCTTTGACCTCACAAAGCATTTGGTTTTTTAACTTTCTAATGAATTTATTATATGTCATTTTTCTATAGTTATCTGTGTTTTTGTCATTCCTCTATCAGACTACTAATTCCATGGTGACAGAGTCTAGATAATCTAAATTTTGTGTCTCCTTTTGACTGTAACAGTGCTATGCATATAGCAGGGGCTTAATAAATGTTTGTTGAGTAAGTGAATAAATAAATGAATTAAAAGGTTATGCAGGCAAATAAATAAACATGTGAGCAATAAATAAATACAGAATAAATGATAAGTAAATAATAAATGAAAAGGTTATCCAGGTAAGTCAGTTAAACAATGAAAGCATCATAGACCCAGAAGTCAAAGTGACCTTTGAGATCATCTCTACCCACTCAGCATGCATTTACTGAGCACCTATTGGGTGCCCAGCCTTGCATTCAGGGCCCTTGACAGTCTGGCCTCTTCCTGCCTCTCTAACATCATTTCCCCCTATATTCTTACACTCACCCTCTATCCCTGTCACTTTTTGGCTTCTTCTGAAAGGCAGGAACCTATGCAGGAATGTTGTACTGACAAAGCCCCAGAAATAGCTGTGGGTCATGTAGCAATGTACATAACATAAGTAATTGGCAAGAAAAGAGAATGGAAAAGCCAGACAAGCTGGCCTAAATGAAGCAGTCAGGCCCCTGGAGGGAGGAACAGGAGGCAGCATGTGCCAGGCATGTTAAACCATCTCAATCACCACCTCCCCCCAGATCCTGGTGAAGACAGCCCACTGCCCTGAGCCCAAGAGCCCCAGGAATGGAAATGCCCTCCAGACCACCAGGGCTTCTCCTCTCGACCCTTGAATCCATCATCAAGGGGAGTCAGTCACCTTTTTGGAAAATGGGTTCCCCATCACCACCACCAACACTGAACACCACTCAACTGTCACTAATAAACGGGGAAGCCAAACAGTCCTGCAATCATCCAAGCCCCCAAGACCATGGGCCCTACTTCCAGCCTGGTCCCTATAATAACCCTGGTACAACCAGCAGTCACCCATGGGGAGATGCAACCTAGTGACTACTTCTGCAGGTGCTGCAAACCCCTGAACCCAGAGCTCCAGAAGACTAAAAAAGAGGGTTGGTTCCCACCACCAAAGTCCCTGACATTGTCTACCACTTCAACATCCAAGTACTTTTATTAATGGAAATAGAAATCCATGGGCTTTTATTAATGGAAATGAAATTACATTTTCTTTTGCCATAGCAAACAGAGCCTCTCTGTCTCTGTTCCCCTCTCTGTCTTCCTCTGTATCTCTGTCTCTGTCTCTGTTTCTTCTGTGTCACTTCTACCTGCTGCTGGACATAGCCCACAGAATTGTTGGGCAAAAACTGGTACATATTTGTGCTCAAACCCCTCCTCCTCCAGGAAGCCTTCCCTGATAACTATAGACTGCATCTCTCTCACTCCTTTCACATTTATTACTCAAAATTGCCCCGAACACCTTTTATTATCTGCCATTCTCTAAGTGTCTGTACTCCATAGACGAATAAGTGCTTTATTACATCAGTGATGGCCGAGTGGAGGAAACAGACCAAAAGACCCAGGTATAAATCTAGGTTTGGTTTACTGCTACTGGAACCAGGGAGGTTTCCTGCAGTTTGGTTTCCAGGGATACATTCTGGAAAACAAATTAAAGATTAGTCCTTATCAGCCAGACTACAAAATAGGTACTCACCTACCGAATGGAATTTCAGAATAATGGAATTAGAGAGGGAGAATAGAATATTCTTGGAATAGAAAATGTTGGAGCTGTAAGGAAGCTTGGGACATTGAATGATGGGGCTAGAAGGCACCCTCAAAATCAACAAGCATTCTTTTATTTGTTTGTTTAGCTGTTTATTTATTTAAGTTTTTGCTTAATAAATATTTCTTGATTGATCTATATTATAAAATAAAGTTCCTAATTAATCTACAGACACATTATTATATTGACATTCAACAAGCATTTATGAAGCACTTACCATATGCCAGGCACTATGATAAGCTCTGAGAATACAAAGAAATGCAAAAGAAGGAGAGGACAACATGCAAAAAAAAAAAAAAAAAGGTTCACACAGTGTGAAAAAGAGGAAATTTCGGAAAGAAGTCACTAGGGGGAAGGGGGCCAAGGTCTCCTTCTCTGCAAAAGAAGGTGGGATTTAAGCAGTCTTAGTGGAAGCCATAAAAGGGAGAGCATTCCAGGCACGGGATCTTATAAAATGGCAGTGTTGGAAGGACATTTACTAGCTGTGTGACCCTGGGCAAGTCACTTATTGCCCTGAAAAACAAAAAAGAAGGTTTGAAATGAATGGGGTTTTAGCAAATACAATATTAGGGGTGGGAGAGAGATTAGAATGTGGAATGTCAGAGGTAGAGGGAATTTAGAACATAGCATATTAGATCTGGAACAGACATTAGAATAGAAAATTAGAAGTAAAAAGAACCTTAGAACATAAACTGTTGGAACTGGAAGAGAGTTAAAAATATGAAATGACAGAGCTCGACTTTAAAATTTTGAAAAGGGACTAAGATATTAAATAAAATTATATTTATTATTAAATTAAATAAAAATAAAAATAAAAATATTGGTACATCAAAACTTAAAGAGGTCTTTAAAAAGACCATTAAAGCTGAAAGGGACTTTGGAATGTTGAATGTCAGAGATAGAAGGAACTTTAGAACAAAAAATGCTAGAATACAGAATGTTAATAGGTTGATGGGACTGTAAGTGATCATCTAACTCATGTTCCTGTGCTATATAGACATTCCCCCTAAAGCATCCTTGGCAAGGCAGCATTACATTCTCATCTTGAAGCCTTCCAGTGTGAAAGAGCCCTACTAGAGGCAGCCCATGTCATAGCTGGCCACCTCTGAGTTCTTAAAAGTGTTTCTTTAAGAATCACAGAATGAGGGCAGCTAGATGGCTCAGTGGATAGAGCACCAGCCCTGGATTCAGGAGTACCTGAGTTCAAATCCAACCTCAGACACTTAACACTAGCTGTGTGACCCTGGGCAAGTCACTTAACCCCAATTGCCTTACTAAAAAAAAAAAAAAAAGAATCACAGAATGCCAAATGAGACTAGCTCCCTGGTATCCATAGAGCTTCTAAAGATTAGTAGCCAGGTGAAATGAGATAGGTGTGTTTCAGTAGTTAACTGGGTTTCATCTTGAATCTTGTTTGATTAATTGGAAAGAGATGTCATTTCCTCTTAATCCAAGAGAAAACCTGATCCATCCCAGCTTCTCTGAAGGACAGGTTCAGAGAAATAAGGAACCTCTCTCCTGGGAGTAAATAGCTTCATAGAATCAGAGAGGTGGAACTGGAAAAGATGTCATCTAATCCAACCCCCTCATTTTTACAGATGAGGAAACTGAGGGGAGAGACTTTGCCCCTCGCAATTCTCTTATTGATACACTTCCTAGATTGGCTGGGTCTTCATTTCACCCACACTTACATGAGATTAATGAAATTTTTCCATTGAGTATTTGCAAAGCCGTTTTAAGTCTTTGACCGAATCAGATCACAATTCCATCACTTCTTATATATCCACAAAACTAAAGGGAATTTGAAGAATGGTTCATTAGAAATCAGATACTTTCAGCTTTGAAATGCATTGCCATAAAATCCTATTAATTGAAAGTCTGTTGAAATTTAGTAGGAATCAATGTCAACGCTAACATCAGGGTTAAAAAAAATCTATTTCACAAGTACGAGGTAGGATAAAAATAATAACTCCTCTAAGGAAGGGAAAAAAATCTTTGCGTGCAAGACCAGCACTCAGGACTCGTGAGTCTTAAGTGACTTCTGAGGTTGAGACCAAAGGAGGATCTACTAGGAAATCTATTGACTGTTGAGATTAAAAAAAAAAAATCCCCTGGAATCTGTCCAGCTCACTCCAAATGCACATAGATAGGAGCCTTGCTTCCTGGTGTTTTTGTTTGACATTGGTTGTTGAATTATCCAGTAGGCCCAGCAAGGCACCGCACCCAGGATCCAGGATATCAGAAGGCCACATGAAAGAAAATTGGCCTTTTAAAAATTGGGGAGGCAAAAACTATAACAAAATTCTCTTCTTGAACATCTAGATAGACAGGCCAGGCACTGTGTGTGAACAGAGAGGTAGAATCATATCAGTGTTGATTTTTCCCCCCATAAAGTAAAAATAAAATAAAATAACAAAGATGAACTTTCTGAGAATCTTTTCATCAAGAAATCAGATACACTTAGAAAAATGCACACACCCAAGGGCATAGGAAACAGGAGGGCCTTAGGACCACAAGGACTTTAATTCTGGCCTGTTCTGCCCAGCCCCCTAATTGAAAATACATATCCTCCTCAAAGCAGCCACTTTTTTTTTCTCAGTCACTGAAAATTCAGGGAGAAAGAACAGGCTTGGGAAGGGAAGAGAGGAGAGAAAGCAGCAGGTACTGAGCTTCTGAAGGGAGAGAGCTGCTGGATATGAGGGAGAAAGTGCTGGATTGGCAATCAGAGGACTCGAGTTCGAATCTTGACTCTGAAGCATATTAGCTCAATGACTTTGGATTTAGCTGAATGACTTTTGCTTTTCTGGGTTCTCCATCTGTCTGCCTGTCTAGAACATAACTTCATATAGAGGAGAGATCACTTCATTCTTTGCACTTGTATCCTCAAGTGTATATTGATTAAATACTTGTTGATTAATTGACTGATTTGTAAAATGAGGGGGTCGAACTACATGACCTATGAGTTACTTTCTAGCCCCAAATCTACGATTTAGGTCTTCCATGGTCCACTATGTATCATCTCTGTACTTATGCTTAGTAGCCAGTTAGGTGCTACAGTAGAGAGAGTGCTACATCTGGTGTTAGGAAGGACTGAGTTCGAATCCAGCCTCAGACACTATCTGTGTCACCCTGGACAAGTCACAATCTATGTCTGCCTCAGTCTCCCCATCTATAAGATGAGGATAATAATAGCATCCACATCCCAGGGTTGCTTTGTGTATAAAATGAGATGATACGTGTAAAGTGCTCTGCAAACCTTAATTTATATAAATGCTAGCTATTATTAAGAACCCCCAGATGGTAATGATCTTCCCATGCTAGAACCTCTCACAGTTCAGTATGTACTTATCACGAATTCTCTTATATTCCTGTTTTCTATGTATGTGTCCAGTAGACTAGAAGTTCTATAACCAGAGTGGTCATATTGTCTCTATTTTTTTTTTTGTATCTCTACTACTACCTCTCTTTTCTCCTAGTTCCTAGAACAGTGTTCTGCTAGGATGTAATATAATGGAAAAAGGACTGGACCTAGAGTCAGAAGCACCTGGGTTGAAAGCCAAGTTCTGCCATATAATGGTAGTATGACCTTGGGTAAATCCCTTCGTCTCTCTGGGCCTTATTTATATTAAGTGCAAAGATTTAGATTAAAGGACCTTTAAAGTCTCTTCTAATTCTAATATTCTGTGATCTGTAAAAGCTCCCTTCCCTTGCAAGGTAAGCTGACACTCTGGGTGTTTCTTTCTCTATCCCATGGACTAGACCAGGGATGTCAAACTCAAATAGAAACAATGAAGGAGGGGGAGAGAGAGCCAAGTATTGACACAGAAAACTATAAATTATCATTGTTAATATGTTGTATTTTTATTTATTTTGTTAAACATTTCCTCATTATATTTTAATCTGGTGCATGTTGGACACCTCTGACTTTCACCCATCAGTGGAGACTGTGTGGTTTGATGGGCTCATAGTAAACAATACTACAGTGTGCGTGTGTGCGTGTATGCACACACACACACACTTAAAAATGGGCTCTCTCCTGATGCATGAATTGTTTTCAATTGAGTCTTGCTCTCTCTATATATGTCTTTTAAAAAAATATGTCAATCTCCTTGTAAAGGAGATACATAAAATGCACAATATCTTTGTGAAGAAGTATTTATCCAATCATGTTCACGGAATTCTAAAGTCATAGGACCTTTGAAGAGGAAGAAACCTTGGAGATCAACTAACCCAGTCTTCCCATGAAACAGAAGAGGAAGTAGCTCTGGAGGGTTAAACTTGGACCAAGAAGAAACTTACAGAAAGGCTGATTTCTGCTTTGCTGGAAAAACGTTCATATCCCACCCACAAGGCTCTGTCCTGGACACCCTTCTCTATGCTCTTCATCTCCATTGATGAGCCACTTAGCTAGCTCTCACAGGTTTAATTGTCACCTCCACACAGGTGATTTCCAAATCTGTATATTCAGCCCTATTATCTCTCTTGATTGCTGGGCCTGCATCCCCATCCATTGAACATTTGAAACCATGATCAACTCAAACAACATATTCAAAACAGACATCATGATCTTTCCTGGAAAACTCACCAGATTTCCTAGCCTCCTTGTTTCTTTCAAGAGAATCTCAGTCCTTCCAATCACCCAGGTCTGAAACCTTGAAGCCATCCTTGATTCCTCGCTCTCCCTCAGCCTGTGTAGCTACTTAGTTGCCAAGATTTTTCAATTCCATCTCCACCAATTCTCTCTGTTTCCTTCCCTCCACTCACTGAGCCAACAGCCAGCAGAAATTTAGACCTTCCTCAACTTTTACCTGGACTATTGTAATAACTGCCTTACTGGTCAGTCTGCCTCAAATCTCTTCCCCTTCTCCAATCCTTCCTCCTCATGACTGCAAAAGTGGTATTCTTAAAGCACAGGTCTGACCATATCACTTCCCAGCTCAGTAAACCCCATTGGATTCATAATTATCACTTCTGAGACCAAACACAAACTCCTGTTTGGAAATGAAAAGCCCTTCACAATATAATTCCAAACTAGCTTGCCAGTCTAATTATATACCATTTTCCTTCATGTATTTAATGGCTCAGTTGAATTGGTCTTCCATGCTTGAATCCCAGCTTTGACACTTCCCACCTATGTGGCTGTGGGATAAGTATTTAGATCTCTGTGCCTTAGTTTGCCAATCTGTAAAATGAGACTGGCCCTACTTATCTTATAGTTGTTGTGAGGAAAACACTTTGTAAATGTCAAGGCACTATGGAAATATAAGCTATTATTTACTGTTGAATTGAATGAGAGGGTACTTTGAAGGGAAGGGGAGAGAAGGAGGGATGAAAGGGGAATGAAGAAGAGGGAAGAAAAAGGAGGGAAAGAAATGAAAGGAATAGGAAAAAGAAAGAGAGAAAGAGGAGGAAAGGGTAGGAGGAAAAGGGAAGGGGGGAAGGGAGGGGGTAAAATGAATAGGAAAAAGGGAAAGGGAATAGGCTAAACGAAGGGGGAAAGAAGGGGAGAAAGGAAGAGGAGGACCCCAAAGAAAAGTTTCAGTTCCCACCAGATTTTGCTGTTATTGGCAAAGCTCTTTGGGTGAGTGAGAAGATAGATCAAATTCTGCCTACTTGTGGCAGGGAGGGTCACAGACCCCACTGAGCAGAGTCAGATGGGCAGCTGGCAGCCTGTCCCTCTGCAGTTGCTATAAACAAAGTTACACAACATAGTCCCCTTCCCAAAAGGAAGGGAACACTGCCCGGACAGACACACAGGGAGATTGCCTCTGGGAGTGGGAGGGGGTGCCTTCTAAAGAGGACATATTCAATTTCCCCAACCCAGTGAGACCCCTGAGCTCTCTCCTTAATTACTGAACTTACGGGGCCCCAGAGAGCCAGTCCTGTCAGCTTTGGGACTTGGGGAAACTCCCTGGCTCTCCCTCCCATGCAAGACAGAGTAATCATAGTTGACCAGCTCATAGTATGACCAGCCCAGGATTGAGAGCCTACTATGTGCCAGTCCTGTGCACTGCTCCAGTGTTTCCAAAGGTCTGTAGTTTTATCTATAAGGACACTCCTTCCAACCGAGCAGATCACACACCACTTTTGTGTTAACAAACCTTCCAGAGATGACAGTGCATAAGACATTGGACTTGGAGTCAGGAAGACTTGGATTCAAATCCTACCTCAGACACTTTCTAGCTATATGATTCTGGGCATATCACTTATCCCCTTATCCCCATCTGTAAAAATGGACTACATGGACTCCAAGATCTTTTTCGGATCTAAAGTCATTACCTTATGAGAAGAGCACCTGCAAACTCACGCAGGTTGATTCTCTAGTGGTAGACATACAACAGCAGGTCCGAGAGCTGGAATTCAGATCTTAGGGTCTATTGGCATCAATCACTCTGTCACCATTTACTAACCACCTACTATGTGCTAAGCACTATACCAAGCACAAAGTGGGCAGGGGCAGGTAAAAGAACACTGACTCTGGAATCCAAGGGCCTGCATTCAAATCCCACCCCTGATACTTACTACCAATGTTGACTCAGGGCAAGTTATCTTTAGTTCTCATTTGTAAAATGTAGTTGTTAGACTATAGACATGCATACATATGGCATTTATTAAACTTTTACTATATGTTATTTTGCTATGTGCTAAGCTGATATAATACCATGTGCCATGCTAATCTCTGGGGACATAAATTCAAGCAAACAAAATGGTCCCTTCTTTCTTTGTTTTTTGTTTGTTTTTTTGTGGGGCAATGAGGATTAAATGACTTGCCCAAGGTCATACAGCTACTGAGTATCAAGTGTCTGAGGCCAGATTTGAACTCAGGACCTCCTGAGTCCAGGGCTGGTGTTTTATTCACTGCTCCACCTAGCTACCCCTAATGGCCCCTTCTTTCAAAGAGATTATATTCTAAAGAATACACATACATACATATATTATATACAGGGCAGCTAGAAGAGAGATGGGCTATATTCTCATGGCATGGTTTGGAACTGATGACCAGGAAGTGAAGTGGAAGATTGATTCAAGTCAAGATAAGGTTTGAAAAGCTCACCTGTCAGAGCCCACCCAAGCTCTTGGTGGGGAGGAAAATGAACTTTAGGATCCTTAGTACTCAGGGTCACCTCCATGCCAGGAGAAGGCATCTGAGCTAAGCAGAAATCCTTATCAACCTCTGCCGTCTGGTTGCTGTAACAGAAAGATCCTAAGAAGTAGGATGTAGGAGAACCTGGTTCTAGTCCCCACTAGGCTCTACCACTCGCTTGCTAGGGGAGCCTGGGGCAGGTCACTTCAACTTTCTGGGCTTCAGTTTAGCCATGGGCATTAATGGTCATGGACTGGGATTTAATCTGCCTCTGCACATCAGATTCAGGACCAGGGATTTTGCATTTTCAAGATGATCTCTAGACTGTCCATATTGCTACACTCCATGGTGAGGGAGCACAGATTTAGAGCTACCAGGGACCTTAAAAGTCAGCTAGCCCACCCCCTTATATTACACATGAGGAAACTGAGATCCAGAAAGGTACCCAGACAATTTAGTACACAGCTGGGAACTTCTTCCTCTAGTCATTTGACTTAAAATGGAAGGATCTTTCCAAAGTCTCATGCTGCCTTTCCATACATGGTGGCACCCAAAGACACAGAGATGAGATCTCACCTCTTCTTGAAAGAGTCCCTTACTATGTATACCTCTAATCTCTCTGGTCAAGAATAGCATCAAGGAATGTCAGAGTCAGGAGGGATTGCAGAGCTTGTCTCATCTAACCTCCTCATTTTATTTTATTTTATTTTGCAGGGCAATGGCGGTTAAGTGACTTGCCCAGGGTCACACAGCTATTTAAGTGTCAAGTGTTTGAGGCCAGATTTGAACTCAGGTCCTCCTGAATCCAGGGCTGGTGCTTTATCCACTGAGCCACCTAGATGCCCTAACCTCCCTCCTCATTTTATAGGTGAGGGTATTGAGGACTAAAAAAAGGCAAAGAGTTTGTTCCTGGTCACAAACATCTCCTGCTTCCCAGCCTAGTGTCCTCCCCAGTACACTGTGACTAAATGGACTTGAGTCTCTATCTGTGACTGACATTTATATGATGCTTTGAGGTTTGCAAAGTTCCTAGAATACCTCAGCTGAGCCTCACTGTGGATGTAAAGCCCGAGGGGACCTCCAAGGGCTTGACAGATGAGGAAACCAGGATCCAGAGAAGTCAGGAGACTTGTCCAAATCATACAGAGAGAGTCAGGAGTGTCCTCTGGCTCCAGAATCAATGATCTACCGCCCATTTAACAGTCTGAACACATAGCTTTGCTGCTCTTCAACCCCAGGATATGACTCTTGCCTCACCCTGTATAACCCACTCAGCAGAACCCAATCTCTGCAGCCACGGCCCTGGGTTCATGTCCTTGGGTCAAGTCTAAGGGACCATGGGTCAAGTGGATGCAGGGCTCCTCCCTGATCCCTAAGGTTGAAGTACAGGAAAAAGTATCCCAGTTAAATCCAAACATGGAGCAGGAAATGAATAGATGAAAGAGAAAACTCTGATGTGCTAAAAATCTCTCCTCCATTCAAAGGCTGCCTATACCACTATTCTGTGAGATAAGTAGCACAACAATTTTTAACAATGTATACACAACACACTTAAGTTTAATCTGTTATTGACATTTTCTCCATTACTTTCTTAAGTCTAGACAATCAACAAAACAATAAATCATGCCTTGATTCATAGCCTTTGCTAATTTTAAATTTTTTTTTTTTGGTGAGGCAATTGGGGTTAAGTGACTTGCCCAGGGTCACACCACTAGTAAGTGTTAAGTGTCTGAGGTCAGATTTGAACTCAGGTACTCCTGAATCCAGGGCCAGTGCTTTATCCACTGCGCCACCTAGCTGCCCCCCACCTTTGCTAATTTTTAAGTTGTAAATTCTCACATTGAAAATCTAGCAGTAGGTTCTCCCAAGGTTCAAGCCGGCTCCAGCCCATCCTTGACCCTGAGGCTCACGCTGCGGTGAGCTGATTGTTTCAGAAGACAGTTGTGATTCCAAATCTTCCTCGCTCCAGGCCCAGCTCTCTGCTAGGGCCTGTTTGTAGGAGAATAACAAGGCCACAGATGACAGTTCTCTGGCCCTAATGAAATGCAGCTTTCCCGTTCAAAGACACATTCTTCTCCTCAGACCGTCCAGGAGGATGACACTTCAGAAGGAATTCCATCTGGTTATATTTAGGATGTTGAAAAATGTCCAGGTCGAGCATATTCTCAGTGGCCTGTGAATGGCATGAGAAGTCATGTGCTTGGGCTTCTGCCTCACGTTCTCACCTCCTGGGGGAAGTCTCTCCTGCTCTTGGGTACTGAAAGTGTGTTTTCCCTTCCTCCTCTGATAATAGTGTACGGACTGACCTGCCTACACACGTCTTATGTCTTTCCCAGTAAGAGCAATAATAATTAGCATTCATAGATTGCTTTCAGGTTTGGAAAGCAGTTTACAGAGCTTATCTCATTTGACCCTCAAAAGTACCCTGGAAAGTGGATGCGATTTTTGCCCCCATTTTACTGAGGAAGAAGCCAAAGGCTAAGAAGTTGAGTTATTTTCCTTGGGCAAAAGTCTTTCCATGGAGTTTTTCCACTACCAAGAAGCTGAGGGACCTGGGGTAAGTCACTTTACTCTCTGTTCCTCAGCTTTCTCATCCATAAAAGGAGAAGGTTGGACAAGGTGACCCCTTCTAGCTGAAACCTATATGATGACTTGCCATGGATTGGACCCTACATCTTAAAGGTCCATGACTTTGGAAGTGTCCAGTTACCACTACTGCCTCCAGAGAGAATCTATTTGACTTTCCAAGTCCAGACCCTAACAAGCAACATCTACCTTTTCCCAAGGTCAGGTAGATGCTGAGCTCAGATAAAGATGTCTATCAAAGGGCACTAGGGATGAACCTGCTTTGGAGAACCTTGTATGATTTTTAATCTCTACAAAGTGTTCTTCTCTTAGCTTCTTACCAAGAGGAAACAGTACCTTGAACCCTCTGGAGGCCCCCAAGTCTTTGGCATGGCCCTAAGTCAACATGAGATATTTCAAACCAGGCAGGGACTGCCAGTAATTGGGTACAAGGAGAGAACCTATTTAAAGCATCTCACCAGTCTAGTCCTAGGGTTTCCTATCTGAGTCAGACTGGAATTAAGCCCCTAATCCTGGTCACAGGTAATCTAGGCATGGCTTTCAAGGCTTCCATGGATTTAAGGTCACTGAGCCCCTAGATTCTTGGGCTCTAATTAGAGGAGAGAGTCAGCATGTAGGCTGAAAGCACCTCATGTTTTTACCATGATTTGAGCAGCCATGGAAAGATTCAGATGATCTGGGTTCCAATCTCACCCCAGTTACTTCCTATTTGTTTTACATGGGCAAGTCACTTCACCTTTTCCTGGCTTTGCTTTTCCATATGTAACCTTTTCTCTATGAGCTACCTCCAATTTATCTTGTCTTTATCTTGTTTGTACAAAGTCATTTACATGTTTACTCTCTCATTAGACTGAGCTTCTTGAGAGCATGGGCTGTCTTTTGTTTTTCTTTGTATTCCCAGAGTTTAACTCAGTGCTTAGCATACAGTAGGTGCTTAATAAATGTGTGGTACCTCTATGTCTTTCAGGATCCTAGAGAATCCCTTAAGAGGGCAATGCACCTGATACTGCTCTCAGCCTAGCCCCAGTAGGCACCCCGGTTAGGGTGACTGCTGTGTCAGGTTACTCATTCATTTGGACCAGGATTTCAGGGTGAATCCATGACCACATTTACCATCCGTCCTAGAAATCACAGCACAGCAAATTCCTAAACATCTGATACTGGAGACAAGGGAACCTTTTATCGGCTTTCTAGAGACAAGGGCTTCCCTAGCCTATATATAGCCTGTGGAAATAATAGAAAGGGTCAGAGGACCCAGGTCATCCTCCTGGCTCTGTCTGCTTGATGACTTGGGGCAAGTCGTTCAGGGGATAAAGGGATTTAGCGCTGGAAGGGACCTCAGAGACCATGGAGCTCCTTTGACAGAGGGGGAGACTGTTTACTTGCCCAAGGTAATGCAGGCTCTAAGAATAGAGCTAGATTTTGAACCCAAAAGGCCTGACTCCCATTCCAGTGTTCTTTCCACTCTCCCAGATTTCCTCCCTAAGCTGCCCACTATAAAATGAGGGGGTTGCATGAAGTGATTTCCAAAGTTCCGCCCAGATCTAGCATTCTAGGTTCCAAGGTCCTTACTTAGCTCTAATACATGGAGGGGTGGATGGTTTCCAGGGATACAGGGACTCTGGGGGGAAGTAATATGAAGTAAGGTTGCAATGAACGATTGGAGCTCGAGTGGGGAGAGTGTTAAATTCTGGAGTGAAGGAAAATTTATTTTATCCTGAAAGAAATCTGAAGGTTTTTCAGCAGCTGAAGCCTCTTCAAGTCCTAACTTTCTGAGTTTTAAGGTCCTATCTAGCTCTGACAGTCACTAATTCTGTGATTTCAGAAGATGGAAAACCACATAAAGCAAAGGGAATTCAGGGAAACTAACCTAAAAAGCATAGTCTCAGACAGGACTAGACTGGTACTTCCCACCATCACTCCAAAATACCTTCCCTTACCTCCATTCCCCATAACTATCATAATTATTCACTTCACTTCTTAATATAACCTGAAAGCCTACTATGAGAAATTAATTTGTGTTAACAAATTTCCTTTTATAAAATGCCAATGCCTTTGGGAGAACTCTGGGGCTATCAGTCATTCACACTTTAGTGCAAAAGTACAAAGCACTTTCCTTACAACAATCCTTTGAGGTAAATAGTAAAAGTATCACCATCCCCAGGAAACTGAAACTTATAGAAGTGAGGATTCTTCATAACTTATTCATGGTCAAACCACACATTTCAGAGCCCAGTCTTGAACACAGCTCTTCATTACTTCAAGACCAATGCATTTTCCATCATATTACACTGTCTTTCCAATGGAAGAACGCTTTGAATTAGGGTTAGCACCTTATACTTTTTCCCCCCACAATTCTTTCCCAAACATTATCTCATATGATCTTACTAACAGGGTCCTGACCCCTACCTAGAGTAAGCATAGAAAGAAGGTCTCAAAAATGTTAAATTAAGCATGCAGCAAGGCTGAGCCAGAATCAGGCCAATCCTACCTAGCAGGCAATGGATTCTCCATTAAGGGGGCTATATGCTAGCACCTCTGAACAACTGGACCATATAGCCAAGGCCACAGAAGACATACTCTAGGAGATTCTCTCTCTCTGCCTCTATCTCTGTCTCTGCCTTTGTCTTTCTGTCTCTATCTCTGTCTCTCTGTCTCTGTCTGTCTCTCTGTCTCTGTCTCTGTCACTCTCTGTCTCGGTCTCTCTCTCTCTGTCTGTCTCTCTCTGTCTCTATCTCTGTCTCTGTCTCAGTCTCTGTCTCTCTTTCTCTGTCTCTCTCTGTCTCTCTCTCTCTTTCTCTCTCTCTCTCTCCTCCCAGTCCCTGTTTGGCATACCAGGAGAGCACATAAAGACTCACAAACAAACCCAGCCCACTGTGACCAGCCTTTCTCACTGCCAACCCCATCTTGTTCCCTTTCTCTCTTACCTTATGCTCTGACAAGAGAATTCTTGGAACCAGTTTAAGGTTATGAGCACCAAAGATGTCTGTCCCCTTCCATTGCTTTACTGCACTGACCAATGGTAACCAAAGAGTGTGTTTCCCAGAGCCATCACAGCAACATTTGCTTCCTCCTGCTCTCCTCCCCCAACCATATCCAGGGTTCCCTGCCTTCCTTGCTGTGCTAACACCTCACAACAGCTCTGTGACCCAAACAAGGAGAGTTCATTCTCATCACTTTATAAATGATCAAAATTGTAGGTAGGAAGGGTTAAATGAGTGTTTGAAGGATTGGGAGTCTCCTAATGTTCCTCACATTGAATCCTCCATTTCCCATCTCTTGGCTTTTGTACTGACTGTTCCCCATGCTTTTAATGCTCTGCCCTCTCACTTCGACCTCTTAGTTTCTCTGGCTCCTTTCAAGACTCAGCTCAAATCCTACCTTTTGCATGAGGCCTTTCCAGTGCCCCTTGCTCCTCCCCCAGCTTCTAGTGCCTTCTTCTGTGAGATTATCTTCTGTTTACTCTTGTGCCTATCTACTAATTTATGTATTGTGTCCCCCATTAGACTGTGAGCTTTTTAGGATAGAGACTGTTTTTGCCTTCCTCTAAATCCTTAGCACTTAGCATAGTTTCTGATACATTTATTCAATCTTTTTTCAGTCCTGTCTGACTCTTCATGACTCCATCTGGGGTTTTCTTGGCAAAGATACTGGGGTGGTTTGCCATTTCCTTCTCCAGCTCATTTTACAGATGAAGAAAATAAGGCAAACAGGGTCAAGTGACTTGCCTAGGGTCATATAGCCAGTAAGTATCTAAGACCAGATTTGAACTCAGGAAGAGGAATCTTCTTGACTCCAGACCCAGTGTCTACCCACTGCACCACCTGGTTGCCCCCATCTGGCACATAGCAAGTGCTTAATAATTACTTGTTTACTGACAGTTGCCAAGGATGGGGGAGAGGGAATCAGTTTGTAGCTGGGATTAGGGTTCAGTGTGTGTTAGAGGAAAGAACAGAAAGGAGAGAGAAGGGAGCACTTCAAAGGGTTTTTTTGTTTGTTTGTTTTTGTTTTGTTTTTTAGTGAGGCAATTGGGGTTAAGTGACTTGCCCAGGGTCACACAGCTAGTAAGTATTAAGTGTCTGAGGCTGGATTTGAATTCAGGTCCTCCTGAATCCAGGGCCCGTGCTTTATCCACTGCACTACCTAGCTGCCCCTCTTCAAAGGTTTTCAAGCGTGCTCCTACCCCTCACCTGAACAGGAGAAAGAGTAGCAAAGTGGAATGGATCTTGCCTAGCCTGGGAGTCAGGATACCTGGGTCACTTACCTGTGTGACCTCAGACAAATGACTTCTCCCTCAATCTCAGTTTCTTCACCTATAAAACCAGGAGGCAGGGTGATGTCACAGTAGAAATAAGGTTCTTAGCCTGGGGCTCCCAGACCCCCAAGGAATCTGTAGGTAGACAATAGGGCATTCATGAACTCAGGCCTGCAATAAATCACACTGTTATTTTCACTAAACCTTTAGTTCCCTTTGTCCTCTGGTGTATTTTATTTTTAAGAGCATGATTCTGCAAAGAGGTCCATAGGCTTTACTAGGCTGCCCAAGAGCCCATGAGCCAAACAAGCCCGAAAGTCTGATGCTCCATAATCCTCTATTTCTAACTGAATGTGGAACTAATGAATGAAACTGAGGCAAACTAATGAATAACATGTCAAATTAGAGAAGAGAAGTTGGATTGGTTTCATCTTCACCTGCACCTGCACCCTACCCCACTTAGGTCCTGACAACCATTCTTCCTTCAGTCCTACAGCTGAGATTACTTGGAGCCCCAGCCACCATTGCATTTCCCTAACAATGCCAGTGATCTCAGTCTACCAAGGAGACTTTTAAGCAGTTGGGACACATCTCCCGAGGACACCCATTGCTTCGAACGTACAGGGAGATGGAGACTGGACAAAGAGACTGCTTCTCCATGTCTCCCATTTTGGTCTCTTGTGTTTTTACTGGGGACTGAAAGCACTCTGAATCATATCACATCTTCTGCATTATAATTTGGGAAAAGAGTCTACTGCAGTTCAAATTCCCTTCCATGCCTTTGCACTAGCTGTCTCCGATGATCACAAGACCCTCTCTCCTCACCTTGAATGCTCAGAATCTCTAACTCATTTCATAGCTCAATTGGAGTGCCAGTCACCTCCTTTAAGGGGCCTTTCCTTCTCTCCCTCCCCCCAATTTTTCTTACTGAGAGCAACTAGGTCACGCCATAGTTCACAGAGCACACAGCTTAGAGTCAGGAAGCCCTGAGTTCAAACCCAAACTCAGATACTTACTAGCTGGGTGACTCTGGACAAGTCACTTAACCCTGTTTGCCTCAGTTTCTTCATCTGTAAAATGAGCTGGAGAAGGAAATGGCAAACCACTCCTGTATCTTTCCCAGGAAAACCCCAAATGGGGTCTCAAAGAATTGAACAAGACAGAAACAACAACAACAAATTCTTGCTTCAATTTATTTTGTATATATCTTATATTCACTTATCTGTGATCTTTGGAGAATGCGAGCTCCTCACTTTGGTCATTATTTCCCCAGTACCTAAAGTAGCGCCTGGCCTTTAATAAATGCCAGTTGCCTAATCTAATATCTAATTGTTATGTGATATTTAAAAATTATTCTTGATATTTCTGGTGCTAAAATTATTTTAAAATTATAATACCTAAATATTTTTGTAGTGCTTTACATAGATTGTCTCATCCGAACCTCACAATAACCCCCCTCACAATAACCCCATTAAGCAAGTGCTATTATTATCCCCATTTTACAGATAGGAAAAACTGAGGCAGGCAGTGGTTTAAGTTACTCGCCCAGGATCACAAAGTTTGTGTCTGAGGCAGAGATTTGAACTCAGGTCTTCTTGACTCTCAGTTAAGTTCCCTTTCTACCATACTACTTGGCTATCTTGAATAAGCTCCTTTCAACAGATTATGTACAGGTGACCAGTTCTATTTGAGAACATGCCAAATTTGGGGTTGCATAAATTGAGAAACAAACAATTCACATTATTCATTGCAAAATCTGACCTGCTAAAACAGCAGTATTGCTTTTGCTTTCCTTACGAGGGGGGGAGGGGGGGGCGGGGGAGGAAACAGGTTCAGAGAGGGTTCCGTGATTTGTCCGGGGTCACTTGGCTAATACCCACCAGAGGTAGAATTGAGATTGCTCTTCCAGCTCCAAGACCCCTTGCTGGGGATCTTTAAGGGAGCACTCACTCATTGGGGATTCTTGTTGGGACAGATAAGGTAGTCTTGGAGGTTCCTTTCAACTGAAAATCAGTGCTTTTGAAAACCCTTCCCTGTATGTTTTGTTCTTCTAAATCGGCGCTTCCACATTCCCGGTCCCTTTCTCTCCATTCCCAGAGCTGCCAGCCTAACCCAGCCCTTGTTACTTGTCATCAGGAACATGACACTTCAGTAGACTGAGGCTTTTCCGGAAGGCATCTCCTCCCCAATCCCAGTGCTATGTGCAGGCAGGACAGAAGAAGGGAAGTTCCAATCCCTCCCCTTTAGGGATAAGAGTCCAGTTAGAGAGATAAGATCCAGATGCATCTGGGAAACAACAACCCACAGGGTTAGTCTCTCTAGTGGAGGACATTAGGGATCTGTCCTTGGCCCTTTGCTGCTCAGCTGTTTGTTTATTTTCTTCAAAATATTTTTTCTAATGGATCACAGGGATCATAGAGAGTTGGAAGAGACCAAAGAATCTACCTGGTTTCAACCCCTTACTTTACAGATGGGGAAAATGAGGCTGAGTTCAAGTCTGTCTCTGACATATACTGCCTATGGGATTCTGGGCAAGTCTCTTTATTTCTTTATCCTAGATGTCAGCTCTCTAAGACTATAAATTGTAGATGATGTGTTCTGGTAGAAAGAGTTTCTCACCAAAAGTTCCCCACACCAATGAAATCCCCAATCCAATCAATCATTTCTCAGATGTTCAGTCATTTTTCAGTCATATCCAACTATTAATGACGCCATTTGGGGTTTTCTTGACAGAGACACTGGAGTATTTTGCCATTTCCTTCTCCAGGTTATATTACAGATGAGGAAACGGAGACAAACAGGGTTAAGTGACTTGCCTAAAATCACATAGTTTAAAAAGGCTAGATTTTAACAAAATGAGTCTTCCTGACTCCAGGCTCAGCGCTCCATTCACTGAGCAATTTTAGTTACCCAAAGTGCTAATCACTTTGCAAATAGAATTTCATCTGATCGTCACAGCAACTCTTTGAGGAAGTGTTATTACTATCTCCTTCTACAGCTGAGGGAACTGAGGCTGACTGTGACCGTCTTAGAGTCACACCGCTATTAAGTGAGCGAAGTAGCATTTGAACTCGAGATCAGGATCGCTTCCCAGGTCTACATCCGCTGCACCACCAGCCCTCTATTTGATCCAGCCTTAAAGGTCCACTCTTATCCTCAAAGCCATCCCATCTTGACAGGAGCTCGCAGAGTTCATGCTCTGCTGACTTTAGCCTTTGAAAACTCAGGGCTGACTCCACGCCACGCTGAGGCACCAGAGCAAGGCTTTTGCTGACTGAAAAATACGCAGATGTCGGGTTTACCTAATTCACCGAGAGTACAAACGCAGAAGGGGTGACTGATGGGATCCAAGACCCTCCACCTCTCAGCTCTGGGCAGTCTCTCTGGATGTTCCTATGCCTAGAATGATCTCCCTCCTTCGGTCGAAATTCTGACCTCCCTGCCTTCCTTCCGGACCTAACTAAACTCTCACCTTATTCACAAAGCTTTCCCCAACCCCTCTTAATTATGGTGCCTGTTAATCAGTTCCTATTTATTCTGTATATAGTTTGTTTTGTTTGAATTTGTATGCATGTTGTCTCCCCCATTAGACTGTAAGCTCCTTGAGGGTAGGATTGTCTTTTTTTTTTTTCAAGCAGCAATTCAGATTTATTTGTGGCTAAGATCTGGGGATAAGCAACGGTAACAGCTTGAGCGCAATACATAGGATCCTTCCCCTTTATGATGAGTGAAATGCACGCCACTTGTCCAGCGGACCACGGCTGGGAATATACTCGACCCCACAGCCATCAGGAATGAGACGCTTTTCAGCTACCATGTCCTCAAATTCGTCTGCATTAAACGTCGTGAAGCCCCACTTCTTTGAGATGTGGATCTTTTGGCGACCAGGAAACTTAAACTTGGCCCTGCGCAAAGCCTTCAATCACGTGCTCCTTGTTTTGGACTTTGGTACGAATAGACATGATCACCTGTCCTATATGTACACGAGCAGCAGTATCCTGGGGTTTCCCAAAGGCACCCCGCATGCCTGTTTGGAGTCTACCAGCACCGGCGCGAGACAACATTTTGTTGATTCGAATAACATGGAATGGGTGCAGTCGAACACGGATGTGGAAACCATCTTTGCCACAACTTTTCACCATATATTTGTTGGCACAGATTCGTGCAGCTTTAAAGGAAAGTTGTTCATATTCATCAGATACCATATGACCACAGAATGGGAACTCATCCACTTTTGCCCTTTTTTCGACCTAGGTCAAAGATTCGTATCTTTGCATCAGGAACACCTTGGCAGGAACGTGATTTGGGATATGGTTTGTTCTTACAGTATCTGTAGCAACGAGCTAGGCAGCGGCCCATAGTTAGGGCAGCCCCCCCCCCCAAAAAAAACGGCAAGATTGTCTTTTGCCTCTTTTTGTATCCCTGGTGCTTAGCGTGTTGCCTGGTGCATAGTGGGTGCTTTACAAATGTTTATTGATTGATGACATAATTGATACAATAGGACCTTAGCAGATCATCCTGTGGATCTAAAAACAAATTATATTCCATAAAGGCAAACGAAAGTCCTACAATTATTTTTTTTAAAATACATTGCCCAGGGGCAGCTAGGTGGCACACTGGATAAAGCACCGGCCCTGGATTCAGGAGTACCTGAGTTCAAATTTGGCCTCAGACACTTGACATTAGCTGTGTGACCCTGGACAAGTCACTTAACTCCCATTGCCCTGCAAAAAAAAAAATACATTGCCCAAGTATGGGGGGGGGGGCGCGAGAAATAGCTGGATGGCCACTTAGGTGAAAAAGAACTTCAGTGGCTTCGGTCTTGTGAGTAGCTGCCAAATAGAAAATAAATAAATAAAAGGCTATATTATGTCTGGCTCAATTATGCTAAAACTAAATATTCCAAACAAGGGAAACGAGAGTTATGCTTTTTGCTCTGGTCAGAGCATACCTGGAACAGTACCTTGGATTCTAAGCCCTTCAGCATCATCATCATCATCACCACCATCTTCTTCTTCCTTTTGGTGAGGCAATTGGGGTTAAGTGACTTGCCTAGGGTCACACAGCTAGTAAGTGTTAAGTGTCTGAGGCCGGATTTGAACTCAGGTCCTCCTGCATCCAGGGCTGGTGCTTAGGCCCTTCATTTTAAGAGGCACCCTAATAAGCCAGAGCACCCCACATGAGGGCCATGGAGATGAGAGAATGTCAATTGCCACTTAACAAATGGTTGGGGGAATGAGGGATTTTTAGCCTGAAAAAAATAAAAGGTCCATGGGACTCAAAAGAGTCATTCTCTAATATCTAAAGTGTTGCCACATGAGAAGGGAACTCAGCTTATTCCATATAGCTCTGGAGACTAGAACTGGGATGAATGTGAGTTGGATTTATAAGGTAAGAGATGTCATCTGAGATAAGGAAGAATTTCAAGGAGGGGGGGACATCGATCCAGGCTTTGAAGGTTGAATTGCATTTGGATACCTGGTTCAGGGGGAGAAATTGGTGCAGGTGATGTGTGTGTGCATGCATATGCTGTAATGTAGGGGGAAAGGGAGGAAGTAAAGAAACTCACCTTACTAGTGATATTCTCAGTGGTCAGGGGAGTGGCTGGAGGGAGGGAAAGAATTTAGACCTGAAAACAAATTTTTTAAATGTTAGCTATTATTATTATTGTTATTACCTTGGACTTAAAGATTGAATGTGGACACTTCACAATCTCATGGGAAAGTCTGTGAGGGTGAGGACGGTTGCCTCAGATTGCTTTCTCTGGAGGATGGAGTGTATCATGGTAAAGGTAAGCTCCTTGAGAGCAGGGATTGTTTGTTTCTTGTTGGGGATTTTGTTTTTGTCTTTGCATCCCCAATAAGGAGCAAGCAGAGTGCCTAACAATCAGGCCCCTTAGTAGTCACTTAGTCCAGGAGTCCCTGGAGTCAAGAGAATTTGAGTTCAAATCCAGCCTCTACACTACTGTGCACTCTACACTAGCTGTGTGACTCTGGGCAAGTCATTTAGCCCTAATTGCCAAGGAAGGAAGGAAGGAAGGAAGGAAGGAAGGAAGGAAGGAAGGAAGGAAGGAAGGAAGGAAGGAAGGAAGGAAGGAAGGAAGGAAGGAAGGAAGGAAGGAAGGAAGGAAGGAAGGAAGGAAGGAAGGAAGGGAGGGAGGGAGGGAGGGAGGAAGGAAAGTAGGAAGGGAGGGAGGGAGGGAGGGAGGAAAGGAGGGTGGGAAAGAAAGAGGGAGGAAGGAAGAAAGAAAGAAAGAAAGGAAGAAAGAAAGAAAGAAAGAAAGAAGAAGAGAAGAGAAGAGAGAGAGCGAGAGAGAGAGAGAGCGAGAGAGAGAGAGAGAGAGAGAGAGAGAGAGAGAGCGAGAGAGAGAGAAAGAGAGAAAGAGAGAGAGAGAGAGGGAGAATCTCAGAGTTAGGAGGACATCACAGGCCATCTAATCCACAAGCCAATACTCCTGAACTGGAGTATTACACACACACACACACACACACACACACACACACACTCCATTCACATGTTTTCTTGTTGTCTTGATCAGAATAGAAATCTGGACAATTAAACTACAGTAGGTCCTAATATCACAGAGCTGGAAAACGCCTAACCCAACCTCTTCACCTTGAGAGGGGTCCCATTACAGAGGGCCAGGTTGCAACACATAGTCTTGGTGGCAGAGGAAAGCAGAATGAGAGCTGGGATAAACTGGTGTTGCAAATACCTGGAGGGGTCTAAGGGTCAGGTGCTTGACCTCTCAGTTCATTGACTCTCACTTCCTCCTGAGATAAGGGTGGTTTTCACTTCAGAGTTTTTACCTCTGAGTACTTAACTCTTTACCCACCTCTTTGCAAAGTGCAGCAGCCCAATGGAAAGCTAATCAATCAACCAAACAACATTTATTAAATACCTACTATGTGCCAGGCAATGTGCTAAGCACTAAGATAAGACTGAGAAAGTTTACAGTGAGAATAAGGACCAGCTCTGAACCTCTCCTCCTCCATAAGGAAAGTATGATTTCTTTTTGGATGGGACTTATAACATCTTCAGCAACAGGAACTTCTGAAAAGGAAATTCATTCTACCAATGCAAATTTGCACCTGCTCTGTGACTCAGTCTTAGAGTCCGAGTCTCGGAGTTTTAGTGTGGCATCATTGAGAATTTAAATGGCTTAACTAGAATCACCCTGCCAGTATATGCCAGAAGCCACACTCCCAACAGATATTGAAAGTGATATTGGAACCCAGGTCTTCCTGACTCGGAGGCCAGCAGTGATAATGATATTCACTCATTATTGATCAGGCATCGAATGGTCAGTAAAGGAAGATGGCGAGGTCTATGAATCAGGTAATTGGTCAGGGGGCAAGGGGTGGAGGGAATTTGGTCAAGCTGATCTTCATTAATTGGCCAAGTGGGTTTGCTTTTGGTCGGACCAACAGTCCATGAATGCAGGCAGTCTGTTAGTGAATGGTCGATTAGGGGGTCTGCTAGTCAGCAAATTTGTTAATCCGATGGTCTGCCATTCAGGCAAGTGGTCTGTCATGTGACCAATCATTCAGAATCATGCACTGAGCTGAGCCCCCGACTAGGATCCCAAGGAAACATAGAGCAATCTGAAGCAAAGGTCCTCATCCTCATGGTCTTTCCAGTGAGATAATGGCGTGTCCAATCCAATCCAATCTTGAAGTCTGATAATAATAGCAAACATTTAAAAAAAAATTTTACTTTCAGTTCCAAATTCTCTCCCTTCCTTCAGCCACTCCCCCACCTACTGAAAAGGCAAGTAATTCTATACCCATTATACATGTGAAGTCACACAAAACATATTTCCATATTAGCCATATTGCCAATAAACAGGCAAGAAAAATAGGGTGAAAAAATATGCTTTAATCTGCCCTGAAGAGTTCATCAGTTCTCTTTTTGGAGGTGGATAAAAAGAACATTTATATAGCACCTATTATTTGCCTGTGCTCCATGCTAAGTGCTTCACAAATATTATCTCATTTGATCCTCACAACAACCCTAAGAGGTAGATGCTATTATTATCACCCTCACTTAACAGGTGAGAAAACTGAGGTTAAAAAGGAGGTTGACTTGCCTAAGGTCATGCAGCTAGTAAGTGTACCTGAGGCTGGATTTGAACTCAGGTTTTCCTGACTCCAGGTGCAGTGTTCTATCCACTGTACCACTTAGCTGTCCAAGAGATCACCACCTTATTGGTAATCTGTGTGACCCTGGATAAGCCATTTAATTTCCCAGTGCTCCCAGACAAAAAATGTATTTTTCATCTAGCATGTTCTGGGCAGGAGCTGCTGATCTTTTTTTCAGAAAAATTGAGAAATCAATGCATTTTTTTTTCATCAGGGCCTTAGATTTTCTTTAGAACTGGATTGGAGAGGAGACAGAGATGCTGAATAGGTGTAGAGAATCAGGCTGGACCAGGTTGCCCTAACAACAGCATTCAGGATGATGACTAAGACAATTCCAGCCTAGGATCCTATGGTAGGTCCACAGGGCCCTTTTTGGGGGGGGGGGTCGGCCAGGATTATCCTCACAGGTGAGTATATTCTGAACCCTGCTAACTCCCCTCACTAATTCATAGAAAGACATCTTGTAGGAAAATGATTAAAAATGATCCTGGGCTTTGCTGATAACTACCCCTTGGGCTATCTCTCAAGGGCATGGGGGAGAGAGTGGAGGGAGGAACAAGTGGGAGCGCCCAGATCAAGATCCCATGAGTTCCTACCCCACCAACCTTAGGTCCAAATGACCAGTGGGTAGCAGCACCCTACAAACACTGGTCCAAGTGGAAAGACCATAAAATTAGAAGTTGGTTCACCTGAGTTCAAGACCCAGCCCTGTCACAACCTGGGACTTCAGGCCTATCACTTTACTATTCTTCACCTCAGTTTCTTTACCTGTAAAATGCAGGTGTTGCTCTAGGTGGCATTTTCAGGTCCCCCACATCGTCCCTCTGACATTCTTTGTCCAAAGTGCCTTTTTACATGCTCCATATTCCAAGGTGCCCTCCAACATTTAACACTACATGAAGCCTGGAGACTGTAAGTGAGAGACTTGAACTGTGGGTAGGGATAGGGAGTGAGTGCTAATGGTGAAGATCATGAAGTCTGGAGTTAGGGTTGGGGCTGATAGTTAAATCAGCGAGTTGATTTGGTAATTACAACCTTAACCAATAAGAAGATAGCCAGGAAATTTGTAAATGATGGGGTATGGTGAAGAATGCTGGAAGGTGACACCCAAATTCAATCATATCAGGCTTTGAGACTGTCTCTACCTAATCTAAGCCAGGTATTGGGGAAGGAGCAGGAAGAAGGTATCAATAGGCATGGAAAAGCATTCTAGGTGAACTCCATCACTCCACAATTCCACAGTGAGGTAAAGAGGAATGTCTGCAGAATTCCCACCTGGGGTTCTCCACTGGACCACTAACATTGCTTCTTTGTTCTTTTTCAGTGGAGTCCAACTCTTCTCGACCCCATTTGGAGTTTTCTTGGCAAAAATGCTGGATTGGTTTGCCATTCTTTTTTCAGCTCATTTTACAGATGAGGAAATGGAAGTAAACAGGTTTAAGTGACAACTAGGGTGACACATAGCTGTTGTTTATCCTTCATTCCTGAAGAGGACCATGACACCAGGGTGATGCCATGACTTACAGTGAATTGGATTTAAGTGACGGAGGGCTGTGCAAGGTCACCAACATCACTCTCTCCTCCAAAGCCATCTGGGTCCAGTGGCAAAATATACATCAGGATGACTGGAAATGGCCTCTGATGTTTAAGGCAACTGGGGTTAAGTGACTTGGCCAGGGTGACAGAGCTAAGTGTCTGAGGTCACATTTTAACTCATGTCTTTTTGACTCCAGGCCCAGCTCTGGTTCTAGAGTCCACTAGAAGGGGCCCTTCTTAATGTCCACTGAGACAAGACAAGGCAGGGATTATAAAAGAGGGGGTGGGGGGAGGAGGGGAGAAAGAACTTCAGCTAAAGTCATATCTTTCATCAATGTGCTTCATCAACTAGCCACCTCCTACCCTATATTTCTTTGCACTCTTCAATAATTGGGTAAGGGAATGGACATTTTTACAGGAGCCTTCTGGGGACAAAATACCAAGATTTTTAATAATGGGACTTTTAGTGCAGGGAAAAAAGAAGTGTGCTGCTATGTGGGCCCTTAGGGGATATCTTGTGGGTGTAGGGGATCTTTTCTTTCTTTCTTTCATTTTTTGCAGGGCAGTAAGGGTTAAGTGACTTGCCCAGGGTCACCCAGCTAGCAAGTGTCAAGTGTCTGAGGGCAGATTGGAACTCAGGTCCTCCTGACTCCAGGGTCGGTGCTTTATCTACTGAGCCACCTAGCTGCCCGGTGTAGGGGATCTTAAGGTGCCCCTCTAATCTCACTGTACCCACCAGAATTCACACCCAGATCGCTCCTGATTGCACTGGCCAGCATTCTTTCCATTACACCAAATAGAGAGTTTGGTTTTAGGGTTACCACTTGATATTCAGGTGAAGATTGGAGTTAAGCATTTGGAGTCATATCGAGGTTGAGTTGTTGAAGGTCAGTTTTCAGAGTAGGGGCATGAAGCTTGATTGGGGCTCACCACTGCAGTTACACATTAGGGATGGAGTTGAGATTTCTGGTTAAAGTTAGGATTGAGACTGGGATTTGGAGGTGAAACTGGGGCTCCAGTTTAAACTGTTAGTGTTGGGACTAGGGTTTAGGGCGATGATTAGGAGTTAGGATTAGGCAGAGCATTACCTAGGCCAGGGACATACCTGCCTGCGCTAAGAAAGGGATCTTGCTGGAGCCAGCTCATACTGACTCCCAAAAGCAATTGTTATTTCAGTGTGAACACTCACCCCTTCGAGGACTGCAAATAAGGGCTTGATTTGTTTCGCTGATTTCTAGATTTAAGAAAGCAGGGGAGAAAACCTCAGTAATGTTAATTACATTTAAAAGTCTGTCATGCATTTTAGGAGAATCGGTTATTAAATACTTGCAAGCATATTTCTGGCTAAGTCACAGAAAGACATATAAAAGGGATGTCGGCTGTCTCAAGGACACCATAAGGAAAGGGTAGGGTAGGGACTCTAGTTTATTTTACGTTAATCGTATTCTTAGCTGGGGAGCAAAATTAGCCAGTTGCATTGCGGGAGGGCAGTTGCTAACACGGATTTAGAGGCTGAAGGGGAATTTAGAGGTCGCCTTGTCCAGCACCCTTCATTTCAAGCTCTGTGACTTGTCGAGGTCTTCCAGAAGGTGTAGAAAGGAGCTGAACTTGGGAGGCATCGGACTTGGGTTCAAATTCTGACTCTGCGATGGGTGTGACCTTGAGCAAATGCCCTAACGTCTCTAGACCTCAGCTGCTTCTTTAACCCAACGAGTCTCTGAAGTCCTTCCCAGGTCTAGATCGAGGTATCAGAGAGGGCTTTCAAATACTGGTCTTCCAACTTCAAATCCAGCCCCTGTCACTTAGTTAACACCGGGCAGTTTGGAAGTGACTGAGATTCAAGGTCACACAGGTGGAAAGAGGAAGATTCGAACCCCTCTCTTGAGTCTCTGCACTTGGCTTCCTTCCCCGGGGGTCTCGTCTCCCCGCGCGGTCCACCCCGATGTCTGCTTGCCTGCCTGACCCCTGCCCGCTCGGAGGTGGGCTCTGTCGGTGATTCGTCGGGTCTGAGCTGCCGCGCTGAAAAACAAACCCGAATCACCTTGACGCCGCCGGCAGCGCTGCCAAGACCAAGGTCGGCGAGATTAGCGGCGTATTTGCACCTCCCGACCTTGACCTTGCTGCCGCCCCCCCCCCCCCAGCATCCTTTCCACATGTTTGCGCGCCTGCGTCACCCGCAGCTTTCCCCTCCCCTTTCTCTCTTGCTCTCTGTGTCTCCCCCACCTCCAGGCCAAGGGACAAAAGGTTTCCGAGGCGCTGTGCCTGGTTTGGGAATCAGAGGAGGATTTCCAAGGCGCGCGCCGGGCTGCGCAAAGGCAGTGTAGGAGCGAGCGAGCCAGCGACCGCCCCGGCTCTGCCCGCCTGGCCAGCCTCTTGATGCGGGGCGACACCCGGTGGTGCGTCTCGGGAGCGCAGTCTCGGAGAGCCCGACCACCTCTCGGAGCTACGCGGCCATGCCTGAGCGCCTGGGTGCCCAGGTCCTGCTGCACAAAATGTTCTATTCCTTGCCCGAGGAGGGATGGAGACGACATGTGGTCCAGCCTTCCACCCCCACCCCTGCTACTAATAAACAACAGTCCCTCACAGCTGTCCAGGGCAAAGCCAAGAATAGTCTTCAGCCATCGTAATTCTTCCTGGATCCCTCATTTCATCGGTCTGAGGAGCCCTTCTGCCTACAGGCAGAATTCAAGCACTCTTTGAATGACCGATGGTCAGCTGCCTCTTGCACCTTCTGGGTGCCCTTGGACAAGTCACTTAGCTTGAGATGAAGGGTACTGAACGAATCGACCTCTAAATTCCCCTTCAGTCTCTAAATCCTCCCCAGCAGTGCAACTAGATAATTTTGCTTCCTGGTTAAGAATATAAAATCGTATCTCTACTCTGTAGTGATTGGGACGGGGAAAAAGGCATTGATCAACCTCTGGCAAAATGAGTTTCTCCCATCTAAGGTAGGCTAGGGCACCAAGACAGGCCAGAGCTTGGGTTTTGCTAACTCAGCCTTTCTGGGAACTGGGACCACCCTCAAGTCCTCTAAGGTACAGTCAAATTGCTCTTCCACTACGCTCTCATCTCCCATCTCCATGCCTTTGTACTGTCATGGATGGGAGTGCCTTTCCACCTTGACCCTGCCTCAGAATCCCTAGCTTCCTCTGAATCTCTGCTACTTTACATAGGAAACTTTTTCTGATCTCTCCAGCCACTTGTGAGTTTCCTGACACACAAACAAACAAACAAAAGCATTACCGTTTACCTATGTGGTATAGGGAGCTGAGTATGAAACTTCCTCTATCAAATTCAGGTGTACATCTTTAATTGGGTTGTCCAAGAGAGGCAGTATGGTGTAATAAGAGTCAGAAAGACCAGGATCTTAATATCACCTCAGACAATAGCTGTCTGACCCTGTGTCTAACCTTCCTGTGCCTCAGTTTCCTTATTTATAAAATGAGGGGGCTGGATGGCTTCCACTTCTAGCTTTAAGCCAATGATCCTATAAGGTCCCACAGATAGTATGTATCAGAGGCAGACCCTGAATGAAGGTCTTCCTGAGCCCCAAACCCAGCTCCACCAAACTGCCTCCCTATTTTAGAGAGGTTTGGCGTTTGGTCCACAGTCACCCAGTCAGTTAATGGCAAGGCGAAGGCTCAGTGACAGAACCATATATTTTCCACAAAGGTTTTACTCTGCAGGGGCATCTAGGTGGCACAATTGATAAAGCACCTGCCCTGAATTCAGAAGGGCCTGAGTTCAAATCCAGCCTCAAACACTTGACACTTACTAGATGTGTGACCCTGGGCAAGTCACTTAATCTTCACTGCCCCACAAAAAACACAAAACAAAGTTTTACTCTGCCTCATGCTGGGCCATGGGAACATGGAAGTAAACCAAGGTTCCAAAAGTTTGTGCTAGCCAAGTACAAGCTCAGGAAAACCTCTTAGTTTGGTTTCAGTGACAAAGTGCTGTCCCTTGGCCAGCCAAACTAAGACTAGGTCATCACCAAAAACTTGGACATGAGTTGATGAATTCTTTAGCTATAGTCACCATGAAACAAATAAACTCCTCAATTATCATGATATATAATGTATAGTACATAAGTGAATGTACAATATTATATAAAACATATAGTATACAAGTGTTTGTATAATATATTAAACACATAGCATATATGTAATGTTTATAAAACATATAGTATATAAGTCTAACGTCATATATAGCAGTATAGAAATGTATATGATATTATACATAACATATAGTATATAAGTGTACATATATCATATTATAGAAAATTTAACCAAAAATTGTGACTCATTCACATCTTCATCTGAATCAATCACTTGAAATTCATATTTTAAACTGTGAAGAAAATAACATTTCACAGTCAGACCTAACTATGCCCTCTGAGTTTAGTGACAAGTATGGATTAGAAGACATTTTGAAAAAAATGCCAATTGATTGTTTTCAAGTAGGTATAGTCACTTGAACTAATGGCTGATAAAGTAGTTGGATGGAACAGCTAAAGATCCCGTTTTAATGAAGCCCTAGCTCTTCTTTATATTTAATATTAATTTGTATTGCAACAAATGTGCTGGTCTTGTAGGTCAAACATACCCAAAACAATCTTGTTTGTATAATTAATTTGTTCAGTCAGCTCTTTCCTCATAGAGAGTACAAATGAAAACCTTAGCCCTGGCCAGACCAGGTCAAATCACAATTTCCCTTTTAGAGGAAGGTCATCCAGTGACACAAATGAAGGGAAAACTTTAGGGCTCCCGAGGGTAGTTTTAACAGGGGAGCTTATAGAAAGGGCTGGAGAGGTAAGTCGGTTTCACTGGCCAACATCAAAATAAGAGATATCAGTCTCAGTCTATTAGAAAAAAGACGTATCATGTCATCGTGGGGCATATAGGTCACCCAGTGGATAGAATGCTAGGCCTGGAATCCAGAACACCTGAATTCATATCCAGCCTCAGTTACTTACTAGCCCTGTGACCCTGGACCAATCTTTAGCTTCTGTTTGCTTCAATTTCCTCATCTGTAACATAGGAATAATAATAGAGCCTACCTCCCAGGGTTCTTGTGAGGTTTAAATGAGATAATTGTAAGGCATTTAGCCCAGTGCCTACAACACAGTGGGCATTATATAAATGCCAACCATTATTGTGGTTGTTCTAATTGAGAAAAGAGCACTGTACAAGAGGTCCGGAGACCTAGAGCACTTCACAGCCTTCCTTGAATGAGTCATTTCCTTCCCTTTCTCAGTCTCAGTTCCTTCATCTGTCAAATGGGAGGAAAGGGGATGGGACTAGATCAGGTGCTCTTGACCTGGGGTCTGTGAACTTGGCAGATAGATTAGATAGATAGATAGATAGATAGATAGATAGATAGATAGATAGATAGATAGATAGATAGATAGATAGATAGACAGATTTTAGTGAGGCAATTGGGGTTAAGTGACTTGCCCAGGGTCACACAGCTAGTAAGTGTAAAGTGTCTGAGGCCGGATTTGAACTCAGGTACTCCTGACTCCAGGGCCGGTGCTTTATCCACTGTGCCACCTAGCCGCCCCCCATGTTTTGAATTTTATGCAATTAAAAATGTCATTCTGAGAAGGGGTCCATAGGCTACCAAAATGATCCATGACACAAAGGAGAAGAACTCCTGGAATGTGGGGTCCCTTCTAGGTCTGCCTGGCTGGCATAAGATTAAGAGAGTCAGCCTCAAGGTCAAAAATCAATCACTCAATCAACAAGCATTATTTTTTTAATCATAAAAGTACTTTATCATTTCCAGTTACATGTTGAGATAGTTTTCAACATTTGTTTTTGTAAGATTTCTAGTTTCTAATTTTTCTCCCTCCCTCTCTTCCCTGCCCCCTCCCCAAGACAGCAAGCAATCTGATATAGCTTGTATATGTATAATCACATTAATCATATTTCTGCACCAGTCATGTTGTGAAAGAAGAATCAGAACAAAAGGGAAAAACCTCAAGAAAGAAAAAAGAAAAACAAACAAAAAAGTAGAAACAGTATGGTTCAATCTGCATCTAGATTCCACAGTTCTTTTTTCTGGATGCGGAAAGCATTTTCCATCGTGAGTTATTTGGAATTATCTTGGACCATTGTATTGCTGAGAAGATTTGAGTCTATCACAGTAATCAACAAGCATTATTAAGCACCTACTGTGTACTGGGAGCTAGGTGCTGAAAGTAAAAGTGAGATACTGGCTGCCCTCAAAGGGCCTACATTCTGATCTGAAGCCCTGATTTCAGTCTGGCCTCTGGCACTCACCTTGCCTCTCTATGAGTCCTCTAGGTAGCTCTAAGCCTATGAATTACAGAGAAATTGCTACCCTATATTTGTGAAGGGTTTTCTCTATGGATGAACCCACAGCTCCAGGTCCTATCCTTATTTACCAGGAGGACAGTCAGCATGAGGCTAGGGTCTAACATTGGATGGAAGAACCAGGGGTTAAAGAGGCAGCCAGATCTGGAAGCATGGTCAGAAAATAGGAGGTAGACAAGCCTGAGGAAGGAGGAAGGGGTAGAGACAATGCATCAGGAAATGGCCTTGATGTCTAGGGCAGTTTGCTGATCCAGCTCTCCTCCCCTTTATCTCCCACCTTGATTTTCCCCAGGTCACCCAGCCAGTAAGTACCAAAGGCAAGCTGGGAACCCAGGTCCCCTGATGCTCTTGCAGCATGCTTCACTACACCATGGTGCCTTCCAATCAATCAGCAGATCAAATGATTTCCTTTGAAACACAGAGCAGATATTTGTTATTGAACAATTAATAACTACTCTGACTGGTTCATTGTATCCTTAGGAATCCAAAATTTTAGAGATGGCAGGCACTCTATTCACTGCACCTCCTCTCTGCCCAGGAAGGCACCTTTAGGAATGGTGAAGTTCAGCCCCTTACTTGATCAAAGAGGAAACCAATAATCATAGGTGTACAAAGACTTGTCCCAGACCATAAATTCTACCAAGAAGGATCTTAGAACATAGAACAATGGAGCTGGAAGGGACCTTAGAACGTGGAATTTTTAGAAATAGAAGTGATCTTACAGCATAAAATATTAGAGCTTAAAGATATTAGACCATCATGGACCTATAAAATAATCTTGAACAACACCCTAATTTTATAAGCGAAAGAAACTGAGTCAGAGAAAGGAAGCGATTAGTGGCAGAGGCTAAAATAGAAACCAGGCTCCAGGCTCCAGACTTTCAGTTCTGCACTCTCTAAATAACCTTCTAGACTTTTAGAGATGGATGGGATCTTAGGGATTGTCTCATCCAATCTCTAAGATCCCAATAAAATCTATGATTTTATAGATTAAGAAACTGAAGTGCAATCACCTAAACAATGAACTAGCATTTATTAAGTATCAACTATAAACCCAGCACTGTGCTAGGTGTTGGGAAGACCAAAAAGAAAGAAAGAAAAGAAGGAAGGAAGGAAGGAAGGAAGGAAGGAAGGAAGGAAGGAAGGAAGGAAGGAAGGAAGGAAGGAAGGAAGGAAGGAAGGAAGGAAGAAAAGAAACAGTTCCTGTCCTCAGGGAGTTTACATTCTATGTGTCTGAGACAGCATGTATATACAAGCTAAATAGAAAGTAAATACAGGGTCATTTTGTAGGGAATTAACAGGTAGGGTCATGAATATCTACTGCCCATACTCAAAGTGGGCAATTTTTTCTTCAAAAGCTAATGTTTTGACTAATACAGAAATATGTTTTTTGTTTTTGTTTTTGTTTTTTTTTGATGGTGAGGCAATTGGGGTTAAGTGACTTGCCCAGGGTCACACTGCAAGTAAGTGTCAAGTGTCTGAGGCCAGATTTGAACTCAGGTCCTTCTGACTCCAGGGCGGTGCTCTAACCACTGTACCACCTCGCTGCCTCAAATGGTTCTCTCTCCTTAGAGATCTTATGGGGGGGGGTGAGGAAATTGGGGTTAAGTGACTCACCCAGGGTTACAAAGCTAGTAAGTGTAAAGTGTCAGAGGCCGGCTTTGAACTCAGGTCCTCCTGACTCCAGGGCCGGTGCTTTATCCACTGAGCCACCTAGCTGCCCCAGAAATATGTTTAATGTTATTGTATGTATATAACCTATATCAGATCACTTGCTGTCTTGGGGAGGGGGGGAAGGGAGGGGAGGGAGACAAAAAATTTGAAACTAGAAATCTTATAAAAACAAATGTTGAAAACTATCTCTACATGTTACTGGAAAATAATAAAATACTTTTATAATTTAAAAAGGAAGCTAATGTTTTTATAATGACTCAAGGTGTACAAATCGGAAACATTGGGTTGCTTGTGTATGGTCTCACAGATGGTATTTGTCAGCAGCAGAATCTGCCAGATGAATACAAGGTAGAGAGGGAAGGGGAAATGAAATGCCTCCCCAGCATCACAAAGCTAGTTGGCCCTTGGCTGCTCCTGCTGGGCTCATTCAAGGGCTGCTGTCTGACAGCCCCACCTCCTGGCCTTTGCTTACCACTGTTCCCACTGTCTGTAATGCTCTGCCCTCTCTTCTGCACTTAACTAAATCCTGCCCATTATTTCAAGCCTGAGTCATATCCCAATCCCATCTCCTCCATGAAGTCTTCCATGACCACCCCAACCTGTGTCCCTTGTCCACTCAGAAGAACAATCTTCTGACAACACTTTCTGTGAGCAGGTGGAAAGTGAAAAACTCTCAATCATAGCCCGACCCAGATTAAAATGTTATTGGGAAATGTTTAACAAAATAAATAAAAATACAATACCACATAGGTAAAGTTCATTTGTGATTTTTCTAAGTCAACATATGGCCTTCAGGAATCCATTTCTCTTGTAATTTGACACCCCTATAATTTAATTACAGCATATCCTGTTGCATATTTCGTCTTAACTGTTGAATGTGTCGGTCCTTCTTCATGTCTTTCATGTTGGTTACCTTCTCCAGATATAGGTCTTTTCTCCCCTAATTTAATCATTAGATTTATATGGGACCGTCTATATATGTTGAAGCTCCTCCACCCAGAACATCTGCACATAGAAGCAAAGATTCTCAGAATTGGAAGGGATCTCAGAGTCCATGCTGTGGCCGAGTAGGGACTACATATAACATGAATGTGAGAAGTGGTCACCCAACTCTCTGCCTGAAGACCTCCAGGGATGGGGATCCCTTTGCCAAGGTTGTCTATTTCATTTCGTTTCTTTCTTTCTTTTTTCTTTTTTGGTGAGGTAATTGGGGTGAAGTGACTTGCCCAGGGTAGCACAGCCAGTAGGTGTTAAGTGTGTGAGGCCAGATTTGAACTCAGGTCTTCCTGAATCCAGGGCTGGTGCTCTATCCACTGTGCCATCTAGCTGCCCCTGCCTATTTCGTTTCTGAACAGCACTGGTTGTCTGGAAATTTTTCCTTATATCAAGCCTAATTTTCTCTCAGCAACTTCTACCCACGGCTTCTGGTTTTGTTTTTGAGTTCAGTTAAATCTCTCCTCCATGTGACAAAGCCTTTGGATACTTGAAGACAACTCTTACGTTCTGAGTCTTCCCTTCTCCAAGATTAACATTCCCTCTAGACAGGGTCAATCTTCCTTCCCTTCCAAAGACTCTGCCTGTGGTTATACAAAGGGAAATTTCCAGGAAGGACCAAGCACCTTCAATGACCTTGAGACACACAGAGAAAGGATGGGCTTCAACCACCACCAACTTCCCGGTCTAGTCTTATGGAGCAGGCTCACATGCCTTGATTCCAGGAGAAAGTCCCTTTTCAAATTCCTCACCCACCTACTCAAGATGACTGACATTCCTTCCACTAAGTCCAAAATCTTTCAATTCATCTTGGAGTGAAAAGGGCACTGGATTCAGAGTAAAGTGGGCAGGAGTCCTTGAAGATACAAGGTGCTTAATAAATGCTTGCTCGCTACTTTCCTGGATCCCTCCTCCCCACCTCAGCCTGTCTCCTTTCCAGTTCATGAATGTCTTTCCTAAAACATGACACCGGGAATTGGACGTGATACTCCAGATGTGGTATGTCAGAGTACAGAAAACCCTCTCAATATTGAACACCAGCCCCTTCTTTATTTTTATTTTATTTTTATTTACACCAGCCCCTTCTTAATGCAGGCTAAGAGCCATTAGCTTTTTGTGTTTCTATCACACTATTGACTCATATTGAGCTTGCAGACCAATAAAACCCCAAGCTGAGTTTCCCCTGAATAAATGCCTGCTAGTCATGCCTTCCCCATCATGTATATGTGAAGCTGGTTCTTTGAATCCAAGTGAAAGACATCACATTTATTAAATTTAAATAATTTCATCTTATTCAGTCAGGTCCAGTGTTCTAGCCTGTCAAAATAAATTTGAATCATGATTCTATAATTGTATTAATTATGGGTTGCATTTACTTAGAGTACTTTAAAAGTTTACAAGCTTTTTACACATATTATCTCGTTTAGTCTTCACAACAACTTTGGGAAGTAGGTGCTATTATTGTTCTTATAAGAAACTCAGTCTGGGAGTGTTTAAGTGACTTACAACAGGGTAGCATCACAAACAAGATACCTGAAGCAGGATTTGAACTCAGATCTCCAGATGCCTCTACCCCACAGTGTTTTAGCTGTCCCTCACAGATTTGTATTAACTGCCATTTTGATGCATATTCCATCTATGGCCCGCACAGATCCCTGGACCCTTCCAGCAAGATGACATCAAACCATGAATGATCACTCAATCGATTAGCTCTAATTATACTATCATCTAGGCTGTGTTCCTATGAATGGGTTAATGAAACATGCCCTTTCCTCAGCCCTGGCTCTCCTCCCATTCCAGAGGATCCAAGAATAGCAGGATAGAAATCAGTAATGGGGACAACAAATGAGATTAGGAAGCAAAACATTTTCCCTGATGGCGGAGTCAACAGAATTCTAAGAACATAAAACCAAATGTGTGACTCAACAGCCAAGCCAGGAAATAACAACCAATTATTAATTCAGCTGGTTATTGACAAAGGCAGGTCAGCTTTGGAAGCAGGTAGGCTTAATGGGAGAGGGAGCCCTAGGACAAAAGAAGATGAGTCAGATGAGGCCTGGACAGAAAAAAATATGCGTGAGATGTACAGACCAGCTCTTTTCTCTCTCCCCTAGGAAAGATGGGGACCCAGGGCAATAGCAAACGTCTCCTCCCCAGCTGTTTGGCTTGGGAGTCAGGCTGCCCTTTGTAACAGGTAGGAGACCAATCAGAGCATCTGCTTCTGTCCTTTTTCCTAGAACATTGTGTTGTGCTCAGGGACTTTCCACAGAAGCATGGACCTGGGGAGGCAAGAGCACAAGGGATCTGGGCCCCAGTCCAGCAGATCTCTAGCTGGTGAAAGAGGCTACTTCATGTCTGACTCCTCTGTCCCGGGCTGTCCAATTTGAAAGTCGTCTCTGCTTCTCCAGGGAAGCCATGGTCCAAGAGTGAGTGAGTGTCCAAGAGAAGTTTTTCAAATGTTTGGTCCAAGGTGCTGCAGGTGGATTTTGAAGCCCTACCCCTTCTTTCATAGAGCCTTCCTGCCCCCAAAGCAGCCACTCTGTCTTCATAGCTGTCATCTCCCCCACCCCCACTTCAAACATCGACGTCAATGGGACAAATATTTATTATTGTGAACGCATAGAGGAGGAAGAGGAGGAAGAGATCATCTAGGTTAAAGGCTAACCTTTGCTGTGTCAGAGACCCCATCAGCAGTCTCATGAAACCTATGGACCTCTTCTCCAAATAAAATTTCTAAAAGCATCAACCAACATTTTACAACGCATTACAAATGCCATCAACTAAATTGAAATACCATTGTCATTTTTTTTTTTTTGCAGGACAATGAGGGTTAAGTGACTTGCCCAGGGCCACACAGCTAGTAAGTGTCAAATCTCTGAGGCTGGATTTGAACTCAGGTCCTCCTGAATCCAGGGCTGGTGCCTTATCCACTGTGCCACCTAGCTGCCCCAAGAATATGTTTTTACAAAAATCAAGTTCATGGACCCCAATTTAAGAACACCTGAGCTACTGTATGCACCACCATGCCCAGCTAACAAGTATTTATTAAGCATCTACTATGTGTCTATGGGGCACAGATGTGACAAAGACAAAAATTCAACAGTCCATGCCCACAAAGAGTCAGGGCTGGGACCTGAACCCAAATCTTTTGACATCAAACCCAATGCTCCTTCCATTACACCAAGATTCTTTTCATGTTTCCTTAAGCCATATAAGTGGGTGGGCTGTGTAAATATAAATATAAATAAAGCTTGGCTTCTGTATGGAATAAATAGCTATCTAATCTTGGGCATCATACACATGTAAAAAATGTTAGAACTCTTCTCCCCAGAAGGTTGGACGCAAGGTAATGAATTTTTCCAGATATGACAAGGAAGGAGACCTTGGGAAAGGGAAGAGAATGAGCATTTATCAAGTGCCTACTATATGCTGGGTACTGTGCTAAGCACTTACAAACATCTTATTTGATCCTCACAACAATGTTGGGAGGTAGGTGCTGTTATTATCCCTATTTCCAGTTGAAGAAACTGAGGCAGACAGAGGGTAAGTGAGACCTATCCAGGGTCACACAGTTAGTGTATGAGGCTGGATTTGACTAAGAGAAGTAGGGAAATTAATATTGATATGTGCTAACACTCAGCACTTAACCTCATATGACCTCATTTGATCCTCACAATGCTGGGAGGTAGGTGCTTTTATTACCCCAGTTTTACAACTGAGCAAACTGAAGCAAACAGAGGTTGACAATGAAGCTGAATCTGACTTCAGGCCTCCCTGACTCCAGACCCAGAACTCTATCCACTCCATGAGGAGGTAGTGCTCTGCATGGTTGGAGGTACCCAAACAGGTGAAATCTGGGACCCCCCCAGCATTGCTGTAACTGCATTTGGACTCAAAGGGCCTGGATTCTAAAACTGGCTCTGCCACTTACAGCCTTGGGTAAGTCACTTAACTGCTTTGGCCTTCAGTTTCCCCCTAAGTAAAAGGGGCTTAATAATACTTTTACTGACAACCTCTCTGGGTTATTGTGAGAACCGAATGAAAGAGTGGCACAAAGTCTCACACGGCTTTGTGGAGCTTAAGCTAGGAGGGGACCCTAGATGTCATCTACTCCAGGGCTTCTTTACCTGGAGACCTTTGAGGGGATGGGGGTGGGGGTGGGAATCACATCTTGATTTTCACTAACCTCTGGTGCCAGGAATCCTAATAAAAGCAAAAGACAATCTCTGGCATAGCAGTCTCTCAAGGATGCTTTATTCAGGGCAGCTAGGTGTCGAAGTGTATAAAGCACAGTCCCTGCATTCAGGAGAACCTGAATTCAAATTTGACCTCAAGCACTTGACACTAGTTGTGTGACCCTGGGCAACTCACTTAACTCTCATTGCCTCGCAAAATAAACGAATGAATGAAATAAAATTTTTTTAAAAAAGGATGCTTTATTCATTTAAAAACATCCTTCCTGAGAAGGGGTCCCAGAGGCTTCACCAGATTGCCAAAGGGGTCTATGACACTCAAAAAGAGTACCAACCCTTGATCTTGTCCAATCTCCCACCTAGCAGCAGAGGCAGGATTCGAATCTGGGTCCTGTGACTCAGGATCTAAAGCACTTTTTACCATTCCCAACATCTTTTGGTCAAGTTCTTTCCTCTTTCTGAGTCTCGGTTTCCGGTTTTATAAAAGGCGGCGGGTTGGTTTAGAGAAGTCACGAGATCTCTTTCATTTTGAAAAGGAAACAATTTTAATCCACTTCCCTCTCGGCTACCTTCGCCCCAGGTGCAGCCCAGACCCAGCCTACAACAGGACAAATAAAATCGAACCCTCCCCTCAGCCCAGGCTTCCATCCGCACTTGCATTTCCGAGGGCTTTGTGACAACTTGTCTCCGAGGAGAGACAGATGAATGGTTGTCCTAGCAACGTAAACAAAGTGAAAGAATACGGCCTCCGCCAGGTTCAACTCGTTTTAAGGGGTGCTGAGTGCGCGCTCTCTTTGCCTTTGTTGCAGCAGCTGCTTCGCAAGGCCCAAATAGCTGCCGCTGTGCAGGGGTAGTCACTGTACCCCGGAGCTGGTGGGTGAGTCCGGGCGTGGGAAACGGCCAGGTATCCTCTATTTCTTTCAGGAAAAAAAAAAAGTCCCAAAGCCAGGGAAGAGAGAAGCAGTGGTATATTTGGAAAGAGGACTGGGCTGGGAATCCTGAGAAAAAGTGGCCGTGGGTTCTAGATCGGCTTTGTCTCCCTCTAGGGCTGTGCGACTTCTGACAAATCGTGCCTTTCTTGAATTCTAGCTTCCTACTCTGACCCGCCCTCCACACCTCCAGCCCCACTCCCCTAAACCAACCTGGGTTTCTGCTTAAAAGACGACTAGAGGTCCTTTTCATTTCCGAAGATACAGGTTTCCTATAGAAACTCTCGGGAGGAGAACAGTTAGGAACTGGGGCAGGCTTAGAGGTAATACAGGTCATTTGGGATTGGGCTCTTGGTTTGGATTTGGCGGGAGAGGGCAGGAGAGGGCAGGAGAGGGGAGGAAGACTACAATTAAACTGAATGTTTTCCAACCGCAGGGCTAAGGATTCCGTCAGGCAGGATATCAAGCCTCACCCTTTGCTCTCCTGGCCAGCCCACAGGACTGTGGTCTTCCTCCATCCTCCAGAATCATACTTCCCAGTCTTTCTGGCACATAGCAGAGACTGCCCTGCATGATCACTGTCATTTCCAAGTACCTTCGGCCAGATTCTCAATTCCATCCCAATCCATTCCATTCAGTCTCTCTTGACTTATTTTGAATTGAGAATCATAGAATTGAAGATGGAAGAGACCTTAGATAATGACACCTAGTCCAAGCTTTTCGTTTTACAGACGAGGAAGCTGAAGCCAGGTGGAGTTAAGTAAGTGGCCCCAGGTAGAATAGGTTGTGGCAGGGATTGGGACCTCAATTCTTTGTCTCAGTTCTAGGACACTTACCACTGAAATATTCCACTTCTTCCTTCTACTGGCTAGCATTGGGCAGGCTCCAAAGGATCATAGATTTAAAGTTGTGAAGGCAAATGCAGCCATCTTTTGCCTCAATTCTTACCTATCCTGTAGTCCCTGAATGGGTATTGTAGCTTCAAATAGACCAAGACTTGGGAAAGACCTAAGCTTAAAAAGGCCAAGGTCTCCCACAGCTTTGGGGACCATAACCAAGTGTCTTGCCACTGGACTACAGTGACTTTGGAGGTGAGATTGAGGCTGATGACTTTTCCCCCCTTTTATATAGAATTTTATTTTTCCCCCAGATTAAATGTAAAAACAATTTTAACGTTGATTTTTAAAACTTTGTGTTCCAAATTCTCTTCCTCCCTCCCCATCCCCTCTTAAGAATGCAAGCAATTGAATATGTTATACGTGTATAGTCGTGCAAAAAACATTTCCATATTAGGTTGTAAAAGAAAACAGACAAAAAAACTTTAGAAAAAGGAACTAAAAAAATTATGCTTCAATCTGTATTCAGACACCATTAGTTCTTTCTCTGGAGATGGATTGCATTTTTCATTGCTTCAGAGTTGTCTTGGATCATTGTATTGCTGAGAATAGCTACAGCTGATCATCTTAAAATATTGCTGTTACTTTGTATACAGTACATTCCACTGATTTTTCTGATAGTATCCTGACCATCATTTCTTATGGCACATTAGTGTCCCAACATAACCTCATTCCACAAATTGTGAAGCCATTCCCCAATTTGATGGGCATCTCCTCAATTTCAAATTCAACTTCTTGTTTTTTATCTCTTTTTGGATACTGACCTGGTAATGGTATTACTAAGTCAAAGTATGAATGGTTTTATAGCCCTTTGGTCATAGCTCCAAATTGCTCTACAGAATGTCTGAATCAGTTTATAACTTTACCGAGAGTGTATTAATGTCTCATTTATCCATATCCCCTACAACATTTGGCATTTTCCTCTGCTGTCCTATTATCCAATCCAATAGGTATGAGGTAGTACCGAGAATTGCTTTCACCTGAACTTCTCTAATCAATAGTGTGTTAGAGCATTTTTCCCCATATGGCTATAGGTAGCTTTGATTATTTCATATGAAAACTTCATATCTTTTGTTCACGTATCAATTGGGGAATGGCTCTCAGTTTAACAAATTCAACTCAGTTCTCTATGTCTTTGAGAAATGACACCTGTCAAACAAACTTGCTTTAAATTTTTTTCACAGTTACTATTGCTAACTGTATTTCTCTCCATCCTATTCCCTTCCTATTACATTTACTGTTTTCTATCTTTTTTCACCCTGTCCGTCCTCAAAAGTATTTTGCTTCTGAATGCCCCCTCCCCCAATCTGCCCTCCCTTTTATCACCTCCCCCTTATCCTCTTCTCCTCCTACTTTCCTGAAGGGTAAGATATATTACTATACCCATTTGATTGTGTATGTTATTCTCTCTTTAAGCCACTTCTGATGAGAGTAAGGTCCACTCACTCCCCAGCACCTCCCCCATCTTCCCCTCCACTGTATAAGCTTTTACTTGTTTCTTTTATGTGGAATACTTTACTCCCTTCCACCTCTCCCTTTCCCTTTCTCCCAGTGCATTCCTTTCACCCCTTAATTTTATTTTTTAAAGATATTATCCCTTCATATTCAACTCACACCTGTGTCCTCTGTCTAAATAGACATCCAGCTGTCCTAATAATGAGAAAGTTCTTATGAGTTACAAGTATCATCTTCCCATGTAGAAATGTAAACTTTTTAATCTATTAATACCCCTTATGATTTCATTTTCTTGTTTACCTTTTCATGCTTCTCTAGGGTCTTGCATTTGAAAGTCAAAATTTCTATTCAGCTGAGGTCTTTTCATTAAGAATGTCTGAGGAAGCAGCTAGGCGGCTCAGTGGGTAAAGCACCAGCCCTGGATTCAGGAGGACTTGAGTTCAAATCCAGCCTTAGACACTTGACACTCATTAGCTGTGTGACCCTGGGCAAGTCACTTAACCCTCATTGCCCTGGGGAAAGAAGAAGAAGAAGAAGAAGAAGAAGAAGAAGAAGAAGAATGACTTAAACTCCTTTCTTTCATTGAATTCCTATTTTTCCCCTGAAGAATTATACTCAGTTTTTCTGGGTAGTTGATTCTTGGTTGTAATCGAAGTTCCTTTGCCCTCCTGAATTTCAAATTCCAAGCCCTCTGATCCTTTAATGTAGAAACTGCCAGATCTTGCGTTATCATGACTGTGGCTCCACTTGAATTGTTTTTTTTTTTTTTTCTAGCTGCTTGCAATATTTTCTCCTTGACCTGAGAGCTCTGGAATTTGGCTGTAGTATTCCTCGAAGTTTTCATTTTGGGATCTCTTTCAAGAGGTGATCGGTAGATTCTTTCAATTTCTATTTTGCCTTATGTTTCTAGAATATCAGGGCAATTTTCCCTGACAATTTCTTGGAAGGTGATGTCTAGGCTCTTTTTTTTGATGGCTTTCAGGTTGTCCAATAATTTTCAAATTATTTCTACTGGATCTATTTTCCAAGTCACTTGTTTTTCCAATGAGAAATTTCACGTTGTTTTCTATTTTTTCATTCTTTTGGTTTTGCTTTATTTTTTTCTCAATTTCTCATGAAGTCATTTGTTTCCATTTGCTCAATCCTAATTTTTAAGGAGTTATTTTCTTCAGAGAGCTTTTGTACCTCTTTTTTCAACTTTTCAAGGCATTCTTTTCTGCTTTGGCTTTTTTTTTTTTTTGGCCAGGCAATGAGGGTTAAGTGACTTGCCCAGGGTCACACAGCTAGTAAGTGTCAAGTGTCTTAGGCTGGATTTGAACTCGGGTCCTCCTGAATCCAGGGCCAGTGCTTTATCCACTGCACCACTTAGCTGCCCTCTTTTCATTGGCTTTTTGTACCTCTTTTATAATTTGGCCCTGTCTGTTTTTAAAGGTGTTATTTTCTTCAGTATATTTTTGTGTCTCCTTTACCAAGCTGTTGACTTTTTTTCATGATTTTCTTGTATCACTCTCATTTCTCTTTCCATTTTTTCCTCTACCTTTCTTTATTTTCAAAGTCCTTTTTGCATGCTTCTATGGCCTGAGACCAATTCATATTTTTCCTGGAAGCTTTGGAAGTAAGAGCTTTGACTATGTTATCTTCTTCTGAGGATCTATTTTGATCTTCCTTGTCACCGTAGAAACTTTCTAGGTTCAGCATTTTTTTCTGTTTGCTTATTTTCCCAGCCTATTTCTTGGCTTTCAACTCTTTGTTAAAGTAGGGCACTGCTTCCAGGGTGGAGGGCACACTGTCCCAAGCTTCAGGGGGGTTGAGCAGCTGTTCTCCAAGATACTTCTAGGATTTTCTAAGTTCTTAGTTCTTTCAAGATGTTATAATTTAAGGAGAGGCATGTTTACTACTCTCCTGACCTGTATTTTGGTCTGCAAGCAACCACAGGCCTGCTTCTCTGCCCTGGAACCTGGACAGAGTCCTGCTCTACTGTAGCTGCAAGCTCTGGTGCGCTTGCACTCCTCCCCCACCTGGGACCACCACCTAAGAAGGTGACTTGGATCCCAGTATGGGCAAAACAACAGAATCCTGCCTTGGTGCAAGCAAAGAGATCCCCACAATCTCCTTCTGGCCAATTGCTTGAACCCCTTACCATCTGACAGCTGAGTTCCAGAAGCAGTTGCTGCTACAGCTGATTCAGAGGGTCCTGAGGCTTTCTCCTGGTGTGCTGGGGCTGGGGCTGCACTGGCACAGCCTGCACTGAGCTGCACTCCACTCTCACTCTGGTACAACAAACCTTTCCTGCAGACCTTGTTTGTACGTTGTCTTTGACTGGAAAATGATTTCTCCCTGTCTTTTTGTGGGTTCTGCTGCTCCAGGAATTGTCTTATGGTATTATTTGAAGGTTTTTGGAGGGGTCATGAGGAGAGCTCAAGCAAATCAATGCCTTTCCTCTGCCATCTTGGCTCCACCCCCACCCCCCGCCCCGTGATGATTTTGCACAGCTCTCCCTCACTTAAATCCAATTCACTTTCAATTCAAGCCATCTCTCATTCTCCTGATGTCATTGGTCCTCCTAGAAAACAAAGGATGAACAACAAGAAAATTTAGAGCTGAAAGAGACTTTGAGAGGCTGTAGAGTCCAAGCCTCACATTTGACCAAGGAAACAGGGTAAGAAGAGACTAAGTGACTTGATTAGGGTCATCCAGCTAGTAATTACCTGAAGCTGAATTTCTTGATTTGTTTTTTTGTTTGTTTGTTTTTTGGTGAGGCAATTGGGGTTAAGTGACTTGCCCAGGGTCACACAGCTAGTAAGTGTCATGGGTCTGAGGCAGGATTTGAACTTAGGTCCTCCTGAATCCAGGGCCAGTGCTCTATCCACTGCACCACCTAGGTGTCCCTGAAGCTGAATTTCTATACATTTCTTCTTGACTCTTAAATGTAGCAATCTCATCTGCTCTTCCTATATTCCAAAACTGCTCCAACATAGATGTTTGCAACCAGCTATAAATAGTGTGATAAGGAATGACTGCAGTAATGGAAATAACACTAGCTTAGTTCATAGATCCAGCTATTCATTAGCTGGGCTAGTCACTCCCCTCTCTGAGACTCAGTTTCCTCTCCTATAAAAAGATAAGATTGGACAAGATAATCTTTCGGTCTCTTCTAGATCTGCTATCCTAATAGGTAAATAAGTACCTCCATGAGTTTTTCCTTGATCTCCCAATTGGAAAGGATCATTTTGGCCTCCAATCTTGAAAAGCATTTTGTTGTCATGTACTAATATTCTATTTTGTATTATAGTTATTGGCATTCATGTGTTATTTCCCCAATAGACTGTAAACTCCATGATGGTAAAGACCAGGTCATTTACTTTTGTGTGTCTCTCAGACCCGCCCCCCCCCAATCCCTAGCCTAGATGGTGATTAATAAAATGCATATTGATGCAGAAAGGAAGCGCTAAACTTGGATTCTGAGGCCCTGGATCTGAGTTTTTAGACCTGGAGTCATAGGAGACCTGCATTTGAATCCCAGCCTCTGTGTGTGTGTGTATGTGTACACACACATACATACACATACATATATACATACACATGTATGTATATGTACATATGTGTGTATAGTATACCACATAGCCATATGCACTACTATATATACACAATATAATAGATATATAGATAGATATTATATATAATATCTATTGTATACAATATATACACAATACATACTCTGTGTGTATACACACACAAACACACACACACACATACACACATAAGCTGTGTGGCTCCTGAGCAAGTTTCTCTTATCTGTAAAATGGGGAAAAGGTCAGATAATAATACTTATACTTCCTAACTTATGGGGTTATATAGTGAAGAAAGCATTTTATAAACTTTTAAAGTGATCATAGAAATGTGATTGGTTATAACTGCTCTAATTCTGCTGTTAACTACTCAAGCGACCTTGAGCAAGTCTCTTATTGTCTATGGACCTCGGTTTCCTCATTTGTAAAATGGATGGGGGATGGAGGGATAAGTGACTTGCCCAGGGTCACACAGCTAGTAAGTGTCAAGTGTCTGAGGCCAATTTGAAATCAGGTCCTGCTGAATCCAGGGCCAGTGTTTTATCCACTGCACCACCTAGCTGCCCCCAATTACATAACTTCTGAGGATTCCTTTCTACATCTAAATTCTATGAATCTGAAATAATAATTCCTGGAATTCATATAACATTTCAAAGTTTGAAAAGTACTTGACATAGATTATCTCATTTGATCCTCACAACATTCTGAGGTAGGTATGCACATAGTGTTTGACATATTTAATTAGTAGGTATTGAATAACAATGATTATAATAATTTAATAATACTCTAATTAATAATACATTAGAAATAAAATTAATATTAATAAGTATTTAATAATTTATAACTTACTGATGGTGGTTATAATAATTTAATATAATTAATACTTAAATACATCATAAATAAATATAAATGATTTAATGTCAATTAATAGGTATTTAATAAATGTTTGATGACTGAGTAATACTAATACCAATAGTGTTCTTCCCACATGAGCATCATGCTATTTAACATGGCTAGACTTCTAGGCCCTCTTAATGTTTTGGCCAAACTTGGATCCTAGTGGGGATTTTGAACTGGAAGTTACCTTAGACACCACTTGGTCCAAATCTGATTTTATAGAGGAGAAAATGGAGTCCTTGAGAGACAAAGTGGCTTTCTTGAGGTCACAAAGAAAATAAATGGCTCATCCAGGACGTGAGCCCAGAACCTCTGAGTCCTAGTCCGATGCTTTTTCTATTTCACCATACTGCTTGGAGGTAAAGAGTAACCTCACCTCTGCCAACAAAGGTTGCTCTCTGGGGTGTCTTTTCTTTCTCCAGGTTCTTCAGCAGCTGGAATCCATACTGGATGATATAGAAGGACTGACACGTCATTGGGTGATATCTTGGGGGAAGAGTTATTAGCAATCCCATTACTTCAAAATGTCCAGGTTGCTATCTTCATCCCAGAAGACATTGACCGATGATGGTAGGACTTCATGCAGTTATTTAAGCATTTGATCCCCCACCAATTCCCTCAGTAAAGTTTTTTTTTAAATGTAATATAATGGGGGCTAGGTGGCGCAGTGGATAAAGCACCGGCCCTGGATTCAGGAGTTCCTGAGTTCAAATCCGGCCTCAGACACTTGACACTTATTGGCTGTGTGACCCTGGGCAAGTCACTTAACCCTCATTGCCCTGCAAAAAAATGTAACATACTTTTTTATTTATAGTTTTGAGTTCCAATTTTCATCCCTCTTTCCCTCCCTCCCCTTTCCCATCTGGAAGCGGCAAACAATCAGATATGGGTTATACATTATAAGGTCCAAATTTACTATGAGAAGAGTTAAGTGGGCGGCTTGCCATAGTATTAGGGTAAGAAAGGAAACAGCCTCTTTCAAAAAACAAAACAGGTTTATTAATGGGAACAAGTTCAAAACACAAGTGAGGTTAATAGAGTTAGGGAATCTAAATCTCTGGGGTAAAAAGTCCCCAGGAACCCCAAACTTGTCTCCAGCCCAGCTACCTCCAAAGAGCCAGCCTTGTCTCAAAAAACACAAACTCACCACCACCTGAAATCTGTAGCTCTAAGGAGAATTAGCTTGCAGTCTCTTCTGTTTTGGTCCAAAGGTCAAACACCAACAGCTCCTCTAACTGTTTACCTTCCTTCCCTGTTTCTCTCAGAATAAACACCCCTCTAACTGCCAATTAACTGTCTCTGCCACAGGAAGGGGTGGTTCTTAGTCATGCTGAGTCTCCAATTGGCTCAGCACACCCACGTGGACTGTCCCCATTATAATCTGGCCAGGCCCATGTGGGTGTGGGGAAGCTAAAGGGGAGGCTTAATTATTTAGTTTCAGTAAATGTTCCCTGTGGTCAGAGTTCCTCCTGTTTGTTCAATTATCTCCCAAAGTACACACCCATCTTCTCTTAGGCTTTACAAGCTTATATTTTTTTCAGTCTGATCATAATAAAGCAAAGATAGGGTTATGAAAACCCCAAATCACAATTAATTCCTTACAACATATATGAATATGTAAAACATTACCATATTTGTCATTTTGTACAAGAAAACTGGATTAAAATTTTAAAAATTAAAGTGTAAAATAGCATGCATTAGTCTGTTCCATCAATATCAGTTCTTTCTTTGGAGGTGGAGTATATTTCATCAACAGTCTTTTGGTATTGTCTTGGATCATTGTATTATTAAGAATAGTCAAGTCATTCACAGTTCATCAAACAATATTGCTGTCTCTGTGCACAAAGTTCTCTTGGTTCTACTCACTTCACCACACATCAGTTCACACAAGCCTTTCTAGGCCTTTCTGAAGTCATCCTGCTTGTGCTAGTGCTTATAGCACAATAATATAGCACAATAATATTCCATTACCATCATATGCCACAGTTTATTTAGCCATTCCCCAATTGATGGACCTTCCTTTGATTTCCAATTCTCAGCCACCACAAAAAGAGCTGCCTTAAATATTTTTGTATAAACTGCTGAGCCCATGGGATTGCTATGAGGAAAGGGAGAATGGCTGCTGGCCAGCCTATCTTACAGCTTGAGGGAAAGAATGGGCTTAAATAAGTGAAAAACACCTCACCAATAGTGATGCTATATCTAAACTATTGCTTACTGCTTTGGAGAATGGGGAAGGGAGGGAGGGAGGCTTGGAATTTGGAACTCAAAACTTTTTTAATAATTTTAATAACTGTTAATAAAATGTTTTAAAATGTTCATAAAATGTTTTAAGATATTAACCGGGGGCAGCTAGGTGGCACAGTGGATAAAGCACCGGCCCTGGATTCAGGAGTACCTGAGTTCAAATCCGGCCTCAGACACTTGACACTTACTAGCCGTGTGACCGTGGGCAAGTCACTTAACCCCCATTGCCCCGCAAAAAAAAAAAAAAAAGATATTAACCAAAATGGTAACAAAAAATGTTTGGAGATATTAACAAAGTGTTTAAGATGTTACTTAAAATGTTAAAAATGTTCATTAAAATGTTTTAAAAGGGTGTTAACAAAAATGTTAATGAAATGTTTAAAAGGTTACTTTAAATATTAACAAAATGTTTATAAATATGTAAATATGTAATTAGGGAAAAATAAAATATTGTATAAAAAGTGATGCTGGATACATCATAACATGAGATCTTTGTGTCTCTCCTCCCCCACCCCCAAAGAGCCCCATGAGTCTATTTGCAGCAGCCCTTTGCCTGTGGCTATTGAATATCCAGCTGAATCCACCTTCAAGGAGGAGGATACCTCAGGTAATAATAACTCTTGCTTAATGGCGATCTTTGAGGTAAGATCTGTTATATTTGTAGGAAGTGAGGAATTGGTTTTTCCCCCTGCTTTTCTTTTTTTTTAACACAGATGAGGGCGAAAACCCTTTCCACATGTCTCCAGACATGGACTTCTTCTTGCTTCGAGACAGAGAGAGGGAAAAGCATCAGTTGGTAAGTGATGAGCCTGGGCTGAGGAGATCCCGATCTGACTACCAGGCAAACAAGAACACATTGTGATTAATCTCACCTCACCCTAAAAACCCTCCTGTACTCTGCATTCCACAAAAATGGATAGATTGAGTTTGTGTTGTCCTGTCTTCCTAGGTTTTCCCCATGGTGTGTAATTGTCTCCATGAATAGCTTTAATTATCTTACTTATTTTGTTATATATGCAATGTATATTACACATGCTGAATATATTATTATACATGTGGAATACCTGTATAATTGAAATAACCTCCTAGCTCAATTCCCTGCCTCAAGTTAACTCTGGTGCATCTCTCACATGCTACCAGAGTCATCTTCCCAAGGCATAGCTTTGATCATGATGTTCCCCTTCTTAAGAACTTTTCATGGTTCCCCATTCCTATGATATCAAATCCAAATTCCTATACTTGGACCCTCCATAACCTGCCTCTACCCATCCTATTCAATTTTATCTCCTGAGTTTCCCCTGCATGAATTTTCTTCATTAGGGTTTACTTTCCATCACACAAATACACCATGCTCATTCCGGTCTTCCTACATTTGGATATTCTATCCTTCGGATGCCTTCCTCTCTCCTCTGGCAAAATCCCAACCCATCCTTCGAGGCCCAACTCCAACGTCACCTACTCCATGAAGCCTACCCACATTACCTCAACCTGTTGCCAACTTTTCCAGTCTGCACCATTCCAGAACACCATTTCACCATAGTGCTAAAAGTCAGGAGGGAGAAAGTGCAGGCTAGCTGCTGATTTGCATTTCTTTATAAATACAAGGTGTCTCCAAAGTCTTAGTGTGACTTTCAACTTTAAATATGGGAAGCCATATTTAAAACTATAAGCTCCTCGAGGGCAGAGACCCTGGCTGCTACACCCGTTTGACATTAGATCTGAGCACAGGTCTGTTCACACTGGTATGGTTCAGTAAAGACTTAGAGGTTTGTTGGATTGGTTTACCATATCTCACTACAGAGGTATCATCAAGGAAATTGAACCTATATTTCCTTCCCAAGTGCACAAGTTTTGGGTTCTTTGGTTAATATTTAAACATTTTAGGTTAAAGCAAACCTTAGTCAGAGACTAAATATGACCCATAACACTTAGTTGCTCTCTTTCCTCTGTCTTCATATTTCTTGGACTTTTATTTTGTGACTCTCTTTATCTGTCTCTGAGTTTTTTTGGTAGGTTTTTCCTCAGAGTGTGTGTGTGTGTGTGTGTGTGTGTGTGAACACACACACACACACACACACACACACACACACACACCCATTCTCCTCAGTTCCACCACCATCCCTACACCTAATAGTCACAAACTAGACAATAATAAAGAAGGGAATAGCTAGACATGGTCCAGGCTGAGGGCAGTCACTCTGTAGCCTGCAGTACCCACCATGTTGAGTTCATCTTTAGATGATTGGAGGTGAGGGTGGGAAGGCCAGGAGGGCAAGTTGAGTTTCTAATCTAACCAACCTGTTTTCCCCTGCCCCCACCCAGGAAAGGGAGGCAAAGAAAAACATGAGGGTCTATGAGAAGATGACCTATTCTTCTAAGATAGCTGCCAAGCGCACTAACCTCCGGAGGAAGCTTCAGATGGAAGACCACATGGAGGACCAAGCTCTCCAGGCTGAGGCCCAGCGTCTGCGAGACCTTCGAGAGAGTACCTCCTGGAAAATTGCCGTCACCAAAGGTAGAGTTACCACTAAACTCAGATATCCGAAGCCAGCCTTCCATGGCCTGGGTGTAGCGGGCTCCTGCAAAGCCCGTCCTTTCTCTAAGACTTAGTCTTCCAAATGGAGTCAGACTGGTGTTCTGCAAAAAGTACATGATTTAAAACCGGAAAATCTGACTTGGCCATATCATTTCACTGAGCCTCAGTTTACTCATCTCTAAAATGGGACAATAATATCTATCCATCCTAGTCAGTTTATGGGCCTTAGATTCCCAAAAGAATCAGGCAGGCTAGTGATATATAAAGCAATGGCCCTTTATTATGACATATTTTAGACCACATAAGGAAGCCTGAAAGGCCGAAATGAAATGCCCAACAATGGAGAAAATAAAGGAAGGCTAGAGCAGAGCAGGTGGCAGGAACTTCAGGTATAGTCAGGTGTGCTGGTAAGTGTTTAACAACCAGCTCTCTGAAAGAAAAAAAAAAACACAAATCTATAGTCATGATTATTCTGCATCATCAACACTTTCTTAAGTCTAGACAATCAAAAAAGCAATAAATCAAGCCCTGACCTATAGCATTTGCCCAAGGTGTCAAAACATGACGATTTAACCATCAACTATGAGCCAGTTCAGGCTTTTTCTAGCATAGCGCTAGGTGTGGTGATCTTTGGGGCATGGTAGGAGGAAAAAGGAGAGGTCAGTGATGGTCTCATAGCAAGAGGTGTGCCCTTGGACTTGGGACATCCAGTTTCTTCAGGCTCTCCATCAACCCTTCTAATCAATGGGAGGGAGGTTACAGATTTGAAAGAGATTAAGAGTGGGTTCATACGAAGGTATATTTCACTGGTTTCCCATTTCTGATGTCACAAGCATGGAGACCTTGGTTTTGACCAGGGGAGACATAGCTGAATCCAATAAGAAATTTCTGGAAAAGGGCAAAGTAAAAAGACCTTGGGTTTTAGAAGAGGGCAGAGTAGAGGAAAGACAGACTACCTGATGAACTTGTAAGTCCCACAAGCAATGAGGGTTGAGTTTTATGAACATTAAAATACTATAGAAATATGAGTTATTATTATTATTAGGGGATTCATTAATATCAGTTAAATTTTTGGTCCCTTCTAACTCTAAAATTTATGAGTTATTTAATTAAATGTAATAGTCAAGACTTTGAGTTCTTGTAAAATCCAAAAGTGCCTTCTGAATCATCAAAGAAAAAGCCTATTCTGTTCATATGAAAACTTCAGTATTTCTTCATTTTGTTGTACTCCCATGAATTGAAAATCGATGATTCAGTATTGATGGCACTATACAAATCAATCTGAAAAAGGTGACCCTTACTGATTGAAAAATAACATTTGTTTTTATAAAGTTTTAGAAAGGATAGCAAACAGCAATAAAACAGGAGAAAGAAATTAAAAGTTTAAAGATAGGTAAAGAGGAGAGAAAACTATCCCATTTGCTGATCTACTTAGAAAATTCTAGGGAATCAGCAAACATACCAATAAAGACAATTAATACTTTTGGGAAATCTGCAGACTACAAAATTAACCCATGAGAATCAACAGCATTTCTATATAATAATAAGAGGAAGGGCATTAACATTAAGTACCAACTACAGGCTAGGCACTGTGTTAAGGGATTTACAAATACTCTCTCATTTGATCTTCAGTACAATCCTGTGAGGTGTAGGTGTTATTATCCCCCAACAACAAATTTAAGAGAGAATAATAAAAAGGGAAATTGCATTCAAAATAACTAGGAAAAGCTTCAAAAAGTTAAGACTGAATCTGCAAAAATACACAAAATACTTATATAGATTCATTTAAAAAGAGCTCCTTAAAGAAAAAACAGGCAGAATAAATAGCCAGAAGAACATTCAGTGTTCATGATTAGGCTGTGCCAAAATAATAAAAGTGGCAATGTTACCAAAGTTAATTTGCAGTTTTAATACTATACCAATGAAACTCTCAAAAGCTATGCAGAAGGGTCAAACGCAGGGCCCTTGGGTATGAAGTCCACAACACTCCTGAGTTCAGAACTAGATTAAAATGTTATTGGGAAATATTTAACAAAATAAAGAGAAATACAATCATATTTTAAAACAGTCAAATATATGGCTTGCAGGGATGCTTATTTTTAGACAAATAGCCCCATTTCTATTTATTTGACACCATTGTTTTACAAAACACTATAAATAATAATAAAATTCATTTGTAGGAACAATAGCTCTAAAATGTCAATGGAAATAATGGAAAAAGGTAGAGGTTAAGAGCTAATAACACTGTCATATCTCAAACTATATAATAAAGCAGCAGTCATCAAAACCATTTAGTATTGTTTAAAAAACAGAGTAGATCAGGGCAGCTAGGTGGCATAGTGGATAGAGCACTGGCCCTGAATTCAGGAGGACCTGAGTTCAAATCCGGCCTCAGACACTTGACATTTACTAGCTGTGTGACCCTGGGCAAGTCACTTAACCCCAATTGCCTCACCAAAAAAACAGAGTAGATCACAAGAAGAGACTAGACAAGAAAGAATCAGGAGCAATTAAATACAGTAACCCAGTGTTTGATAAACATAAGTTACTTAGGCAGAGAATTCTCTATTTCATAAGAATTGTTGGGAAAACTAGAGAGTAGTTTGTCAGAAATCAGATTCAGATTTACACTTTAAGCCATATTCCACAGTAAATCTAAATGGCTACATTGACCTTAAAATTAAAGATCATAGCATAAAAAAATTACTAGAGAAATAGATCATATACCTTTTACAGTTATGGGTAGGAATTGCATTATGAACAAAACAAGGGATAGTCAATTACAAAAAATAAAATCATTAAAAATAATATAGATAACAGATTACATGAAACTGAAAAGCTACCACACAGACAAAATTAATTCATCTAGGAAAAGAAGGGAGGTGGTCAAATGGGAAACAATCTTAGTATCAAATTTCTCAGATAAGGATTTGGTTGGTGTCCCAGATATATATTTATATATCCAAAGATATATGTGTGTGCATGGATATATATATTCATATATAGCTATACACATGCTATGTATATGTATACACACATATAAATTTATATGAACATACATATTTGTATTGTGTATTATATATGTGTGTATATATATACATATGTGTGTGTATAAAATACCAAAAACTATTCCCCTAGTAGAAGTCAAGGGATATAAACAAGCAGCTCTCAAAAGAAAAATAACAATCTATTAACCATATGACAGAATACTCCAAATCATTAACAATAATAACAATGCAGATCATAACAATTCTGAAGTTTCATCTGATAGTAAATTGTCAAAGATAAAAATTGAGAATATTCAATATTGGAGTGATTTTGTGAAGATAGACACACTGGTGCATTATTGGGGGAGCTGTGAATCAGCTTAGTCATTCTGGAAAGAAATCTGGAGCATGCCCCCAAAGTCAATAAACTGTTCATTTACTTTGACACAATAATGCAATTATTAAGTCTATTATCCAAAGAGATCAAAGAAAGTGTAACAAAAGACCTGTATTTTTAAAAAATATGACAGCTCTTTTTGTGGTGGTAACTAAGGAGGTGCCGGCAAGTCAATTGGAGAATGACTAGAGATTGTGGTAGATGATGTAATGCAATGTTATTGTACCATAAAAAATGACTCAATAGACAGTTTCAGAAGAAACTAGGAAGACATATAAAATGAAAGTGAAGTGAGAAGAAGCAGAAAAATGATTTGTAGAATTACAACATTATTAAAAAAAACTTTGAAAGACCAAGGCATTTTGATCAATACAATTATAAATAAAGATTCTAATGGATTGGAGATGAAGCATGCTACCCACCTCTTGACAGAAGAGTGATTGACAAAGGAGGAAGAATGGAAACATGCATTTTGGATATAGCCAAGGAAAGATTTTCTTCTCTTGACTATGCATATTTATTATAAGGGTTTTCTTTTTCTTTCCTTCTTTTCTTTTTTTTCCTGTTGTTCAAATGGAGGGAATAGTGGAATGGGAAGAAAATAAATGCTTGCTAATTGCAAAAACTGAATAAAATTTCTGACTTTTTTCTATATTTTAAAGTTGTTAAAATTTAATTTTTTAAACAAATTTTTATTGATATTCTTTTTTTGTATCACTGCTATTTCCCAATGATCCTGCCCCACCCCGACAATAGAAGCCTCTCCTATAGCTGAGCAAAACAAATCTTCATATTGGCCATGCCTGAGAGTCTATGCCTCATTCTAAATCAATGGTATATGGTATGAGATGTTAGCCTAAACCTAAACTCTGCCAGATTGCTTTCTGATTTTCCCAGCAATCTGTATATTTAGTCCAGTAGGTGAGATCTTCAGATTTATATAGTGCTTTTATGGCTTGCAAAGTGCTTAATAGATATAGATATAGATATATAGATGTAGATATAGCTATGAATGGATGGGCAGCTAGGTGGCACAGTAGATAGAGCACTGAAGTCAGGAAGACTCATCTTTGTGAGTTCAAATCCAACCTCAGATACTTACTAGCTGTATGATCCTGAGAAAGTCACTTAACCCTGTTTGCCTCAGCTTCCTCATCTATAAAATGAGTCAGAGAAGGAAAAATGGCAAACCACTCCAGAAAATCCCAAATGGGGTCATGAAAAGTAAGACATGACTGAAATGACTCAACAACAATGATAGATATGGGTAAGATACAGAAGTAGATATAGATTTAAAGAGGTAGACATGGAAATGAAGATGGAAAGGAAGAATCTCATTTGACATTTATAACAACCCTGTGGAAAAGGTGATAAAAGTTGATAAATTACTTGCCTAGGACCACACAGAGTAAGGATCATAGGTAGGTTCTGAGCATGGGTCTTGGCTCCAAGTCTGGCATCCCATCTAATAAGCCAAACTACCTCTCATTATCTAAATGTTAGCTTTGTTCTGTTCTTGATGTGTAACCTGAATGCAAGCCTTATAGTCTGAGGGAATTGTTTAACATTTACTAGAAGTTCCCTTGGTAAAGTTATAAACAAACTCCCATATGCCCTCTGGATAATTGGGATTCTTAGATATTAAGGGAGGCTCCATGCCAGTCAACAGTCCTCTAAGTAATGACAGTATAATTAATGTGTTTCAGTAGATCTGAATCCCAGACACAATATTGACTAATTCAGTTTGCTTTACTATTATCAAATTCCATTTCCATGTTGAATTGAATGTTTAGCTTACTGGCTGACTCTAATCAAAGCCTACATCATAAATCTAATGTTAAGAAGAAATAGATAAAATGATACACAGGGGTTACTTTCTAAATAAAACACATGAGTAGAATGTAAGGTCTCTGAGGACAAGAACCATTTAGATTTTGTCTTTAACTCCTAGCCTTGGCCATAATAAATAGATGTTGAATACCTGCTTGTCCTTTTTAAAAAATATGTTTAAGGAATGGAGTGAACAAGAACTCTTAGTTAAGCAGATTATTGTATTTAACAGATGTTAAGACCCTACAATATCTAGGGAACTGCACTAGAATCTCTAGAGAGTTAAGTAATCCATGCCTTTAATGAATCCCAACTCCCAGCTCCTCCAGACTCATATTTGTGGATATTGCTGAAGTTGTATTGCAAGGAACACCATTTGGAGACCAGAAACCAGGCATGGATGATTGGGGAAGGAAAAGGCTTCTTAGTAAGGGCAGACTTCCCCAGATGGGAAGATCTAAGGATAGCAGCTTGAGAGAGTCAACGACAGAGAATCAATGGAATTCCTAGAATGGGAACCATATATCAAGAGCTACCTAGGGCATGGATGGAGTGACAAACATTCCTAGATTCTTTCTCCCTGAGAGAGAAGGGGGAGAGGTGGAGCCAAGATGGCAACATGAAGTAAACATCTTTGCTGAGTTCTCCCAACACATCCCTCTACAACAACTTGAAAAAAATGTGCCAAACTGAATTCTGACTGGGGAAAGTCAACAAAAAGTCATTTTTCTAGCCTGTGGCAGGTTAGGAAGGCAGAAGAAGGGGTCTTTGGACACTGGGGTGGGGGCTGACCAGGAGCATGGCATGGTGGTAGTGGTGGAAGTAACACCAACAATGGGCTGTGGGAAGTGACACTAGCCAGAAACACTGAGACTGAATACCTTTTCAAAAAGAGATCCCAGATGACCCTGTACTAGGCGTACATGCAGGATCAGGTGATGTTAGGCAGCTCTGTTGTCCATTGCCCATTTCTAAGTTGCAGTTTCCAGGGTGGAGAGGAGTAATCACAGTCACAAAGGACTAGGGACTATACTTATGTAAGGACTGGAGCACATACCAGGAGGGTCACTCAAACCTCTCCCCACTATACACTACTTTGGAAGCACCAAAAACTTATAGCTAACCACTGAGTTAAAACAGCAGCAGAAGTACATAAAAAACCAGAAGTTCAGGCTAGACATCTCCCCCATCCCACCCCCCCAGAGGTGAGCAGGGCCTAACTCTAACATAGAGTCCAAAGTCAAGAAATAGACTGGAAAAATGAGCAAACAACAAAAAGAACAACAAATAACCTGATTATAAAAAGCTACTATGGTGACAGGAAAACTCAAGACACAAACTCAAAAGACAATGACTTGAAAACATCTACAAGTAAAGCCTCAAATCAAAATGCAGACTGGATATTAATGACTTCATGAAACCTCAACAAAAAACAAAGTCTGAAAAAGACTAAAAAATAGAAGATAATATGAAATATTTCATTGAAAGAATGAAGAGAGGGGCAGCTAGGTGGTGCAGTGGATAGAGACCAGCCCTGGAGTCAGGAGGACCTGAGTTCAAATTTGGCCTCAGACACTTGACACTTACTAGCTCTGTGACCCTAGGCAAGTCACTTAACCACAATGGCCTCATTAAAAAAAAAAAGAAAGAAAAGAAAAGAAAAGAGTGAAGGGGAAATTTCTTGGCTAATACCAAGTTTCTGGCCAGTGTCAAAGTACTCATCTTAACTTCCTGGAAAAGGAAGAGGCACCTATCCTAGATAATACCAAATTCCTCTTCTGGAGAGGAAGCCTGGGAACTGAATTTCAATCAGCAAGGGACTAAGGCACAGTGTAAAATAACAACCTGGACTTTGCTCTAGAGTGCTGTTGTGAGTTATACAGACTGAAGGGATGATGGGAAGGGGGTTGTGGTTCACTTTCAGTACCAAGTACAAAATTCTTTTTCAGGGAGCCCCCAAACCCTTTTGGTAGTACTATAACAAGGATGCTATAGCTCAGAAGTAAAAGAGGGGACCATCTCTCTAAAAAATACTCAGAGGGTGGCCTCCACCACTTTGGAAGGTGGCAAGGACTACACAGGATGAGATGGTATCAGTCACAGTCCATTCCATAAGGACAAGTGAGAGACCACATACCAATCCCACCCCCAAAATTGTAGAAGTAAAAATAAGACTCATGTTTTACTCAACTTTTACAATTTAATAATAGCTGGTGTTTATATAGTGCCCACTATGTTCTAAGCACTTTACAAATATAATGCCATTTGATCCTCACAAGAGTGAGGAGGTAGATAACTTCACAATGGTGCAAGTAGAGAGGTGCTCCTATTATCCTCATCTTACAGTTTGAGAAAACTGAGGCAGGTTTCGTGACTTGCTCAGGGTAGGTGTCTGAGGCCACATCAGAATTCCTCTACCTGATGCCAGTCCCAGAACTTGGTGCACCATGGTGCCACCTAGCTGCCTCTAGTGTATAAAGTGTTTTCTTTCCAATAACCCTGAGAGGTAGATATTTTAAAGATTATTGCCTCCAAGTTCCAGATGGGAAAACTGAAGCTTAGGAAGGTGAACATGACTTGCCTCTGGTTCCACAGCTAGTGTCAGAAGCAGAGTTCCAACCCAGGTTGCTTGACTTCAACTTGAGCCCTTTTAAATCACTATATTCTATTGCCTTGAAATGCAAGGATAGCACCAGAATGGGGGAGGCTTTGAGCGTGAGGCTGAGGAGTTTGAATTGGAATCTGCAAGCACTTAAGGAGCTACTGAAAATCTTTGAGAGAAAAGCCAGGGCCAGATGTATGCATGAGAAAGGTTCGTCTTGCCAGGGTGTGAAGGATGAACTGGAGGGTGGAGAGAGTAGGAGCAGGAAGATCTGTAGTGGGACTGTTGGGATAATCTAGGGAGAGCCTGTGGATGTAGAGGATGTGACCAATGACCTCCAATGGGCTCTAAACCCAAGACCCTTCTGTCATTGCAGATAAGAAAATTGAAAGAGAGAGCTTGGCCAATTACATCGAACAGAAGCGACAAATGTTTCTGATTCAGGTATCGGTCCTGGGGACGCCAAAGTCCCTTAACACCAATCTCTGATCTGGCCCTGCTAAATAGCCCACCATAAAACTGTCCCTGATGCTCTTTAAGGGATACTCTCTTCAAGGGACCAGTAGGATGGGTCAAGGGGCCTGAGTCCCAGGGGATGCTATCAAGGGATAGGGCTAGCCAGCCTCTTCTTCACCCTCCAGAATATTGAGACATGTATGCCTCATTTATTGGAATCAGAGGAGGGAGACATCTGGCATGGTGAAGGGGGAAGTCTGGAGGGGAGGGGGATTCCCAAGGAATGACTTTTGCCAGTCCCCTGGAATAGAACAAGTTTGCTTTTGAGGCTTGATGTGGTTTTTCAAGGGGTAATAGGACATAAAACAAGAAGTAGGAAGGGGCAGCTAGGTGGCACAGTGGATAAAGCACTGGCCCTGGATTCAGGAGGACATGAGTTCAAAGCCGGCCTCAGACACTTGACACTTACTAGCTGTGTGACCTTGGGCAAGTCACTTAACCTTCATTGCCCCCCCCAAAGAAGTGGGGAAGATTCGGACATGAAAAGGGGACAAGTGAAAATGGGAAGGGTCTTAGCCTAGCTTCTTGAAAGGTAGCTTCAGCTCTCACCCCCAACCCAAAAGGCAAACTTGACCATTCCTCTTCTCATTTTGTCTTCCCAGCCATCGGCTCTTCCCCTTCTCTCTTGCTTCCTCCCTCCTTTTTCCTCCTATTCTCCTTGCCTTCAGCCCTCCTCCCTCACTTTACACTTGGGGAAACTGAGGCTCAGTGAGGTTAATTAACCCACCCAGTGTCATGCAGGTATTGTCAGGGCTAGGTCTCGGATCCTTGAGCTCTGATCCTCTCCAGCCTTCTTTCTCCTCTACCATGAGGTTTCCAGTAGGAGCTGTCCTCAAAATCAGCCCTTTGTTCCTGAGTAGCCTTGTTTAAGCGCTTGATTTCTCCGGGTCTCCTAATCTGTAAAAAGAACAGATTGGAGGAGATTATCTCCAAAGTCATTTCTGAGCCTCCTGCCACTGCCTCACTCCTAGAATCCTGTCACTCTTTAGCTTAAGACTTTATGGTCAATGTCCCTCCCCATGGGTGGGGATCAAAGGCAGGTTCAGAAAGTGGGGAAGCGGCTATCATCCCGAGGGACTCGGGATGACGTGCAGTCAAGGGTTAGAACCATGCCCTCTTTCATGTGGTCTTGAGAGCGCTGTCCTCCATCTCACCGGAGAGTTGTTAGGATGGGGACCAGAGGCGCAGTCTGTCTCCATAATTTGGATTCTCCTTTCTGAGTCCTGTGACCTCTGACACAGACATGCCAGAGAGGACAGGGAAGGAATCAGAAGGCATGTCAAGGCAGGTTTGTTTAACCTCCCTCAGCCTCAGTTTCCTCATCTGTAAAATGGGGACAATTAGTAGCACCTACCTCCCGGGCTTGTTGAGAGGAGCAAATAAGTTCAAACCTTAAAGGGCCACATAAATCAACTATCGTTCTCCTTCCTTTCTCCAGCACAAGGTGGTGCTCCAATGCCATTTGGCAAACTGGCCTCAAGCACCAACTGGGAATCCTTGCTTCCTGCTTTTGTATTCTGGCTACAGGCAGACCCTGGATTTGAAAGAGGCTGAGCATAGTTCACAGGAATTAGAGCTGGAAGAGACCTCAGAGACCTTCTAGGTGCCTTCCTCAGGGCTGGTCAATCAATCAATAAGCATTTGTCAGATATTGTCAGGCTATTGTTAGGCTTCGAGAATACAAACACAAAAATCCAACAGTGTTTGCCCTCGAGGAACTTACCTTCCACCCTGAAGACTGTACAAAATAAAGCCAGGGTAATTTGGGATAGGGAGACCCTAGAAAATAGAAGAATCAGGAAAGGGCTCATTGTAGAAAGCAGAGCTATAGCTGAGCTCTCAAGGCGAGTGGAGGGTTCTAAGAAGTGAGAATAAGGGGGGCAGCTAGGTGGCGCAGTGGATAAAGCACCAGCCCTGGATTCAGGAGGATCTGAGTTCAAATCTGACCTCAGACACTTGACACTCACTAGCTGTGTGACCTTGGGCAGGTCACTTAACCCCCATTGCCCCACACAAAAAAAGAAGTGAGAATAAGGAGAGAATGCATTACAGGCATAGGGGTCAGCCTCTGTGAAAGCTCAGAGATGGCAGGTGGAGTCTGGGGGAAGATCAGTATGTTCATCCTTAGCCCACCCTTCCTCACTATACTCACAGTTTCCCCCCATCCTTCTTTCTTTCTACTTCTGAACCCTCACCCCTCCTCTTCTGCCACACCCCCTTCCCCACAAGATTTGGGGTGGATCATGTGTACATTGCTGAGGCCAAGACTGGGGGGGGGGGGAATGGAGAACCCTTGGAACTCTGTCCCCAAGGTGTGGTTTGTTGGCCCTTAGTATGCCCTGGAGGTGAAGAGAGAGGAGATCCTGAGACTGGAAATGTTGGCCACCAAGGAAGAGATGAAGTTGGAGAAGGCAGAGAAATTCCTAGAGAAGGACGCGACGCTGTTTGATGAGTTCCTGAAGGAGAACGATAGGAACTCCGTGCAGGCCATGAGAACGTAAACCAAGCAGGGGAGGTGCAATCACGGGGGCAAGGCTCATGAGGACAGTGGAGGGTCAGCCAACAAGGGCCACTGGGGCAAGATGTCATCCCCCAGCCTTAACCCTCCCTCTAGGTCCAGGGTTAACTCTGAGTGACTAGTAGCAAAAACTCTCCTCTGGCTTAGAGGCTGAGTCACAGACACTCACAGAGGGAAAACTTCCATATATCACTGTGGAGAGGGGGTAAGGGGGGGGGGGAATCTGGCCTCCCATTCCACCCTGCTGGTATCACCCCAGGAAAAGAATTCTATTCCCAGGGCAGAGGAGGACTGGGTACTGGGCACCTCTCCACCGCAAGCCCAGATGTAACACCACCATGAAATGGGGCCATGCTTTTAGGTCTTGGCTCTTTCCATAAGCACCAAACCAAACCTGAAACTTGGGCCTGGACCTAAACCCAACTCTGATCTAACCCCAAACCCCCAAAATAGGAAACACTGTATTAAAAACTAACTCTGCTTGGGGCAGCTAGGTGGTACAGTGGATAGAGCACTGGCCCTGGAGTCAGGAGGACCTGAGTTCAAATCCAGCCTCAGACACTTAACACTTACTAGCTGTGTGACCCTGGGCAAGTCACTTAACATCAATTGCCTCACTAAAGGAAAGAAAAGAAAAGAAAAACTAACTCTGCTTACTACCTGTGTGACCCTGGGCAAGTCACTTAACCCTCATTGCCCCACAAAAACAAACAAAAAACTAAACTAACTCTGTCTTTGACCTTAAAGCCATCATCCCCTTTATTCCCATTGCTAAAACCCTAATCATATTTTAAAATCCTAACTCAATCTGTAATACTAAATCTTAATCCTAACTTTAGTTTTGGCATCACTGCTGCCCAAATGCATGTCAATGGTCACTATTTATCCTGAGGACTCATAGCCCTTGTCCTAGAGGAAGTTTCCACAGAACCTAGCCACATGGGTTGGAGGTATTAATGATACCCCCTTTCCCATTATAATCCTAGAAGGCAAAGGAAACTTGAGAGGCCATCTAGTCCATCCTCCTGCCTTCAAGCACTAAGCTTGACCAGCTGGCTTTAGGAAGAACAGCCTCAAGCTGACCCTTCTATACTAACTCCTGCCCAGACAAATGTGAAGAGACAACATTAATTGAAGATAACTTTCCATTCCCTGTCCCTACTGTATCATGTCTGATCTTGGGTTACCATTTTACAAAGACCAAGCCTGTGGTCTTTTCATTTTGCCTCCTCTTGTTCCCACCAAGGCATGACCTGCTGAGAACCTGTATTTCCAATGGGCCATTAGTCTTACCTATATTTACCTAACCCATGAAAGGAAGGGCATGGCCCTTTAAGACCCCATCATGGCCCATCTAGCTCAGACCCCTGGCCTTCAATAGTTCCCTCCAGTAGGTAGACTTTTATAGTGGATCAGTCAACCTTTACTGCCCATATGTCTAGCCAGCATATTTTTCTGTAGCCAGCTTTGTGTTAGGCTATGTTATGGGGTCTAAGACCTGGATAGTGGAGAATGACAAGCTAAAATGACCAAGGTCTGTGGCAAAGACAGTGAGGAGGGGCAGCTAGGTGGCACAGTGGATAAAGCACTGGTCCTGGATTCAGGAGGACCTGAGTTCAAATCCAGCCTCAGACACTTGACACTTCCTAGCTGTGTGACCCTGGGCAAGTCACTTAACCCCCATTGCCCTGCAAAAACCCAAAAAAGACAGTGAGGAGATGGGCCAGGATGAAGTGGAACGTATGTGTTGGGGAAGAGTCCAAATTGAAGTTAGACCACAGAGATCCTTAAAAAAATCAGGAAGGAAAGTTTAGACAGTGCAGCAGCCAATTTCCATTGTTTTTACATTTTGAAGGTATCATTGGAGAACACAGGCTGTCCATCAATTATCTCTTCAACCACATCTTGTGACCGACCAGCCCATCTCCTTTTCTGAACACGCTTCCTCCCTGATATCCTTGTGCATATGATGACCTCAAATCTGGTCATCACTGGAAATGTGCTGCCATCCCCTTGCATCCACCATGCATTTCTCCATTGACCACTGGTTACTCAGAACTTTTAAGTCCTCAGAGATTGCATCCTTTTAAGACGTGCATTGCTAGGAAAACATTTGGGTCCCCGCAAAATGTAAAAAGACCTAGAGAAAGGAAGACTTTGCAAGTCATTGGATAGGTCTTGTTTATAGAATCCATGGAAGAAGATGGATGAAAACTGAGGGAGGGAATACTCACACAGTGCCCATTGATGAAGCCCAAGAGGAGGAGCAAGGGCCATGGGATTATGCAACTAGAGCTGGAAGGGCCTTTAGATGCTACCTAGTCCAGCCCCTTCATTTAACAGATGAGGAAACTGAGGGAGGCCCAGAGAATTTATGTGCCTTGGAATCAGGGGATCGTCATTCTAAGAAATGGAAGACACTTTGGGTGTCATCTAGTCCTACCTACTCATTTCACAGATGGGGAAACTGATGCCCAAAAAAGGATAAGTAGCCTGCCCTGGACAACTGGGGGTTGACTTTATGTCTTCCTCCTAGCTCCCCATCTTGTTGTAATAAGGATTATGGTATAATGGAAAGAGCTCTGGACTTGGAGCCAAGAAAGCTGGTTTTGATTTCTGACTCTGACCCTTAATATATGACTGGACAAGTCTTTGACCTGTGTCAGCTTCTGTTTATCCACAGAATGGTTGTGAGGAAAGCATTTTGTAAATCTTGCAGTACCATAGAAATACAAGTAGTTATTTATTGTAATGAGTTTCAAGCCTCATGGAACAGAGAGATTCTCATGCCAACCAACTAACCAAGCATTTATATTATGCCTACTCCATGCAGAGCTCTGGGCATGGGGAGATGTAAAAAAGAATGAGACACAACTCTTGCTTCCAGGAGCTGACAAGTTAGTAGGTAGTCATAGGCCCAAGAACTGGAGGGGTCCTTAGAGATCCTCTAAAACAGTGAAGTTGAACTCAAACAGAAGCCTATCCCTGGGGCCACCTATTGACTTAGAAAACTACAAATTGACATTATCTATGTTGTAGTGTATTTTTATTTATTTTGTTAAACATTGCCCTGTGACATTTTAATCTGGTTCAGGGCTGCTCATGCCCCAGCTTCAACCCCTCATTCTAGAGATGAGGAAACTGAAGCCTATATTAGGGGAAATGACTTGTCCAAGGGGATGCAGGTAGTTAAGTAGGAAGGGGGGGGGGAGAAATACACATACATGAAAGACAGGTTATTATTTACCTTATAATTTTACATGTAATTCCAATTATACATTGGCATTAAACTAGCACAAGAGTCCAAAGGAGGGATAGCCACTGTAAGCTAGGATTGTCAAGGAAAACTTCCTGGAGAAGGCAGGACCAGAGCTGGAACTTGAAAGATAAATAGGAGTTCAACTGGTAGGAGAAAACATCATTAACCGCCCACCACCACTTCTTTAGAAGACATTTCCCAAGCAGAAACCTGTCCATCCTCATCAGGGGGATGGGAATGGGCTAGTTGACCTCTCTAGGGACCTTCAATTTCCTACATCCCAAAATGTTGACCCTCTTTCTTTGCTCTGGCCAAAGGAAAGCGAGATGGAAGATCTTGAACATCTCCCCTGTTCTCTGTTCTCTCTAGGCCTTTAGGCTGAACGTTTCCCCCCAGGGGATTTTTTTCCTTAATTTGGGCTGGGTCTGCTGCTGGTGAGACTGCTGGCAGTCTGGCCACCTTTCATAACAAGTCTTCCTTCTGTTGTAGAGCTGAAAAGGAGGCCAAGGCGAAGATGGAGAAGATCATTGAGATCCGAGATATCACAGCACAAATCTTAATGGTTAAAAGGTGACAATTCCCCACCACTTTCCCTCCAGAGAGAGAGTCAGAGAAGGCAATTGCGTTAAGGAAAAAGCCTCTTTGTTAATCTTAGGGAGTTTAGCATTTTAAGATGTAGGGCTGAAATGTGCTCTGGAGATCATCTCGTTGAGTGGAAAGAGAACTGAAGTGAGAATCAGAAGACCTGGGTTCATATCCTGATTGTGTTACTGTATGACTTTGAGCAAGCCATTTAAGCTCTCTGGGTCTCAGAGAGTTGAACTGAATGATGTCTAAGGTCCCTTCCAGCACTAGATTTATGCTCTTGTGATGCTTCATTTTACAAAGGAGGAAACTGAGGCTCAGAGAAATCACTTTCTCCCCACTCCAGGCCAACCTTCCTAAAACACCATTCCCCTGCTCTAGGACTTCCAAGGGATCACAACCCAGTGAGGCAGTCAGGGCACAGCTACTTATCACCACTTGACAAATGGTATGATTGAGGCCTGGGTACTATGTGATTACACAGCAAGGTAGTGGCAAAGCTAGAACTAGACCATCTATGAAATGAAATAATGTATGAAAAGCTCTTTGCAGCCTTAAAGCACTTTATAAATGTCGGTTACTATTGTTATTGTTGTTGTTGTTGTTGTTATTAATTATCCTAGGATTTCAGTTAATAGTCTGAACATTGTGAAGCTTCCCTACTTCTTTTTTTTATTTTTCCCTGGAGGTAATCAGGGTGAAGTGACTTGCCCAGGGTCACACAGCTAACAAGTATCTGAGGCCAGATTTGAACTCAGGAAAATAAGTCTTCCTGACTCTAGGGCTGGTTGTCTATCCACTGTGCCATCTAGCTGTCCTTTCCCTACTTCTTTAGAAGGCATTTCCCAAATAGAATCCTGCTCAACTTAAACAGGAAATATGGGAATGGTCCAGTTGACTTCTCAAGGGACCTTCAATTTCCACTTTAGGCAGGTAAGTGGTATACCAGATAGAGCACTGCGACTGAAGTCAGGAAGACCTGAATTCAAATGTGGCCTCAGACACTTCCTACCTGTGTGACCCTGGGCAAGTCACTTAACCCTGTTTGCCTCAGTTTCCTCTTCTGTAAAATGTGGATAAGAGTAGCACCTACCTCCCAGGATTGTTGTGAGAATCAAATGATTTTATGATTTGTACATGCACTTAGCACAGTGTTGTTGTTATTACTATTATACCTAGTCCAGTATTCTTTCTACTGATTTATTTCTCCTCTAATTTTTTTAAAGAAAGGAAGGGAGTGGAAAAGTAAGGAAAAGGGATAGAATGAGAGGAAGGGGAAGAGATGGTGCGAAAAGTACACTTAATTAATTCACAAAACTCCACCAACAATGTCAGGTCATTAGCAGTTCTGACTGACATACCTTCTCATAGGTGACCATACACACATTTTATATTCATATTTATATGTGCATATGTATGTATATACATGTATATATACATGTACCCATATACACACACACATATATGATGTGACATGGGGGTATCTGGAAAGGCCTTCTTATTCTCAAATATTCCCTGACATTTCAATGCCTGAAGTCCCACCATTAGAATTGTGGAATTAAAATGGTACAGGAAAAAAATTGATACAGGATCCCACCATAGAATAGACTATTGAATAGTTAAATTGGTCATCTGTTAAATTGCCTACTATGTGCCAAGCACTGTGCTAGGCACAGGTGATCCAAGACAAAGAGGAAACAATTCCTTCCCTCAGAGAGCTGATGTTCTACTTTTTGCCTTGTCTTACTAGAACACAGGTCTTAGAGTTAAAAGACCTGAGTCCTGATCCCCTATCTACCACTTCCAAGCCAGGTGACCACGTCCCTCAGTTTCTTCAGCTGTAAAACCAGGATACTTCTACTTGTCATCTCCAATTAGTTGGGCAGTTCTGAGGAAAATGCTTTGTAAATCTTAAAGTGATATGGCAATGTGTATTGGCGTTCTTGTCATGAGTTTTCCCACAGTCCCCTTTAAAAATGCAGTCCCTGGGATGGGTCATATCAGGATGGTGAAGAGGGAGGAAAAGGAGACGCCGGAGAGAGCAAAAATCTCAATCCCTGCAAGCCAGACCTGGACCAGGAACCCACAGCTTGAGTCTCCCTGCAGTGGGCAGCAGAGCTGAATGTCGACTTTATTAGCCACAGAAAGAAAAGAGCCTTGGATGGCCCAGAACTCATGAGATTCACTTAGGATGACAAATTCATTGAACAAGAGCTATAAAGTAGAGATCAGCTAGACCAACTCTCTCATCTTACAAATGAGGAAACTGAGGCTCAGGGTGGTTAAGCAGTTTGCCTGAGGTCACACAAGTAGAAAATGGAAGAAATGGGATTCAGACTCAGATTCTGTGACTAAAATTCAGCATCTTTTCCATGACAACAAATTCTAGCTCTGGCCCTAAGTGCGTGACGTTGGGCGAGTCCTTTCCCCACTTCTTGGTCAGATAAGGGGGTCTGGGCTAGATGGTCTCAGAGAACCCTTACCACTCTAGTATTCTGGGAGAATTAAAAATGAGAATGTGAGGAATAGAAGGGTGACGTTCTGATGGGTTGGTGAACCAGCTACCATTGACTTAACCTTTCTAATATCTCTTCCTTGAATCTTGGCCCAGTGAGATCTCCAAGTTTGAAGAAAACGTCCAGATTTTCAAACTCTATAAGGATTTCCTGTATAAGCTGTCTCCCAGGGACTGGCTAATGACCCATGCCAGGAAGCATTTGGCCCACGCTGCTGCCAGGATAACCATAGACCCCCACAAAGATAGTATTCCATTTTTGCCCATGGAAAAAGGTAAGGATGAAAGAGAGGGAACCCAAGAGGCTGAGTCAGAGAGGACCCCCTAGATGTTACACCTCTATCCCTACAATTTGCAAAGCCCCTAGCTGCTGGGTCACACCAGAGCTTGGACATCAATAAAACAGAGCCTTCCCAACAGATGGAATGCTTTTGCAATCACCTGAGCTCAGAGCAGGCAACAGTCAGAATCCAGTCCAGCAGAATCATTACCCAAGGCCCACAAGTAACAACCTATCGATCAATGAGCTCCTCTATATGGCAGACACCATGATGGGCGATGGTGGTGCCACAACTAAAGTAGGATGGCCTCTACCCTCAGGGAGAACACATTCTATAATCAAAGATGAGGACAGGCTAGAGCTCAGTGATCCAAGGCAGACACACTGGAGAGTTCATCCAGACACAAGCGGTCTCAGAATCAGATATGTGGACTATTTGGGTTGGAAGAAACCTAGTCCCTTCATGTTAGAGCTGGGAGGTGACCCTGCCCAGCTGAAGAGGGGAGAGAAGGGGCCTCACGGCCTAGGACAGGACACTCCAAAGGGATCTTTCTACTTCCTCCAGAGGGGCAAAAGAGCAGTCGGAGATCCAGCATGAACACCCCCATCCCAAACTTCCCCTCGTCATCCACGAGTGAAATAGTCATCGGCAAGGATGACAAGTCCTCCCCCACGTCGTCGTCTTCCCAGGATTTACAGCCCCTGTTCAGAATGAGCCCCAGCAAGAAACAGTAAGTCAGCCTTGCAGGGAGGGGATGGGGCTGGGTGTGTGGGAGGAGACTGGTGGAGGGGAGAACTAGGCTTGTCCCACTGTAGAGAGATGGAGGGAAGAGACAGAGTACAACTGAACTGGACAACTCTGTTTGGAGGGGGAGACAGACGGTCAGGTTATGTTTTGTTTTCTTCAAAATTTCATAAAACCATAGAGTTTTAGACCTGGAGACAACTTAGAACATGGAATGTCAAATATTTTGGTCCAAAGGGACCTCAGAACATAGAATCTTAAAGCTGGAAGAGGGCTTAGAACTGAGAATGTCAGAGCTGGGAAGGGCCTTAGAATAGAGAATGTCAGAGCTGGAATATTGAAACTATCCAGTGCAATCTCATCATTTTATAGATAAGGGAAAGGAAGTGACAAGAGGTTACAAGTGAGACCACCCAAGGGGGTCCATGGCAGAGCTGGGATTAGAACCCAGATCTCCTGATTCCTAGTATTCTGTCCACTACATTATGCTACGTAGGGGATTTTTTAAGAAAATTCCCAGGTGAGAGGTCATTTTGGGAAATTGGCAATATGTTGGGCAGATCCCAAGCCTTTGTGATGAATGGATGATGTGGACGGCAACTACAGCTTCCTCGATGCCCCTCCATGCCAGAGACAGAATCCTGGCCTATTATTGACCCAAGCATGGCACATACCAACCAATGGCAACTACAAACCAATGGAATGTAGGGAGAGGTGCCAGGCGTAGCATAGCCTTCCTTAGCTTTTCCAGCCCACACTGATTTCTCCCTTTTGGGAATTCCTGAATCAGCACAGTAGTCAACAGACTGCCTAATTGGCCCCAAGTATGCTCCTGATACGTTCCCAGTTGTTTCTAGCCTCTAGAACTAAATTAGATCACACTTAGAGGGAGAACTAATTTTGAATGGGGGTACGGGGAGGAGTTAGTCTCTAAAACTAATTTAGGCTGAATCCTCACCACTTGCATACTCCTTTAAGTCTCCTTACATGTGATATAATTATAGACTCAAAGTTAGAAGGGTTTTTCAAGGTCATCAGTCCATACCTAACAGGAAGAGCTCTACCAGCATTCTGCATGCTTGTAATGAAATTTTAGGCTGCTTAGCTCAATTCAGTTCAACAAAGCACCTAGTGTGTGCACATGCAGCAAGGTCTCCATTCATAGGAATAATGAATCCCACTTTAAAGTGGTCCCTTGCATTCAGATTCCTACTATGCATAGTTGTAATTATGTAAAATATGGTAAAGGGTTGCAGACCAGTGTGCAACGGTTTTGTCCTTAGATTCCAGCTGTGGAGTCGAGGTGGTGCAATGGAGAAGTGGCCGAGGCTGGAGGTGGGAGTCCAGCCTGCGGCTCATACTGGTTATGACCAGGAACGAGCTGCATAACTTCTCAGAGCTCTAAGTAACCCTCTACGAGTATAAGTGAAAGGGAAAATCAGACCTTAGACAAGCCTTTGTGAAGCACTTCCTAGTTTCCCATGCAAGGCCCTCAGGATGCATCCGTCCTAATATGGGAGACAGCATGTAAATAACTAGATCCAGACAGAGTTGATGGAGGCGAGCTGATCAGAGGAGGCATTATTAGTTACTGGGGTTGGAGGAAGAGCAAATTAAGGGAAGGCCTCCTGCAGAAGAAGGCTTCTAAGCCGAGCTCTGAAGGAGGCCAGGGAAACTACGAGGTGGAGGTGAGGAGGGATAACACCCCAGGTGGTGGAAGAGCCAATGCAAAAGCTGGGAGATGGAGGGAAGTATTTGAAGAGCTGTCAGGGGGCTAGGGTGGCTGGACTGCAGAGGGGCTGAAAAGGTAGGGGAGGCTCCGTGTAGGAAGAGCCCCAAGTGCTAAGAACTAATCTGCATTGGTGGAAAGAATTTCCTCATCTGGGAGTTCTCTATGCCAATAAAATCACAGGACCTGTCCCTATTTCCATGTGCCAAGCACTAGGGATGAAGAGATTTAAAAAAACTGTCCCTGCCCTCAAAAAACTTCCATTCTAATTGAAAGGTACAATGTATGCACAAATAAAATGCAAGGTATTAGAGAGGTCTCAATAAAGTGCTCTAGAATAATGTGAGAAAACAGAGAAAATATTTTTAGTTAGGGCTAGAAGAAGAGGGCAGAGTGTAGGGCAGAAGAGAAGGTGGCGTCTGAGCTAATCCTGTAAGGGATGATATGGATTCTGAGAGACGATTAAGAGGAGGGAATGCATTCTAGGCATGGACAGTTGGTTGGCAGAAATTCACAGGGGCTGGAAATGATATATGTCAAGCTCAGGGAATAGCTGGAAATATGGTCTGGCTGGAATATAGAATATATGGAGTACTATGAATAAATCTGGAGGGTGGGTTGAGACCTTGAGTGCAGGGGGAGGGAGGGATGGTTTTATTTTAGAGGCGATAGAGAGATTGCTCCAGATTTGTGAGGGGGGGATCTGCCAGGGTTGTACCTATGAGTTAGGGAGATTCATTTGTCAGTTGTGGGAAGGACAAGGAGACACTGGAGGCAGGCCAAGTGGTCAGGAGATCATTGTAGTCATCTAGGCTGGAAGTGATGATGACCAAAGGTTGGGGCATTTTGAGTGCAGAGAAAGGGATGGATGCAAGAGATAGGATAAAGATAGAATGAGAAGGCTGGGAATGGCCTGAACATGAAGTATGGGGGGAGAGGAAAAAGTAAAGGAAGACTACAACTCCAAGTTGTAGCCTGGGGAGTACAAGTAGTGGAGCCTAGGGCACAACCAAAATGGCGGCACCCTCAACAAAGGTAGATGGAGTTGAGAGGAGAGGGACTGACTTATGAGGGAAGAGGATAAATTTCATGTTGGGTGCTTTGAATTTGAGGAGCCAGTTCATATTAAGAGATCACATCTGAGGAAATCCTTCTAGGGTAACATCCACTCCCATGGGAATGTGGGCCATAGCGATCCCTCCAAGAAGCCACTGACCAGAGATTCTTTGGCAGGTCCAGTCCTACAGTGCTCTCAGCAAGAACAGATGAAACTGATAGTGATGACGAGGTCAGTGACCCCCAGCTTCATTCTGTGACTCACCTTGAGCCAGTGCTTTGAGTCAGAGGTCCTGAAACCATCCCAGAGGGGCACACAGCTACCAGTTAGCTCAGTAGGTACAGCTGAGGATTAACAAAACCAAGGTCGTGGCACGGGTTTGAATCATACCCCCTACATAGGAGACCTTGGGCAAGTTACAACTTTTCTGGGCCTCAATTTGTTCATCTGTGAAGGAGGGGGTCTCCGTCATCTCTAAATCTATGACCCTGTGAGCTCCATCACACAATAACCTCTTACCCTGGCCAGAGATTGACCCTTAGTCCCAGCCACAGAAGGCCCCTTGATCCCCATCACATACATACCTATTTCCCTACTCTGGCCCTAACTAAACCCAAACTCTAAAAATAATAGCTATCATTTATATAGAATTTTGAGGTGTACAAAGAGCTTTGGAAATATTAACTCATTTTATCTTCACAACAACCCTGGGAGGTAGGTGCTGTGGTTATCTCCATTTTACAGATGAAGAAACTGAGGTAGAAATTAAGTGACTTGCCCAGGGTCACACAGCTAGTAAGTGTCTGAGGCCACATTTGAATTTGGTTCTTCCCGACTCCGATTCCAGCATTCTATTTACTGTGCCACCTAGCTGTCTGTCTCAACTCTAGACTCTGACTGATGAGTGAACCTGACCCCTAATTTCAATCACACAATGACCCTCAACCCTGGCAATGGTTTGACCCTTAATGGATTCAGATAGACTCCTTCTCCCACCCTACCAACCCTCTGAATGAGAACTAAACTTTGGCCACAGCTTGGTTCTTCTGTCTAGTCATGAGCCTCCACCATGGGGGATGTTCATGATCCAAAGGGGACCAAAGGTAGCTGAGGAGATCTCCACTGCAGGGAAGGGAGAAAAAGCCCTCAGATTGCCCAGAACGCAGGCCAGAAGCACCTGCTTTTGGATTCAGAGGATGACCATGACCCCTAATGGTCAGAATCTAAGCCCCACGCCTTCTTCCTTCTGCTGGTCCTCTGCCCCCTCTCTGCTCCCACCATAACAAGAATACAACCACCCCACTGGGTGCTTAGCACCGGGAGGAGGCTCAGATCACAGATAAACCTTGGACTTTGTTTCCCCGAGAAGCTGGACCTGTACTTCACAGAGCCTCGACAACTGCTGGAAATTTTCACTCAGCTGGAGGAACAGAACCTCTCTCTGATCCAGAACACCCAGGAGACGGAGGAGACCCTGGAAGAGATTGGCATTTCCCTGAGAAGCACTCGGAACAAAATGTAGGTCAAGCGGTAATAACCTAACTAAGGCAAGTCGGTCTCCCCAGGAGCATCCCCCGAGAGAGGACAAGGATGCTTAGCCTGGAGAAGAGAATGCTAAGGGTCAGAGGGATATGGAACAGGGAATCCATATATGTAGGGGGATCAGGGGAAAGGACGTGAAGATGATCTAAGGGTCATCAGGGAGAAGAGAGAACACACTTGTCCTGTGGGGTCCCCGAGACAAAACTAGGACCATTTTGGGAGCAGAGAGAGGGGAACTCCAGGAAGCAAATGGCATTTTACTACAAGGAAGAAATTTCCACACTCTTCCTCCTCCTATAAAATGATGTTTGACTAGATCATCCCTATGGGTTCTTCTAGCTATAACATTCTACACTTATCCCTTCCACATAGTGACTTCCCCCATCGTGGTCTCTATACATTGCGGATGGGCATAAGAAATTAAATGGGAATTTGGGGGGAGTTTTGCAGGAGCCACAGATGACACAGAAAAAAATTAGAAACTGAGATGCATAAAATATATGTATAGTATGGTATAATATCAACATATTTTATCTTTTTTTAATCTTTAAAAACTTTATCTTTTAATGCCATAATAATTCAGACTTCTTCTCTGGTATGAAGGGAGGACCAAAAAATTTTATATAGATTTTCCAGATCTTGGGAGCACCATGCCCCTAAACCCCAATAGAGTTTGCCCCCTAGATTTGCTTGTTCCCACTCTTTCATCTTCACACTCTTCCTATCCATTGGCTCCTTCCCTGCCTCCTGAAAACACACCCTGGTCTCCTCTGATCCTTTAAAAACTTCCACTGGACTCTGCCATCCTCTTAAGTTAACTTCTTCTAAAGACAGGGTCAAACTCCTAGAAGGATTATTTATACTCATTGTCTCCAATTCCTCACCTCTTATTCATTTATTGACCTCTTGCAATATGGCTTCTGACCCCAATACTCAAAAGTGAAACTCTCTCCAAGGTTACTGAAGATCTCTTACCTGCTGAGTCCAGTAGATTTTTCATGGGTCTACTTGACCTCTCTGAAGTTTTTGACATTTTTGACATTATTGACCACTCCCTCCTCCTGTACACAATTTTCCTTTGGCTTATGGGACATGGATTTCTCTGGATATTTTCATTTCTGTCTGACCACTCCCCAACCTCCTTTTCCAGCCAAGTATGGGCATCCCCCAAGATTCTGACCTGGGCTCTTTTCTACTCTCTATCTACACCCTCTCCCATGGTGATCCCATAAAGTCCAATAGGTTCACTTTTCAGCTCTATGTAGATTCCTTCCAAGTCTATATCTCCAAACCTTCTCTCTCTCCTGAAATCAGGTCCAAAATTGTCTGCTAGACACTTTCTTTTGGATGTCCTCTAGGCATCTTAAACTCAACATGTCCATAACCAAATCCAGTTTATTTTCTCCTCAATCCACACCTCCTTCAAACTTCCTTGTTTACATTTGGTCCTTCCCATTATCCAGGTTCACAATCTTATGTCATCCCAAACTCCCTTGGCAATCAGCTTCTAAGTCTTATTCATTCTATGATTGCAACATCACTTTATATACTTACCTTTTTCCCCACTCACAAAGCATCCACCCTATTTTACCTCATTGTTTCTTGCTTGGAAACTTGCATAACTTCTCAGAGCTCTAAGTAACCCTCTACGAGTATAAGGCTATTGCAATCAGCTCCTGACTTGCTTCCCCCTCTGATCCATCTTCACACAGCTGCCAAATTCATACTCCTAAAACACAGACCTACTCTGTCACTTTCCCATTCAAAACGCTTCAGTGACTTCCTATTGGTTCCAGGATAAAATATGAACTATTCAGCTTGGTGTTTAAAGCCCTCCACAATCTGGCTCCTCACCTTTTTCAGACTTATTTCATAATACTCCCCCCACCCTGTCAAGCTTTCTAAATTCCAGTCAAACTGGCCTATTAGCTGTTTCTCCAAACTTGACCTACCACCTCCTGCCTCAGTACCTTTTCCCAGGCTGTGTCCCATAACTAGGTCCCTTCTGCCTTTTAGAATCCCAAGCATCACTCCAGTTATTAATGATTTCTCCCTCTTCAAATGATGGTGCATACACTTATCTGTGTATGTATCATACGCCCCCAGTAGAGTGTAAGGAAATTAAGACAGGGATGTTTTATTGTGTTTGAATCCCTGGTACCTAGAACGATGTTTTTACACATGGTAAGCATTTAATAAACATTCCTTGTTGTTGAATTACATTGGGGAAACTAAGGTTAAGTTTTGATTAAGAAAATCAAAGATAAATTGCTTTTCCAAAGTCACATAAGAAATATAAAGAAGGGAATATTCAAATCCAAGCCCTCTAACTCCAAATCCATTACTCTTTCCACTACACACAGCCTCTCCTTCCAGAGAGGATCATGCTTGGCTCTGAGCTCCCACCTCTCTCTCTCTCTCTCTCTCTCTCTCTCTCTCTCTCTCTCTCTCTCTCTCTCTCTCTCTCTCTCTCTCTCTCTGTATTTGTCTATCTCTCTCTGTCGGTCTTTCTGTCTGTCTGTCTCTCCTCCCATTCCTCTCTCTCTCTCTCTCTCTCTCTCTCTCTCTCTCTCTCTCTCTCTCTCTCTCTCTCTCTCTCTCTCTCTCTCTCTCTCCCTTACTCCCAGGGATCGGGAAATTAACCAGCTGAAGTTGTTATCAACCACCCTGATGACCTCCATCGCTAAGGAAGAGGAGATTGCTGCAGAACTGCAACTCAAATCCCGAGTCTTCTCTTTTGGCGAGTATAAGAGTGATTACCAGGTAAGTCACTGCAAAATGGCCTAGGGAGCTCTGGTTTGTTCCAGGAAAGGCATGGGATGATCAAAAGTCCCAGCATTAAAATACTGGAAAACCCATGCTTTAGAAGAAGGAGTTGAACCTTCTTTACCCTCCAAGGACCTGTGAAAAACAAATGCCTCGGGGAGCCACTGGCTAGTGAGGTGAGAGGGAAATGGAGAACAAGGGAGAGAAAGAAACAGAGTATAGATATACAGAGATGAAGAAAAAGAGAATGTGAATGAATACATTTGTAAAAAAAAAAACCCAAAGTGCTCAATGTTGAGTTTTATATTCTTAAGGTAACCAAAGCCTGAGGTGACCTCAGTCATCTTGCTGTCAGCTTCGATCATAGATGGTAATAACCCCTCTATCCAAAACCCTTAAGTGTGGCTCTCCATTGACTTCCCGAACCCTCTGTCCCTCAAAATGTTTTCCTGAGATTTGCTTGAACTTAGCTTTTAAATGTATCTCATTCTTCTTGGTATCAGTGATTTGTCTGATATATGACCCCGTTGCCCATTAAATTAAGTTCCTTCAAGGCAAGTCTTTGACTATTTATCTGTGTATTCCCTTCAGGAACTTAGTAAATGTTTCTTGAATGTTGGGTATTTGATTCATCATAGCCACTATAAACCCTGATAACTACTTAGTGAATGAATGATAAAAGGTCTCATCCTTCCCAAGCCAGTAAGTTCCAAAGCCCGTATTTATCTGTGTATCATGAACACATTGTGCCTGAAACAGTTGGGCATATAGTAAACTGCCTCTTGTGAATGCTTGTTGAATTTCATTTCACAGAATTATTCACCCTAGTCCTGCCTGTTGGATCCAAGTAGAACAAATACAACCCCTATTCTCTGTGAGAGTCTTTCAAAAATACTTGAAGACAAGTTATGTCTTAACTAGGTCTTCCCTAAAATAAACATCTCCAATTCAGATGTGGCATGAATTTGAAGCCCATCATTATCTTCTGGACAATCTCCAGCTTGTCAATATCCTTCCTAGACTGTAGTACCCAAGGGTCGGGAGCCTCTCCCTTGTACTGTACTTAATGTTTCTCTAAATAACTAAGACTGAATTAACTTCTTTGGGGCTGCTGTGTCATAGGTACTATTGACTCATATTGAGGTCATACTGCAGATACATGAGACACGATGCTATGCCTCATAAATCTAACAGGAGAGATGAGACAAGTACACACATGATTATGACACAAAGGCATGAGCTGGGTTGAGGTCTGGTATGGGTGGGGATAGGCTAAGGGGAGTAATGGGGAGTAATGGGGATCTAAGCCTCTATAACTGTTTGAGTAGCCAGCCCAGAATATTGAGGATTGGGGGAAACTGCAACAGGAGAGCATGTCAGGAAGTGTGAGATTAAGTCAATCCCAGGAAGGATCAAGTCTGGATTTAGGAGAAATGGGGGAGTCAGTGGTGAGTAGAGGACAGAAATCCAGCAGAACTTAGAATTCTGTTCAATACAAGCAACATGTATTAAGCAACCACTCCCTGTAAAACACCGTAGTTGACACTAGGGATACAAGACAGAAATTAATTAATCCCTGCAGTCAAGAAGTTAACCTTCTCTGGGGGAAAGTGGGAGAGGGTGCTAATAACTGTGTGGTGTAGGAGGAGGCTCGAGAACTCCATTGAAAGGAGCTAGGCATTCTAAGAAGAGGATGTGAGAAGGGAGTGCATTTAAGGTATGGGGGACTGCCTCGAAAAGGCACTGGAATGGGGGGATGGCATGTTGTTTGGGGAACAGCCACTATTCCCAGTTGACTAATTAAGCATGTAAAGGTGACTGAGTCATAAAATGAGACTGGAAAGGTAGAAGGCACCTACCTGCTGGAGGACTGCAAATGCCAGGTTTGGGCAGTTTGCATTTTATACTAGAAGCATCAGGAAGCAAAGGGCAATTTTTGAGCAGGGGAAATGACATAGTCATGGCTGTGTTTTAGGAAAATTAATTTTGTAGATGTTGTCAACATAGATTGTTGAGTTCCTCCATTAGATTGTGAACTTTTTGAGGACAGACTTCTTTTGCCTCTTTTGTATCCCCAGTGCTTATTAGCATAGTGCTTGACACATAGTAGGTGCTTTCTAAATGTTTGTTGATGGATAAAGAATAGACAAGACTTAGAAACTGATCGGACATGGGAGGAAGGAGAGGAAAGAATATGGGGGCCTGGAAGAATGGTTAGAGCAATCTGAACATGTGTAACAAGATGGGATAATATGGGTCATCTTCAAAAGATATCTGATGTGTAAGGAAGGCATTGCTCTGGGTGCCATTTCGTCAGATAATTTGTGAGCATGGGCCAGATGAATGCCCTGATCCATCAGTGCTCCAAGAGGTCAAAGGAAGAGATATGACTTGAGCTGCATCATGAAGAATATAGGAGTGACATAGATCAGGTGATACGGGAGCGAGGAGAGTTACCAGTTGGTCCAGGTTCTATGGCATTGGCATATCTTATGACTATGTTGCTCCACAGTCTGCCAGTCTTGCTTAGTATGTTGTAATGGTGGTTTCTTTTTGGATATGGTTTGGACCAGATGGCTGCTGAGGTCTTCAAAATTATGGTTCTGCGAACTCCTGATTAATTAAATGCACTAACACACACAAACTAAAAGGAAGCTTGGAGATCATCTAGTTATTCAATTTTTTTTGGTGGGGCAATGGGGGTTAAGTGACTTGCCCAGGGTCACACAGCTAGTATGTGCCAAGTGTCTGAGGCCGTATTTGAATTCAGGTCCTCCTGAATCCAGGGCCAGTGCTTTATCCACTGCGCCACCTAGCTGTCCCATCTAGTTCTTCATTTTAAAAATTCAGAAAATTTGGCTCAGAGAGCAGTGACTTTCCCAAGGGTGTGCAACTAGTAAGGAACATAACAGGGAGTCAATAAACATTTATTAGCTTCTACTAAGTGCCAAGCATTGGACTCAGCATTGGCAATATAGAAGTTGGAAATCGACTTCAAGAGACCAAAAGCTTAGGAGGCTCATTGGTAAGGGGAAAGAAGGTGTGATGATACACATAGAATTAAGCTTGATACAAGATAGATTGTAGGAGAAGACAAAGACAACCAGGTATATGGCGATGGGAAAGGTGAGGAGGCAAGCAGGTGTTCCAACCCCCATTTCCACAGCTGCCCCTGAGTCGTTTTGAAAAATATACAGATGACACCAATAAACTAACTCATATTAACATGTGGGAGCAGAGAGGTGAAGCTCAGGGATCGATGTAGGAACTGACATCATGGGGGAATGGGATGAAGAGCCTAGGTTCCCTAACTCTTCACCTAATGGGGCAATATGGACTTGTGACTTCCCCTTTTGTCTGCTTGTTTCCCACTCACTTCTAGAACAAGATGTTGGCAAGCTTGAACAAAAAGGTGGTAGAAGTATACCGTCATTGCATTGGGGACTGTGAGTCCAGCCTGGGCACCCTGCAGATGCTCACCATTATTGAGCACCAGCTGGATGAACTCTTAGAGAATCTGGAGAGGGTCCCGCCATGGAAGATCGAGCAGGTTGAGAAGGCCAAAGAAAAGGAGAGAAGGATACGGTGAGACTGACTTCATTGGTGCAAACACCATGCCTTGACCCTAAAAACAGGGCCCCCAAACTAACCCATCATGGTCCTCATCTGGACAAGCTTCATCAATATTCACCCAGAATGGAACACAATATTCCAGATGTGCTCTAACAAGGGTAGAGGACAGGGAGACAATCCTTTCCCTCATTCTGGATACACTGCGTCTTTTAATCCAGCCTAAGGCCACACGCATTATTTTGTTTATGGCACCTTCATTTCTTGACCCTTCCCATTATCTATCTACCCCTGCCTGATGTCACAGTGTGCTCCATGGGTTAGGGTGGCCCCCAGCTCCAGGGCCTCTGCTCTCTGACAAGAAACAGTGGATGATGGGAAGTTGTCCCAGCTGGTCATGATCTTTATTTTGATGTTTGCCAATGCATTAATGCATTTGAGCAAATGTGGAGGAATTGTCAAGGAGATGGCAGCCTCCAGACCCACTCTCTCTAGAGGCATCCTTTAATTCCTAAGAGCCCTTGCTTCCTTCAAAGCTAGGCTACAAGAAGTCTTTTCTGGTCCTATGACTAGGTCTCGCTGCCTCTTTAGATGTCTTTGGATTATCTGTGTGCATGTTGTCTCCTCCCATTAGAATGTAAGCTCTGTGAGGACAAGGAGTTTTGGGGATGCTTTTGTGTCCCCTAATAGCAGCACCAGGCACAACGGCTCACACATAGCAGGTTAAATGCACCTTGAGTGACTTGAACCTCCCTCCCGTAGCCCTGAGATCTTGGGAAGGCTGACTCCAGTTCTGCCCTGGACAGGCTGTGCTTAGCTTGCCTGATCTTGAAAGGAACAGAAGGCTGTTTCTTGGCTTCATTTTTAAAATAAGGATTCACTAAATGATTAAGGAGGAAGGAGGTTAACCTGAGGTCCATGAATGGGCTTTTTAAAATATTTTGGTAACTATATTTCAGTGTTGTTTCTTTTGTAATCTTAAATATTTTGTTAGAAACGGTCCATGACACAAAATAAGATCAAGAATTCATAATGTAGTGGACAGAGGACTGGCCTTGGGGTCAAGAGACCTGGGTTCAAGTGTTGCACCTGACACGTTCTTGCTTTGTGACTGGATAGGAGAGGAGGAGAGGAGATTCACTCAAGCTTTCTCAAAGGCCTCACTCTTGACAGCTCTAAGACTGACACCCTTCTGCCTCATTGGGAGCTTCTGACATAGAGGCAATCACATGACTAGCACCTTGGTACCTCCACTGGTTGGATCCTTTTTCCTGGTTCAGTCCCTTGTTTTGACTGCTTCTTGTCCACTGAGAGAGTCAATGAGTCGCCCTGCACTGCTGTCCCTTGTGGTGGGGCACGAGGTGGAAGGATCTCTAAACTTCTAACGATCGCTTGATGGGTCAAAGATTGTGCATGGCCAACTTCCAGATCTGGGGGGGAAGAGGAAATTCACATTTTTGGGGGGTGGGAGAGGTAGACTGGTGATCCACATCTTATAGTGAGCATCAGGTGAGGAGGGTCCCACTACCCACAGGGATTGGCATCTGCGTGATGACTTTGGAAGAAGCTCACTGACTCCAATTCAGACCCTTCCTTTATCTATTGCCTCCATGGCCACCTCTCTCTACTTCAAATATACCAGAGCCAGTCACTGTCCAGTACTCTGTAAAGGCACTCACTCCAATGAAATGGTGGGAGATTGGGCACTGGTTGACCCGGGGTCGTTTGGCCAGGACCCCTCTAATCATACCATGCAGGTTATGCCTGATTCATGGGCAAGAAGTGATGGATGCCAATCCACTTGGGATGCTGTCTCCATTTAAGCTATTGTATAAGGCTGGATGTGATCATAGGGGGACACGATGGGCATTGAACAGTGAGTGACTCACGGTAGGAGAGCACAAATGTGACTTGGCCAACACCAAACAGAAACACGGCTCCCTGTCTCTGGAAGTGTATCTGGGAGGAGGCTGGATTTGGCAAGATGGTTGCCTGACACTTGTTCAGTGGGGATCTACACCAGCTGGCTATCCCAGCACATGTTTCATTAGTGTTCTTTTTATTGGGCAGGCTGAGGGAAGAGAAAATAAAAATGCTCAAACAGATGCAGGACGAGCGGCTCCAGAGAGCCCTGGCCAGGGCCCAGGCAACTATCAAGAGAAAGGTAGGAAGGGGGAGATCAAGCAGTGTTGGGCCACAGCAACTTGGGAGGAAGCAGTATTGGGCTGGGGGCAGGTAGTTGGAGGAGACAGAGAAAAGAGAGCATTTCAGAAGATGCTGAGAAGGGGCTTCAGTTCTGCTCTTGGTCTTCATCTCTTCATGGGTAAAGTCATACCTATCCTTCCCCGACTTCTTGCCTGGGATGCCCTGGGGACACGTGTCTTAGACTCCATCAGACTTTGGAGTCCTGAGAGACGGAGCTCATGGCTCACTATCAAATCAGGATATATGGGATATCTCCACAGGCTCCAATCCCTTGCTCCCTCAAGGGGCCTCTGGGCCTCCTGTAGGAAGTAAGCTCTGTGGAGCCTGCAGGCACAGGAAAAAAAAATCGTTTGAAGGGAGAGGAGGTCATCCTAGCTCAAGTCCCAATATGGGAATGCCCTCTGTAGCATTTCTGCCAGATCTGGCCTCAGTTTGAAAATTCCCAGGCATTGGGAGTCCCTGGTTAAAAGGTGGCTCATTAACACTGTCAGTTCTTTGCACTGAGCTGGTGCCTGCCAATGTCACTGCCACCCATTCGCCCCCTTATCTGTGTCCCACTTCTCCCCATCACCCTCCAGCCCTGTGCAGGTCCCCCTCACATCCTCCCTCCCACTATCTAGGCAAAGGTCTGTGCCCTAGATGGTGAGCCATCTACTGACCTGTGCAAAGGGAGACAGGATGGCACCCAGTGCTCCCAGCACCAGTGTTAGGGGTGTTTTCCCCAGGAGGCACTTCACACAAGTATAAATATCTCATTTTCCTGAAAGCAGAGGTGCTAAGGAACACCAGTGCCCTTTACAACACAATGAACAGGCAGACTGGATTTTCTGTTGTGCCTGGCCCTTTCAGACTCGAGTCCTTCAAATGATTTCTCTATAGGTCTGAAACCCTATTTTGAGTAGTTAAGTAAGTCATGGGGTCTTATTTCCATCTAGCTAAGCCAGTGCCTGAGATGTCTACTAGGACTCTTCACAGAGAGCAGTAAACAGCATCTGGAAATTGCAGTGGCTTCTGGGTCACTGGCTGGGTGCTCTCCTTCCTTTTTTCTCTGCAGACGGGCAGGAAGCTCATGTACCGCTCAGAGCCTGTGGCCAGCAAGGTCAGAGGCGAGGAGACCCACCGCAAGTACGACAAGGAGAAGGAAGAGCTCCTCTTCTTCTTCACTTAGCCCACACAAGCACACGCACACGCACACCCCCGTGGAGTTGGCTGAGCGTTTGTAAGAGATGTAAACAATGGAAGCAAACAGACCGCACTGGGTTACTTGTATGATTTAGAATCGCTCTGATCCCCACCCCCTTCCCAGTGTCCCTGGACACGTGTTCTTTCTGTGCTTGTATTTAAACTAAAATAAAAGTCCGTGCTCCTTTTGGTTGTGCAAGGAGGCCCCTTCAAAGAAGCTGAGATTCTGTTATAAAGTCTGGGGGGTCCTTTCTTCCTCATTTTCCTAAGAGATCTGTAAAGAGAGAACAGAAATGATGCCTCAAGCTACAACTATTGGAGGAGGAAGGGGCAGTGAACGGAAAAGGTTTTCCCCATTCTGGGTGGGTACATTGCCAACCCCCAAGAGTCATAGTTCCTTGTACTAAGTCATGTAAAATTTCAAGTACAAGACCATTTAAAAAAAAAAAAAAGCTTTATTAATTCATCTGCACTAGGGCTCATAGCCATTGCCAGCAATGGACCTCAAAAGCCAAGAAAAATCTGACCACTGGTTAGTATGTGTCCTATGTAAGCAACACACACACACACACACACACACACGCACGCGCGCGCGCACACACACACGCACACACACACACACACCCCTCCCATCAGCCACAAGCCTCCCCCCAAAGGGAGGATCTGGGCTCATAGAGAGGACGGATCAGGCCATTCTCTGGCCACGCCAGCATCGGCAGGCAGCCAGGGAGGCAAAATGCAATTCCACAAGAGAGGAGTGTCTGTCAGGAAAAGGGGGACAAGAGGGCAACAGTCCCAGCTAGAACTGGCTCAGGGGGCTTCAGGGAGCGCCGGCAGCAGGATAGGCAAGGAGTTGCAGTGGTTTGCTGGAACTGCTCCAAAGAGCACAAGTCTAAAAATTCAAGAAATGCAGAGTAGGAGTAATCTGTATTCCTTTCAGGTCTGAGAAACAAAAGAGCATCTTTACACAAGCATAGACTTCCAAAGGCACAAGAAAAAAAAGCATTTCTGAACGACCCTGTGTGAATTCCATAACTGTAAATAACCAATAAATATGTGCAAGATTATAAACTCACGTCCCTTTGTACGACATGGCTTCCTTTGTAAAAAATGCCATTTATACATATTATACAAAGCACATCCTCAGACCTCACAACAGGAAAGGTCCACAAGCCGTACCACTCTTAAATCCTATATGTAATTTTATAGGTATTCAGGACATTTAGAAACCATTGTCAAGTGACCCACAAATGCAAATACCCAAATGCAAAATTTAATTTTTTAAAAGGTAAACTCTAAGGCCCAAATTTTACGAGAGGGTACGAAAACCAGGATGGCCAGAAGCCCACTCCAATGTGTACTCCATCATCCCGCTTTCTCTTCTCGTTCAAAAGGGTGGATGTGTACTGAAGGATGTCACATGGCTGGAAGCCCTCACCTCCTCATACACCTGGGCTGGGTGTGGAGTGGAGTGGCTAGCTCTGTGGCCCATCGGACCATCGCCTCTGACCTCCTGAGACGAGACGGGGCTGAGCGAGCACCCCCAGACAGAAATCCCAGGCCCTTGGTGCCACAACACTGGGGCTCACACATTCACTTCTGTTACAGCAAAACGAATGTCATGTTGAACATGGGCAGTGCAGCATGGCGGACAGAGGGCTGGACTTGGAATCAGGAAGACGTAGGTTCAAATGCTACTGACACCCTCTGAGCCTCAGTTTCATCCTCTGTAAATGGGTTGGCCTAGGCGGCCCCTTGGGTCTCTCCCAGGTCTAATCCTACACAGTCCAAGTACTTGGAACATGACCGTCCCACAGGCATCCAGAAAGGAGAAGAGCCAGCCAACACATCGGACAGACGCTCACTGGATGCAACGCCTCAGATACAACAAATCCAAGGACCGGGGGTTTTGTCTCCAGTCTCTCAGAAAACAATCCCCTACAATTCAACAGATGGGCCTCAGGGGCGCCCCAGCAGGCTGGCCAGGTCAGCCTGCCTCTTGGGGGTGAAGCGTCTCTCAAATACATCAACATCAGTGCATCTTCTTTACCTCTAGTCTAAAGGCCCAGAGACTGGTCAGATAATTAGTCTTGTATTTATGGACTGACCTAAATTTCTGCCTCCTCCCGAGAGTTGTCATTTTTTAATGTGATAAATGATTTGTGACTCGAGTTCAACAATGGAAAGGCAGATTCACAAACCAGAGTGGTGAAAGTTAGTAGATCAAAGTGCTTGCTTTGTCATAGCCCTTCTATTTTGCAAGGCAGCTTCATACAACCCAACCCAAGGGACCCTTTCCTAACAGTCCAAGCAGAAGGCAAACAACACCTATTGATACGTCAGAGTCCTTAGAAGACACTCTCCGTGTGTAACCATAAAACGATGTATCAGCTCCAACTTCTTCACATTTTCTTTAAAAATTAAATTAACTTAAGCTCTGGAAACCTCTTTTCCATTTTCCACAGCATGATTGCACTCTTTGCATCCCTCCCCACCCCAAAGCAATATTAATAGTCTCATTCTAGGTCTTGTAAGTTTATTGTGCTTCCTGTGAACTGTGAGTTATCAGAACGAGCATCATCCTCAGCTGAAGTGTGGGGTTCCTATGGAAACAAAGCAGAGCGAGAGCCAGAATTAGACGTGTTGGGAACTTCTGGAGAACATTGGACTCAAGTAGAAATGGGGAGGCCTGGGCATCCCTCGCCTTGGCGGTTCTGTTATATTCAGCCACCCTGACACACCGAGGCCTCACAGAGGGGACTTGGCATGGCATTTCTCTTGTTTTTACTGTTAATAAAATGCAACACATAACTAATGTGAAGGTAGCAAGAAACTGAAATGAGAATGTTGGACTTAGATGTGAAAAATAAGCGTTTGTTAGAAACTGTATTGTTATACTTAAGGTGATACATCCAAGTTGTTGATCATTCATTTACATTCACATAATTCATTCTGAATTTTCTGTCCCCTTTCTGTTAAAATGGTCATTACTGGTTAATTCAACTTTCTACATTAAAGTGAGATTGTGAAAACTACCGTGAAGGGCAATTTATCACCATTTGCAAAAGGTAAATATATAAGTACATACACACACACACACATGCATATATATAAACACACATGTGTGTATTACGTATGCACATGTATAAGAAAAGATACTTACAAATTTTAAAAGTCTTTGTATTCACACTACAAGAAACAAGCTTATTTTCTCTGCTGGAATGTAGCAGGGATCGCCAAAAGATACAGAGGAGCTACGAACACAGGCAAGGTGCTTCTCTTCTTGCCGTCAGACACCTTAAGCTGGACTCTAGGAGTGAATCGGTTATCTTTTCATCAAATTTGGTGATAAAAGCTCTAAAACCCTACCTGAAGAATGTGTACAGGTAAATCCACAGTAAGTTGAGAATGTGATGTGGAAGACTGAGAGCTGAGCTGAAATGGTGAGTCTCCATCCCCAGGGGGATCATCCTGAGGAAACAGCAATCAGAGAAATTCGTCAAAGCCTCATATCCATTCCATCCACCTCAACAATTTCTTTTCCATCTTTTCCCATGCAACCATCATTATTGCCATCCAACAGCAGGTCAGAAAATGTGGCTCACTTCACAGATGACTCACTCCCATGACACTCATTTCTCTGGACTCCCAATTGTGCCCCATGCTCCTCCACAGCAGACAAGCCAACACTATCTAGTCAACTGCTCTGCCAAAGTTCTGGTTTGTGGAACCCGAGAAAACTCTCTGCCGGGTCTCGGGCAGCAGCAGGACAGAGGAGGCCAGGATCAGATACCCAGATATAACAGAAGGCAAGGGCAGCATGGGGTTTCAACCAAACCAGGTATTATGAGAAAAGTAGGAGTTAGTTCCCTGTTCCTTGAACTCCAACATCCGAGCTCCCGTGCCTACAATGTACTTTGTCCTCATCTCTACTTCCCAGAACACCGACCCCCCCTCCCCGAAGTTATCCTACAATGACTTGTGTACATGCATGCTGGGCTCCCCAAATAGAATGTAAGTTCATCAAAGGCGGTAGCTATTTCTCTGGCTTTCCATCATCCCCAGCAGCCAGGAAAGTGGCCTGAATCTGTGAGGGCTTCAAAATCTGGTGAAATACATCATTTGGGAAAAATGTCTAAGGTAAGGGATTCTTCTGCTGGTTCTACAGTATTCTTGATCTGGAACAATTTATATTGTATCATTAATAATAGAAAAATTTGCATTTTCAGAGGAAGAAATTAAAGCTATCCATAGTCATATGAAAGAATGATCTATATCACTATTGATTGAAGAAATGCAAATTAAAACTACTCTGAGGTATTACCTCACACCTATTCAATTGGTTAATATGACAAAAAAGGAAAATAATAAATGTTGGAGGGGATGTGAAACTGGGACACAAACGCACTGTTGGTGGAGTTGTGAACTGATCCAACCATTCTGAAGAACAATTTGGAACTATGCCTAAAGGACTATAAAACTGCATACCCTTTGATCTGGCAATATACCACTGCTAGGTCATGTATCCCCCCAAAAAAATCATAAAAAAGGAAAAAGGACCTATTTGTAAAAAAAATATTTATAGCTGCTCTTTTTGTGTTGCAAAGAATTAGAAATCAAGGGGATTCCCCATCAACTGGGGAATGGCTGATTAAGCTGTGGTATATGAATGTAATGGAATACTATTGTGCTGTAAAAAATGATGAGCAGGATGATTTCAGAAAATCCTGGAAAGACTTAAGTGTACTGATGCTGAGTGAAGTGAGCAGAACCAGAAGAACATTGTACATAGTGACAGCAACACTGTGTGATGATGATGTGATACACTTAGCTCTTCTCAGCAATAAAATGATCCAAGACAATGCCAAAAGACTCGCAATGGAAAATGTTCTCCACATCCAGGAAAAAAATTATGGAGTCTGAATATAGACTGAAGCATACTATTTTCATTTTTTTTCTTTCTTGTTGTTTTTCCCTTTTGTTCTGATTCTTCTTCCACAACATGACTAATTTGGAAATATGTTTCATGTGATTATCCTGTATAACCTATATCAGATTGCTTACTCTCAGGGAAGGAAAAAGATCTGAAACTCAAAATCTTATAAAAATGAATGTTGAAAACTATATTAACATGTAAATTAGAAAAAATACTATTAAGATGGGGAATAAATGAGCCATTTGGAAAGACTAAAGACCTCTGCTCAACACAATGAGCAAACAGGATTCCAGAAGATTAATGATGAAGTAAGTATGCCACCGACACATTTTGGGATGTGGACAATGCTTGGGAACATTTCCTTGTAACAAGGGTTTTGTTTTTAACTTTTCAGTTGGAGGGACAGAGGAAAAACAAATGTTTAACAATTGGAAAAAATAAAATGTAGTTTAGCTTTTATTCCATTCCTATGCTAACTTCTTCCTGACTTCTACTAATCCACTTTAAAATTCTTTAAATGTGCTTTGATTTCCACTACCACTGCTTTTCCCACATCGTGGCCACTTCATGGCTCCCACACACCTTTATTTTGATGCTCTGCAAGACCTAGTAGCCTTCTTCCTACTATGGCAGACTATACCTTCCCCATACCTTCATACTATATGCAAATCTAGTCCATTTTCCTCAACCCAAGCAGTGAGCCAGAGGAATTCTTTTTCCCTTTAGGACTTTGGAGGTACCAATATATCTCAATTCTAGGTGCCCATAAGTTATTTCATTCTCATTAGACTTTTTTTTTTTTGTCTTGCAAACAAGTCATCGCTAATAACATGCTTCAAGCTACTTTTGAAATCAGTCTTCCATGACTCAAAACCATATACTAACAGGATAAATGTGACTGTTGAAAGAGACAGGCTTTTGCAGGAAGGAGCCTTTTGAAATTAAATGAAACATTACATGACTACTTCCCCAACGTAATTCAGTCTGACTTCTTCCTCCTTGATTACAGGCCCTGCCTACTTATTTGCCTTTTACACTTGCATAAGTGTCATAGGCAAATTGATGGAGTAATTAAGCTGTTTCAACAAGCAGTCCTATGCCATATTCAAAACAATGTTCTTTTCTCATCTACTCAGGTTTTCTCCACTGTCCTAATAATCTTTCATATTTATTCAGAGACGGGATAGCATTAGTACACTGTGACTGTATCACAGATCTCACTATGTACTGACTGTCACTAAAATTGCCCTTCCCAAGCTCCCCCCTCTCAGGACCTATCCCTGCTGTCTTCTCAGCACTCTACTCTTCTCATTGTTTGTCCTTTCTTCTCAAAGAGGACCATGATAGCAGGTGATGTTATGACCTTATGACCTAAGGTGAACTGGATTTAAGTGAGGGAGGGCTGTGCAAAGTCACCAGCCTCCTCTCTCTCTAGAACCGTCTGGGTCCAGGGGGAGACACAGGTCAAGATGGCTGGAAAGGGCCCAGATACAGTGTTAGACTGAGGCTTTTGTAAGCTAAGGTCTTTCCCAGGTCTCAGTCTGACGGGGGCAATGCCCATTCAGTGATTAAGGCTGGGTAAGAAAAAAAGAGGCTGCTGAGACAGACCCTGGTGGATATCCCAAAGGAACAATCCAACCCTCTGTCACCGTTTCCTCTGTGGCTGCAAGGGAAGGATACCTGCTTTGTCCTTCCTGCCCAGAGCTGGATGCTGGGACTTCTGCTCTGTCTTTCACCTGACCACCAAGCATCTGTGAGCACACTATGCCTGTCTCTTTCTGTTTGTTATTTCCTGATCTTGGGTGAATCCTCAGATAAAATGATTCAGGCAGCAACATTATGGGTTTTGAAAGCTCTGGAGGCCTGTGGCTATGTTCACCAGAGTGATGTGGACAAGAGCAGTAAAAGCACTTACACTGGGAATGGAGAGACACCCCAAGGTCGTACACCTCCTGGGGGAGTGGAATAACAGTCCAACCTTAGCTCACATGCTAACTGACTGATCTCTGAAAAGCGTCAAGAGTTACTTTTTGTTTGTGTACACATATCCAGATAGTAATGTCAATTGTTAATTTCTTCTCTAGGGAAACATACACATATATGTGTATAGATCTCATCAGCATTTCCCCTCAAAGAAGCATAAAGGATGGCTGTTGCAGAGCTGAAAGATGTATGCTCTTATATCAGTGAAAAAATTAAAAGAATTTAAGGGGGAGTGAGGGGGACAAGTGACTGCTCCAACACAGACAGCTTGCACATGTGACCCTGGGCAAGTAGCGTAACCTGTTTGCCTCAGTTTCCTCCTGTGTAAAATGAAGATAATAACAGCACCCATCTTCAAGATCAAATGAGAAGGGCTTAGCACAATGCCTGGCACACAAAAAACACTATAAATGTGACCTATTAGCTATCAACTGTCAATAGACAAAGAGTCAAATACAATCTTATATGCTTCCTAGATGACTCTGTGAGAATAGATTTCAAAAGGGCCACATAAAGCATAAGTAAGATCCAATGGCGTAGCAAGTTTTCTAAAGATGTCTATTTGCTCAGAGAAGTAGCCTATCTAGTCATATTTTAAAGCTCTGTGTAGAAGATGGAAGGAAGGGGGAGCCAATGAGGACCAACACCACAGTGCAGTGGGGTCTTATAAGAATGACAGGAGCATGAACATCAGAATGATCTCTCATAGACTCTCTGCTGAGGATACTGAAAAGGGGGTGGGGGGAGGAGCATTAACTGTGCTAGAGGAAAGACCAAGTATAAGGAAGGGATGGGTAGATGATAACAGGTGACAGTAAGAAGGCCCAACTACTCAACTGCTATTTTGCCACCATTATGCCCTTTAGAGAATGCTCTCTGGGCTGGAATGAACAAAACAACCTTCATCCTCACAGAATCTCTGAAATAAAAGGAACTTCAGGGGCCAATCAATCAGTATCCATTTATTGAGAGCTTGCCATGTGCCAAACATTGTGCCGGGCACTGGGAATTCCAAGACAAAAAATAATCCTTCCTTTTACTGAGCTTATATTCCACTCCAACCTGCCCAAGAATTGTCTCTACAAGCTACCTGGTAACTGGTCATCCAGCCTCACTACCTTTCACTAGACCCAAAGAGTAGTCATTACTAGGTCAATGCCAACTTGGAGAAAAATCTAGTGGAGTGTCCTAGGTATATGTGCTTGACCTTGTTCAATGTTTTTATTAATAACTTGGATAAAGCCAGGAATAACTAACATATAGCAAGGCAGAATCCAAAAAGATGCTGACAAGCTGGAATCCTGGCTGAAATGACTAAGATGATGCATAATAAGACAGACACAGTTCTAATCATTTGCCTAAGTACAGCAAGGGGGAGTTATGGTTAGACAACATTCACCGTAAAAAAGATCTGGGTGAGCACGTTGGCCAAGAGGACAGACGATGGGAAGTCAATGCCAGAGGGATGGAGAACAGTAAGAGTTCATTGTTTCAAAGCTAGTGGAACTCTGAGCTGTCATGACCATTCTGGAAAGTAAGTTAGAATTATGCTAAATCAATGGCTAAAACGTTTGACTCTGACCCAAAGATTTCATTGCTAGGCACGTACTCAAAAGAGGTTAAAAACAGCAAGGACCAGGACGTGTGCACACACACATTCGCTCTACTCATAGCATCTCTTTGTGGAAGCAAAGGACTAGAAACAACATAATTGCCCATCAGTTGGGGAATGACCAAAAGCTTGTGTTTCATGAATGTTATTGTTATTACTGAGTAGTAAGATATAATAACTATGATGAATTTAGAGAAGTATGAAAAGACTTAAATGAATTAATGCAGAGAAATTAGGCAGAACCAGGAAAACCACCACGGACTCTTACATTTATAAGCTGTATCCCCTCCAGTGCCTAAGACAAGGGAATAATAAATGTTGGTTGAGTTGTCTCTGGTGCATGATAATCACTGACTTAAGGCAGAACAAGTATCTTCGCTCTCTGCTTCCAATTCTTTCACTGGACTATGTGATGCTGTTTCATTTCTCTACTCACAATGTTCAGAAATGTAAGCGAATTAGACATCTTTGAGGAGGCAACAGAAAGATGCAGCACAGCATCACTAACAAAGACGTATGCTCTGGAGATGGTGCAAAGCAAAACCAAGGAAGCATGGAAAGGGGACAGCTCATGCAGCAACAATGGGATAAGTGCAGTGCTCATAATGTCCGTGCTTCTCCACAGAATGTTAGAGGCTTTGGAAGGAGCCTCTCACTTTGGACAGAGCCTCTTGAAGGGTTTCTAGGACACGGACAATAGCTGAACAGAATGAAGGGGCATGGATAGGCTGTGATCTGCTGTGGTGGAGCAAATACCCAGAGAAATACCTGGAAGCAGAGACTAGGGCATTTTATATGATGTTGATGCTGATTTATTATTTCTAGATATGTCCTAAGTTTGACCTAAACTTCTGATCCCTAACACATCCAGGGCTCATTTTCCTCCTCTTAATCATACACTCTTACCTGCAATAACTGAATCTGAACAAACTGAGCTCCAGTCGCTGGATCTCGTACTGTTAAGCCTCCATTCGGCACTACCATATTCCCACATAATCGATTACTATGACTTGTGGAGAAATTAGTGGGACTCACTTTACCACCTTTTAATTTCCTGTGAGTAGATCCTGATGACCCTGAAACAAAGTAGATAAACCAATAAATTTAGTATGTTTGTCTATCCTTTTCTGAAGTCAGTTTACTCCCTCCATTTGGCCAGAAGAGAAACACTGCAGGATGCCTTTTCCTAGATGTTAACATCCCCCAAGAAGTCTAGGTACCTAAGAAGAAACTCCCAAACTCTGTGATATCACAGTCAGCTTGATTTACTAACCAGAGCAAAACTGAAATGTTTTCTGCTATCTCTAACCCTTGAATAATCTCAGTGATTTCATCAGTGTGGATGCTCATTCCACAAAAAATACAGCTCATAATCCCTCCACGATGGCAAAGTTTTGTGAGTTTTTGTGGCCAAAAGCTCCTCCCCTGGTGGCCAAGCTTCTGGTGATGATGTTTGAATCTCTTCAGCCTCCCTGGGTCTGTACTCAAAGCCTTTCCAGCCTAGACTAAGTCAGAGGCTGTGCTGCTATCAGCCTTTAAGAACCCAGTCATACACCACCCCCATGCCTTCAGGTGGTACTAGAGTAGGAATTTATGCCACCTATAACATGTGCAGAAAATTCAGGCTAAAGATGTCCAAACTATAGAGTTATCCGGCCAACCGACCATGTTTTTCCGTTCACTGTTTCACATACCCTATCGGAAGAGAAAAAGATTTACAAGTCACCCCCACACACTGCTGACCACCAATTGCCTTACTATTAAGCTCAACACTGCCCATTTAATTACGAGTCATTGTATAAGGAAAACTCAACCTTTTGGAGGAGGTGGTCCAAGTCTCCAAGAGTTCACTGTATGGGTAACTTCCAGCATGGAAATTCCTTTCCCTGATTAAGCCTGACAACCTATTGGCAACTTACAGTCTTAGAAAACGGCTTGAGACACTGAGATGTTCAGTTCACTTGGCTGGGGTCCCCCTCAGCTAATAAGTGTCACTGGCAGGATTGGAAGCCAAATCTTCCTGACTCTGAGGCAGCCCTCTATACTATAGCATGATGCCTCTCACATTTATTTTCACATAAGCAACAGGAAAAATAGAGAGAACTGAACTTAAGCATGATTCCTATGAAGTGAAATAGGTTTTCAGTTATGCTGCTGGAAAGGAAAGCAAAGCCAACTCTGTGTATCCCTGGGAGTATCCACCAGTCCCCAGGGCCTCAGTTCCCTCATCAATAAGATGACCTGTGAGGTCCTTTTCAGCTCTAAATCCTATGACTTTCTTTAAGACTTGATTAAACAGTACTGCTCACCTCCTGACAAGAAAGGCGATGAACTCGGAGTGCAGAATGGGACGTGATCAATGTGGGGATTTGTTTTGCTTGACTATGCATATTTGTCACAAAGGTTTTGCTTTTCTATTTTCCCCCAATTGGAAGGAGAGGATGGGAGAAAGAGAAAATAGATTTAGTGTGGGGAAAAAAAATTCTTTTTTAGTTTTTAAGTCCACAGTGCTAAGGGAATGATGTTTCTTAAAACCACCAGTAGATGGCGTCATTAGAATGTGCCAGTGGATGACACTTGGGTTTCCCATTTGACCAGCCTTGGGGTTGTCACCAGCCTTAGCTCATTCCTAGTTTTAAGGAGGTTAAGTCAGCTGAGGAGCAGGATGGGAGACAGCTTCATTTACTGCCAGACTGGCTAAGAGCAGACCTGAAAAAACTGGGTTCCTGAAGCCTTATGGCTGGGGATAAATCAGAACGGTCCTAACCTTTCCAAGGCATTAGAGACTAAATAGGGAAAAATTATATATGCCAAAGGAATCAAATGCAGGCCAGATTCTTGCCTCCTTCCCTGGCATGTTGTTAGGGCTGAGTTATCCATGGTTAGGGGTAAACCCAACCACCTTTCCCCTCACTATACCGTACTATTCCATCACACGCATACTTAACATGTTCATGACAACTACACGCCACCCAGAGTCATGGCCCCCGGCCCCGCTCCAGCACCCACTGCCGTGCCTGGGGCAGGATTTTGGGTTCTTAGGGCTTTCTGAGCCGTTGGTTTCTAATTATTCTGAAAACACAAAACAAGTAACTTCTCACCCAGCCCTGACCCATAGCCCCTGGAGAATCTGCAGTGCCCTGTGGATAAAAACATGGAAGTAACCGCCTGTTACCGCAGCCTCCTCTGGACCCCTGGGGACTAGGGTGGGGAATGCTCAACTCCAAGAGTTGGAAACTTTCCCCTATTTTAAACCCTTGCTTAGCTCTTCACCATTCCCACTGTGGCCATGGAGAGTTATGTACCATCTAAATAAGTAATGTGTTTCTAACTCATAAAAAGTAGTGAAGGCATCAGTGAAGACTGAAAAAGCACTAAACTAATGACTGAAAGGCGAGAACTGAAAACGTGTGCTTCAAGTAAGGGCCCTCGGGCCTCCGTGTCCTGCTCAAGCCTCCTGCAGAAGAGGGAGAGTCTTCTAATAAGAAGGAATTCAAATTCAGTTGGTCAAAACTTAAGGGATTTTTTAGAAGGTGCTGACCACATGTGATGTTTGCCTAACACAATGACTTTAGGACCACCTTAACGCTCATGTATAACATGACTCCACTGCATTGTCTTCCCTGGAGGATCCAGTGTAAGATTTGTTCATGGGACAACAAGCCGGCCTTGGCCAGAATGCAGAAGAAAGCATGCGTATGTACGGTGATGGTGGTAGGAGCAATGGGCCTTCTTTGATTTTTTTTTTTTTCGGGGCAATGAGGGTTAAGTGACTTGCCCAAGGTCACACAGCTAGTAAATGTCAAGTGTCTGAGGCTGGATTTGAACTCGGGTCCTCCTGAATCCAAGGCCAGTGCTTTATCCACTGCGCCACCTAGCTGCCCCTCCTTCTTTGACTTTTAAAGTGATGTCCTTCAGGGCAGGGCACTTCTCTCAGAACCTCAGTTTCCTCCTCTGTAAAATACGAATATGGATTTAATTTGCACGAGTGTCTGCTAAGGGCCTACGTGTGCAAAGCGTGGTGCACAGAGACACGGAAAAGCAGCCTTTCCTGCCACAGGGCTCGAGGAGCACGAATTATGGCACCATCCATAGGAGTGAGAACTGGCATGAGGAGAGGGCTAAGCTGGCTCTCTCAGGCCCCTCTCAAATAGGAAGGCTAGACCCTGCAGGCTCAGCTCCACAACAGACTTCTTCCCTGGAAGCCCTGGGAACAAGAATGAACAGGTCCAGAGACACTCCGACCTACTCCTGAGATATCAGCCTGCCACCAGCACCACCTCCCTGGCTCAGTGAGCCAGACCATCGGCCAGGCGTGTATTTCACCATGACACTCAGTGAAGATGACCTCTGCTGCCGCTGGTTTCCCTCCCCCATCTGCACGGTCCTGTGACAAAGTGCAGGCCGGGGCTGGGGAGCCTAAAGGGCAGGTTCACTCCTGGGCTCTGCAGGAATACCACGTGGGGGGATGCGCCCTCCATTCTTCAGGGAAGTGATGTACACTTAAACTAAACCCTGAAACGGGTCAAGGCCCTCCACAAACTTTGCTAAAAAAACATGCGTAGCAATCTAGGACTCAGTCAGCCAGAGATCCAAGTCTATTTTAAAGTCGTTTTTTCCCAAACAAAGGTAAGCTCCCTTAGGGCCAGGACCATGCCAGGCCTTGCCTCGGCGGCCCCAGGCCTAGCCCGGGGCCTGGCACCCTTGGTGTTCACAGAGAGGTGGTCTCAGCGGGCAGTGGCGATGGCTCCTGCCTCAGTTAGATCAGGAGCTTCTGAGGGGAGCCCCTGCTCCCCAGGACTAAGCTTTGCGAGCGAAGGCATGAGGAACGTGTGGGGCTGGCAGGACTTCCTGTTGGTGCCTGCCGAAGCACCAAGGACACTCACCAACCAGCCCAGAAGGCCTGAGAGAGGAGGAGAGCAGCCTGGCGCTCGGGAAACCACCACCGTGCTGGGCAGGGCTCCAGCCAGGCTGCCCCAACTTGCCTTTTTAGCTTTTTACAAAGAACTCTGGAAGTTACCCATGAGCTAAGTGCACATAAATGAAGGGAGAGTCACAATGGCATATTGCAATGCCTGCCTTGGCTAAAAGACAACTGTAAGTGCCTTTCTGGAATGGAATGGAGGCCAAGGGTCACCTAGTCCAACCTCTCTTCCGCCCAGGCACATGCTTTCTGCTGGTCACTGACTGGACGTTCCTTCAGCTAAAAAGGCAAGGGCTGGAAAACACATGTGGCTCTCGTGGGACATCCCGGGACTGGGGGGGGTGGGGAACACACACAAATCCCGCCGCCGGGATTGGCAGCTCTGGCCACAAGACCTGCAGCAACTCTGTCACCCCTCAGACTCCCTGCCTTCTCTCTGGCTCTAACTGGAAGACTTTCTAATGGAATCCAACCACTATTGACCAGGTGCCTACTCTACACAAAGTTGGCACATAGCAATCTCTGCCTTCAACAGGACTGCCTCAAACCTGAACTAGCCTTGAACATTTTTGAAAACTACAGAACTAGATCAACCCTCAGCCAGCAAAGTGTTCCCTGACCTGCGCCCATTCAAACGTGAGCCCTTGAGAGGAGGCCTGGTCTTTGCTCTCTGTACCCCGAGCCTCCCAGTGTTTTACACATGGGACGTGCTTCCCAAGGGCCTTCCATTCACTTCCCTGAGCCGGGTCCTCAACACTGCCCACCCCTGCTCCCCCACTCCTCCTTCATCTACCGACAAGGGCTGGGTCTCCCCTTCCTGTGCACATGGTGTGTGGCTGTAGCTCCAGCCCCGGATGGATGCAGGCCCACGGGGTCCCTCTCCCCACAGAAACCTTTTTTAGTGTTTTAGCCACAGGCAACAGTGTGGGGCTGCAGGAAAGGAAAAGCCCTACTACAACAAATGCCAGAACAGTGTCACTAGAGACTTGTCTGGATTTCAGAAGGATGTTTTCTCCTACCAAAGTCCCTTTGAATACTGAGCTTCACTAGTGCTGTAGGGTTACCCTCAACTTTTCAGGAAAAGGAAATGAACCTCCACTGAGCACTGGAGAAGACACTAGGCAGTTTGCAGCTTCTGAAAAGGAAATGCTAACATCGTGTAGAATCTGGACAGGCATCAAAAGCAGATCTAATTGTTTAAAAAGCCATTTCACTCTGAATAGATCAATGCCAAATACCCCACCATCCACTGGGAGGAGACTTTGGACTGCTAAACCCCATTGGACCCCACACCTTGACCACAAGAAAGGCGAGCCCGCTGGCCAGCAGGCATGGGTGCCACGACCTCCTCACCTGTGCTGCTTCCCGGCCCTTTCTCTTTTTTTTTCTTGGCTAGCTGAATGGCTCGATAATCAGTTCTTGCTGAGCCCCCACTTTCCTGAGACCAAAGAAAAGTTTGTGAGTCACTCGATCTAAACAACAAAGGAATGAAAAAAAGCAAGGGTAGCAAAGCATAAGTTATGGAACTTATTTGTTATTCAAATAAAATTCAACATTCCAATCTTTGTACAAAAATGATGCCAACCCCAAATCTCACATTAGCACACGAGGAACCCCAATTCCACTCCCAACCACATGTGTATGAGGGAGGTCACAGAACACCTCAGTTAATCAGCTCTGTCAGGGAGAGAGGCTCTATCCACACAGACGTGGATCTTTAAGTGGGATGATGGCTTCACTCAGCTACAGGGAGAGAGGCAGGGACTGGGACCCCTGATTTCACTGGTTAGCGAGAAGTCCCAGGTGGGGAGACCCTCTGAGCAGAGCACAAACTTCAGAGTCCTGAGAAGGGGAGCGACCCTCTGGGTCCGGTGGCCAAACTATGTCCAAGGGAGACCTGACCCCAGGCTTTCCTGGTCTTGAGGTGGGTGCCCCCGAACTCTTAACTACAGCTCACACCTGAGAACACTGCAGATGCGTTAAGTCGTCCTGGTGACCAATCTATCCCTAGGAACCTCTGCAGCAGAACTGGGCCATCCATTAACAAGAACCCTGGACCGTGAAGCCAGGCCGGAATGGCTGCCCCAAATTAAAGTGGTTTCGGGGTTCTACAGCATTTTGTGGCTTTTCTATCTCCTGCTTTGTTGTCAGCTGTGACTGTTCCCCAGTTACCCAAGGCCCACGCCCCCTTCTCTGCGGATTCTAATTATCTGCTGTGCGCAAGGAACACAAATGACAAAGTCTGTCAGAAATGTGCTAAATACAAGTCAGCAGGCTTGGGGGGTAACAGGAAGCCCAGAATCTGGCGCACAGTAAGTGCTACCTACACGTTAGCCATCATTACTGTTATTGTTGCTGTTGTTGCTATATGCTGCCTGTGGCCTTTCTAAGAAGTATCTCCTAGTCCTCAGCCTTGCTCTCAACAGAGCTCTGGATAAGGGGAGTGTCATTATGCTGCTGTGTTAATTAAATGACAAGGCAAAATCTCTTCATTAGAAAGTACAGTTTAAAGCGGGAAGAGATCTTAGACATCAGAAAAACAAGAGGAAGAAAGAAGGGCCTTGCCCACGTCACATGGGTATGAAGAGGCAAAGCCAAGACTCAAACCCAGGTCCTGTGGCCAGTCAAGGCCCTCTGTGGGGAAAAGCCTCAGGAGAAGTCAGGGGGCAAAGTGAGGTACTGTCTGGTATGCAGACCGTACTCTGCTTAACTCTGAGCTTAACTTCCCGGCTAGGAAAGGGAGCATTGGGACAAGGACCATGTGACCTGTATCAGCAGAACTTCCTGTAAAGTCGCTCCTCCACCCTGAGAAGCGCCCATACTGAACTGCTGGGGCCCTCAGGGTCTCCCTCCCCAGCCAATTAGAGGAGACCTGGCCAGACCCGTTGCCAAAATCTTAGGACAGGTGGGTCCCTTTCCATGGGGGGCCAACTCGGCATGACCACTGGGGCTATCACTGCCAAAGCGAACAATGTCTGTGTACTCTTCCCAGTTCAGACTGTTAGGACACTGGATTCCTCCAAAAAATACTTGGTTTATCCTTTTGTAAGAATCTGTCTGGAATAAACCAAGTCTTAAGGGGAAATATTTTTTAAAACTTTTCATGAATACTCAAAAGCACACACTCAATATTATGTGTTCCCTTCCGATCGCTCACTACATTCCTTCATATCGACTTTGTTTGAGCTTAAACAGTAATTTGACTTTGTAAAATTATTCACACGTGGTGGTTCCCTCCCTGCCTCAGGTTCTTCAGCCTTTTAAGAGCAGGCACCTTAACCTTGTCTTGAATATAGAATTAGATATATCAATCAATTCGGTCTCTTTGGTAAACTTATGTATTTTTTTCTACCTTTTAATGAGAAAAGGTCCCTAGCCTTTGCCCAACTGCTGCTGCCCAAGGGGTCCATAACACAAAGTGAAGACCCCTGAATTAAGGGCTTTTCATAAAGACAGAACATAGAAAGCATAAAGTATTTGGGATGGTGACTGAGAAAAGCACATAAATTATTTTCTCCTAGTACTGAAAACGTCAGGTTTCTTTATTAAGACAAGAAACAAATTATGAGAAGTCAGAGGTATAAAAGGACTTTGAAGAGGTCTAGTTCAACTCTCTCATTTTACAGATGGAGAAACTGAGACTGGGGTTAAAAGGACTTGTCTGAGGTAACAACTGGTCAGAGTCGAGTGCTCTGCAAACCTTCAAGTCACTAGTTGGTTATTTATCATTATTATAACAAGCTAGGGCTCCTGACGCCCAGTTCTATGCTCTTTCCAGTATATCATGCACTTAGGTAAACCAACAAGAATCACATTTAAGCCAAAAAGTGTCCTCAAAACTGGATGCAGCAAAGGCTGCTGATCCATCAATGACCACCTACCAAAAATGAGCTCCCGGGCACTGTGTTGAGATCCATTTCTTTCTGAGCACTGTAGCTTGCTGTTGGGTTGGGGAACACAAACTGAGTCACCACTTTGCTTCCTTCCTGTTGTCCGACAATGTCTGAGGCGGGAAGTAAGTCCTGTTCGGGTTTGGGTGATGTCAGGAGTCCAGGAACATGGCTCCCAGTGAGGCTGCTGGACGGGGTCAGGGTGGCCGGCTCAATTGTTAGGTTATTGCTGGATGTCAGAGCAGGAAGATCTTGACCAGAATTCTTCATAGACAGGGATGCCAAAGATCCCAAGGCTTCTGCATTTACGGTCTGGACGTCATCCAAACTTAAAGTGCTTTGTTGCAAAACTGTGGTAGTCGTGCCCAGCAACAGAGAGCTATCGAGACTGGGGGGCATATCACTGCTGGCCACCAGTATCAAGGGGTCCACAGCCTGGCTCAGGGAGTTATTATTATTATTAACAGATAGGTTCCCCCCAAGAGTTGAGCTCACTGAAGCAACATCTATTGTCAAAATTCCAGAATTCACTAATGCCATGTCTGTTGTAAGTGCAGAATTGTTGCTAGACACGTTAGAGAAGAGAGACACGAGGTCTATATTGCTAAGATCGCTCTGTGCTGGGCTGGTAAGTTCACTGCTGGGTGTAAGAAAACTTGTAGCTTCGAGCTGGCTTAAGAGGTCTAAAAAGCAATGAAACAGCCTGATGATTATTCTGAGCAAGACACTCAACTATCCTAGTGAAATTAACATATAATTCATTAACATATAATCTTCCTCCCTCTCCAGATATTATTTCCACAGAAACCTTCTGAGTTTGCTCTGGCTTTTGTGCTTATATGGTAATATGTAACCTACATATAAGCAAGTGAGTGCCTAAATGATCCTCACCCCCACTGCCTGGTGTGCGTATCTGGTGGCCAATTTACCGTGTCGGTCTCAATATAGAATAGCCTTCCCACTACAGCCTTTCCTAATCTGGTTTGCATATGTAGGCCTAAGGAGAGCCCATCATCAATGTATTTTTTCCTTTTCAAAATACTCCATTTTAGGCATGCAGCTTACATTTAGTTGAAGCCTATATGCAGATGACCAGTGACTCGACCTGGCAGGAGTGCCATTCTAACATCAGTGATTGGATCTGCCACAGGGACTCAGTTCAGACCTTGGTCTGCTCTAAAGTTTACCTGAAACCCACCAAGACCTCTGTGCCCTCCTCCCCTCCATATTTCCTCAGATCTCACTTGTCCCTCTACGATCTCAACCTGACAGCTGGCCATTGCAGCCCTGCCCTTGCCTCTGCTCCTAAATCCTTTGTTCCCTGTCCTATCACCAGCATTCCTGTGCCAAGCCTCCCACCACCCACCTCTCTAGTCCTACTCACTAAATGAAGCCCCACAACTATGTGGCCCTCCATGCAGCAAGGTGGCCCTTCTACTCCTCCCCATGGATTCCCAGCTCACTCCCCAAACAAGGGATTCCAAACCTTCACTCCCCTCAGCTCCTTCACACTCTTCCTCCCCAACCCCCCCTCCCTGGGCTGAGAAAGCAGAAATCATTCCATGGTATCTCCCTTTCCTCTCCTTCTCTTCATCGTTTCTCACTCTCTTCTTTCCTTTCAGTCCCTGAAAAAGAGGTTTTGAAACCCTTGTCCTTGCTGAGGCCGACCCATCTATGTTCATCTGATCCTATTCTCCCCCTCTTCTCTAAGAGTATTCATTCGTGGACAACCCCCCCCCATTCTTCTCATTATCTACTGGTTGGTTCCTTTCCTGCTGCTTTCAAACATTCCTGGCTCACTCTATCCTTAAAAAACCTTTACTCTTCCATCCTCTCAAACCATCATCCTGTTATCTCTCCTTCCTTTTTCAGCCAAACTCCTCTGAAGAGTCTACAGCACAACCTCTAATTCCTCTCCTCTTAATCACTCCTCGACCTTATGACCTCAACACTCAGCTGGAACAGCTCTCTCCAAAGCTGCCAAATCTGAGAAGTCTTTCCTCAGACCTAATTCTCCTCAACCCACCTGGGGCATATGACGCTGCTGACCACCTTTCACCCCGAGACATTCTCTCCTCTTGGAGGGCTGTTTGGGTTTTTTTAAACACTACTTTCCCCTGGTTTGCCTTTCACCGGTCAGACCACTCCTTTTCAAATTCCTTTGCTGATTCATGAAAAGATTTAAGTTAGGTTGTATCATTTTCTTATTGATCCTATTTACAAGTAATTAATTTTGTCCTGTGACTGCTTAAGTCATGGTTCTTTGTCCGTTCAGAGTTCAGCTGGCCTATAATGGGTTAAGTTTAGAAATCCTGCACTCTAGCTTTTGTCTGTACTCAACCCTGGTTAGGTCCAGTTTTTGGCACTTCTATTCCTGAAAATTAAGACTGCATTAACTTTTTTGACTTATAAATCACTGTTGATTGAGATACAGCTCATAGTCCACTAAATGCCCAAGATCTTTTTCAGGACTTTCTTTCATGCTTTGTCATCAGCATATCTGATAAGCATGAAGTCTATTCCTTCATCCAAGTCACAGAGAAAACCATGGGAACAGAATAGAGCAAAGGACTCTGAAAAGAATGTCCAGGGCATTCTACATTTGTCTTCCTTCAGAGCAGACACAGACCCATAAATCTTATTCTTTCAAGCTAGTTGCTCAAACATTTCTGAGCTCAATGAATAGTTCACATCTTATCCACAAAGGTATCCCTGGAAAGGGCAGCTTCATGTAGTGAATAGGGAGGCCACTCTGAATGCTGGGCATGACCATGGGCAGACCACTTAAACCTCTCATTGCCCCAGGCTAAGTTTCCCTGGAGAGTCCTCCCCATCAGGAAGTCCCTAGACCAATACGCTTGTGCAGTTTTCCACTAACTTTGCAGGACACCTTTCTAAGGAGACATTAATATTACACTATTTCATTAGTAACTAAATATTAATTTGTGATCCACCCTTTTTTAATATTTCTGTTAAAACCCAACTCCTGAAAAGGGTCAGTCTGTCTCTGAAGGGCTTGGCTGAGTGATGAGACTGCTCTGCAAGGCACATGCTCGTTACCTAAGTATGACCAGAATCCAGTGTGGGCAAGCCTTTGCCTGGCCAAGGAGCCTCTGTCCTTGATCCCCTCCATTGGAGAAAATGAGCCAGAAGTCCAGATGGAGATGGCTTCCCCTGCCCACATTCCTTGAGGCTGCTGAGTCTCATTCACGATCAAGCCACTTCTCAGCAGGAGGAGCTGAAGGCTCTAAGTCCACATCCTCCACTCAGAATGGAGTTTCACTTGTCAGGTGATTCAGAGCCTCCCTTTAGTCTTTGGCTACCAACAGAGGGCTATCCCTTTATTGATTCCGAGCTAACCTAATTAATAAGCTGATTATTCATTACCCAGACACTGCGTCTCAGAAGTTTGCATTCATCCCACTAACATCCAGGCATATCATGGCTAAGGCACTTTCTATATTGGCTATTTCCAGTAAGAGGCAGCAGAGAGTCATGGAAGAAGCACAGGAATTAAAATAAGGGAATCTGGGTTGAAATCCTGGTTGTAGGTTCTAGTATTTACTAGCCATGTGACCACAAGCTCAGTCTCACATAAGCTACCTAGCTTGCAGGCTGCTGTGGGAAAAACACTTTGGAAGCCTCAAAGCACTACATAGAAGGTCCCATTGTTACTGAACACAGCATCCTCTGAAGTGCCCCTTGCTCTGGCTGAGACCAGGCCAATGCCTCTGGTGGTCATCCCTCTCTAAGCACACAGACTGTTCCTCTGTCTACCTTAAAGGTCATGAATAACTGGAGACTTGTCATCTTATGAAATCCTTCTTAAGCAGTTAAACCTTCTGTGGTCACAGTGAAAGGGAGGGCACCACTGCACGCTCACACACAAGGTCAGGCCTCAGGGACAACCAAACCTCCTGCTCAGGCGGAGGCTCTCCCTTGCAGAAGGCCCGTGATAACCCCTATGTCAGGCTGCTCTGGGCCCTGGTGGGAGCTGCAACAGGCCTGCCAGGGAGTAAATAGCAGACCAAATGCACAGCCTTAATCAGGGCCAACCAAGCTCTAGAGAAGGGGTTTAGAGTCATAGGATATAACTGATTTAAAGCCAGGTGAGGTACCTGAAATTCAAGGCAGATCTCCTCCCAAAGGGTCAGAACCAAAGGTCTCTTTCTCTGTAACCCTTCCCATTACCAGAAATGCTCAACACAAGTTTCCTTGTTGTCAGTGACAGACTTTTTCTCCTGTATTATCAGAGGAGACACTATTCGTAAAGCACAGTGCTTGGCACATCTTACTTAATAAATGTGCTTAATAAATGCTTATTCCCTTCCCCTACTAGTTCAGCTTAAGTCTCTCACACTCATCCTGAACAACCCTCTTTGTTAAGAGATTAGCAGGTGTTAAAAGTATATGGTAATAAATAATAGGTTTCTGTAGAAGAATTAAAAGAACACTGAAAAAAGGAACTATCTCACCTTGACAACCTCTCCCCATTTTCCCATTGGAAGGAAATCAGGTTTTAAGTGATAAATAACTTTTATGTCATGATTTTTGTATATAAATTAAACCCACAAATTAGAAGCTACTGATTCCCAAGAGTACATACTGATTACTGATAGAGATCCTCAGTTTCCATCAGCTTTGGATTTTAGAGTGAGCAAGAATTGTTTTTGATAACCCGTTATACTTAATACAAGCACTTTCTAAAATCAGGGCCAGGCCCTTTCACATTCTAAAGACAGGAGCTATCCTTACTCATGACCGCATCACTTCCAGTCCAGAAAATGCAAATTAAGTGACCACTTGATTATTTGCAATTGGCCCAAAGTCATTTTCTCTAGTTGGAAAAGAGATTGGTTATTCCTCCCTTCAAGACTCCTACAGACAGACTGCTGGAGTAGGGAGATGGGTAGAAACGGACTTTCACTTTTTGAAGCTAACATACTCAGCACACCCCAGATTTCTTCTTATCCCTCCCCAGGGTTACCTTATTTCCATTCTACCCAGCCCCAATCTTGCCAGGACAGCTCAGGGGAGGACCTGGTTATTTCTGAAATGTTTTTTCAATGGCACAGAAATCTTGACTAAAGGACCCACCCTGGAGGTCTTCACACCAATGAACAGGGCTACCCTCCAGGAGGTGAGAAGACACAGTACCTGAACTAAAGTTATGCTGTTTGGCCATGTGAGACTTCATACTGTGCTTGGATGTGAACAGCTTATTACAGCTTGATACAGGGCAGCGGCTTCTCAGAGCATCCACATCCTGAAGGTGTTTCTTTGAGTGGATGTACAGACTACTCCGTGCAGAGAACCGAGCAGAGCAACCTGGAACATAAGCACAAGAGGCTTCAAATCAAGTCAATACACACTGACTAAGTGTCTATGACAGAACATGAGTCATAGGTTCCAGGAATTCAAAAGCAAAACTAAACAACTTCTGCCCTTGAGAAGTTCACAGAACACATGTCTATGCTCATTCTCTACACACACACACACACACACACACACACACACACCCCAGAGACCATTCTCTGGGGGCCTCACATGGTCCACTAAATGTAAGCTGGTTCCTGGACACCTTCCTCTGGCCTCCTACCCTTTCCAATTCTGAATCCATAATCAAATCAATACTGTCAATGCTGCTGGAAGAGGTGTGTTAATCTAATCCCTTCAAGTTCCACTCAACAAGCCTGTAACCTCCCTACAAAAATGCCCTTCCCTGTGCACCACTCCCTTATGGGTATTAGCTCCTTGAGGGCAGGACCTCTCCACTTTAGCTATATGCCAGTGTGTAGAACAATGCTTGATGTACACAGGAAGTGCCAAATAAATATTTTCTAACTCATTCATCCAAGGAAATGAAAGATGATCTGATTAACAGAACTCTAACAATTGACTGGAGGAGCAGGAAGGCTCCAAAGATCTGGCTTTGAAGGAAGATAAGTAGTACTTCATGGGGAATAAGGAAGGACTAAGTGTAGGAATGGCTGGTATTCCAAGACTAGCTCTTGCTCCGCTTGGCTGGACCCTAGACTGTGAAAGGCAGCAATGCCGGTTAGGCTGACAGGCAGGCTGACACTGGACTGGGGAGGCCTTTACACGCTGAGCTAAGGAATTTGCAATTTGTCACAGAAACAAGGAGACAGGTGGATGTCATGTCCCCTGTTAAAGACCTTTCGGTGGCCATCAATTTCAAATTCCTATTTGCCATTTAAAGTCCTTCAAAATCTGGCTCTAGGCTCATGTCCCAGACTTACTCCCCATTCTTCCAAGACAGCCCCCAGGAGGGTTCCACCTTAGTGCACATGGTCCATCTCTGCTGGCCACAACGCTCTCTTTCCCTCAGCTTCTTGGCATCCTCAGCACCCTCCAAAACGCAGCTCAAGTGTCACTTCCTACCCCCTACAAGAGGCCTTTCCTTCATCCCCACATTGTTGGGTCTCACAATCCTCCCCTTCACCAGCCACAATGACTTCACCTTTAATTTGTATATAAATTCCTAAAACACACAACACACAACACACACACACACACACACACACACACACACACACTCTTCTGCAAGGGCAGTAAACGTTTCATTTTTGTGTTTGTAGTCCCAGGACCCAGTGCAATATCCTGCATGGAGGAGGAGGAGGTGCCTTTAACAATGCCTGGTGAATGAAATATCTAAAATGTTAGCTACTGCTAATAATAACTGTTTAACACAATTTCTTTCTCAAACATAACTTTTGATGGAAAGGCACAAAAATGGAAACTACAGAACTCATTAGACATTCTCCAAATTTATACAAATAAAACTACCTCTCAAAGCAAATGACTGTTTAAGAACTTAAAGTATTATTAACTCATGCGTTGTTCAGATTAAAAAATAAAATAAAAAGAAAATACTACCTTCTACTGGACACTCGAATGGCTTTGTGCCCAGGTGGGTCACACTATGGCCTTTCAAATGTTCGGCTCTTGTAAATGATTTACCACAGCCTTCTACTGGACATGTAAACCTGCGGTCATCTTCATGTTTCCTACCCAAAAGAAGTATTGGAGAAAAGACTGATTTTATTAATTGAGCCCCAAACCTTGTGCTCAACAATTCAGTTTGCTAATAACATAATTCTTTTTAACAAATCATTCACCTTCAAAATGATCCCAATCACATTTTGGTTAATGTCACTGCAGGAATGGAGGGGGAAGAGGAGAACAAATGCTTGCTAACTGAAAAAATAACTATCACTCCCACATTCATCTACATAAGTAGGTCTGAGATTCAGCTATACTCTCACTAGAAACTTCTGCCTAATTAGTCTAGCTGGTTATGTAATTATAATTAGTCTCTGTAGGAAAGTAAGTACTGTTTCAATTCAAGAGGTGGATAGCCACTTCCCAAACTGGTTTGTTACCCTCTTCTCGGTTTTACAAAGAGAATACTAGATGAGGAAACAGCTCTGGGAGTGGCCAGTGACAAGAGCTCCAAGCCTCACTGAGGTGAACTCTTGGCTCCTCATGCCTGCCAGCCCTTCTCAGCTCTGGACACATTCTGAAGCATCAGAATTACCTTTTGTGCCTCAGGAGTTTAGACATGCTGGTGAAGGACCAGCCACAGCCATCTGAGTCACACAGGAAAGGCCTTTCACCTGGAAAAAAAGCCCCAAGCTGGAATTACAAACAGCTGCTCACCAACATGCCAACATGCTACCACTGGCATGGCATGGCCAACAACTAACCTGTGTGACTCCTCAGGTGGATCTTCAGGCGGCAAGCTTTATCGTACTGCTTATTGCATCCAGGAAAGGAGCAGGAAAACAACTCCTGTTCCCTGAAGTGAGCTCGATTATGGGAAAATAAAGCACTTACTGTGATAAACGTCTTCTCACAACCTAAAAAGAAAAAGAAGCAATGCTGATTAACAACAAACTCCCCCAACTCAGCCTCCCCCACACTAAGGTCAAAAATCTATATTTCAAGCCTGTTCACTAGATAAAACAACCTTCCCCCCACCCCATTAAAACCCCTCATTTATTTAGTATGAACACTGACCTGAGAATCAGGAACCCAGGACTCTAGCCTAAGTTCTGCCATTAACTAGTTAACTGTGGGAAATGTCACTTCCCTTTTTATCCCTCTGCGTACTGAACTGCAAAATGGAACTGATCCAACTAATGATAGCAAGAAGCAGGCAAAGTATTTTATGCCTCACCACAGAAAACTTGTGAGGTACGTAGTATAGATTTCATGTCCATTTTACAAATGAGGTAAGGCTGACATGTCATCTAGGAAGTGTCAGAGCATCTCAACCCCCTGGAGATCCCCAGCCATCAATGGCTGTTGGATCTGTCTTGGCTAAACTGGGACCCATCCAAGGTGGGGGAGACCTTCCTTCTTTGGGATCTTATGGGATTGGTCATTAGCCTAAGTCAATTGCGGGAGAGGGAGGGGGGAGGATATGTAAACTCCACCAATGGGGATGCTCAAATTATGTTTCTCTAGTATGAAGAATTCACAAATTTGGAGTGACCAGAATTGCATGGATTAGTCTAAAGTTACAAATGATTTCTCTTTCTACACAGAAATGTATCATCTCCTTATTGTACTACAGCTTTTGTGGGTGTGCGTCGGGGAATCGGGGGGCATGTAATCCAAGGGCCATTGGTTCTTTAAAGTCTGCTAAGTAAGGCTTTTGGGTCAATCCCTGTGTGGCCTGATGAGTTTTGATGAGAGGCAGCACAATGTACTGGCCAGAGTACCCACTGAGCTGGCAGGAAGGCAGATACCAGTTTAAATCTTACAGGACGTATGACCATGTATAACCTCCCTCATCTGTAAAATGAGACCAGAAGCTGTATCTCCTCAAACCAACCAACCCACCCCGAGAGTGCTTTGGTTATTGAGTGGTTGGTTATTACAATGATCTGGGCTTAGGGGAAACTCTGACCCACCTTCCCACCTCTTGTTGGAAATCAACAGTCCCAACAAAAATGTATCCCTAACATGTCAGCCCTCCCTCAAGTGTGACATTTGTCACAGTGCAGCTCCATAACGGAGGCCCAACAATATCCCTAATGAGGAGTATTGTCAGGCATGAGAGATTTTAGAGTGGATATGAACCTTACAGGTCACACAGTGCACTGCCTCATTTTACAAATGAGGAAACAGAGATGCAGAGGGTGACTTAGATGCAGGATTGGAATACAGTCCTGACTCTAAATATGTGCTCTCTCTTTCATGGGATATAGGAGATGGACTGGGCCTGTCCCTTCACTGATATTGGACACCATCTGCCAATGCAGGGCAGCAATATCTCTGCCCCAGCACTCAGATAGGTTCTGAGTCACACAAATTACATGGGCCAGAGGAAGAAACTGAAGCCAGACCTTCCCAGCTCCTTCGACCAGTGCCACAGCCATGCCCTGTTCCCCAGTGCCTCTCCTCATGTGGATACTACACCCCAGCACTTAGGCCTTCCCCAAAGCTCAGAAGGTGAACAGTTATCCCCCCTTTAAAAATGAAGCTTTCTTCAGGATCAGGGACATGAAATGACCTGACCAAGGTTGGTGAGAAGTTGAGTAGACAAACCTCCATCTTCTGACTCCAAGTCTAACATACAAAATGGTTTGTGGAACAAACCACACCCCCTCTATCAGGACCTCAGATGCCAAAACTCACTGGGAAACCTAACTAGGAAGGCTGAGATCACAATACTTTAGAAATGGCGCCACATACACCATATTATGGTGAGAATTTCGTTTTCTGCTTCTGTTATTGCAGGCATTCAACAAGGACAAGGATGAAGGGGGGGGTGACATTATAAATTCATGTAAAAATAGTTTTAAAAGAAAAAAAAATTAAAGATGGCCTCCAACACACTCAGAGTTGAAGTAAAACTAGTGTAGGAGCTCTCCTAATACTTCTGCAATCAAGAATAGTTTCCAAAACAACACTATGTTTCTGCTTTTTGCAAATATTCCTTCTCAGCTTCTTGCAGAAAGGAATACTCAATATAACTCCAAGTAAGTCTCTAATCACTAATTTGCTCTCCAAAAAAGGGAAGGATGCCAATATGCATGGACTTCATGACTCCTGTGTAAGCTTTCCTGAGATCCTGTGACAAAAAGCTGTTCTGCACTCCTGAGAGTATTTAAAATTTAAGGATGCTCAGTATTTGCCACAACAACGTCATGTAAAACCTGATCAGAAGTCAATGCTGTCCAAGGAGATGCAGCAGAGACAAAATACCGGATTGGAAGAGTCGCCACCAGGTGTGACCGCAGGAGGCCCCCAGCCCCTATCATCTGGACGCCGGTCAAAGCTTCTTAAACTGTGAGTCATTAACTGAATGTGGGGGTAGTGAAAATTTTAGCAACAGTAAAGGATCGTGTATACTTATTTTATGTGCCTATATAACCGGGGTTGCGAAACAATGATGAGTGGAAAAAGTTTCAGCAGCCCTTGTCTGTATGACATTGGACAGCTCCACGGGAGAGACCCCAGCCGACTGGCCCAAGCCTCCTCCCAGCCTCCCCTGGTAGGTTTTAGAGGCCGGCCCTGAAACTGACTCGGCAGCCACGGCTGCCTCGGGAGGGGGGGGACGACTGGCTTCCTAACCTCGGGGCCGGCCCGCACCGAAACAGCTCCGGGCCGGGGCGGGGGGCAGGAGGGGGCGGGGGGAGGGGCGCCGGGGTCGTTACCGGGGAACTCGCACTTGTAGGGCCGCTCGGGCTCGAAGTGGCTGCGTTGGTGCGCCGCGAGCTTGGCGTGCGTGGGGAAGCGCTCTGCGCACACCTCGCACTTGAACGTGTTCTCCTGCTCGTGGCCCTTCATGTGCGCCTTGAGGTTGTAGACGGTGGTGAACCTCTTGCCGCAGCCGCCGGCGGGGCAGCTGAAGGGCCGCAACTTGTCGTGCGATTGCAGGTGCCGCTTGAGCTTGTAGGAGGTGGTGAAGGACCAGCCGCAGCCGTCCAGCGGGCACTTGAAGGGCCGTTGGCCCTGCGTGCTGCTGTGCGACAGCAGGTGCAGCTTCAGCTGGTGCTTCTTGGGGAAGGTCTGTGGGCACTCGGGCTCGGGGCAGTGGTAGACCAGCACTACGCCCGCACCGCCGCCTGGCCCGCCCGAGCCCCCGTTGCCGTCGGTCCCCGGGGGCAGTGGCAGCGGCGGCGCGGGGCCCTTGGTCGCGGGCTCCGACAGCAGGAAGCTGGCCACGGGGTCGGGCAGGGGCAGGTCGGCCGGCTCGGAGGGACAGAGCGCGGGGCCGGCGGCGCCTGGGGGTGGCTGCGGCTCCGCGGGCGGCGGGCCCGGGGGCTGCGGGCCGGTCTTGGCCGCGCCGGGCTCAGCGCCCAGCGGCGTCGCCAGCGTCAGGAAGCCGTTCTCGATGCGCACGATGAGGTTCTGGTTGTTGATGGTGATGGTGCCCGAGAAGGCGGCGGCCGGGCCGGCCGGGGGCCCGCAGGGCGCCGGTGCTCCGCAGGGCGCCAAAGCCGGGGGCTGCTCGCGGGGTCGGGCGGGCGCGCAGGGGGCCGGGCTCGCGCCGCCGCCGCCGCCCTCGTCCCTGAGCGCGGCGGCCGCCGCCGCTTCCCCGGGCCTCGGCTTGGCCGCCCCGGCGCCGGCCTCCGCCTCGGCTCCCCGCCCCAGGTTGAACACCACCAGGAAGGAGTCGCCGCCGCCGCCACCGGCCTCGGGCGCCAGGAGAGGGGGCTGCGGGGAGGAGGCCGAGGGGGCCGCGTCTCCCGCTGGGCCCGGCGGTGGCGGCTTCTCATCCAGGAGCAACAGCGGGAGGCTCAGGTCGGCGGCGGAGGCGGAGGCCTCCCCCGGAGGCGGCGGCGGTGGCTTCTCTCTCCGCAGCAGCGGCCCGCCATCTTCGGGGCCCCGGAGGAGCAGGCGGCGTCGCGCGGGGGCTGAGGCGGCCGGCGGGCCGGGCCCTCCGCAGGCTCGGGAGGCCGCAAGCGGCGGCGGCGGCGGAGGCGGCCGGGGACAAGCGGCGCCGCCGCGGCCGCCGCCGCCATGTTGGTTCCCGCGCGGGGTCTGGGCCGCGAGCAGCCCCTGGATTTCCATCTTGGGTGCCCCTGTAGCAGCGGCTGAAACAGGAGACGGGGGAGGAGGCGCGACCCCGCCCTGCGCGCCGCCGCCGCGGCCCCAGCGCCGAGCGCGCCCCCGACGGGCTGCTGGGCCGAGCGAGCGCCAAAACCCGGAGCGCAGGAAATGACGCGGATTGGGGTAGGGCGGGGCGGCTCGGTCGGGCCTCAGCATGGTTGAAGCAACCGCTGAGCTTTGCTTAGCGAGTGCTGCCAGCGTCCGGGGCGGGCGGAGGGAAGAGTCGTGCGAGGAGAAGCATAGCATTTCACTAACGGGGGGAAACGGAGGCCCGGAGCTCAGGAGGGGAAGTCCCGTAGCTAATCAAGTGTTAGAACCTGAACTGGAATCCCGGTTCCCCCATGCCAAGACTAGCTCCCAGGACAATATTTTTATCCCCATTTTACATACGAGGAATATTTAAAACAGGAAGGGACCATGGAGACAATCTAATCCGACCTCTTCGTTTTATATTGGTGAAAACAGCATACAAAAATTATGGTAATAACTCACGTTTATGAAGCACTGTGCTTACAACAAATGGCCCCCTACCGAGGTAATGCAAGCAGTATCCCCATCTGAGAGATGAGGAAATTAAGATTGAGAGCATTTAAACTGAGTTCTTGCACCTACTTAATGGCAGTCTCTCCTTTTCACGCAGCTGCGTCTCCAGTGATTATTTCACTGTATTATCACTCTGCTATCCGGACTAGTATGTCTCCAGAGATAAACTAGGCAAAGGAGGAGATGATTCATTTTACACACTCACAATTATTTACGGATCTATTCACAACCACACTCAATTTTCCCCAGTTTTACTTTTGTGTTTTGGTTGTTCATATTACAAATATTTTGTGAGAGGTCTGTTGTAACACGGTTAAGTAAAAATTAATGATACAGTGACCTTGACTGAAAGTTCATGCAGCAGTTCATATCTATAAGTAACTCCCCCACACACACTTCTCTGTTTTAAAAAATTAAATGAAATCTATTTTCCCCTCTCCCATTCTCTCCATTAAGGGAGAAAAAAAATCTTATAACAAATATGCATAGTCATGCAAAACAAATTCCCCAGTGGCTGTACCCCTCAAAATGTCTCCTGCATCCTAAATCCATTACCTCTGAAATGGATGGCATCCTCAGTCTTTTAGAATCACATGTGGTCATTGCATTGCAATCATCTATTTCCTCACTTCAGCAGATACAGAAATATTCACAGCAGCATTAGCTTTAACATCAAGCTTACCTTCCACACTGGCCAAAAAGGGGGGGGGGCAATAAATAACTTACATCTGCAGTTTAACCATTTTCATAACCAAATGAGGATAGATGTCCTTTAGTTATGTTTGAGGACAAACATTTTTGCCATTTTACATGTGAGGAAACTGAGTCCTGAAAAGGTGAGGTAGCTTGACAGAGTCATAGCCAGTTAAATTCCATATGACAAATATTTAGTACCCACTTTGTTCAGAACAGTCAGTCAGGCACAAATAAATTGGCCAAATCATTTAGCCTCTGTTTGCCTCATCTGTAAAATGGGAATAACTACACCTGCCCCCCAGGGTTGTTGTGAGGATCAAATGAGATAATTATAAATTATTTAATACATAGTACATAGTAGGTGCTAGCTAGATGTTAACCACTATCATTAACAAGCATTTATTAAGTGCCTACTGTATTACACCAGTACTACTACTGCATCATACTCACCGCTGCAGACAGAAACAAAGCAACACAAAGCATCTAGTAAGGGCTGACTTATTGGTGCAAGGCACTAGGCAAAGCGTCAGGGATACAGATTAAGCAAACAAGATAGAGTCTGCCCTCAAGGAGCTTCTATTCTAATGGAAGAAGATTATACACAAAGAAGGGCTAGAAAGTAAAAGGGAGATTTCCTCCAGGAAGTGGTGAGAAAGCCTGGGCCGCACAAGACAAAAGAGCTAGAGGGATCCACAGATGGATTCCTAATCTTCTGTTGGAAGGAAGATGCGAAAGATGGTCGGGGAGCATTAGTGAAGGTTAAGTTTGTATACATAGAATACAAGGTGAATGAATTAAGAAGGAGAAAGCACCAACCAAGTAGGGAAATTAGGGAAGGTTTCATTGAGGAGGAAGTCCCCGATTTGAACCTTGAAGAAAGAGACTGGGACAGGTAGAACCAGAGGCAGTACATCCCTGGCCTGGGGGCCTGCCTGTGCAAATGCAGGGAGTTGGGAGATGGAGGGTAAAGTTCAGGGAACAGTTTAGGGTAAAAGTTAAAACGTCCTAAAGGGGAGCAATATGTAAATAGACTGGAAAGCTAAAAGCCAGATAAGTAGTGGAGGGTCTTCCTTAAAGACGAGGCTGAAGAGTCTATTTCCAAGAGGCAATAGGAGACCACTGGAGACTTTGGGGAGGGGCATGTACCTTGGCAAGTTTGTTTGAGCAGCCAGGGATTGAAAACTCTCCATAATTTAGTTCCAACTAACTTTTAGAATCTTATTTCAGATCAGCCCGTTTTACATGTTCCACATTCCAACTAAACTGTAACTCAGCATTCAATCTCCCATCACTGTGGGACCACACGCCTGGAATGCTCTGCCTTCTTCTCCCTGCCTCTGAAGGATCTTATCTTCCCTCAAAGTTCAGCTCTGGTACCACCTAATCTTCTCCTTTGCTAATGGGCTCTCACTTCTCAAATGACCTTGTTTTACTTGATGTATACAGGTAGCATTCCCCAAACTAATACAGTGCTCTGCACAGAATAAAAAAAAATAGTGTTTATTAAGACCCTACTATTTTCAGGGGCACTGTGGTAGGCCACATGGAGCTCTACATATACTTACTTTGGGGAAGTGGGTTTTCACCACAGTCCCACTAAAATTACATGTCACAAAATAGGAATGCAGGAGTCCTATCTTGTGCTCTTCCAGAAGCCCTGAAGTCAACTCTACTTGAGATCAGTATATTTTGCTCTGAATAGTGTTCTTTTAATGCTATTGCTTTTTGCTACTCATCACTTCAATATATTTGTTTTCCCAATCTACTATTCACTCTTAGAATCATGTTTTTCTTTCCTTTAATTATTTCTGCTGTGCTGGCCATAAATTCTGTGATTTTCCTTTTCTAACTTCTCTCAAAATTTTGATTTCTCTCAAATTGTTCTGGAACATCCCTCTGTGGTTCTGTGCTGTATCGGTAGTCCACAAAGTTTTGAGTTTTATCAAATATTGGTTCAATTTCATTTTGTCTTGCAATGTTTATTTGGAGGTTTGTTATCTCTTGAATGTTTTAGTAATCACCTTCCCTTCTAATTTTAATATCTTTGTTGATGTAGCTGCTTACATCTGGATTTTTTTGCGTGTGTGATATGTCGCAATGATTTTATGAAACAATGCTCTAAGCAAGTGACAGGAAGCAAATATGCAATTTGGCAACAATATAATAGGAATAGCATTTCGTTTGTACACCAGCCATTGATACTAAATAACACTCAATGGTACCATTAATAGCATTGAATTCCATAGTTTCATATCTATAGTCATCAAAGGAATGCAGGGATTGAGTGTAATAGAGGTAAAGGAAGCAAAATAAGCCTAAACAAAAGAAAGACAAAAATAGAAATAAGATTAAAAAGACTATTAAAATTCTGTTGTTGTTTAGTTGTTTCAGTTTACATCTGGATTTTTAACTGAATTTTCTTTTTCTTGAAATATTTCGTAGTTTTAGCCTTCCTCCCATCCACCCCCATTATATTCCCTAGTTGCTATGGTCTCTCTTTGATGTTAGGTTTACCCCCAGGCCTGAATCTCAAAGCTATCTCAGCCACCTTCCATATTGGGGCATTTACATTTTTTCCAACCTCAGTCCTACCCCAAATAGCTTCTAGGCTTTTAGACCCTAACTGAATCCCAGTTCCTTTTCCTTGAGGCCAGGTACAGCCCCATGGGCCAACCCCTTACCCCAGTTCCTTCTGATCTTTAGTTGTCTGACTGGTTTAAATTAGCATATGCCTTGCTGGATTGTAAAAGTAGGCTAGAGCCATATTATGGAGAGTTGTATGTGCTAGGATGAATAGTTTGTACTTATCCCAAAAATAATAAGGGATAGTACCCTTCTGCTTCTTCCAAAATCTCCTCCTCCCCGCCCCCCCCACCTTAGGATATCAATGGCATTAAAAAACACATTTACATTATTATTGCCTCTGCATCCAAGATAGGGCAAAAGTGAAAATCTTAAAAATGAGAGGAAATATAGATAAATTAGAAACCAAAAATTTTATAAAATGATAAAGAAAAAAGCTGTTTTGGGTGGAGGGCTAACAAAATTCATAAACCTTTAGACAATTTGTTTTAAAAAGAAGGGGAAAAGTCAAATCAACAAAATTTTTTAAATGAGCAAGGTGAAATCACAGGACCAGAAGATATAAAAAGAATTATCAGAACCTACTCTGCATACTATGCCAACAGAAGTGATAAACACACACACACACAGAGGATTGACTTTAAAAATTTTAAGTTTAAAAAGTCAAATGGAACACCAGATAATCCTGTTTCAGAGAAGGAAATAAATCTGGTTTTAAAGGACATCTCAAAAATAAACAAAACACCTCTTCATCTTGATTTATAGGAGAATTCTATCAAACTTTTAAGGAGCAATTAATATCAATATAACATTCTTTTTTTTTTTTTTGCAGGGCAATTGGGGTTAAGTGACTTGCCCAGGGTCACACAGCTAGTAAGTGTTAAGTGTCTGAGGTTGGATTTGAACTGAGGTACTCCTGAATCCAGGGCTGGTGCTCTATCCACTTCACCATCTAGCTGCCCCTAACATTCTTTTTTAAATTGAGAAAGAAAGCACTCTACTGAATTCCTTTTATTTAAAAAAATAAATAAATAAAAATCTATGCCTATAATACCTAAAACAGAGAAAGATAAAGCACAAGAAAACTGTAGACCAATATCATTGATGAATATATATTTTAAAATTTTAAATACAATCTTAATATAATATAGCAATGTTTTCAAGAAATCATTCATTATGAATAAATTGTTTTTATGCCAGAGACACAAGGGTGATTCAACCTTAGAAAACAATCAATGCAATCATATTAAGAACAAAGACATCCAAAATAATAATAATAATTATGATATATATTTTTTTGCTTTAAGATTTGTAAAGTAATTTACAAATGTTATCTCATTTACAAATGTTACAACAACCCTTCAATGCAAGTGCTGCTTCTCTCCCCTCATTTTACAAATGAGGAAACTGAGGCAGACAGAGGTTAAGTGACTTGCCCAAAGTCACACATCTAGGAAGTGTCTGACACCAGATTTGAATACAGGTTTTCTTGATTCCAGATTTAGAGCTCACTCTATTAACTGCATTACCTAGCTCCTTACTAAAAACCTCTTAATATTCTCAATAGGTATAGAAAACATCTTTGACAAAGTACAACGCTCATTTATACTACAAAAAGAAAAGAAAAGAAAGAATAACATGTGCAAAATATAGGCATAAAGGGAACTTAAAAAGTATCTATCCGAAACCAAAAGGAAACATCATATACAATAGGGATATAGGGATACAATGGCAGAAGCTTTCCTAATAAATATTGTAGTAAAATGAAGATACCCACTCTCCCTACTGTTATTTGACATAGCTATAGAAGTGCCAGCTGTAGTGTTAGGGCAAAAGAAAGAAATTAAAGGCATAAAGATCAGCAAAATGAAGACAAAATTATCCGTTTGCTGATGAGATGATGGTTACTTGGAAAGAAACTAATTGAAGCAATTAAGAACTTCAGCGAAGTTAAAGGCTACAAAATAAACCCACAAAAATCAATAGCATTTCTATATAATGACAAAATCTAAGAAGCAATAATAGAAAAGGAAGTCCCTTTTGGAATAACTACAAAATATGTACAATATTTTGGAGTCAGTCTATCAATGCATACTCAATACTTGTATAGATTTTATTATAAAGTTCTCACTAACGAAATAAAGAATAACTTAAAAAAGCTGAAATTTGGACTGTGCTAATATAATAAAATGCAATGCTATCAAAGTTAATTTACAATTTAAATGCAGTACCAATAAAATTACCAATGGCTTACTTTACAGAGCTAAAAATAAAAACAAAATTCATTTGTAGAAACAAAATTCCAGAATATGAAGGTAAATATTGAGCAAAGGTAGGAATAAGGGGTAATTGCACTTCCAGGTAGAATTCAAACCATATAAAGCAGCAATCATCAAAACTTTTCTGTTATTGCTTAAAAAATAGAAAAGCAGATAAATGTAACAGCATAAATAACAGAAAACCAGAAATGATGGAACTTAACCCAGTCTTCAATAAACTGGAAAATATAAATTACTTAAGAAATAACTCTTACCTGATAGAAACTGCTGGAGAAACTGGAAAACAATTGGCAGAATTTAGGCTTAGACTAACATCTTACACCATATTCCACAATAAATTCAAAATGGATATAGGACCTGATTATTAAAGATCACAGATCATATAACTTTTCATAGCTATGGAAAAGAAATAAATTGTTAAGCAAATATAGGATACATGGTAGAGACATTAATAATTTTGTAATAAATTTTTATAATTTTTATTTAAATTTAATTTTGAGTCTCATTTAATTTTTACATTAATTTAATTTACATTTAACTTATGGTATTTGTAATAAAATTACAAATCATAAAACAGACCATTTTGATGACATGAACTTGAGAATCTTTGCAAACAAAATTGATGCATCTAGGATAAAAAAAAAAGAAAAGGGTTCAATAGGGGAAAAACTTTCTATCAGTTTCTCAGATAAGGGATTGGTATTCAAGACAAACAATAGGAATATATAAAAACAAAATCTAATCCCCATAAGTGGGTCAAAGGATATAAACAAACCATTCTCCTTTTTATTTTTTTAATTTTTTAGTGAGGCAATTGGGGTTAAGTGACTTGCCCAGGGTCACACAGCTAGTAAGTGTTAAGTGTCTGAGGCTACATTTGAACTCAGGTCCTCCTGACTCCAGGGCCGGTGCTCTATCCACTGCGCCACCTAGCTGCCCCTTAAACAAACCATTCTCAAAAGACTTGCAAACAGTTAACAACCCTATGAAAGTTCTAAGTCACTAACAAGAGAAATACAAATCAAAACCCACCTGAGGTTTCACCTCACACAATTGAAAAGATGACAAAAGATGGGAATAGTCAATGTTGGAAGGCTTGTGGGAAGAAAAAAAAGCACACTAATGTATTGTTGGTAGAGAATGGTAGAACCCATTCTGGAAAGTGGTTTGAAATGATGCAGATAAAGTTACTAAAATGTCCACAGTCTTTGCCCCATATTTTCCAGCATATACCCCAAGGAGCTCACTGACAAAAAGAAAGGTTCCATATACCCCCAAAACATTTATAACTGTATATTTTTTTTTGTAGTAGAAAAGAACTGGAAACAAAGTAGATACCCATCATCGATGGGGGAATGAATAAAATTTCAGTCTGTGAATGTAATAGAATATTGGGGACAGCTAGGTGGCGCAGTGGATAGAGCACCGGCCCTGGAGTCAGGAGTACCTGAGTTCAAATCCGGCCTCAGACACTTAACACTTACTAGCTGTGTGACCCTGGGCAAGTCACTTAACCCCAATTGCCTCACTAAAAAAAAAAAAAAAATATCACTGTGCTCTAAGAAGTAGGGAATATGGTAATTACAGAGAAGCACTGAAATACTTAAATGAGAGATACTGCTAAGTGCTGACTAAAGAAAGCAGGGTCAAGAAAACAACATACACAATAATTACAACAATGTAAGTAGAAAGAATGACAAATTTTAAAAAACCAAATATAACAAAATCATGAAGGTGAAACAGTATCAAGTGTAGACATATGAGAAGACACCTCCCTCCAGTCCTGTGCAGAGGTTGGGGGAGGGAGAAGACCATAGGTGTGAAGATTGTATGTGTATTATCGGATTGTTTGGGTATATTAATGGATTTTGCTGATTTTTAAAAATTGTTATAAGGGATGGCTCTCTGGGAGAGGAGAGGAGGAGCTGTACAGCAGAAATCTAGGTTTTGTTACAAACAAAGGCTATCAATAAAAACCTATTTTAATTTTTTAATTGGGGGGGTGAGGCAATTGGGGTTAAGTGACTTGCCCAAGGTCACACAGCTAGTAAGTGTCAAGTGTCTGAGGCCAGATTTGAACTCAGGTTCTCCTGACTCCAGGGTCGGTGCTCTATCCACTGTGCCACCTAGCTGTCCCAAAAACCTCTTTTAAAAGGTCATAAAATCTTCCTTGAGATTTATTTGGTCTAGGAGACTAAGACTCCATACTCTGACATGGCTTCCTGGTCACCAAGTACAGAAGCAGCGCTCAGGAGGAATCAGCTTCCTCCTTGGGTTTCACATATTATTCTGACTGATACCCCATCATGATAAAAGTAAAAGCAGGTAAAAGTAGAAGCCAAATACACAAAACTGAATCAGTGCTGTGCCCTGATTGGGTATCCTCTGCATGCTATTTAGTAAATGTTGTCATGGGATGTTAGACAATCCCTGAGGGTCTCATTCCATGCCAGTCCCAAGGCAGCGCCACAAGACCAGCCTAAATCAGACCTGGCCAACATCACAAGTCCAGCATTCTTTCTGCCGTGCTGTGCAATCTCATGTCTAGAGATCCCCAGAGTTAAGAACCATTAGCAAGTGTTCTTGGAACCAAGAATTATTTTTTCCACTGTGCAGCATGAGTGCCAGGGTTAGGCTCTCTGTCCTTTTCAAGGTGACAGCTAAAGTCATTAGCTCCCATTTCCACTCAAGGTAATATGGATCAGACACAGAGCAATTGCTATTTGCAAGACTTTGGCAAGGAAATTCAGAGATGAATAAGACACAGGCACTGTCCTTCTATAGTTTATAATCTAGTAGGGGGAATTAGACACATAGAGAATGTGATCAGCAGAAATAAGGTTCTATGACAACTCCTTCCACTAAGTTTTCCTCTGATTCTTAGCACTGAGGAGACCTGGATTCTCAAAGGCTGACCATATTGGAACAATAAGACTATTTAATATTCTTATTAAGTCCTGCCAAACTGAACAAGACTTTGAGTATGGATCTAGTGATGACAAGTATTGATTCAGTTCCTACTATGTGCCAGGCACTGTACTAATTGATGTTCACAACATCCCTGGGATGTAGATGCTAATATTATCCCCATTTTACAGTTGAGAAAACTGAGGCAGAGGTTAAATTACTTGCCTTGGGTTACACAGCTAGTAAATATGTGAGGCTGAATTGAACTTCAGTCTTCCCAAATCTAGGCTCATCCCTCTATTCACTACACAACCTCATCACCTAATTAGCCTGCCAAGCATCTTTTTTTCAGCCAGAACTGACAAAAGACCATAGATAACATGGTAAAAAACAGTGGATATACATACATGCCTTCTTACATGTTATCCACTCCATTCAAATGTAAGCACCTTGAAGACAGGGGCTGTTTTTGCCGTTCTTTGTATCCCCACACTTATCACAGTATCTAGAATATAGTTAAGTGCTTACTGACTGACTCAAGACTAATATGTAAATAAATGGGCCTAATCACATAACTCAGCATTTTAAAAAAATCAATTACATGTAATTTTAAAAACATTTTTAAATTTTTTGAGTTCCAAATTCTTTCTCCCTTCCTCCCTTGAGAAGACAAGCAATTTGATATAGATTATGTATGTGAAGTCATGCAAAACATATTTCCATATTAGCCATGTTGCAAAAAAAAAAAAACAAAACCAGACCCAAAAAATAAAAGAAAGTTTAAAAAGCATGCTTCAGGGGGTGGCTAGGTGACACAGTGGATAAAGCACCGGCTCTGGAGTCAGGAGTACCTGAATTCAAATCCGGCCTCAGACACTTAACACTTACTAGCTGTGTGACCCTGGGCAAATCACTTAACCCCAATTGCCTCACTAAAAAACAAAACAAAACAAAAGCAAACAAACAAACAAAAAAACATGCTTCAATCTGCATTCAGACCCCATCAGTTATTTCTGTGGAGGTGGATAGATTTTTCACCATAAGTCCTTTAAAATTGTCTTGGATCATTGTATTACTGAGAACAGCTAAATTATTCACAGTTGATTATCACACAATATTGCTGTTACTGTGTATAATATTCTTCTGGTTCTGCTCACTTTACTTTGCATCGTTCATATAACTCTTTCCAGATTTTTCTGAAACCCCTATTCTTTTTTTTAAGGCCCACCTCTTCAATCAAGCCTTTCTTGACTATTCTAGCTCATGTTAATCTCTGCATACCCTAAACAATATTTCTTATCTATACCCCGGCAATTCATCACTTCCCTATGTTTTAATTGCATGCTTGTATGTATATTTTCAAACAAAATATACTTTTTTCTTTTTTCACAATATTTTGTATGAATAATTTGCCCAGGGTCACACAGCTAGTAAGTGTCAAGTGTCTGAGGCCGGATTTGAACTCAGGTCCTCCTGACTCCAGGGTCTGTTCTCTATCCACTGCGCCACCTAGCTGCCCCAGATATACTTTTTTTTTTTTTTTTTTTTTTGGTGAGGCAACTGGGGGGTTAAGTGACTTGCCCAGGGTCATACAGCTAGTAAGTGTTAAGTGTCTGAGGCCAGATTTGAACTCAGGTACTCCTGACTCCAGGGTCTGTTCTCTATCCACTGCGCCACCTAGCTTCCCCTATAGATATATGTTTAAAGCTGCTAATTTTGATTTTATTTTTGTCTTAAACTATTGCCCACTTGGTTGGTTTCATTAGGGCTACAGCTCCCTCTACTGTAGATAAGTGCTTAGGACAACTCTATGATCCAAGGTTATTTTGGTCCACTGTTGTATATATAGCAGTCATAGAGAAATCTTAGTCCCGAAATACTGAATTTTTAAGACATCTACTCAACCTTTTTCCTTTCGAAATTTTAAAGGAATATAAATTCTCTGCTTCCCTTTACAACTGAAACAAACTAAATGACATCTTTCATTGTCAACTTCTGAAGATGTCTTGGAAGTCCTCAGTGCCTCCATCTATGAATTATTGTTGTATTCTGTGATCTAGAGGTGTTTCACAGAAGCATCAGAAGAGCCGCTCAGTGCCAGCAAGATGGGGAAGGACAGAGGAGTGACTTATCTGCAGCATCAGCTCATCAACATCTGTAACTCACCCTCAACTTAGAGTCTTAGACAGCTGTCTGAGAAATAATAGGTGCAAATCTCCTGGATCATAGGATTGTTGTTACCACCATGGCTTTTGGTCTGGCTGCTAAACTCTAGCTAGACAACCACCAACCCATAACTACCAGAGATCGAGACATTCTGTGACACAGAAGTCACAAGAAGCAATGGGAGATTATCTTTCAGCTCAGACCATTTTCTCTTCTGCGGTAGAAATGGGAACAAGGCCTTCTTTTGAGAGAATTCAGCAGATATTCACAGGATATCCACCACCTTAATAAGGCACAGTACAAGGTCCTGTAAAGCATATGAAATAGAAAAAGAACAAGTCCCAGACCCTGAGACCCTAATAACTTCTCAAAGAGGCAGAAAAGATTCATGCACAAATGGTTTTGCTACAGAGTGTGTGTTCCATGAAAGAAATGAAAAGAGTTATGAGGATTTAGTGTAGGGGAACATCATATGTGACTCTTTATGATCCCATTTGGGGTTGCCTTAGCAAAGATGTTGGAATGGTTTGCCATTTCTTTTTTTTAATATATAATTTAGTAATTTTTTTTTTTGGTGAGGCAATTGGGGTTAAGTAACTTGCCCAGGGTCACACAGCTAATAAGTGTCAAGTGTCTGAGGCTCGATTTGAACTCAGGTCCTCCTGAATCCAGGGCCTGTGCTCTATCCACTGCGCCACCTAGCTTCCCCTGGTTTGCCATTTCTCCAGCTCATTTTACAGCTGAGGAAACTGAGGCAAACAGGGTTGAATGACTCACCCACGGTAACAGAGCTAGGAAGTAACTGAAGCTCCATTGGAAATCAGATCTTACTAAATCCTGGTAGGAAATTTTATCCGCTGCACCACCTCGCTGCCCTGCAGATAATTTACAGGTCCATATATTCAGCCTTAATCCCTCTGCGAAATTCTAGTCCCACATCACCAACTAGTGATATTGGGTATTTCAAATTAGATTCTGTATTGGGTTTTTACAATTGGATGTATCATAGCCGCCTTAAACTCAACTCCAAGTGTAACACTACCCACTGTGCCACCTAGCTGTCTCTAGGTATGACAATCTAGTAAAATCCTGTAAGGGGCAAGGGAAAGAGAAGCCTTAGCTTCAACGTGTGTCTCCTCCACATCCCTCCCCTTTGTCTGGAGGCTTTAAAGGTTCTAAAAGACTTGGGGCTTTGTATCTTCACATTGGTTCCCAGGTCAGCTCAAGCAATGCCTGTGCTGGGTAGCCAAGAACAAGCTGGATATGAATTCAGGGTTCCAGCAAAGAAACTATGCCATGCTTAAGGGAGACTTGGAATATCCCACCAACAGAAGAAAAAGAGTTCTAGCAGCGTGAGCAGTGAGTTACCTCTTTGCCACATAAGTTCCCCAAACCTGAGCCCACTTTCCCTAAGATGCTGTATGTACTTGTAGAAGAGTGTGCCACAGACTTTGGGGAGATTTTTTTGTACCAACTCTTCTTACTATATCATTTTGGTAAATGCCCCTTTCTATGTAAGGATGGCTGAATAAAATGAGACTCCACAGATAAATAAACACACCAGTGGAGGCTCAGGCTAATGGCATTAGATTAACACTACCTACTCCTCAGAGGTATCCCTAAAACTATGAAAGGGAGATATAGCTTTATTCAAGGGCTCAGACTAATCTGTGGGAGCAAAAACTGGGTTATGAATTTTTAGAGCTTATATAGGCTATACTGGTATTCCCTACTTGATCTAGCATATCGTCATTTTTCAAAAAACATTCCCTCTAGAGGTAAAGCAAACCACCTGAGGTAGAGATAAAGCAATTTGTTGTCATGCTTTAAAACTAGAAAAAAGCTATCTACATTCCTCTAGCTGACCCTCTTCCTATACCTTACATCTCCCAAACCTGGTCCTTTTCTCTTATCAAAACCTCCATTTCTCTCCACCCCTTAGTACTTTCTCAATCCATTACTCCACCTCTTACTTCATTTTCTTTTCCGATGTCAACCTTCTAGTTAGCCAAGTCAACTGTGCACCGTGTTTGAATCTAGAATATTTCTTCACCGCATTGTCTTAATACTACTCATCTCTTACTCCTAGTCCTGGATTACCCCCTTCCTCTGCCTTCTTTACTCCTATTCACTAGCTTTTTAAAATGAGGCAATGAGGGTTAAGTGACTTGCCCAGGGTCACACAGCTAGTAAGTGTTAAGTGTCTGAGGCCAGATTTGAACTCGGGTCCTCCTGAATCCAGGGCCAGTGCTCTATTCACTGAGCCACCTAGCTGTCCCCTATTCACTAGCTTTTAATGGAGTTGGAGGAAGCTTTACAACCCTGCTCACTGGGTACAGTATAAATTCATATTATCCAACTTCATATGGGCTCTCACTACATCAAGCTATCCTCTCCCCCCTCCCTCCCTGATTCTGTATCTCATTCCCCAAGGAAATAATTTCAAACCTTCTTTTCTCTCCTCAAGTTGACCTCATCCATATCCTCCTTAGCTGAGGACTTCACCCCTTATTTTACTGAGAAAATTAAGATCATTCCACATGATTTCTCTCTTTTCCACTTTTCATCTCAAAACCCCTTGACATTGTCCTCCAATCTCTCCACTTTTTCCCTAGTCTCTGACAATGATGTGGCTCTTCTCTTTGAAGAGGTCAATCCCTCTATCTGTACTCTTGATCCCATCCGTTCCCATATTTTCCAGAAGACTGCATCCTCAATCATCTTCCCCCTAATATTCAACCTCTCCCTAATTTCTCATTCCTTCTCTACTTCTTGTAAGTATGCCCAAGTCTCCCCCATCCTTAAAAAACCTTTACTAAACCCTACTATCCTCTCAAGCTATAGTGCTTAACTCCTCCCTTTCCCAGCTAAACACCTAGAAAAAGCTGTTTACTCTTGCTCCTTTTAATTGCTTTCTTCTCTTTTTTCCACTCCCTTTTATCTAGCTTCTAACCTAATTACTCAACTAAAAACTACTGTCCCTAAAGTTACCAAAGATCTCTTAATTGCCAAATCTTCTGGTCTTTTTTCAGTCTTTGTCCTTCTAGGTCTATCTGCTGCATTTGACACTGTTAACTACCCTCTCGTACTGCATACTCTCTCCTTCTGGGTTTTCAGGACTCTCCTCTACCCTTTCATCCTTTGTACTTGCCTAGCAAGGTGCTAGGCACAAAGTTGGTGAATTGATTTGAATCCTCAAAGCCTTTAATAGTGATGTATAGAGGGTAAGAAAAAAAAATTTAAATGTGTTTCCATCTGTTTTCAGATACTATCAGTTCTTTCTCTGCAGATGGGCTGCGATCTTCATAAGTCCTTCAGGGTTATATTGGATCATTGCCTTGCTGAAAATAACCACATACTTCCCAGCAGATCATCCCCCACTACTGCTATTTTGTATACAGTACATTTCACTCTACTTCAGTTCATGTAGGTCTTTCCAGGTTTTTCTGATAGTATCCTGTTCATCATAAACTGTACCTTAATCTTGACAGAGAATTTTCTTCATAAAAGCCCAGCAAAGTAGGTACCATACATACATTTTGCCATTATAATTAATCATCATAACTATTTCCCTCCCTCCCACTCCCTTCCCATGGCATTTATTCTCTCTCTTCTTTTTACCTATTCCTCCTCAGAAGTGTTTTACTTCTGACTATCCTCTCCCTCACTCTGCACTTCCTTTTATCACCCTTCCTTATCTTCTTCCCCTCCTATTTTCCTGCAGGGTTAAATAGGTTGCTCCTCCCAATTGGTTATGAAAGCTATCCCCTCCATGAGCCCACTCCAATGAGATCAGGGTCCCTGAGCTAATTCTGTGTTCTAAATTGTTCTTCCTCCCTCCCTCCTCAACCCTCCCTATGAGATCAAGCAATTCAATATGTCATACTGGTGCAGTAATGCAGAACATCTTCATCTTCCTTAATCTGAAGTTTGGGTTTTGTTTTGTTTTTTACTGTTTTCTCTCACAACTAGCTAATGTGGGAATTTTTTCGTGACTACTCATGTATAACTTATTTTGAATTGCTTGAGTTCTTGTGGGTGGGGGGTGGGAATGGAGGGGGGAAGAGAAGTTGAAACACAAAGTTTTTTTAAAAATTGATGTTAAAATTTTGTTTTTACATATATTTTGGAAAATAAAATTCTATTAAAAAACAAACAAAGAATAAATTAAAAATAGTGATGTATAGGCAAAGCATGTCTTCTACCATACCCTAAAATTGTAAAAACGATGGAAACTGATGGCCATACCATCTCTCCTGACTGTCTTCAAGGTTCATTATAGTCTGACCTCATACTATCTTACCAACCCTCTGGTACAGTGAGGCCCTCCTCCTCGTTGATCCCAGCGTAAGCCATGGTCATTTCTACATTTGTTTCTTGAGGAAAACCCACCAGACTCCTACACAGGCATTTTCACCCCAGCCTTCACCAGAAAGCAACAAAGATGTTCAATCCTTCACCAATCTCATGAGTCTTTATTAACCACCCCCCACCCCCAGTAAATGCAGTAATGAGGCATCAGACAGGAAAGTGATGTTCCAAGTTCCTCTGCTAAAGATATTCATAGTAATATAGTGAAAACAGCACTGGACTAAGAGCCAGGAAACCTGGATTCTAGTCCTGCTTCTGCCTAACACTTAATGAATACTGGTGAACTGACACTTCACCTATATTAGCCTCAGTTTCCCCCTCTGGACAATGTAGGGAATAAGACTTAACTGAGATAATTGATAGCAAGGCACTTTTTTTTTTTGGTGAGGCAATTGGGGTTAAGTGACTTGCCCAGGGTCACACAGCTAGTAAGTGTTAAGTGTCTGAGGCTGGATTTGAACTCAGGTCCTCCTGACTCCAGGGCCAGTGCTCTATCCACTGTGCCACCTAGCTGCCCCTGCAAGGCACTTTTGAAATGATAAAGAACCAGACAAACATAAGTGATGACAATTATTATTGTTAAAGAAATACAACGAAAAGGCTAATTCCTTCTTGGATCCTTGCCTAGAATCGTAGAGCCTTTTCTAAAATGCTTTCATCCAGTACATCATAAGGAAGGGTGACGTTCAATTTCTGATTTTCCTCCATTGTCTGGCAGATGATTTCATATGCTTTCTTATTTCCTGACCAGCATCGCCGGGCCACCTGTCAATAAGGGTTTCAAAATGAGGTAGATGGAGGCTTCAACATAAAAAACAAAGAAATCACCAAACCCCACCCATAAACACTTTTCAAGTATAGATTCAAAGACTTGTAACACTTAATTTATTTGGATAGGCACCATGTAAGGAGTTTTCAACTATACAAAGTTGTTCCTACAGGCTAAGTGACTTGCCCAGGGTCACACAGCTAGTAAGTGTCAAGTGTCTGAGGCTAGATTTGAACTCAAGTCCTCCTGAATCCAGAGCCAGTGTTTTATTCACTGCGCCACCTAGTTGCCCCCCAGCCCTTGACTTCTGGAGCACACCTCACTCTTGGCTGTTGGGTTGTGACAAGGAGGTAGACATAGGAGACTGACATGGGACAGATGCTCCCATTCTGGGACCTTTAAGAAACATGAAATTCATAGCTGTATAATCAGATAATTCTTCCCAATGCTGGAGACTGCCCTCCCTTATGAAATTCTTGTCCCTCCAGTTGCATCTTACATTTTTATGACCTCATCTCTTCTTCAGGGAGCCCCTTGATATCTACTGATTTCACCTGGGGCAAGGCATGATTTTTCCCTGGTCCTCTGAGTCTTCTTCCAGGGACAAGCTACCAGATAGACTTGGTACATGTAAATAACCATGGAAAGGAAGCATCTGGCTGCACAGATGAATTTTTCCACAGGACCTGACCTAGTGATTTCAAATTTCTTTCCAAAATCATTGAGTAAAGTAACTTCTATTTTTACATCTCCCATATGGAAACTAGCACAGTTTCAAGCATACAGTAAGTACCTAGTGCTCTCACTGAATTAATGCATAAACATTTCTCTGATTCTAGTAAAATGGGAGATTCATGAAGGGAAAAAGAGGATTTTACAAACATGGAACTTAAAATCAGGATATGACCTGACTGCCTAACAACTTTATCTGAGTAATGCAATCTATCTACAAACACAAGAGAAAAGGTCTAAAGTTTGGTGATTCCCAAACAGAAGATTATTCTTCTTAGCATAGCTGTGGTAGAAGAATAGGCAGGATAGGGTCAGGTTGTAGAGAACATTGAATGTTGGATCAAAGAATATGGATTTGATTAGCCACTGGGATGCTACTGGAGATTTGGGGATAAGGAAAGTGACATGGTGAAATGTGTGTTTTGGGAAGATTGATTCAATGGCACTGTGATGGATAAACAGAGAGAGGGGGAGAGTGAGAATGAATTAAAGAGAGACAGAGAGAGACAGAGACAGAGAGAGAAGACAAATATGAAAGCTATATTATCTTTGCCATAGCCCAAGCTATAAGATGGTGGTCTTGGGAAAGATAAAAAGGGGACAAGAGAAAGAGCCACTTTGAAGGAAGAACTTAAAGAACACAATGACTGTTTGGACTGAGGGAATGGAAGGGAAGAGTCAAAATCTGGGGAACTGAGAAAAGATAACAGTGCCATCTGCTTACTCCATTGGACACATCCCAACTGAGCATCATCCTAGCTTTCAGTTCAGCTTCTTCAGATCCATCCAGCACCAGGCCAAATCCTCCATTTATTACTTCACCCCTGAAAAAAAAGCAAATGCTTTTTATGATATTCACTTATTCCCTGGCCATAACCTGGCATTTTTCTGCTACATCATTCTCAAGTGCCTTCCCACTTTCTATCCATCTACTTGAACTCTAACCATCCTTCAGGACCCAACACAAATGTCACCTCCTCCATAAAGGTGGTCAGACAGGTCCACCTTTCAGAAATAATCTTGTCCCTTCTCTGATTTTCTATAGCACTTGCTCATGGGATATACTAGGGGGAAAAACAGTGATTATGACATCAGAAGACTTAGGTTCAAATTCTGATTTTGATGCTTACTTTTCTGGGTGATTCCAGCTAAGTCATTTAACTGACCCTTAGTTCCCTCATCTAAAAATGGGTATAATTGTTCTTTTGTACTAGTTATTTTACAGGGTTATTTTGAGGATAAAATTTGGTAAACTTTATATCAATATGTAAATATTATTTGTATGATCCCGTGACCTATTATGGTATTGTCTTGAACCACAATTCAAATATGTTATTACAATGTTTATTTATTTTTGCTATTTATATTAATTACAATTTTTACTATTTACTGTATTACTGCTTATTATATTACTATTTACTATTTTCTAAAATTTGTATCTTATCTCACCAACTAAATTACATATTCCTTGACAACAGAGAACACTTATTCATCTTTGTATAAGTAGTATATACAATGAGACCATAAATAGTACAAGCCCCTCATCCCATCTCCATTCCCCACCACTATCACCACCACATAATGGAAATTTAATAATACTCAATGAATTCATGTTGTTGATCTTAGTATTTTTGGAAACTTGTCACAAAAACATATCAGATAAGATTCTCACAGGATGTGAGAAGATAGGATAGGCAGGAGGAAGTATGAAGTTCACCAAAAAGAGGTTGGAACATTCTTTTTTTCTGGTTTTAGGTTGATATCAGTGAAGACTATAAGATGTTTAGCATGAGAAGCTCTAGTTGTGCTTAGAAAGAAGGATGATCCAACTATGATAGACTTAACTCTTCTCAGCAATACAATGATCCAAGATAATGCCAAAAGACTTATGGTGGAACATGCTCTCCACATTCAGAAAAATAATTATGGAGTCTGAATGCAGATTGAAACATACTATTTTCACTTTTGTTGTTGTTTTTTTGTTGTTTATTCTTTCTTGCTTGAGAGTTGAAGGAAGTGAGGTGGCTTGACTTGACTAGGGTCATGCAGAGCATCAGAGCCAGGACTGAAACTTTTCTTTCCAAACTCCAAACCAATGCCCTTGCAGGGTGCCATTTTGTCACTCTGTAGATCTATTGGTCATATTTTGGGGCCCAGCTGCAGTGAGAAACTGTACCCTGGCATAAATGTTCCTCAAGCCTCTCTTCCCCAAGTACAGCATGAATCTCTCTCAGCATTTTTTCCATGGAAACTGCCATTCTTGAAGTGTGGAATCAACTCCATTGTTGAGTAATGAAGCTACCATGATGGTACTGAGCCCTAAAACCACAGGATTGTATAGCTGTATATCTCACCTTAGATAACCTCTAATTCAACTCTTTCCTTTTACAGGTGAGGAAACTGAAGCCCAGGGAGGCTAGATGACTTGCCCAAAGTCACAGGTGGTAAGTTGCTGGCCAAGACTAGGCCCCAGGTCACCTGATTCCTCCTTCTCTTCCAACATCCTTTCTACTCCACAAAGGCTACCTAGAAATCGCTACCCTTTGGCCCTGATCACACATCTGTGGAAAGATTGAAAAATAGTTTTCCTGATGCCCCGTGGTATGCCTGGCAATGAGGCAAAGTTCCTAGGGGCTGTTTATAAAGAAAGAAATGAATGACGTGTATCCTAACTAAAGATCCTTGTTGTTTGGTCATTTTTTCAGTCATGTCCAACTCTTTCTGACCCCATTTGGGGTTTCCTTGGCAAAGATACTGCAGTGGTTTGCCATTGCCTTCTCTGGCTCATTGTATAGATGAGTAAAATGAGGCAAACAGGATTAAGTGACCTGCCCAGGGCCACCCAGCTAGGAAGTATCTGAGACTGGATTGGAACTGAAGTTTTCCTGACTACAGGCTATGTGCATTATCCACTGTATCACCTCAATGCCCTAATATCCCCTAACATTGAGAAAATAGATCATACCTATGTTGCCTCTGGGTCTTAACTAAAATGTTAACTTTTTATAAAATCTTCCTTATTAGGGCCAATTAGCATATCCACAAGATGTTAAAAGGCCAACCATCTGCTTTGAGAACAAAAACCGTAACTAGGTGCAAATTATCATTTTGCTCAACAAACACATTGGATCACAGGACAGGACTTTAGAGGTCACTTAGTCCAACTTCTTCCTTTGATAGACCAAAAATCTGAGGCTCAGGGAGTGACTTACTCAAGATTACACAGTAATTAGCAGAGCCACAATTTGAACCTGGATCTTTTGGCTCCAAATTCAGCTATATAAAAAGCAGAGATTCAAATCCAACTCCTCTAATCTCCCTAATATATCCATAAGGCAAAACAGTGACATAGACAAATATATTTATATCTATTTGTACTTGTGGAAAAAGATATTGAAGAATAAAGACAACATATGATAGTGTCATAGCTTAACTCTCTCATACAAATTATAAAGGATAATTCACAATGGAATTTAGAAGCCCCGAGTTTTCTTCCTCTATTTTTAATTTTTCTTTGTGAACCTGGGAAAATTGTCTACCTATTGCCTCAAAAAGCACAATAAAGATTTCTAAGTTGAGAATATTACTATTAATACTTGTGCTGTACCTACTTAAAGAATGAGAGAATTAATTCAACAATAGCATTAAATTGGTAAGAGTTTCTCAGCAGAGAAGGGTAAAAACAGTTGATAATTCTGCCTTAAATTCCATCCTTAAGCATCAATTTGGAGGATGATCCTAAAAGCCTCATAAATTAAAGTTTAAATCTATTACATTGGCTCAAGGAATTTTCCAACCAAGTCCCTCCCTTTTAAAAGAGAACTCCTCACTTCTTTGAACACCAGGTCACATTTCTAACTAATTAAGGAAACGTGTGGGATCCTGACAACACAGCTGCCAATCATTCTCAGATGTCTGCTTTGACAGGCATCAGAGGGTGCGTCGCAGGGGACACAGCCTTCTCTGGCCCTCAATTCCACTCCACCCTCTCTTAGCAGATGACTTCACCTTCTGCTTTTCTGAGAATATTGAGAATATCCATTCTGACCTCCCTCCTCTCCCCTCCTCCATACCTCAAATTTTTTCTCTGCTCTCACTAATTCTTTCTGTCCAGTCTCAGAGGATGAGGTAACCCTTAAAAAAAACTAACCTCTCCACTTTATGCCATTGATTTTATTCCCTTTGTCTCCTTCACCATCCATGATCCTCTTTCTCACATTTGCTATTGCGTCTCTCCTATCTTATAAAAAACAAAACCAAACAAATACAAAACCAAAAACACCTTCACTTGATCCTGTCATTCTCTCAAGTTACCAGTTTCTCTCCTCCCCTTCACTGTTAAAATTCTAGAATTATTATTGTTGTTTACTCAATTTCCTCTCCATAGTGTCATATGAATTAGATCTGGAGTTTAATTCAGTGAATATTTAGTAGTCCTTTTTTTTTTTTGCAAAAGTCTGTGTTAAATGATCATATATCAGACTGCTTGCTGTCTTGGGGAAGGAAGGGAAGAAGGGAGAAAAATTTATAACTCAAAATCTTACACAAATGAATGTTGAAAACTATCTTTACATGTAATTGGAAACAATAAAACATTCTTTTTTTTAAAAGTCTGTATTAAACTCTGAGATACAAAGACCAAAAAAAAAAAAAGTTCATGTCCTCAAAGAGCTTACATTCTATAAGGGGCACACAACATGGGGGCAGATAAGTAAATACAAGGTCATTTGAGAAGGGAGAATGCGGCGGGGGCAGGGAGGACCAGGATCAGGAAAGGCGTTAGTCCTTGAGTTGAGAACCAAAGGAAGATAAGGTTTCTAAACAGCACAGATGAGAGGGGAATTCATTCTAAGAACAGAGGATGATTTGTGGGAGTGCACAGAGATGAGAAATGGAGAAATGGAACTCTCATTTAGGGAACAATTAGCATCCAGTTTGGCTGGAACATGAAATATGTAGATAAATGCAAAAGCATTTATTAAGCATTCACTACATATCGTGTCATTTTGGGAATGTAAATTTAAAAAGTGAGATAGTCTCTGCCTTTAAGATGTTCCTAGGGGCAGCTAGGTGGTGCAGTGGATAGAGCATCAGCCCTGGAGTCAGGAGTACCTGAGTTCAAATCCGGCCTCAGACACTTAATACTTACTAGTTGTGTGACCCTGGGCAAGTCACTTAACCCCAATTGCCTCACTTAACCCCAATTGCCTCACTAAAAATAAATAAATTTAATTTAATTAAAAAAAAAAGACGTTCCTAATAGGAGACAACTCATATAGGGAGGAGAATGGTTTCAGATTAGGAAGTCTGGTTCTGGGAAGTCACAGGATGGTGAGTTGATCCAAAGGGAAGTTGATTCACAAGACTTTCCAGAAACTGTTGATTTGATTACTGTACCCTTAGCAAGACATGAACAGTTAGGAGAAAGACGAGGAAAGTAGTTAATGGAAATGACAAAATATGAAAATGATAGTTGTTGGGGGAGCTGTGGATGGACAGGGACATTAAATTTGGTAGAGCTATGAATTGGTCCAAGCATTCTGGGAATCAATTTGGAAATATACACAAAAATCATTATACACACTATGACTTGGTGATACCAGTACCAGCATATGATAAAGGTCAAAGACAGTGGGAAAGGACCTAGACTTAAAAAATGATGGCATCTCTTTGTTGTAACAAAGAACTGGAAACAAATTGGATGCCTATCATTTGGGGAATGGCTGAACAAACTGGTATATGAATATAATGGAATATTATTATAGCATATGAAATTATGATTATGACAGAATCAGAGAAACCTGGGAATATTTGTTTAAACTGATGCATAGTGGAATGAGCAGAACCAGAGGAATAATTTTTAAATGACAATGATGGGCAGCTAGGTGGTGTAGTGGATAAAGCACCTGCCCTGGATTCAGGAGTATCTGAGTTCAAATCTGGCCTCAGACACTTGACACTTACTAGCTGTGTGACCCTGGGCAAGTCACTTAACCCCAATTGCCTCACTAAAAAACAAAACAAAACAAAACAAAAACCTGACAATGATAATGTAAAAGAAAACAAGTTTGAAAGACTTCTGAATTCTGATCAATGTAGTAATCAAACATGACTTCAGAAGATTGATGATAAAAATATGCTTGCCACTGATATGAACCACTTATTACACTTCCTTCTCCCAGTTCTTCTTACCATCCAACTCCACCTCCATTGTGTAAAGCTACCCATGTGGCACCTCGGAAGGCATCTCCCACGAAGTTCTGCACCGCCATGTCTAGGGGGAAAAAAAGCTCTAGATCCTATGATGTTTTTCATAAAAAGAAACTCTCAACATGGTCATCTCTTTTCTAATGGCTAGAATAGCAATGGGAATCATTGGTTTTCCATTTATTATGAGCCTGTTAAGAACTGAGTCTGAGATGGTAGATGAACCACTGAGTCAAATGAATGAACCTTAATAGTATTAAATAACTTTTATTTGTACTTTCCAAAGATCTTAAAAAACAAACAAAAACCATGGTACTCCATTCAATCGAATTTAAATTAACAAACAATTACCAGGAACCTACTATATGTCAGGCATTGTGCTCAATACTAGGGATACAACAGCATCATGGCTAATATGTGTTTTCCATGAGTTCACATGAATAATCAATATATTGCTTGTCCTCTCAGGGGGTGGGGGAGGGGCCAGAGGGAGGAAGAGAATTTGGAACTCAAAATTCTTTAAATGAAAGTTAAAATTTATTTTAAATGTAATTGGAAAATATTAACAAGATAAAATACATTAATTTTAAAATAAAATTTTAATAACAATATATGTGATATTTCATACCTTAGTTAATCATTCTTAGTTAATTTTTCTTGTTGGCTAGGTTCTAAACTCCCTCTACTTGTGACTTTGATCCCACCCTCTCCTGCCTCCTCTAGAAGCTCGACCTTCCCCTATAATTATCCCATCTTTCTAACTTTCAGTCTCTCCCTATCTGTTTACAGACGATGCCCATGTTTCCCCACTCATTAAAAATGCTCACTTGATCCTGCCATCTCCTCAAACTATGATCTTCTCCCTTTGACTCCAAGAAAAAAAGCTGTTTGTACATTTTCTCTCTTCTTCCTTTACCCTCATTCACCTCTCAATTCCTTGCAATCTTTTTCCCAACATATTTGAAATTATTGACTGCAAAGTTAACTATGATCCCTTAATTGCTATATTTGATAAACCTTTTTCTTTTCTCTCAGCCTCTTTGCATCATTTAATAGTCAACCACTTTCTCCCCTGGGATGTCTTCTTCTTCTTTGGTTTTTGTAACACTGCTTTCTCTTGCCTGTTTTTCTGCTTGTTTGGCTGCTCCTGCTCAATTTCCTTTGCTGAGTCATCATTCATATCTCTCCCTTTGTGTATAGGTGTACTCCAAAGCTTTAGGTCTTTTCTTTCTCTATACTCAGTGATTTTTATCAATTCTTATGCTTTCAACAATAAGCTTTATGCCAATGATTCCTAGATCAATAATGCAACCCTAGTGTCTTTCCTGAGCTCCAAAAACACATCACTATCTGATTAGACATTTCTAACCGATTGCATTGTGGGCATCTCCAACTCGACATTGCCTAAAACAGAAGTCATTGTATTGTTTGCTCAAATCCATCACTCTACCTAACTTCCTTATGTTTATCAATGACATCACAATCCTCCCAGTCATTAAGGTACATAATATTGGGGTCATCCTTAACTCTTACTTCTCTGGTCATAAGAATGAAAATAAAAGCTGATGGTTCAAATCTGGCCCCAGACACTTGACACTTACTAGCTGTGTGACCCTGAGAAAGTCACTTAAACCTCACTGCCCCATTAAAAAAAAAAGCTGATGGATTAGACCAAGTGCACATAGAGGAGGGACATGCTGGAGACTCAGGGTATCTGAAGAGAATAGCAAGGGCATCCTGGATCTTATTAACACTGAAAAAAATGGCAGTTGAGGGAAAATAACTATGGAACCACTTAAAAAGAACCTCTTTCCTCTTCCTCATCATACATATTATTTGCTAAGTTTTTATCAATTATACATTGTAACAATTGGAGTGATGGCACCTGCTGGAGAGCTACTGTAGGAAAGCTCCAATATGAGAAGAAGGCGTCTGAGGGCAAGCCATGCAGTTTTCCTTGGCGTCAGGAAGTGACATTTGCTCGTGGGTACTGTCTATAAAAGAGGCGAGGCTTGCTCTCTTGAGCTCTTTTTCTGGAGGACCTCAGTGGGGAGAGGAGCTGGAGACATTGGCTCCCTGAGATAGACAGCTGAATCTAGGCCTTTCTCTCTCTCTTCACCAAATTCTTATTCTCCTTAATAAATGCTTAAAAGTCTAACTCTTGCTAAAGCTTATAATTTATTGGTGACCACTCATTAGATATTTTAGACAGACTAGATAGAATTTTAGCAACCTCACAACATCTATAACATCTCTACGATTTGTCCTTTTTCTTTCTATTCCAAAGTTTACTTCATCCCCTCTTGCCTGGACTTTTAGAGTATTACAACAGCCTATTAATTGGACTCATTGTTTCTACAGTTCTCTTTCATTAATCCATACTCCATATAGCTGCCAAATAGTCTTCCTGTACCATTGGTCTGACAATATTTCTCACATTCTCAAGAAGCTTGGCTCTGTATTATGTATAGGATAAAATACACATCCTCATTTTGGTATTTCAAGTCCTTCACAATCTGTATCCAACCTATCTTTCCAGATATTTCATATTATTCCCCTTCAAGCACTCCAAATTCCAGACAAATATGTCTCCTTTCTGTACCCTGAACTTGGCATTCTACCTCCTATGTCCTTTACCTTGGGTAGCTTATTCATCACTCATGCAATATGTTTCCTTCCCAATTTTGTTTCTTAGACTTCTTAAGTTCCTTCAAGAGTCAGTTCAGGTGCCATCTTTATAGGGAAGCTTTTCATGACTGCCCCTGGTTGTTAGTACTAAATCCATCCTCAAATTAGTTTCCACTTACTCATCTGTTTACTTGTGTAACAGCCTTTTTGAAAAGGCTTGTACTGGTTGCCTTGTAATCAATAGCCATGTGGGGGAAAATGTTCCAAATCACTGATAATTAGAAGCATAACTAAGTTTCCATGTTATGCCCACCATATTGGTAAAGGTGGTGAAAAAGACAAAATGACTAGCTGCCTTCTGAGGTAACCTAAGTCTGTAAGATGAAACTATCACAAGGTCAGACCTGAAAGTCAGAGATTTCTACAGCAGCAAGTTTTTTTTCTTAATCGCTCTGGAGAGAGTGGTGGCAACAGCAATGGTAGAAAGTAAAAGACAGTTTCTGGGAAACTTACTCTAAGCCATACAGTGGCTGGAATTTTTTCCTTTCCTTGGCTTACTGCCCAGATAATTAATATGGTCCAACAAGGAGCAACTGAGTTATGCCTACTTGTCAAAGAAACCATTGAAATCACAGTGAATTTATTCCACTGTTTCTGTTTATTGATGCACACAACTGGTAGTATGGTTCATTCCTAAGAGTTCCTCTGCTAATTCTAAATTTTGTTTACTGGTCATTTGTATTTTTCAATAATAACTTTCTATATAAAGATAAAATATTTTAACTGTATCTTGAGTTGTTTTTTTTCCATAAAGTGATATGACAGTTGGGAAAGGAGGGAAGAGATTTAGATAATTAATTACATCAAATTGAACTGGCTGTAAAAATTCCCTCTTTGCTCTGGAGATCAAAAGAATTTCTGAGGGGCTCAGAGCTCCATGAATCTTCCTAATAATCTGTATGTTTATGCTTTTTTAACTATGCAGAGAAACCATATGGATTTGCTGTTGATCCTTTCTGGATGCTCTTTCCTCTATCCATTCAAACCCTGTCCATACCTTAAGATGCAACTCAAAGCCTTCCTCCTTCTGGCTACCTTATTAATCTCAGAGCTTCTTTTTCTCTGAGAGCCTTCATCATCCCTCTTACCTGCACAGAAAGCAGACCCATCATAAATGTTGGATGTTTCTCGGAAAGGACTATCTGTCCCACTGACATCATGATGATCCCGGCTGAGGACCACAGGGGCCTAGATAGTCAATCACAAACACTCAGCAAAACATTCTTGTAGAAACAAAATCAAAGTTGATGGACAATAGTTTTCAAGATGAAAAATGTAAACTGTCAATAACCATATGGAATGATCTAAAGCAACAACAACAACGACAATGATAATACTAATAGAAAAATGCAAATTAGAACAATTCTGAGGGGCAGCTAGGTGGTGCAGTAGATAGAGCGCCGGCCCTGGAGTCAGGAGGACCTGAGTTCAAATCCGTCCTCAGACACTTAACACTTACTGGCTCTGTGACCCTGGGCAAGTCACTTAACCCCAGTTGCCTCACCAAAAAACAAAACAAAATAAAACAAACCACAAAACAATTCTGAGATTTCACCTCACTCCCAATATGGTAAAAAACTAAAACAAAGTTAGAACTGTTGTAGGAAGACAAGTACACTGATATGCTATTGATGGAATTACGAATTGATCCAACTATTTTGAAAACAATTTGGAATTTTGCAAGAAAAGTCATGAAACTATTAATATAGCTTTTGATTTAGTGATCTCACTACTGGACATATACGCCAAGAGAGTCAAAGACAGAAAGAAGATCCATGTGTATACCAAATATTTACAGAAGCACTTTCTATGAGAGCAAAAAACTGGAAACAAAGAGGACGCCCATCATTTGGAAGTGGTTGAATAAACTGTAGTATATAAATACAATGGAATATTATTGTAACAGAAAAATGTGGAAAGATTGAACTTATGCAGAGTGAAGAAACATGAACCAAGAGAACAATATCTACAATATTTGCAATAACGTAAACAAAAATAATATTAAAAAGCAGTTGAACTCAGTTTAAATACAATGACCAATCTAGGTCTCGAAGAAGAGATAATGAAACAAATTCCCTTTTCTTAGTGGAGAGGTGGGAAGATGCTATTCAAAAGCACAGAAGTAGTTGATATGGTGATCAGTTTGACTTTACTGTTGTTCTTTGTTACAAAGAAGGGTTCTTGGGGCAGCTAGGTGGTGAAGTGGATGGAACACTGGCCCTGGAGTCAGGAGTATCTGAGTTCAAGTCTGGCCTCAGACACTTAACACTCACTAGCTGTGTGACCCTGAGCAAGTCACTTAACCCCAATTGCCTCACACACACACAAAAAGAACCCTTCTTTGTAAGTTGTTTTGTTTTGTTTTGTTTTTTAGTGAGGCAATTGGGGTTAAGTGACTTGCTCAGGGTCACACAGCTAGTGAGTGTTAAGTGTCTGATGCCAGACTTGAACTCAGGTACTCCTGACTCCAGGGCCAGTGCTCTATCCACTTCACCACCTAGCTGCCCCAGGAAGGGTTCTTTTGGGATGAGGGACATGAGGAACAAGAGAAGAAAATGTTTTTGTTAAGCACTTGCTATGTGTCAGACATTGTACTAAGTGATTAAGCTGTGGCAAGGGTTTGTTGTGGTGTTTTGAAAAACAAACTAATTTTTTTTTTAATTAGTAAACTAAGTTCAAGAATGAAGGGCTGGATAATAGACCGGTATTCATGAGGTATTTTTTTGTTGTTGTTTTTTTTAGTGAGGCAATTGGGGTTAAGTGACTTGCCCAGGGTCACAGAGCCAGTAAGTGTTAAGTGTCTGAGGTCGGATTTGAACTCAGGTACTCCTGACTCCAGGGCCAGTGCTTTATCCACTGTGCCACCTAGCTGCCCCTGTGAGGTATTTTTAAAAAATATATACTGAGCTAGCAGTATGAAGGTAAACCTCTGATGGCTAAGAGAAAAGGACCAGGCCATTCTCCAAGAGCTTGACTATCCTATAAGATTAGAGGACTATGGGTATTCATTGTAGAATAGGCTTGCTCAATTTACTCAGGTTATAGCCACAAAGTCAGAGTAACCAATTTTCTGTTGCTTATTTCTTTCTTCAGTGAGAGATTCTGTTAGACTTGGTTCACTTAGCTTTGTTGAACTGATTTTTTTTTCTTTTTTCATTCATTGTTACAAAAGATGGTTCTTGGGACAGCTAGGTGGTGTAGTGGATAGAGCACCGGCCCTGGAGTCAGGAGTACCTGAGTTCAAATCCGACCTCAGACACTTAACACTTACTAGCTGTGTGACCCTGGGCAAGTCACTTAACCCCAATTGCCTCACTAAAAAAACAACAACAACAAAAAAAAACCCACAAAAGTAAAACAAAACAAAACAAAAGATGGTTCTCTCCAAGTCATACAGAAGAGAGATGTATTCAGAAATTAAGATAGTATAAAAACAAACAAATTCTATTTTTTAAAAAATAAACAAAATAGCTAAAAATATTTTCAATCTGCAAGCCTGTCAGACAATCTGGGTGTATAGTTGGGTGGTGGTTGTTGGTTGTTGTCCTTTATTCTTGAACAGAACCAAAATGATCTCACCATGCTGGGGTCAAGGTACAACATGTCCGACTGTGGCTGATCACAAGGCTCTACCACAGAGAGGCACAAATAGTCCATATAATTGGGTATTTGAAAAGATAATTACAGAAAAGTTAAAAAATAAACTTGAATAAAAATGTATGGAGAAAAGAAGGCTTAAAGATGCTAAGAAAATGAATCTTTCTTTTGGGACTTCTGAATGTAATTGTTTTGAACCTAAGAACAACAGCAAATAATTTCTAAACCGAACCAATAAACCCACCTAATGCCAACAATTTGAAATATTACAATTAGTTGTTTAATGAGACATAAAAGATAAAGGTTGAACACAGTCAAAAAGTATCCTATTCATGAAAAGAATTGGCTTTTGGGGCAGCTAGGTGGCGCAGTGGATAGAGCACCGGCCCTGGAGTCAGGAGTACCTGAGTTCAAATCCGGCCTCAGACACTTAACACACACTTACTAGCTGTGTGACCCTGGGCAAGTCACTTAACCCCAATTGCCTCACTAAAAAAAAAAGAATTGGATTTTTATAAATTAAAAATATGTATGTTAGACAAGAGGCATCATCATATAGAATCTAGAGAGGTGGCCTTCAAACCAAGAACAACCTGGTTCAGGTTCTTCCTCTGACATATACTGGTCATGTGAATCTGGACAAATCACTTAATATCTCATGCCTAGACAACTCTTTAAGAACATAAGTTGCAAAGAAGGTGCTGACCTGTTTCTCTATCTGAGAATTCCCCTATACAAGAAATCACGGGTCCATTATCTAACAGGTTAGATGAAGCATTTTTTAAAAAGCAGGCTTGTTGTTGAAGCACAGTGAATGCTCTGGTTGATACATTTGTGGCCTTAATTAGTTTGTCAAGCTGCAGAAATGGCCAACCTCTTCAATTGCCTTTGTGAATACGTGAAGAAAAGGTGTGCTAAACAATACCTCCATCAGTCCCCATTGATGAATTCTCCATAGGACTGATTCCTTTCACATAAACACAGATTCAGAGAATTTCAGAGCTGAAAGATTTTAGTTCACTCTGTCATCCAGTGAAAGAATCATTTAACTGCTCAACCTGTGCGTTTAATAATAATAGCTAACATTTATAATAAGATTTCTATTTGATCAATTTGTGTATTTATAATATTTTATATTTATATTTAAATATAATGCATGTAGTGCTTTAAGGTTTGCAAAGAGCTTTACAAATATTATCTCATTCTATTCTTTCTATGATCCTGGAAATTAGGTGCTATTATTCGCATTATTTTACAGATGAGAAAACTGAGGCAAATAGCTATTGGATGACTTTCCTGGGATCACAGAGCTAATAAACATCTGAGGTGAGACTTGAACTCAGGTGTTCCTGACTCCAGGTCCAACACTCTATCCACTGCTTTGCCTCGCTGCCTTCTAATAGTAGAGAGGTCCTATTATTGGGCAAAAAAAATAGACTATTTTATTTTTAAGCCTATTTTTTTTGTGGGGCAATTGGGGTTAAGTGACTTGCCCAGGGTCACACAGCTAGTAAGTGTTAAGTATCTGAGGCTGGATTTGAACTCAGGTCCTCCTGAATCCAGGGCTAGTGCTCTATCCACTGCGACACCTAGATGCTCCTATTTTATTTTTTGAAGGGCAATATAACTTCCCCAAGGTCACACAGTAAATGTCAAGTGTCTGAGGCCGGTTTTGAACTCAGGTCCTCCTGAATCCAGGGCCGATGCTTTATCCTCTGCACCACCTAGCTGCCCCAAGTGACACATTTTTTGGACATGACCACCATGTAGATTTGTTTTGCTTGATTATGCTTATTATGCCTGCTTTTTAAAAAATGCTTCATCTAACCTGTTAGATAATGGACCCGTGATTTCTTGTATAGTGGAATTCTCAGATAGAGAAACCTTCTTTGCAACTTATGTTCTTAAATAGTCTCTTAAAAAGAAGTCCATGGAAAGAATTTTTAAATGCACAGAAAAGAGTCAGGAGGACCTAAGTTTAAATCCAGCCTCAAATACTTACTAGCTATGTGACTCTAGGCAAGTTACTTAACCCTGATTACTTCCCAAAAAAAGACAAAAAGGAAAAAAAAGGAAAAAATGCACATAAGAGAAGAGAAGGTAATTCAGAAGGAAGCATAGCCAAGCAGGATAGTTTTGAAAATAATGTATAGAATTTAGTACATACTTTTTAAAAAGAAAATTGTGTTAAATCAAGAGTCAGTTTCATACAGAAGACTTTTTGTTTTCTGTGTTGTGTATGGAAATGCTCTTGGGGGGGAGGTTCAGTTCAGAATAAAAAAATAAAGTAAAATAAGTTGTGGATGATTGATTCATGCAGCAAGCCCTGTGGGGGCATGCATCATCGGTTTCTCTTGGTTAGATCAGTGTTTTTTGGGGAAAGGGCAGAACCCCAGAATTCTCCTGATTCCCTACCATCACCCTTTTATGGTAGACTCCACCTCACCTTGATTTTTCCTTGAGCAATGCCTTGGTTAATAGCCACAGCAATGGCCACACGACCCTTCTGATCAGAATACAGAATCCGTGCCTGGGAGCCAACCACCTAAAGGATAAGCAGTACAAGTCAGTGGGAACGTGTGGCCAGTCCATTCCCAGTGGGGATCACACAGACAACTGAAATTCACTGACTGTCCCTAAACTCTGCAAAATGAAGAGCTTTTCTCTGGGAAGATCACAGCCCCTTTGTAGATACAATTTCCTTCCCACTTATAATATCCCAAAGAGGAGGAAAGGGGATAGTGAGGGTGGAGATGGGCAAAAATGTTGTTTCTCCTCAGTTTGTGAATGGGAAAACTGTGGCATGGCCATCATCTGGGACATCCATTCAGCACTTACTGGACCATGTCATGTTAATTACCTTTCTATGTGCTTAAGTTTTATGAGAGGCAGCATGACATAGTGGGAACCGAGAAGACCCAGGTTCAAGTCCCGCCAATGATACGTAATGGCTGTGTAACCTTGGGCAAATAGTTTAGCATACTAATTTAGAAGTATAGAATACTGATTCTAGACAACTCTCTAAGACTAGAAATTGCTGACCTGCATTAGAGGAGAGTTTGCTTATCTAGAAGTTCCTTCTGTCAGTGAAATTACTCATCTAATCACTATCCCAATCCCTACGTAAATATCTGTCCCTGATTTACAAAAAAAACGGGGAGCCTTTTTTGCTACATCTGTACCCCTACATTTTCTAGTGCTAAGAATTAGACTTGAATTTTGCTTCCAGGAGAATCGTGATGGCATCCTGCTTTGGCTTTATTTTCCTGCAATGGTAGATCCATTTTAAATACACAAAGTCATAAAATCTCAGAGGTGGAAGGGATCTTGGTCCACTTCATCCCAACCACACCCAACCAATAATCCCTTCTATAGCATTATCCAACAAGTGCTCATCCAGCCATGTCTTGAAGACTTCTAGTGAGAGGACACTCACTACCTTCCCAGGCTGCCTGTTCTGCTTTTGGATGCCCCTTATTATTGGAAAGGTTTTTTTACCCTTATATCAAGCCTAATTCTACTTCTCTAGAAACTCTACCCATTGCTTCTTGCTCTTGCTCCAATAACCCAATAGAACAAGTCAAATCCCACTTCTATGGAACATCCATTCCAGTATTTCAAGACACCTGTCATGTCAGCTCTAAATCTTTTTCCTCCAGTCCTTGCTTCCTTCAAACCAGGAGTCTGTTTGTTTAAAAGCATATATTAACCACCTAAAGCAATGTAACTCATTTGATGCTCACAGCATAATTAGCATAACTAGCCCCAAAGAATATGCCAAATATTCTGGCAGGTAGATTTATTATCACCATTCCAAGGATGAGGAAAGAGAGGTAGGCAGAGATTAAATGACTTGCTCAGGGTCACACAGCTGATAAGTGACTGAGGGTGGATTTGAACTCAGGTCTTCCTGACTCTAAACCCAGGGCTCTATTCACCATGCCACACAGATGCCTGTTAAGCGTTCTTAAAATTTTTTTTTTGTATTGTAGACCACTTTGACAATCTGGTGACTCCTGTGGACTCATTCTCACAATAATTTAAAATGCAAAAGATAAAATAAATAGATTACAAAGGAATTCAATTATATTAAAATCTTTATCAAAATATTTTTTAGAAAACATGTTCAAAGTCCCAGATAAAGAAGCCCTTTCATTTAATCTGTTTTTGCCATAGTCACACCTCCTCTTCCTACCTACTACTCTCTCCTTTCTGTCCTATCCTTGCTGTGGGGCAGCTCTGCACACTCCCCACAATACTCAGAATCTTCTATTCTGAGTTAGTTCTCTGGCTGATTGGTGTCTCCTTGCAAAGGACTTCAGGGGTAGAAAACCAATCAGACCCAGCTGAGTAGAGCCCTTTCTTCCCTAAAAAATACCAAAACAGCTTTAATCCCCATCCTTGGGATTTCCTGAAGCATAGTTTCCGAAATCCCAGAGTGAGCTTAGTGTGATCATGTGCCAAGTCCTGGGAGCAGTCTCTCTAAAGACTAATGTGGACTTCTTCCTGCCATGGCCTGAAGACCACTGTGTCTCAGGCTCCCTGGAGACATCCCTGATTGTGTTCCTCTCCAGATCCCAGATTGTGTTCTCCTTTCCCAATCAGCTTTGGAAGAGTCATTCTTGGTCCTGGTGTGAGGGGTTCAATGCCCTAATCCCCTTCCTTTCTTGTCCGTATCTCCCCCTCCTTGCCACTTGAGGTGTCTCCAGTTAAGCCATACAATTTCCCTTTAAATGGCAAATAAAAAGAGCTATTGCTTTTTTAAAGCATTGATTGGTATATTTCTATTCCATTGGTATATTTCCATTTCTTTCAAAAAGCCCTTTTAATCCAGCAATAAATGGACTCTTGTAATTACATTAGCCTTTGGGGTTGCCTTAGCACACTGAAGACTCCGGGAAATTTCATTAAAACCTTCCTATCTCTTTGATTTCTTTAATATGAACAAGCATTTTCTAGACATGATTCCCATGTTGTGTACTTGCAAAAATGAATTTTTGAACCCAAGTATAGGGCTGTTATATTTGTCTCTATTAGATTTAATCTTATTAGCTTTGGCCCAACACTCTGGTCCTTTTGAATCTTGACTTTGTGACTCATCCAATGTGTTTTCTACCCTTTCCAGATTTCTGTCATCTCCAGATTTGATAAGTGTGCTCTCACTGCCTTCATCCAAGACCTTAATAAAAATATAAACCAGCATAAGGCCAATGGCAGATTCTTTTGGAGACCTCCCTCCAAGTTGGTGTTGGCTTATTCTTTGGGGCTAGGTATGCAAGAAGTTCGATAGGCATCTAAGTATACTGTCCTCTACACTGCATCTGTTCATCTTGACCACAAGACTAGAATGAGAGACTTTGCCAAATGCTTTGTTTAAATCTAGGTAAACTGTATCTACAACATTATCTTGAAATACCAATCTAGTTGGGTTGGTTTGGTTTTGCCAAGAGGAAAAGAAGGATATGAACCTTTGGTTTCATCGGTATAGATAAATCTTTGGTTCAAAATTCCCTCTGCTGATGCCAACCAGAAACTCGTCTGTAACTTTTAATTTTAGAGTTTCCTGGGACACTGAAAGATTAGGTAACTTCTCCCTAGTCACTGAGCCAGTATATGCCAGAGATAGGTCTTCCAAGGCTGGCCCTCTCCATGACACTACACTGCTTTTCACTTGTCTAGTTGCCATGTCAACAAAGGAGATGAATCTGGCATGCCATGTTCTTGCTGATCATGGCTTCCCTTTCAGATGGGTGGTGCAGGGGATAGAGTTCTGGACCTGGAGTCAGGAGGAGCTAAGTTCAAATATGGCCTCAGACACTTAATGGCTGTGTGACCCTGGACAAGTTATTTAACTCATCTGCCTCAGTTTCCTCAACTGTAAATTTGGGATAACAGCACTTACCTCACAGGGTTGTTTTAATAATCAAGTGAGATAATATTTTTAAACTGCTTAACAATGCCTGACATATAAGACGTGCTCTAGAAATGCACATTCCCTTTCCTAGATATTGACAAACTCCACTTTTAATAATGCATTCTAGAATTTTGCCAGGAATAAAAATAAAGCCAATTGGTCTATAATTTGCCAACTCTAGTCTTCCTTTGAAAAAAGTTAGACCAAGTTTAGACCTTCTCTGTTCTTGTGGTACCTCCCTCACTCTACATACCCCTTTAAGAAATCTAGCAATTATGCCTACAACTTCTTTTAATACTCTAGGAGGTCCAATTGACTTGACCTTACCAAGGCAAGCCAAGTCCCTTTCATTTAGAAGATTATTCTACTTGGGATAGAAAATGAAAGCAAAATGAGGGTTTTAGTGTTTCTTCCTTGTCTCTATTATTCATTATCATTGTCCTATCCACCCCAAGTAGTTGTCCTAACCAACTCTAACTCACTTATCCAATGATCTTTTCTGTGATCTTTTTTTTCTTTATGTGACCTTTCTTTGCATCTTGTATTTTCCCTTTAAACAACAAAATCTCTTTGACATTCTGAGCATTCACTATAAACCTCAGTTCATTTTAAGTTTTGACACCCCTAGAACTGTCCTTCCAGAACCATGTCACATTTTTATATTAATTCTTCATTACCCGCCCTTGCTTTCAGTTTTGAGGCATGCCTTTGAAGATGAAAGCTGATGGATGGATTCCTGATGCATCTACACATTGGTTTTCTTATGCTGTTTCCCCATTTCTTCCTCATTGGAATTGTCTTGGTTTGAGTCTACAGGATTGTATCTTGTAGGTCCCTATTCCTCTTGGACTGACTTTTTCTGCATAATTTTTGGCCACGGGATCCTACTTGTGTCTTCTCTGAACCTTTCAGATTTTTCTTTGCTACCACCTAGGGAAAATGTCCAGCGCTACTTGGCTGTTTCTTTCCTTTTCTATTATAAACCCTTACATGGAATGGTCAATTATTCCCATGGTTCCCATCCCTTCATTAACAACTAGCTCCTCCCTGTTGATAAGAAGTAAGTCCACATTAGCATTTACCCTTTTTGCTTACTCCAGTTAGGCAATAATTTATTAGCAGCTCTGCCTCTGGCCAAGAAACTTGCAGCAGATGTCTCCCATGTCCACTATATCACTTCTCTGTGCCAGGCTTTTCTCCCATGCAGGTGGTGATTAAGAGATGCCCATGGTAATGTCACTCCTATTTCTCTCCTTTTTGATAGTCACCCAAATATTATATGCTTTGCTTCCCTAACCTGATTCCTGGATTTCATCACATGAATATATCTTCTTAAGATATAATGTGGGGGCAGCTAGGTGGCACAGTGGATAGAGCACCCACCCTGGAGTCAGGAGTACCTGAGTTCAAATCCAGCCTCAGACACTTAACACTTACTAGCTGTGTGACCCTGGGCAAGTCACTTAACCCCAATTGCCTCACTAAAAATAATAATAATAAAAAAAAAGATATAATGTGGGGGCAGCTGTGTGGTGCAGTGGATAAGGCACCAGCCCTGGATTCAGGAGGACATGAGTTCAAATTTAGCCTTAGACACTTGACAGTTATTAGCTGTGTGACTCTGGGCAAGTCACTTAAACCTCATTGCCCTGCCCCCTCCCCAAAAAAGATATAATGTGGCACCACTCTCCTGACCCCTTCAATTTGAATGTTCTGTGATCCTGGGCAAGTTACTTAACCCCGCTGGCCTTAGTTTCCTCATCTGTAAAATGAGCTGAAGAAGAAAATGGCAAGCCACCCCAGTATCTTTGTCAAGAAAACCCTAAATGGGGTCACAAAGAGTTGGACAAGACTGAACAATCACAACAAAAAAATGACCTTCTTGTACCATATTGTAGACACAAATCCCATCCCACCAAATCTCAGTGATGTCTGTGAGGTCAAATTAGCTTTCTTTCACTGGGGTTTCTGTTCCATCTTGTGCTTATACCTTATGTTTTTATCTATAAATATGTGAAACCATGATTTTTATTGCCGGCTTCTTTATTTCATTTTTACCTAAGTATTTTGAACATCTGTACTTTTATCATTCTTTCTGCTATAGTAACTGCTGCAATTTATAGACTCTAAATAGAAATAGAGGCAGGTTTTCCCCCCTCTCCCCTTCTCTTTGCATTTTAAAGCCCTCTTAATCAGATTTAAAGTACTCCAGGCAAAAATATTTTTTACCAGTTTTCATGAGATGTCTATTATCCCTGGTCAAGAGCTCATAATTTCTACATTTTAAGGCCTGGTCTAGAAACCCACATTCTATTCTGGCAGCATCTTCTTAACCAGCTGCTCATCTAGATTTGCCTTTCTCTTCCAAATCTCCTGCTTTCTGTCTATAGCAGTGATGTCACCTGTGCCCTCAAGGTCTTCAGTTTCTTGCTTCGAATTAAATAATGTTTTCTAGATCTGATTGCCCTCTGAACCTCCCTAAGAGCTGCAGTCCCTATTTCAAAGATAGTGAGGTGAAACGGGGTAGGATGGTTGGTTAGAATCACACTATATCAGCAATAGCCCTTTGCTGGAAACAATGCTAGGAAGTAGTGGGTTCTACAAGAGCTCTTCAAGGCTGGATGACCATTTGTGAGAGACATCATAGAGCACATTCTCAGTCAGATACAGGTTGGACTGGTTGGTTCTGACATCCCGTCTGACTGAGTTTCTGGAATTCTGTGAGCTGAGTGTAATAGATCAGACTGACCATATTTTCAGTCCTTAAATTAGTCATTTTTTCCCTACAATCCACTTACTAGCTTGTGTTTCCCAGCTTCCCTGATCCAGCGGATATTATCTGCATATTGCTGCTTCACAGAGTCTTTCACTACAACAAGACAGGAGGAAAAAGAACGTCATAAAGAATGCTGAGTGCTGTAAGAAATGATGAGCCTGGAGGGATTTACATGAACTGATGCTGACTGAGAGGAGCAGAACCAGTAAAACATTGCACATAGTAACAGCAGAATTGTTTGATGAACAATGGTGATTAGACGTGGCTCTTCTCAGTAGTGCAATGATCCAAAACAGTTTCAAAAAACTCATGATAGAAATGTTCTCAACATCCAGAAAAAAGAACTGTGGATTATGAATGCAGATTAAACCATACAATTTCTACTTTTGGACTGTTTTTTTTCCCTTATTTTTTGAGGTTTTTCCCTTTTGCTCTGATTCTTCTTTCACAAGATGACTAATACAGAAATATGTTTAATGTGATTGTACATATATAACCTACATCAGACTGCTTTCCATCTTGGAGAGGAGGGAGGCAGAAAAATTTGGAACTAAAAATCCTATGAAAACAAATGTTGAAAACTATCCTTATATGAAATTGGAAAATAATAAAATGCTTTTTTTTTTAAGAATGCGGAGGACTATTTTTTCCTTATTCGTCCCAATGGGGCAGCTAGGAGGCTCAGTGGATAGATCATTGACCTTAGAATAAGGAAGATGAGTTTAAATCCTATTAGATGTGTGACCCTGTGTAAATCACTGGACTTCTATTTGCCTTAGTTTTCTCATCTGTAAAATGGAATTAATAATAGCATCTACCTCCCAGGATTGTTGTGAAGGTCAAATGAAATACCATATGTACTTTTCAAACCTTTTTTTAAAAAATCCTATATAAATGCTGGGCCATCTAGGTGACACAGTGGTTAGAACACTGGGCTTGGAAGAAGGAAGACTCTTTTTCCTGAGTTCAAATCCTGCCTCAGACACTTACTAGCTGTGTCACCGTGGGCAAGTCACTTGACCTTGTTTGCCTCAGTTTCTTCATCTGTAAAATGAACTGGAGAAAGAAATGGCAAACCACTCTAGTATCCCCAAAATGGGGTCATGAAGTCAAACATAACTGAAAATGACTGAACAACAACAAAATAAATGCTAGCTTTTTTTGTTGTTTTTGTTTTTTGTGGGGCAATGAGGGTTAAGTGACTTGCCCACGGTCACACAGCTAGTAAGTGTCAAGTTTCTGAGACCGGATTTGAACTCAGGTCCTCCTGAATCCAGGGCTGGTGCTTTATCCACTGTGCCACCTAGCTGCCCCCTCCTTCCATTTCTAACATCCAATTTTCTAAAGTCTCTTGTAGCTCTGAAATTCTGTGAGTCCATTATTCCATTTTATAATGTATTAGATAGGCTCTAGATTGCCCTTAATAACAGTAGCATTACCTCCACCTCTGATAGCCTCCTCCAGAACAGATGTGGCCAGCAGGTCCGTGGTCACCAAGTCCTGGGGGTCCCCGGATGTACAAACCCAGCGGAAAGGTCCAAAGCCCAGAGAAAATATGTCCCTGGGAAATGCAAAAAGCTTTACTCAGGAGGCATACTTCACGTTCCTGCCTTATTTGTCCTGACCTCTGGTAGTGCTTTCCTTTCATTAGCCAAAGCACAAAGAATCCAAAGCATCCCCAACAAATTAATCTGAGCAGAAAGGGCTCTGAGTGGTCATTTGAAAATTCTGAACAATGTTTGCACCCAGAAAAAGAGCAAAAACAAAACCAAACCCACATAATAAGCATGGATCACAACACAGCACAGTAGCTGTCTGTGCATTCTGGGGGAAGCTTTGCAAAGAAGCATTTTGAAATGAAAAAAAAAAAAAAGGACTGGATTTGGACTGAGAAATCCTGACTTTTAGTCTCCATTCTGTGTGACTAAGAGCAATTTCCTTCCCTTCTCTAGATTTCAGTGTCCTCATCCATAAAATGAGAGAGTTGGAAGAGGTAATCTCTAAAGTTCCTCCCAACTCTGAATCTTAGGGTCCAATGGTTCTACGCCCAAGAGTACCTGAGGTAGGAAAATTAAAAAATCTGTCTTAGGGATGTGCTTTCTAACTGCTAGAGGAAAAAGCGACTGCAATTGTGAATAGGGAGAATCGACTCCCAGGTCTGCCATGGTGTGACCCTGAGCAAGTCAAATTCTCTAACCTCTAGTTCCTTCCTTTAAAAAATGAGAAGAATAATATTTGGCTTGTCTGAAGATGAATCAAGAGATTGTATATATACTTTGAAAGTCATAAGGTGGTATACAGATACAAGGGTTTATAATTTGTATTCTCATCATTATAATTTCCACCAATGTTAGTCAATATGTGTCAACTTCAACTACCTTGGGTAGGGTGTGGGAGGGGAAATGGAAAGACATTTTACCCCTAAAACAAGGAGGATAGGAATAAGAGTTAGTAATGGTCTGACTATATGTGTGTGTGTGTGTGTGTGTATATATATATATATATATACACACACACACATATATATACATTTATGTACATATACAGACATAACACATGTATTACGTTTCTAGGTGTGATATATATGTATATATACACATACATACATACAAACATATGTGTATTCTAAATAATTCAATTTTTTTGGCTCCTCTCACTTCTCTGTCTGCCCGGAGTCCCCTTTCTTTTTTACATCTTTTATGTCATGGTGGACTAGTTTTCAAAAGACCAGACTCTAGTTCTGTTTCTGCCATTAACAAGCTGTGTGAGCTCAGAAAAGTTTGTCTAATCTCCCTGAACCTATTTCCTCATCTATTAAATGAAGGGGTCCATACAGATTATAACTAGATTCGTTCCAACTCAAAATTCTATGATTCTTTCATAATAATGTCTCTGTTATATGTCCCTTCTTCATTTCCACTGTCATCACCCAAATTTAGCCTCAATAAGGCCTTGTCCTATGAGTATTTATTGAAAAAGCCTTCAGACGGGTCTATCCAGCCTCTTCTTTTTTGAGTTTTGCTGGCAGATTAATCTTTTTGAAATGTCTTATATTTCCCTTGCTCAAAAATCTCCAATAACTCCCTACTCTCCAAAGGATAAAGTCCAAACTGATCCTAACATTTAAGGGCATCCTCATCCTCCTTTCTAGATTTCTCAACCACCAGTCCCCTAGATGAACTCTAGCCAGGCTAGCCTCTTTGCTCATTCTTAAACATTCCATGGTCATCTCCACCCAGCAGCTCAGCAATCCGCAGCATGTGCTTAGGCAATAGTAATTACTTGGCTCTCCAAATCAGGTGACCCGCCCTAAAGAGCAGATGCTTTCTAGGCATTACATGGAAATTCATGTAGGCTGTTTTGGACCTTTCTCTCTTACCCCATTATGTGCTGGACATAGGATGGATAGCGGAATTCTGTTTTATTACCTCCCTTTTTCATCACATCAGCACCTGCAGGCAGATCACAAACATATCTCTGCATAGAATGGACAAACCAAGAGCAAGAAGTGGACAAATTCCCCAATGGCAACAAATGAATGAATGAATGAATGAATAGGTAAATAAATAGATAGAAAAACATTAAAAATCTCCCTCTGAAGCTTTAATCTCCTTTTATACACCAGTGAGGTGCATACAGCCCCAATTCTTTTTCCCCTTCCTAAATGGCACTCCGAGACAAGACAGCAAACATTTATTAATTACTTGCTATAGCCAGGCACTGGGCTATGCTCTAGAAATAAAAATACAATCACAAAGAAAGACAAAGCCTATACTCAAGGAACTTACATTCTAATGGAAGAAGCCAATATATAAAGAGAATCTGAAAAGTGGAGGGAAATTGAGGAGTGGGGAGAGTAAGGAATGGGCACAGAACTCTTAGTCTCCAGCTTGCTGTTCCTTCTTGCTCACATACCTCAAAGTCCCTGACTCCTGGTCCAGGGCCCTTACCAGCACACCATATTTCTATTACCCTTGCATAGAACTGTAGTTACAAAGAAGTCTTTGTTTCTGTTGTTTTTAAGAGATTGAATGAATGGAAAAGCATTTATTAAGCACTTGCTATGGGTAGAGCACTGTACTAATCACTGGAAATACAAATATAAAAGTAAAAGAGAGAGAAGCATAAATTGTACCGTAAAAATCTACTCTTTTATTTACAATTAATTTCTCCCTTTCCTCCCTCCCCGTATCTAAAATTTTTCCTTTCCTACATCAAGAAAATGATATACATGGCTAATATGGAACTGTGTTTTACATATTTTATAATTTTATAATTATATCAATATGTTTTTATATTATAGTTATCATATTTCTTGCCTTCTCAATGAGTGGGTGAGGAGTAGAGGAAGGGAGAAAATTTGGGATTGAAAAAATAAAATTTCAGAGAGGGGACAAAAGACAAAGTTCCACTTTTTTATATAGACTTGAAGAAATGTGGGTAAAAGCTTGCTAACCATGAGGGAAGATTATATCTGTATGTTTGGAACACTGAATGATCATTTTTTCAAAATTGAATTATTTTGTTTTTCTCCTAAACTTAAGAACATTCATGATTTATACAGTAATAGAAATATTGTAAAAATAATCACCTTCCAAAGACTTAGCAACTCTGATCAACACAATGACCAACCACAGGACTTATGATGAAACATGTTGTCTGTCTCCAAAGAGAAAACTGATAAAATTGGAGCATAGATTGAAGCATATTTCCTTCTTTTTCTCTCTTCCTGCCTTTTTTTGGTAACATGGTTAATGTGGAAATTTGTTTTGTGTGACAATACATATTTGTAATGGGTTCTATTTTTCTTGTTTTCTCTATGGATGAGGCTGAGAGAGGATAGAGAGATTTGGGGACTGAAAATAAAATTAAATTGAAATTTTTTAAAAAATAGCATTCATATTTGGGGCAGCTAGATGGCGCAGTGGATAGAGCACTGGCCCTGGAGTCAGGAGTACCTGAGTTCAAATCCGGCCTCAGACACTTAACACTTACTAGCTGTGTGACCCTGGGCAAGTCACTTAACCCCAATTGCCTCACTAAAAAAAAAAAAAATAGCATTCATATTAAAAAAAAAAAGAAAAGCCAGCCAGGGTCATTCTCTTAGTTTCTCTTGACTCTTCAGGGAGTTGTAAGTAGTGGTTTGGAAAGTATCATAGTTGAACTTCCTGAGGTCAGCCTCAGAGATTAGGAAAATCCCCAACCATCAAATTTCCTTGAATAATTCAAAGACAATCTATCACACTTGATCTTTCCAGACTATCCTTGAATCTATTTAAGTGTTCCATTGCTAACTTAAAATGTACTGGCTCTCTTGTGGACCCACCTTGTAGACTTGGGGCATACTCACCAGCTCTCTGAGCCTCCAGGAGAAAAGCATTGCCATAGTCCCAGAAAAAGAAGCTTTTCTCTGAAAGTCTGTTGATAGCTGCTACATGCCTCTTCAGACTGAAACACATAAGCAAAGGCGGGGTTATACACTCAAAAGACCTTAGAATTATAAGATCTCAGAGGTGGGAGGGTCTTTGAACAACAACAACAACAAAAATATATTGTCTGTACTATGTGTGAGACACTGGTACTGAGGTAAAATAATCCTTGCCCTCAAGGAGCTTACAATCTAATGGACGGCAGAATGAGAGGCCAGGGAGAAATACACACAAATAATTATGATATAAGGAAGAATGTGTTGTCAAAAGGAGAGAATCCAGGCACAGCGCTATGAGATCTTTGTTTAATCTCGTTCTTTTTTTTTTTAATCAGTTGAAGAATACAAGAAGCTACAGGATTATAGGCTCTACAATAAGAATTTTATTGTTCTTTAATCATTTTCAGTTGTGTCTGACTCTTTGTGACCCTTTTTGTGGTTTTCTTGGCAAAGATACTGGAGTGCTGTGTGACCCTGGGCAAGTCACTTAACCCCCATTGCCCCGCAAAAAGAAAAAAGATACTGGAGTGGGAATCTTAGAGTCTCTTCAATCCCCTAATTCTGCAGAGGAAGAACCCAAGGCCTTGAGAGGAGATGACCTCAGAGGTCTTTTTAGTCTGATGTCTCTGTTAGCAGAGGTGTCAGAAAAGCTACAGATACCATCCATGGGAAAAAATAGCAGTCAGCAGTAAGTGAGCCCTGTGAGCACTATGGCTAGGAAAAGCAGAGGCCCTGAACGTGGCCCAAATGCATTTTATGTTACTTTTGCAGCATTATGCAAGGGTGGCAGTAGCTGGCATATTTGAGAAGGAAGAAGAATGGGTGCAAGCAGCAGGTAGAAAATGAGTCTGGTCAACCTTGATGTCTTTAGGCAGTTTGGGTTGTTCCCAGACTAAGAATCTATTCCAGATGATCCTTTGAGGATTGGGAAGAGTGAAACCATATTATCTGTAGCTTTAGTGTCCTAAAGACAAACTTCCCTGGCATTGGTATATCTAGCCGGGAGGGAGCTGGGGAAGGAAGTACACGTCCTGGCTTCCTGTCCCAAAGATCTATTGCCCTGCCTTTCTCATTGTGTTGAAATCCAGTGACAGGGGATCGGCTTGGGAGTAAAGGTTGAATCAGTGATGCTATTACTAATAAAGAAAATGTCAGGTTCTTCCCAGCACCACCATCCTAGCTGCGTGCTCTCTCTCTCTCTCTCTCTCTCTCTCTCTCTCTCTCTCTCTCTCTCTCTCTCTCTCTCTCTCCCCTCCCCACTTAGCCCCCCACACCCCATATACCTCATTCTGATTCTTGCTGAAGTATTTGGCCAAAGTGGGAACCCTGGAGGCTGAGTAATGTGCCTTGCAGGGGGGCTACCACTCCTCTTACTCTCATTCTAACCCAATTTTTTAAGGGAAAGATTTAATATGTTACTTCTTCCATGTATATTTACATTAAAAAAAAAAAAACCTCTAAAGGTGTAATTTCAAGCTCCTTACCAATGCGAAAGGAAGAATTTCAGGTAGTATTAGAAAGAGACTTTGAGAGAAGACAAGGACTTCTCAGACCTCTTTAAATCACATCACTTCACATTTACACTGAATATCTTTAAGGTTGCATTTGGTCCTGTAATACACCAGAAGATTTGGGGGAAAGTGGCCAAATATCTGAATGTTCTGTAGATGGAGTTCCCTTTACCTTTCTTTCACCAGGTCCTGAAACTTGGCTGGGTTGGTGGCCATCAGCTGATTGGCTTCCTGAAAGCTGAGCTGCACAGGGTAATATCCACCATTGAAAGGGTTGTGGCAGGAGGTCTGGTCAGATCCCAAATCTACCAACAGTTCCCCAGTTGTGTCTAGCTCATAGACAAGTCTCTCCCTGCCCGAGAAAGATGAAGAATAAAATTAAGGGCATTGCAAAGTGACAAGAGAAGACTTGGTGACTTTTAGAACATTTAGATGCAAAGTGAAGTTAGCAGAACCAGGAGAACAGCAATATTGTACAATGATCAACTATGAATGACTTAGTTATTCTCAGCAATACAAAGAACCAAGACAACTCTGAAGGACTTTTGATGAAAAACCCTATCTACCTCTAGAGAAAGAACTGGTGGAGTCTGAATGTAGATCAAAGCATACTTTTAAAACTTTTTTTCTTGTTTTTTTTTTTGTGTGTGTGTGTGTGTTTTCTTTTACAATATGACTGGGGCAGCTAGGTGGCACAGTGGATAAAGCACCGGCCTTGGATTCAGGAGGACCTAAGTTCGAATCCGGACTCAGACACTTGACACTTACTAGCTGTGTGACCCTGGGCAAGTCACTTAACCCTCATTGCTCCATAAAAAATTAAAAATAAATAAATACAATATGACTAATATGAAAATATGTTCTGCATGATTATACATGAATAACTTAGATTCAATTGCTTGTCTTCTCAATGAGGAAGGAAGAGAGGGAGGGAGAGAATTTGGAACTCAAAAATTTAAAAACAAATGTTTAAAATAGCTTCTACATGTAATTGGAAAAACAAAATATATATATAAAAAGAAAATGCCACTTTTAAAAAAAATTGGACTCACAACCATGATTTGGGGCGTAAAGTATTATGTTTGCTTGAAATTTACATTTCCCTCTTTAGCTATACAAACAAGGTAATAAGATAAATGAGACTGTCCATATATCACCAATGAACATATTGACACTCAGAAAGGAAAAATGACTTCATCACGATATATAGTTGATGAGAATAGATCCTGTCCCTTTTCTACCCTTTCACAGAATTCCACCTTTACTCTGGAGGATACCATTTGGACCAACCCAGTCTAGTAGGGTCCCACAATATCCAATCTAAACTTACCAAAGATCAACCACGTTTCCATGGTAACCAAGGCTAAGGGTCATTTTCTTCTTTCTTGCTTCTCTGAAATAGAACCACAATGGAACTAGATATAATATTTCAAACATCTCAGTCTTATTTATATCAACCCAAACTGGCCCACCCATAGAAATATTTTTAAATCCCAAAGGAAAATAGTCAGGTGACATCTAGTTTCAGAAAATAAGGTCAAGACTTTGTGGAGCCACAAGAGTGGGCCAGTGCACAAGGACTCTGTCCTCTTCATGGGATAAATGGGGCCAAAATGATCCTGACATATTGAACAGCACTGGCCATGAAGGCAGTGACGACGACGACGATGACGACGATGAGGGTGGTGGTGATGATAACGTGATGTTTAGCAGCTGATACTTAGGAAAATATTAGAATCCATTTTCCCTAGGTCATCTCATTTGATCTTCATGACAACCCATGTAGGCCAGTAGGGCAAATAATGAGATATCCAATTTTCAGATGAGGTAGCTAAGACCCAAAGAGGTAAGATATGTTCCCAAGGTAACATAGCTCACTGATACCCAAACCAAACTATACCCCAAGTCCTTTAGCTCCCAGCCTAGTGTAAGGGTAATATGATGGAATGAAAAGAACACTTACTTAAAAACCAAGCTGCTCATCAGGTCCCTCTACCTCGTGCCCAGTATCTTTAACGTGAAGGACAGTAAGTCCTACCTGAGTCTCTTGATGCAGTGATCCAGACTATCTGTGACTTCCATCAGCCAGCCTTGCTGGTGACGCTTCAAGAGTGCAGCTTTATCAACCTATGACACATAGACAATCATTTTTGCTGAGGTTAGCCCCACCTTGTGCCTCCCTGTATTCCAAATTTGAATGTAAAGCATCCTTTTTTTGACCTAGAGTCTGTAACGATTGGAATGACGCCACCTGCTGGAGACTTACTGTAGAAGAGTTCCACCCATGAAGCGAAGGTCTTTGAGGGCAAGACCAGGAGTCTCTTCTTTGGCGTCAGGAAGTGACGCGGGCTAGTGGGAGGAGGAAGGAAGAGACTGGCGCTCAGTCTCGGGCTCTTTCCTTTGGACGCTGGTGGAGAGCGGAGCTAGAAATGTGCTCTCCCTTTAATAGATAGGAATCTAGGCCTTTCTCTCTTTACCAAATTCTTATTGTCCTTAATAAATGCTTAAAAGTCTAACTCTTGCTAAAGCTTATAATTTATTGGCGACCACTCATTAGATATTTTAGACAGTTTAGCTAGAATTTTAGCCCTTAACAAGTCATAGAATGTTGATATAGTAAAAAGCCTCAGAAATCATTTTGTCCAGAATCCTCATTCATTCATTACTTTATTTATCTATTTATTTACTTGCTTGCTAATTGGTTGATTGATTGATTTTGAGATTGGGCCTTCCTATATTGTGGCCACCTCCAGTTCTGATGCCAGTGATAATTGGTATGGAAGCTTTAACTTGCTCTGTTTTCTGACCTTAGGCAGCCTGTTGGCCCTCCAGTCTCAGAAGCTCACCATTTTGGTACTGGACATAATGTATACTTTAGCCCGACTGTAACCCCCAAACCCAAGTATTCCAGAAACCTCAGCCTCCTCCCAACAGAAGTTACAGATTAGCGGCTACCACCCACCAAGACTCCTCATTTTAAAGAGGAAAGTGAGGCTCAGTGAGAAGTGTTTTTTTACCCAAGGTCACACTGCCAGTCAGGATCAGGGTGGAGAGATGGCACTAGAATCCAGACCTGTTGGGTCCTTCCTACTACATTGTGGTACCTAAAGTGTCTGTGGGAGCCTGAACCAGATACTGCCCTAAACTATTTGCTCAAAAAATAATAAGACACAAAATCTGAGACTGGTAGAAAGAGATAAACAGGCTCAATTTCATTGCTAAATGAAAATACCGTCAGAAAATTTTTTTTGGTGTCAGAACCATGACTTGGATCCTGACTCATTTGACTAATTGCCTTAAAACTCCATTTCCCTTTGTTTAATACAGCTCAGACTCAATATTATACTCTTATTATACCCAATATTAACTCAAACTCAATATTTACGTATACTCAATATTAATTCTTTGAAGTGTAGTTAAAGAATATAAGTAGTTAAATCAGGAATGTGAGACCTTTTTCTCATTCAGGCCACAGACTTAGCTCGAGCAAGGTAAGTAATTGGGGAGAAAATCAGCAGAGATCAATTCTCCCATAAAAAGCAACATGGTTTGATGGATTGGTTAGTGTGGGTTGTTGGGTTTGTTTTTTTTACTTATAGAGAAGTATAAAATGTTCCACTTATTTAAACTTATTTAAATCAATCAATAAATACAGACCTACATATAAACATACACATCTATCTATGTGTATATATGCATATGTGCACACAGACATATGTATACATATATGTATGTGTGTAGATATAGATACACACACACAAATAGTGATGTTAATGCATGGGAGGAGGATGGTTAAAAAGCTGCAATGTAACATACAGTTCAGAATCTAGCCAAAGAGGCCAAGGGCATCTAGATTGTACAGAAGCCCCATCCTTTGAAGAAAGTCAGAAGAGGCAAAGTGAGACTTGGCAGTCACTGGACTCTTGATAGATCATGGCATTTAGAACTATAAGGAATCCTAATCATCCCCCAGTCCTACTCTCTCATTTTATAAATGAAGAAACTGTAGTCAAGAGAGGGCAAGAGATTTGTCAAAGACCCTCCAGGTAGCCCTGCCTAGATAGGGCTTAAATCCTGCTGTTCTTATCTGCAGTTCCTTGTTCTTCCGCACCGTCCTGTGACTTTAAAAGCCTTATGCTGTTTTTTCACAAAACAGAAGGTCTCCTGGTATCCTCCCTGCGGACTGGACTGGATGAAATCGAGTTGAAGGCCAGATCTGCCCTGAAGACTCCATCCTTTCTCTCAGTGGTAGCAGATGGAAAAACCCTAGGTCACATTCATATAGTGCTTTACAGTTAGTGAAATGTTTTCTATATGAAAACCCCATGAAGGAGATGGTACAGCACTACCCCCATTTCACCAAGGAAGAAATCGAGGTTCAGATCATGAAATGACTTGCCAATAGTCCCATGGTCAGTTAGATGGGGAACACGGATGTGAATGCAGTCACTTCCCCTGCCTCAGACTCTGTAAAATGAGGGCATTGGGTTAGGCGGGGTTCTGAGGTTGGTGTTTCCTTTTTAAAAATGCTGCCCTCTGGGGCAGCTAGGTGGCGCAGTGGATAAAGCCCTGACCCTGGATTCAGGAGGACCTGAGTTCAAATCCAGTCTCAGACACTTGACACTAGCTGTGTGACCTTGGGGAAGTCACTTAACCCTCATTGCCCCTCAAAAAAAAAAAAAAAAGAATGCTGGCCTCACCTCGGCTATCACCCCGACACAACCAGCGATGACAGAAGCTTTGGCTTGGGCACCACTCATACCTCCAAGACCAGAGGTAACGAAAACCTTCCCACTTAGGTCTTCCACTCCCAAGTAGCGCCGACCAGCGTTGAGCACTGTAAGCTGCAGAGAACCACAAGAAAACTTTTAACTCAGAAGTCTTGTGGACAGATTCAGTTGGGGAGGGGGAAGACCCAGAGGATGGTCTGCCCTGGGTACATGCTTATTAGGATAAAGGGGATCCCATAGCCCCAAGAGTTCTATCTATATCCCTACGGCACAGCTAATGGCCTCAGACCCTCCAATCCCCAAGAAAAGGGAGAATGGGAGGGGAAGGGGCTGGAGAGGAGGAGCTCACAGTCAGGGCAGTCCCAGGAGATATTAAGCATCATGGTGACCCTGGGTGGGATGGGGTGGTTGAAGAAGGCTTAATCAGTTCCTCCTCAGAGTTCAGAGAAAATGGGCCCTAGAAATAATGTAGGGAGGAAGCATGCTTTTCTACTCCCTTTGAGACTGAGACCCTGGGGCTGGTCTGTTGGAGGCTCTGGCCGTCTGCGGGACTTTGACTATTTCTGGCCTCTGGGGGATCTGGACCCAACTGAGTCATAGGAATTTATTTCTCTGGATAGCAAATGCCTCCCAGGAGTCCCTTACCACAGTGCCATGAACGATTCCCTGGGGTCCTATGTAGCAGTAGCTCCCTGCTGTCATCTGTCCATACCTGCCCACAAGAAAGAGGATGACATGAACACAGCAAAAGGTGGGAACTTAAATCAAATGTTGGGCTTCTGGGTTTCCCCATCTGGGAATACAATAGGGAAAATAAAGATGTTTCACCTTTACATGGCACTTTATAGTTGACAAAGCACTTTTCTCACAACAGGTCTGTGAGGGAGGTCATTCCCAATTGGAACTTTCCAAACCACAGGTCTTCTGACTCAAAGCCCACTATACCTGCTAGCCTCCTAGAGATATTTGCAGGCCCTGTATCCAAGGGCTGTTGGGAGAATCCAATGAGATTGTGTATGAAAAGTATTTTTTTCCCTTTAATTGTTTGAGTTTCTTTTTAATTGAAATGATTATATAGATGTGGGCAGCTGGGTGGGTTGGAATCAAGAAGACTAATCTTCCTGAGTTCAAATCTGGCCCCAGACATTTAGTAGCTATGTGACCCTGGGCAAGTCACTTAACCCTGTTTGCCTCAGTTTCCTCATCTGTAAAATGAACTGGAGAAGGAAATGACAAACCACTCCAGTGTCTTTACCAAGAAAACCCCAAATGAGGTCATGAAGAGCCAGGCACAACTGAAAGTACTAACAACATATAGATATACCCACGAACTTTCATTATCTGTAGATGTTTAAAATATGCACGTTAATTTTGACACGGCTATAAATTAACTGGTTCATTTCTATGATTCTTTGTTGACCTTTTATGCATGTTTATTAGTTTTGTTACCACGATCGTTGTCTTTATTTACATAGCTGTAATTGCTGTGTTTATCATTTTCTGGGTTATCCTTCCCTTACTCTGTTCACATCATATAAGCCCACAATTATCTCTCACTTTGGAAGCCCACAATTATTTCACCCTCCTGTAAACTCCTACACTTAAAATAACAATAATAACTGAAGCTTGCAAAGCTTTTTAGAGTACTTGCAAAATGCTTTATTTACATTATCCAATTTGGCCCTAATCCAATTTTATATACATTCTCTTATTTGAGCTAAGTACTGCAGGTATTATTACCCCATTTTATAGATGAAGAAATCAAGGATCAGAGAAGTTAGGTGAGCTGCTGTCGGACATCCCGCTATTGTCAGAAAAAGGATTCCAGTACAGTTCTCTCTTGACTCCAAGTCTAGCATTCTTTCTGTTGTACCATGGTTTGGTACTGTGATGTAGGTATTGCAGACCCGATTGTCCCCATTTTAAACGTAAGAAAACTGAGGTTTGTAGTGATTAACTGATTTGCCATGGTCACACAGTAAACGGCAGATATGGAATCTGGACTTGGGGGTCCAAGTCCAATACTGTCTCTATTTCAATCTTCCAAGCAAATTGGTGATTAGAGAGTTGGAGGAAGGTAAGGAAGAGGGTGATAAAGAAAGAAGTCGTTTTGCTAAGATATGTAGTAAAAATGTTTTCCACCTTAACCCTTTTCTCCATTTATTACATAATTAGCATGGGGTCATGGAATCAAAGAGGCAGCTGGTGACAGAGTGAATTAAGCACTGGGTCTAGAAGTCCTGAGTTTAATTATGATATCAGCTACACTAGCTGCATGACCCTGGGCAAGTCACTTAACTTCTGTTAGCCTCAGTTTTCTTAACTGTAAAATGAGGATAATAACAGCACCTACCTCCCAGATAATGTTTGTAAAAAACACAACATAGTGCCCGGCACATGGTAAGTGCTATATAAATGTGTATTCCCTTTGCCTTCTCTCATAGATATCAAGTTGAAAGTGAGCTTAGAGATAGTCAAGTCTAGAACCCTAATTCTGTCTCTCACCACTTTATTTTACAGATGAGAGATACAGCCCAAAGAGGGTTGCCTTGCCCAAGGCTATGTAGACAAGTATGGAGTCAAGAAGACTCATCTTCCTGAGTTCAAATCTGACCTCAGACACTTACTAGCTGTGTGACACTGGGCAAGTCACTTAATTCTGTCTGCCTCAGTTTCCCCATGTGTAAAATGAACTGGAGAAGGAAATGCCAAACCAATATCTAAGCCAAGAAAATCCCAGATGGAGTCGTGGAATGCTGGACATGACTGAAAAGGACTGAACAACAAAATGAGTCAGGATTTGGAAGTAACTTCTCTGATTCCAGATACAAAATTCATTCCCCTGTACCACACTACCTATGTACATACGGTGTCTTGTTCACTAACTTTTTCATGTCTATAGATCTATTCTCCCCACACCAATCATGAACCCCCTGAGGACAAAGATAGGATCTGACTAATACCTCTTTTTTTATTTTAAGTGAGGCAATTGGGGTTAAGTGACTCGCCCACAGTCACCCAGCTAGTAAGTGTTAAGTGTCTGAGGCCGGATTTGAACTCAGGTACTCCTGACTCTAGGGCCGGTGCTCTATCCACTGCGCCACCTAGCTGCCCCTGGCTTATACCTCTTTAATGCCCCATGGGTTTGGAGTGCTTTAGGGACTGAGTAAGTGCTCAGGTCAAGACCACAAATAACATGACTCTCAAATTATCATGCTGGTTTCCTTTTTAAAAATGTCGACTTACATCGTGACTCCCATTGCAAAGAGTTTCTCATATTCCATTCTGGAGGAGTAATTGGGTATTACCTAAAAAAAACACCAACAGGAGATTTCTTACACAAAGATGCCTTAGTCCATTGTTCTGATTCCCCTTTCCCTTCATGTCAGAGGTGATATTTCCTTCCACCAAACTCACATAGTAAGCAAGAAAGGGAAATCAAGTCAATGGTTTGGAAATGCTAAATGGCCTCTTACCCACCTGATTCTTCAGTGACTTTCTACAATGCCAAGTGACTATTTATGAGCTTATCATTGTAAACACAGGGAAAACTAGCTCATGTATACAATTTACAGAGCACTAAAGGCAATTTTCAGAGGACCTAGCCTTAGTATCTAGTGAGTAGTCAAAACATGATGTTAATAAAGCTATGGGTTGGATCCAAGGGTATGTAGGTAAATGTTTAACAAGCAGCTCTCCCCAAAAAATGTAAATATGGACAATTTTTACATATAATATACACCTTCAACATTTTCTTAACTTTGGACAATCTACAAAATAATAAATCAAGCCCTAATTTCTAGTGATTTCCAAAGTATAAATGCTTACTATGAAAATTTAACAAACCATCAACTGACTCCAACACACTCCTGATTTGATCACTATGTAGGTCAGTTAGGTTGTTTTGTGACACAGTGAGACTGATCCTTTTACACCAGCCATTGACTAATCCTACAATTAGATAGCCATCTTACAAATACAGGCCCTTGACCCCAAGGACAAGTGTGAATTCAGTGTAACCCACATCCAGTGCCAGTGATATAACTTGGGTCCTGTTGAGAGAGATAGGGTTGGGAATGTCAATGGTGTCATCTTCCTGATGACCCATTCTATTCTTCAAGGTTACCCACCATTCCATTGGTGATTACAAGTCGTGGTGCACTGGGGCTGCTAGGGAAGAGACCCAACGGATGGCCACTATACATGACCAAGGTCTGCTCCTCTGTCATCTCAGATAAGTAGGACATGACCAATCTGAACTGGAGGAAGAGAGAATGAAAATCAGTATACATCTTGTCTCAATTGCGGAATCAGAATGACGACTTCAAAGGGATCTTAGATCTCCTAGCCTGGCTCTTTCATTTTACAAACAATGAAAGCAAGTCCCAGAGAAGGGAGATGGCTTGCCCACAGTCACATAGTTAGTAATAGCAAAAGTATGACTAGAACACGGGAATTCTGACTTATAGCCTAGAATTCCTTTAATTACATTCCCAGGGACTACATCAGAGACAGATTAAACTATTTGCCCCTTCAGGTATGAGAGGCCCCAAAGCTCTATCCTACATTACAAATTAACATCTTTATTCCTAAATACATTTAGGAATGACATCACTAGAAGGGCTCCCATATGGTTGTGTTACCTTGGGCCTCTACCTATTTGTTATTCACAGCAGGCCTGAGAACTATAAGGAAGAACCAGAACTTTCCCACTCCCTCCATCGCAACATGGCAATATCCTTGGGCTAACACTACCTAAATATTTGAAACGGGGATGCTTCCTGATCTCCTCTTCCCCCTGTAAAATGGATTGGATTTAGACTGAGCCTAGACTCATGAAGCCCACCCCCCCGACTGGCTTCCACAAAGCTAGAAGCTCCCAACCCTTATTGGCCAAAAAGAATGATCCAAGCAAATTAGGAGATAGGAACTATGGGGCAAAGAGAGCCAGCCTGGGGGTTTGGGAAGGTGGGGAGGGACATAAAATTAACTTTCCTCAGTCCTGTGAGGCAAAGGAGTCTCAACTCATCCTCCTCCACCTCCCTTCTCCATTCCCATTCCAGCATTCAACACCGACCCACCTTCCCTAGGAAAAGATCATGAAACCCTCCAGCCCATTGTAATGATAAAGGAGATCCCTGGGCCCAGAGGAGACATTCCAGCATCCTTAGGAAATAGGGATTTCAAGTCAGACTTGATGGCAAACTCATCTACATCTAGAAGCCCAAGACCAAATTTCTTTCCTTTAACCAGATGATGAAATACTCTCTACCTGAGCCCAGTTGCTGAAGACTTGACCATTGCCTCCATAAGTCACGAGCTCCTGGGGAAACTGGGGAACAAAGATGAAGTCAGAGACAGGATGAGCTTGTGTTGTTTTGTAACCACTTTGGGAAGAGAGCATAATGAAGTACCATGGAGGATGTGAGTTCAAATATCTTAGAAGGGATCATAGCGGTCATCTAACCTCTTAATCCTTTCAAAGGTTTCTCTGTCGTCATGCCTCTCCCTTCTTCAGAACCTTTTATTGGATTATAAAAGCCTGGGTTTGGATTTAAAATCCTCCATAAACTGACCCCTTCCTACCTATCCAGTCTTCTTACAGCTTACACCCAATTTACACACACCCCCAGTCCCTTCCTTGAACAAAACACTATCTCCCCATGCTAGACATTTTTTGCTAGCTGTCCACTATGCCTGAAACTCTCCCTCCTCCCCTCCACCTCTTGACTTCCTTCAAGTTTCAGCTACAATCTCACCTTCCTCAAGAAGCCTTTTTCCAAACCCCCTTAATGCCAGTGCCTTCTCTGTCTAAATGTCTCCAATTTATGTTATCTATATCTTGTTTGTAAATAGTTGTTTACGCGTTGTCTTCCCCATTAGACTATGAGCCCTATGTGAGTAGGGAGTGTTTCTGTTTCTTTGTATCCTGTGCTTAGCACACAGTAGGACTTGCTTAATAAAGGCTTGTCAATGACTTGACTTAGCTACAGGATCAATTCTATTGATTTATCGATTTATTGATCTGTTCTTCCCTGTTGGAAATTCAAGGACCTTTATACTCTGGCCCTGACCTACCTATGCAAACTGATGTTCCACTACTCCCATACACAAATCCTCGGCCTGATAGATTGTCTTCTCAATGCCCATGAATATGTAATGCTTATCTATAGTCTTACCCACCTTGAATTCCCCCTTTCCCCATTCAGATTGTATCAATCTTTAAAGGCCCCCTTCAGAAGACTTAGGGCTGGAAAGGCTCTTAAATGTCATCAATTCCAACCCTCTCCTGATCCTGATAAGAAAACTGAGGCCTAGGGCCTTGGGATAGGACTAGCCTGGGGCCAGCTTAGTGGCTTAGCCAAGACTCCAACCCAAGTCTTCTGATTCCAAACCCAATCATCTTTCCACTACACCATGCTGTCTCCCAACACACTTCCAGTATCCTCCATGATGCCTTCTGCCTTTCCCCTGGACCATTGTACTAACTAGTTGCAGAACTACAAAAAGTAAACTATCTTCTCCTCAATCCTTGATACATTCTAAAACAGTAAACCTCTCTCTCAAAGAACTCTGTCTATCTTTCTATTATTTCTTGGCTACCAATTGGAACCTAATTCTTTGAACTCTGGGCTTCAGAAGTGGTTCAGGAGGTTCCTTGGTTCTCATGTGACGAGATGGAGGAGGAGATACTCTCCACGACTATACATACACATGTGTGAGAGGCGAGTGTCATGGTGGTGGATTACCTGGGCTACAGAGGGGTCCAGGTTGTTCATGATCATGTGCATTATTGCCGCAGCTGATTTAGTCTTACAAGGATAGTTCTCAATTGGGTAGGCCCTGAAAGACACAGATATGCCCAGTATGACAGCAGGAAGAAGAAAAAGTGGTACACATTATTGGAAAATGATTGCCAGCAGATATGGGGAAAGTCACTCATCTTCTAATGCCTTGTATGTGTCAGCCTTAAAGCTAAGACCAAAAGAGTCCTTTGCATGATCAGACCTACATTTTTCCTTCTCTGACTTTTTAACAAAATGTCTCTCTTGTCCTCCCATCCCTCAAACAAGGAAGCAGGTCCAAATCAGTAGTCGATTTGAACTCACTCTTTTGAAGTTCAGATATATATATATATATATATATATATATATATATATATATATATATATATATATATATATATATATATTTTTTTTTTTTGGTGAGGCAATTGGGGTTAAGTGACTTGCCCAGGGTCACGCAGCTAGTAAGTGTTAAGTGTCTGAGGCCGGATTTGAACTCAGGTACTCCTGACTCCAGGGCCGGTGCTCTATCCACTGCGCCACCTAGCTGTCCCTGAAGTTCAGATATTTTTAAAGTCATCCAGTTTTGCATATTTAATCACCATGTCATTAAATAGAAAGGCAACAAAAGATAGTGGAGAGGGAGGGAACATATTTTTAAGAGGGAAAAAATGTTGATTACTTTTGCAATTACCACTAATTCCTCACTAGGCATTATGACAGGGAATAAAGAGCATTCAGGAAGACAAAGGTGTCAGGGTGGGAAGGGAGACACAAGGAAAGACAGTTGGAGACAACTTTCCCCTGTTCTTATCCTGACCTCTCTCTTCTCTAAGCCTAATCCCACATGTTTGGAACAGACTTCCCTTACGCCCTTTTCTTTGTTGAAATCTCTCCCTTTATTATATTGCTAGCCTTCTTGATGGGTGGGTGGGAGCTGGAGGGATGGAGAGAATTTGGAACTCAAAATTTTAAAATGAATTTTAAAGGAAAGAAACCTCTCCTTTTCCTGATACCATGCCTACTCCCAAGGTGAAAATGGTCTGTCTTTTCTCAAATTCTTCAGAGCCACTTAACCTGACTTCCTTGGACCCTTTTGCATTGTTTTAGATTATACGTATTTCTGCATCTACCCTCCCATAGACTCTTTGCTTCTTGAAAGCAGAGATGGTGCCACATTTCATTTCTGTATTCCTAGGGCCTAGCCCTTACACATAGTAGGCACCTAATCAGTGTTTGGTAAGCTATGTTGAAAAGACGATGATTTCGGGGGGCAGCTAGGTGGCACAGTGGATAGAGCACCAGCCCTGGATTTAGGAGGACCTGAGTTCAAATTCAGCCTCAGACACTTGACACTTACTACCTGTGTGACCCTGGGCAAGTCACTTAACCCTCATTGTCAAAAAAAAAAAAAAGACAATGATTTCTCTATTCACATCCTGGATAATTGGTAGATAGGTTGAAGGGTATGAGAGGATCTCCATCTATGGCATAAACTTTTTCCTCTCTCCTTTGAGAAGGGCAACCCAGGCAAAGTCATGCCATGGAAAGCACAAGACCTAGATTTGAATAATTGCCCAGCCATAAAGATCAAGTCTTTTAGCTTAGCGAAGAGCATCTAGTTTCCTAGAGAGGCAGTGAAGCATAGTGGATAGGGCATATTAGAATCTCTGGATTAGATGGTCCCTTCTAACTCCAAATCTCTGTCTGCTGAATTAGGGGTTACCCCAGAGGATCTTGAAGGGCTCTTCCATTTCTAGTAGCCTACCCCCACCCCCACCAGAGGTTAATCAAATATTTGATCAAAATATTTATTACTTACAAGGATATATTGATTTGAAATATTTATTACCTATGAGGGTAATCGTCTCTTTTTCCAGCAAAGTTGAGAAGGGATAAAAGATAAGAAAGATCTGAGCCAATGGAAATTGTCTAGTGGCTTGACATCTTTCCTGTTTACCCAGCATGCTCAGAACCTCCACCTCTTTCTTCTCCACTGTCTGTAGTGGGGTGCTGTAGATACTCACCTCATCTCAATGTCTGGGCAGAATCTGTACATGTAGATGTGCCCATATAGCTTTAGCTCCTGGGCAAATTCTGGTGCCAGGATCTTGTGGACTTCAGGGGGGAAGTACCGCAGAGCATTCTTCAATGCCAGCTATCAGAGGCAGAAGAGAAGAGGATGGGAGAGGTTATTACACAAGGAAGAGCTACCTCAAAGGTGAGTCTAACCACCTGAGTCTGTTATTAAGGCAATCTAGTAGCAGCTTCACTCCACAACTGTCACACTCACTGCTCCCCTGTCCCACGACCTCTATCCTAATGAGGTCAGTCTCTTCTGCAAACATGCACATCCCAACTCAGTGTCTCTGGTCATAGCATTTACAATGTTCCCCTCTCCCTGGATGGAAGACCTTCCATCTACCTCTCTGACTGCTCCAACTCTATCCATCCTTCAGGTCTGTGATTATATCTGGCCTCAGACACTTGACACTAGCTGTGTGACCCTGGGCAAGTCATTTAACCCTCATTGCCCTGCCAAAAAAAAAGAAAAGAAAAGAAAAGAAAAAGTCCTGCTTATTCTATGAGATCTTTCCCACCCCCTCCATGCCACCTCCAAATCGAATTCTTAGTGTACTTAGAGTCTGGCCCCTTCCTTTGGCACCTAAACATGAACTGACTTGTTTAAGGATTTAATTTTTTCACATGTACTCTGTGTAATCTCTCCAATAAAAGCCTCTAGGCTCTAACGTAAGCCTCTCTGGAGTTATAACTGGTTGAACCACCAGATGGTGCTGCTAGTCACTAACCTGATCCTATCCAACAAGAAGGCTTAAGAGCTAAGTCAGTTGAGGATCATAATGGAGGATTTTTCAACACACACACATATCATATTATATATGGGGGTTTTTCTGCTTGTGTTAAATGCCATGTGGTCAATTCTTTACTAATATTTAACATACCTTAATAATAAATACTGCCAAAAATGGGTGCAATGGTCATTAGTTTATAAGTAGCAATATTTTAGAAAACCCAGCCTAGTCCCCCCAAATAATTTCACCCAACCCAGCCTAGTCCCCCAATAATTTATATAACACAAGTCTCTTACTCAAGCAATCTACACTAAAATAAAATGTCTAGGGGCAGCTAGGTGGCACAGTGCATAGAGCACCGGCTCTGGAGTCAGGAGGACCTGAGCTCAAATCTGGCCTCAGACACTTGATACTTACTAGCTGTGTGACCCTGGGCAAGTCACTTAACCCCAATTGCCTCACCAAAAATAAAATAAAATAAAAAACAATACAGTAACTTGGTCCTTTAGTCTAGAGCTTCCTACTCTTAGACTTTTTCCACTCACAACCCCTTTTCACCTGAGAAATTTTTACGTGACCCCAGGTATATAGGTCAATAAAATAGGTATATGTAACCTTTCACTGTTGTTGGGCCATGACCACAACATTCAGTTATGGGACCCCATAGTTTAAGAAGCTTTGCTTTAGTCCATAGCACCTCCCTCCTGCTGTCTCTGACCTGGATTGTGGCACCTCTCTCTGCTGTGGTTTCTCATCACTTTCTCACTTTCCCTCTCTCCTACCCTGTTGTCATTCAGTAATTTTTCATTTGTGTCTGATTCTACATGACCCCATTTGGAGTTGTATTGATAAAGGTACTGGAATGGTTTGCCTCTTCCTTCTCCAGCTCATTTTACAGATGAGGAAACTGAGGCAAACAGGGTGGCTTGACTTGCCCAGGGTCACACAGGTAGTAAGTGGCTGAGGACAGATTTGAACTCAGGTCCTTCTGAAAGAATACTGCCCCTGGAATTTGAGATCCTGGGTGCAAATCCTGCCTCTAAAGCACGGTAACCTTTGAGACCTTGGGCAAGTCACCTAATCTTACTGGGCCTGTTTTCCAACCTGTAAAATGAGAAGGTTGGACCAGATGGCCTTGGAGGTCCCTTTCAATACTATATCTATGACTCTATGAGTTTGGTTTTTAGATTATTCTAGACATAACTATGGAGATCTTCAATCCAGTCCACAGGGCCTTTAGAGGTCATCTATTCCAACCAATCTTTTGTGGAAGGGAAAAATTCAGTTTGGGAAAGGATCCCTTATACAGAGAAGTACAATGTAAGTGAATTTGTTTTGCCTGACTTGTTTCAATGGAGGGCTTTTTGTAGTGTTGGGGTGGATTTTTTTTTTTGGTTGGGGCAGTGAGGGTTAAGTGACTTGCTCAGGGTCACATAGCTAGTAAGTGTCAAGTGTCTGAGACCAGATTTGAACTCAGATCCTCTTGAATCCAGGGCCGGTGCTTTATCCACTGCACCACCTAGCTGCCCCCGCCGGAGTAGATTTTTAAAGGGGTTAAAATAAAGATGTACAAAAAAAAGGAATGTCAACAAAGCATTTAAAAATATATAGAATCACCAAAACAAACAAACAAACAAAACTTATTAGAAAAATACATAGAATATTGTAGAAGGAAGTTCGAAAGGACACACAGAAAAGCAGGTTAGTGTTGATACTGCTGTGATAGATTTAATATATACCTAAAAAAGAAAGAATTTATATGTAAGATATTCTCCGTTCCTTATATTGATCTTTTTCTATTCTTTTTTGTATATGAAAACATTTGCTCTTATTGATGTTTGTCAAGCTCATAACTTTTTTTAAGGAGAAAAAAAACAGAAGTGGGAAAGAAAGAAGCTACTGGAAGACTATCATGAAGGAAAGGGAATGATTGCTGACGCCAAATCTCTAAGGTTCTCCTAGACTGGGGGGGATGGGATAAAAGGTACAGGTATAAGGATTAGTCTGGGCAAATAGTATTCAATAACTCCTTCTCTGAGACAGGAGGGATATTGCTGAAAAGCTTGGAGGTGGGCAGCTAGGTGGCACAGTGGATAGAGCACCAGCCCTGGAGTCAGGAGGACCTGAGTTCAAATATGACCTCAGACACTTGACACTTACTAGCTGTGTGACCTTGGGCAAGTCACTTAACCCTCATTGCTCAACCAAAAAACCAAGAGAGAGAGAGAGAGAGAGAGAGAGAGAGAGAGAAGAGAAGCTTGGAGGTGCAGAGCAAGGGAGGAGGACAGGTAATTTGCTCTAAGACTTAAGTGAAAGGGAACAATTGAGGGAGAGGACAAAAAAAAAAAAAGCTGGCATAGCCACTCTGGGAAATGACATAGTAAATGAAGAATAAAAGGGTTATTGAGCTCCAGTGAGGGTCTAGCTGAGGCTTTAGAGCATCCCATTTCTAAAGGGCAAAGTCAACTTGTTGGTGAGATCCAAGGTGAGAGACCATATGAGCTGAATGGAAGGTCCCATCCAGAATCAAAATGAAAAAGAAAAGTTTTAAAGTATTTTGACATTAGGACAGAGAGTTTCTTTGCTGTGTTGAGTTCGTGGTTTGGCCCAATTATAGTGGTTAAAAAAAGGTGATGCTTGATTTGGGGGAATGCTTCTCTCCCCCTTTCTATCTCTCCAATGAGGACTCATCCATCAAGGTTCCAGTACCACCTCTTCCTTGATGCCTTCCCTGAGTTCTCCAGCACTTGGTATCCTTAGTCATGGTTTGTTTGTAAGACAAGAGTCCACAGCTTCAAATGCAGGAATGAGTACCTTTGCCTGTTTTCCTGGAAGACCTGAACATAGAGCTGGGTAGACAGTAGGTGCCAAATACAAGTTTCATGGATTGGTTTAATCAAAAAGACATACTCCCGGGTCTTAACAGAGAACTAAAGGATGGAAGCCATGCCAAGAGTTATGTAAGAGCACAAATCATTAATCCTAACCTTTGCCTTTGACAGCTGCATGGAGGCATTGAGATAATACTGAAGAGTGTGTGTGTGTGTGTGTGTGTGTGTGTGTGTGTGTGTGTGTGTAAGAGGGAAGGGGGGCTGAAACTTCCTCCAATTCCAAATGACTTTTTTCAAAGATCTCTGTGACTAGACTGATATTTAGAGATATTGTTCTTCTTAGTGATGGAAAAACTGAGGCACAGAGAGACAATAACTGACTTGCCCAAAGTCATTGAGGGAGAGAAAGGACTGCAATTTCACTGTTTCAAGAAACTCTCTCCACCAAAGTTGTCACCTGCTCTGTAATTTTTACTTGCCCAGGACACTCAGATGACATTTAATATAGTTTATGAACTTATGAGTTGATATAGCGTTAGACATGGGGTCAGGAAAACTTGGGTTCACATCATGCCTCAGATGCTTACCAGCTGTGTGACCTTGGGCAAGGTCACTTAATCCCTGCCAGCCTCAGTTTCCTCATTTGTAAAAATAAGGATAATAAAAGTACCTAATTCACAGGGTTGTTGTGATGGTTAATTTAAATAACCTCATTAGTGTACTTTGCAAATGTTAAAAGCACTATATAAATGATAGCTATAATATTATTTTTATTATTACAGTGCTTTGTCCAGGGTCACTGTCACTGTGCCAGAAGCAGGCATGGGCAATACAACACATGAATTCTCTTCCTATAAAATTGAAAGACCAAACAACCACGTCTAAAGAACTCATGGTTTCCTATAGGCATAGTCATGGGGAAGAGATTAAAAACCTAAAGCCACCAGGGAAAACATGAGTAATATGGCCATAGTGCAATCATAAGCCCGAGTCTTTACCAACTCCTAGGACTGAGAAAGGTATTGGGGGCTAGGCTGCTTCAAACCCTGAACCTTAGAGCACCAATCCACTTCAGTTCATGGCTTGACCCAATGATTGGGGTCAATCAGACCCCTCCATAGTCTGGAATCAGACTCACTGTACCTCACATGCGGAGCTCTCCTTTGGATCTGCATTTTGTTGACTTGCAGATACCAGCTCACATGTCTACATTAAAACCCTTGAAGTAAGCTGTACGCGTATCATCCTCATTTTGCAGATGAGGTTCAGAGAAGGCAAAGTTTTGCAAGACTCCCAAGCGGTGTTCTGTCTGCTGATAAAAGTTTCAAAACTACTAAGTGGTGAAACTGAGACTCCAACCCGGATTGTCCTAAACCCAGCCACATTAGCATTTTCTATTATATTACAGCAATAAGAGTTCTTTCAAAGAGACTGCTGTTCCCATAAGGAAAGGGGAGAAACTCTTTGGAGGCCAAGAGAGTACATCGGACTGCAATTACAAGAAGAGAAGAGGCCCAAGCTTTCTTACCTGTTTTTCCTCTGGAGTAAGGTTGGGGGTTCTCACAGGAGCATGGGGCAACCCTGTCCTTCGTCCTTTGTTCTCTGGTAAAGGGTGTAGGGGAAGACCCTTGCACAGCTCTCGAAGGTTAGACATTTTAGGCAGAGGCAGCCCTGGAGGGGGGGGGGCGGTATAAAATCAGACCTGGCAGAGAGAGGGAGAATAAGAAATTCTGGAACCCCGAGTCCTACCCTCTGAGGCACCACTGTGACCTTGGTCACCCACCTCCTCTCCCTAGCTAACACCATTGGCTACCTGGCTTCCCTTGAAAGTGAATCATTCACAGCTATCATTTGACCCCTGGCTAGCGGGGTGGTGATAGGGGAGTTTGCCCAGTTTTGACACTTTTGATATTGATCTTGCTCAATTGCTTGAGGAGAGATGTCCTATTGATATATGGTCTCCATATAATTGGACTGAGCTTTGGGATTCCAAGGCACAGCACAAGGAGGGGCAGCAATCTCCCCTTCTCTAGTTTCTTAGCCAGAAAGAAGGAGTTGTTAAAAGAGGATATTGTTGTTGGGGGCAGCTAGGTGGTGCAGTGGATAAAGCACCAGCCCTGGATTCAGGAGGACCTGAGTTTAAATCCAGCCTCAGACAGTTGACAGCTTACTAGCTATGTGACCCTGGGCAAGTCACTTAACCCTCATTGCCCCACCAAAAAAAACAAACAAAAAGAGGATATTGTTTTCACCAACAGACTTTCTTTTTCTGATTCCTTCATAGCTCCAGTGTCAATTTCCCCATGATTCTTTCCATAATTTCCATGTAACTCCAATAATTCAAATTTCCTTGTATCCTGGCTGTAGTTGGTGGGGGGCAGGGGGAGAGGGTGGGAATGTTATTATTTTGACTAGTAGGAGGGGATGTCTACGGTGTCCTATTTGGCCCTTCCCATTAATCAGGTGGTGATAGATTTAACCTTGTTCCACGAGATTAAACAGGTAGCCAAGGAGTCCATGTTGATTATAGGGGTGCTAATGGAGGCTATTGTAGTGGAAATTCAATTAATGTGATGGTGCCGATAGTTAAAGGGAGCCTGGACCTCTTCCTTAATAATGGAAACCTGGATCTTTTCCATCTAGTTGCCCATGAAGGCCTCTAGAGTCATGGAGGTGCTCTCACATAGGAAAGGATTTCCTAGCACTTTGGAGACTTAGGACCCTGAATCAGTAAAGGCCAAGAAGTATTTGGTGTTGCATGGGGACCAGTGAACAATCACAGTAGTGAGGAGCATTGGGACCCCATGGAGCTGTCAAATTCCTATTTATCTTTGGGGGGTGCCATTTATGGAAATGGGGAATGCCATTGGAAGTCTATCCCCCTCTCTGTAGTTGTCCTGTTCTAGATATCAGAAGGGCTCCAGGTTTCCCTGGGGTTCTTCCTGACACTAGCCAGTTGGGGGTGCCCAAATCCTACAGTTGGCACTAAAGCAGGGCCTACTCTCCAGGTCTTTCACTCCAGCGTTTCAGCCTTGCTTCTCTATTCAGGACTCCAGGAAAGTGTAATGCACTGAGCCCAGTGTTCTCTGGCCCACAGGGCCTTCTGTGGGCTCGGGGGGTTGTTAGTGATTGACTGAGAGCCCGTTGTGCTTGCTGATTTTAATTTGGGAGGAATTAGCCCCCCTAGCCTTAGCAGTAGAGAGAATAAGCACAACCAGTCCCTCTCTAGAACTCAGTCATGCCCTGCCATAGGCTTGAACTTGCCAAGGGGAAGTGTCTTAGATTCAACCACAATGTGATTGGGTCAGGCCCCTAGTCCTAGCTTTTGTGTGATGTCTAGCCCTTCCCTTCCTTGTTACCAAAAACATTAGTCTCAGTTATGGAAACAGCTGACGCAGCCAAAGGAGAAAGCTGGTGTGGTTGGGAGGTCGGACACTTGAAGAGAGAGCACAAGTACCAAATGAGTGGCCAAGATTTGAGGTGTCAAACTGGCAGGCCAAAAGCAGCTCAGGACTCCTCAAGTGTATGCCATCCATCCACATTAAAACAGAATTTTAAAATGTGTAACAAGATAAAAATAAAATAAAACATAGATTTTAATTTGTGGTTTTCTAAGTCACTATGCAGCCTACAAGGATGTTTCCATTTGAGTCAGATACATACAATAAGTGCCTTAGGAAGGAAAAGGCAACATCACCTACTTCTCATTTTATCTCAGGAGTGGGAAACAGACATAGGGGATTTGGGAGAAGCCGAGTATGGTGGGGAGAGCATCAGACCTTGAGCCAGGGGACATAGGGTCTTCATCCCATCTCTGTTTCCACTAAATAGTTATATGACAAATCACTTTGCTTTGGGTATGTCTGAGTTTTTTCATCTTATTATTTCAGTAAATATTAGTGTTTAGTAAAAGTTAGTGATACAGGGAAGAACAAAGGATGGTACTTGAGGGCGTGACAGGGTCAAGGGAAGGATTTTTAAAGAATGGATAAGACCCAATTATGACTGTAGGCAGCAGGGAAGGAGTCAATACAACTACAACTCATTTGCAAATTAATTTTCTCCCTTTGTACATCATGGGTTGGTGTCATTTAATTAGTAATGAGTGCAATTAATAAAATATTGAAGCAGAATTATAATTATAAAAATGAATGAACTATTAACATTTTAAAAGCATCAATATTGCCATGACATGAGTTTCTGGTCATTATAAATTAAATAGGTCTTGGGCAATATCGAATTCAGTTTCTCCCATTACTTCTTGAAAGGTAAGTCAACAAAACATTCATCCAGCAAGCCGATTGCAATGGTGTGGATTACAACCTATCCATCAATAGTCTCTTCTTCATTTCTTATCCATGTCATACTTGTCCACACTTGTCCATGCTTGTCCACACTGGGCCCTCTCAGCATGTTAGAGTGGCCTTGGTCTGGACTTCCTTTCCCTCTCCATTGTATGGATGCCAGTGGAACCCCAATGATGACCATAGATTATCAATCAGTCAACAAGCATTTATTAAGCGCCTACTAAATGCCAGGTATTGTGCTAGGCCCTGAAGATGCAAATGAAAGTGTGAAAAAATCCCTGCCATCGACCCACCTGATCTGCCTGCTTCCTTCCGCTGCTCATTCCTCTCTGATGTCAGACATCCTTTCTGAAAGGTCTTTTGATCAGTTCTTGGCTGGTGGAGAACTTCAGCTTACTCCCTCCCACCCTATGCATGTCTTCATGCTCTTTTCGGAGGCTGGGGTGATCCGTGGTTTGCAGCCATCCCATCTCATTTGAAGAATACTATTGTTTAAAAGATGGGACCAAATATAACCACCCTTCGCCCAGGTCCAGCTCTGTCAAAGGGTGTGTGTGGTCAAATTCATAATCCTTGATGTTCCAAACCTAACATTTTTTCGTCTGAAGACCCTTACCAGCTCTAATATGCTATGATTCTATGATTTATAATTGATTAGTCGATGATTGATTGATTGATTGATTAGATGGCTTCTGCCAGCCGGGGAGGGAGAACGATGGTGTAGGGAAGGTATGTATGACGAAGGAGAAGCATTGATAGAGGGCGCTCATGAGATCATTTCGACACAGAGTGGAGACCCTAGGGAAGGGAGTGGCGACACCCACGTGCTGGGCATTTAATTTAAAGGGCCAGAAGTGTGCCCCCGCCCAACCTCCCCAATCTAAGCTGACAAACCGCAGGCTTTACTGTAAGCCAGTCTTAGGAGCCAGACTGAGCGGAGAGAAAGAGCCTTTCCTGCAAGAGCGAGGGGGCTCTAGGGGTGACGGGCGGCTGCAGGGGACGCAGGAGTTCTGGGCTACTGACAGGACACGGGGAAATAATGTAACTTTCCCCCATCCCTCCTCTTCCGAGCCGTCTTCTAGGATTGTTCTGATCTGTCCCCTCTTCCCCTCCCTGTATCCATCTGGGAACCGGATGCTGGAGTCCGGAGAAGGAGCAGTGACTCTCCAAGGCCCTTCTCATTCTGCCTCCCTGCCCGCTGCCTTCACCCTCCACCCCCATCCTTTCCCCTCTTTGCTGGCTGGGCACTGGAGGAAGTCCAGAGCACGAAGCCCGGCACTGGGGGAGAGGCGACTAGGCTCATCTTGGGTGCGCAGCTTCTCCCAGGGCTAGATCTGGGGCAGGCTTCCTACTTACTACCCCTAATATTAGTAGATACTCCTTAGCGAGTAGCTTGGGAAGAAAAGTTTCAGGAGGCAGGTGAGTGCCGGCTGAGCCTGACCTGTGCTCTGATCTTCCCTCCAAACCCTCCCCCCCCCCGCCCTTTTTTCTCCCTCCCCAACTTTCCAGAGTGCGATGCCTTCCCCTGCACGCCCGTGCCCAGTGAGCGGGTGAAAGGGAGCTCAGACCCTCCGAGCCCGGGAAAGAGTGGAGAGGATGGTCCAGCCGGCCACCCTGCTGGTCTGAGGAGGGGGTCCAGGGCTTGGGCTGCGACTGCCGGGCTCCGAGGTGAAGAAAGGCAGCCCTTCTGGCAACCATGGTAGTCCTAGGGCTCGCCCTGATCTTGCTTCTGGAATACTCGGTCTCTGGTTCCGGTGAGGCAGGTAAGGATTGGGCCGCCAGCTGCTGGGGTTAGGGGATGCGGAGAGGGGTAAGGAGTATGTACCACTCACAAGTCCCCTTCCCCTTCCCCTTCCCCTTCCTGGGAAAGGGCTGGAATTAACCCCTTAAAACCTCTTCTCTCCTCTTCTCTCTCCGAATCAACGCTCTCTCTCTCCCCGAATCAACTGATTTCTATTTATTGATTTTTTCCCCCCCACCTCCGAACTCAAGGGATATTTTGAGCTAAGGACCGGCCCAACCATGGACTCAAAATAGTGCGAGTCGCATTGTCTTCAAGGAGGAGAAAAGAATTGCGTCCTACGGGGGAGAACACAATGATAGCTACAGAGAGAAATGAAAAACAAAAAAAAAAACAAAAACAGGGAATCTTGGCATGACAGAACAGTAATGGACCTTAGAACCGAGAACAGTGGAACCGGGACGGGCCTTAGAACTCAGAATGTCAGAACTGTAGTGGACCTTAGAACCGAGAATAGTCAGAGCTGGCAGGGGTCTGAGAAATGCAACGTTAGAACATAGAACGTCAGAGATGGCCAGTGTCTCCGAGATCACCTGGATTAGGGGTTCTTCATTTTTTTTGTGTGTTCTGAAGCCCTCTGGTAGTCTGCTGAAGCCTGTGGACCCCTTTTCAGAATCGGGTTTTTTAATCCATCAAATAAAGTACGTGTGATTACAAAGGAAAACATTTTTATTGAAGTACATTGTATTTCAAATATACTTTTTAAAAATAAACTCATGGGCTCCACTTTAAAAATCTCTAGTCTGACCCCTTCATTTTCCTGAAGGGGAAATAGGGGTTAAGCTATTTGACAGAGGTTACAGAATCAAAACTAGAACCCAGGTGTCTTGACTCACAGCCCAGTGTTTTTGCCACTTCTACTATAGAATGGATTGGTGAGCTGGGCTTAGGGAGTGGTAAATCTTTCTTTACAGATAAAAATCACTAAATATTCCAGATGGGTTTGATTATCCTTTCAGCCTCCAATACTTTATTAATATCTTAGTCAGTCAATAAGCATTTATTACATACCTACTTGTGTGCCAAGCAATGTACCAAGCACTAGGCATGTGAAGAAAGGTAAAAGACAAGTCTCTGCTCTGGGGGCGCTCATGATCTAATGGGGGACATAAATATGCAAATAACCACACACAAGCCAGCTAGATACAGGATAAATTGGAAATAATCCACAGAGAGGAAGTGCATTTGTTTAGGAAAATAGCAAAGAAATACCGGGGAAACTTGTGTGGATAAAGAATAGAGTTTCATCTTTTTCTGGATGTTTGTCATTGGGATAAATGAAATTATTCTAGAGAGAGAGACAGAGAAACAGAGACAGAGACAGAAAAAAAAAGAGAGACAGAGGGACAGAGATTGAGAGAGATAGAAAAAGAGAGAGACAGTGAGACAGAAAGCAAGTTTCATGTAGCCATATAAACTACCTCTTCTCAGCCTGAATTTCCTTATCTGTAAGGTGGAGATAATTTACCAGCCTTCTTCACAGAATTGTTGTGAGAATTAAATGAAGTGAGTATAAAAGGGTTTTGAAAAGTATAAAACTATACAGATTATGTATTTATATGTATATCTATAATTGATAATCATAGCACATATAATATAATATATACATAATTGATAAGATGCAGGAAACCCTCAGACATAACATACATTGATTATTTGAAGCAAAAGTCTTAATTCAGGAGTCAAAGACAGGAGACCCTAATGGCTGGGTCAGGAATCTAGTGACCTAGGTGCTCTTCCTAACTCCTGTCTGCATTTTGTTTACCTTTGGGCAAAATGACCTTCCACTGTCTCAGTCTCATCCCCTCTCCTCTTTAGATAAAGAACCATGTAAATGGTAAAATTATTTTAATTACAGTGGCTTTGAGAAAATGGCATGATAGAGTAGTGAGGACCAGGGTCAAAGGAGGAAAATTGATCCAGGCACTTGACTGAGTCCTGACAGATCTTTGTCACAACATCTTCAAAAAGGCTGATTTTGTTTGCACTTGGATAGTTATGATGCTGGGGCCAGAGACTAGCAAGTCCAGCACCCCTTTGGCCATGGTGTGCTTGGAAATGTGGTCTGGCCTGATAGCTAATGGATAGAATTAAAATTCCAGATATACTTAACAAATTGAAAAGCCATTCAGAAATCTTTAGACTGGAGCTAGCTGGTACAGGAGATAAAGTGCTAGACTTGGAGTCAGAAAGACCTGAGATCAAATCCTGCCTCAGACACTTATCTGTACACTCCTGGGCAAGTCACTTAACCTCTGCCTGCCTCAGTTTCCTCATCTGTAAAATGGGGGTCATACTGGCACCTGTCTTCCAGGGTTGTTGTAAGGATCAAATGTGATAATATATGTAAAGTGCTTTTCAAGTCTTAAAGTGCTTCATAAATGTTAGTAGACATTGTTATTGTTAACATTTATCTTTATATATGTTTTAGCAATAAGGACATAATCGAGGAAGGAAGTGCAGGTTTGGGAAACAGAAACTTTTAGCATCTCCAGGTCGGAACCTCTATGAACTTGAGAAGTAGGAGAGCTAATCTTGTCCAACAGTAAATAAAGTGCAGAAAGTAGTTAGGGAAAAGACCCAGGTCACCAGATTATTGGTCTAATCTTTGGTAATGGATGGACCCAGCCTGAATAAGAATCCCCTCAACAATTTTGCTAACAAGTGGGTCATCCAGCATTTACTTAAAAACCTCCAGTGACAGGGAATCCACTGCCTCCTAGGACAACCCTTTCCATATTGAGACAGCTCTTATTGAGAAATGTTTTCCTCATATCCACCCAGAAATCTCCCTCCTCTTCCCCTTCCACCCACTGCTGTTAGTTTTGCCCTCCGGGGCCGAGAAGAATTCGTCTTGGTAATGATGGAAATCATTACTAAGTAAAGATGGGCACTGAGTAGGGTAGAGGAGGTTTTGGGAATCTTAGTGAGAAGATGACTCTGAGCCTACAACTTAGCCTTCTAATGAGAATGGGATCCCTGCCTGACATCTTGATAGTATAACTATGAGGTTGGCATTGATTATGAAGATGTGGACTATTTAGAGAGAAGAGCTTTTCATACGGAAATGTGGAAAAGGTAAAACCCGGCATTTCTCTGGATGATTGGTAAAGCGCCAAAGGGATCTTTTGCAAGGGATGATTAGAATTAGATGGAACCATGGCAGAGCTGGAAGGGATGGTAGAGACCCTTTGGTTATGGGATCATAAAATGAAAGCTAAAAGGAATTTCAGAGGTCATTGAGTCCAATACCCTTATTTTTAAAGTAGTTTTTTAAAAGGATTTTCATATTCTATTGTTTAATATTAAATTTAATATTACTTAATATATTATAATATATAATGCTGTATTGTATTTTTAATCCTTTCATTTTTATACTACATGCATTTCTGAATGTCCTCCATCATCCCCTGCAAGGGAAGCCTTCTTTTGTAACAAAAATTTTAGAAAACACCAATAAAGCCACCTGAGAATAGTCTTCCACCTCTCTGTTAAAAGGAGAAAAGAGCTCCCCCCCCCTCTTCTCTAGGATCAGGATTGGTCATTATAATGACACAGACTTCATTATATGTTTTATTATTCTTTTGATTTATGCAATTGTGGCCATTATCCATGCTGTTTACATGGTTCTAACAATTTTGCTTTGAATCAGTTCATATGTTTTACCATGGTTCTCTGATTTCCTCATGTTTGTAATGGCTTGTACACAGAAAGATAAAATTCCACTTCATTGATGTAAAGATCCTTTTAGGTATTCTGCAGTGAGGTTCTTTGCTAAAACAAAAGTGCTGCCATAGATTCTGGTTAATATGGAACCTTTCTTTCTGCTATTGACCTTTAACCCCTTTATTTTATAAGACCTCCCTGAAATTACTTTGTATATATTTCTTTCTTTTTTTTCACATGTATAGGTAACCCCTCCCCCCAAAGACACACGCACTCAATAAACTCCAATGACTATCACCTTCAGGATCAAATATAAAACCCTCCATTTGTTGTTCTAAGCCCTTTATATACTGCCCCATCCCATCCTCCACACCACCTTTCCAGTTTTCCTACACTTGACACCCTCCCATGTATTCTGCCATCCAGTGACACTGACCTTCAAACTGGTCCTGGCACAAGAAACTCGATTTCTTGACTCCCAGCGTTTTCTCTGGCTGTGCCTCATGCCTGGAACATTCTCTCTCCTCATTTCCACCTCCCGAAGCCCTAGCTCCCTTTAAGGTTTAGCTCAGGTACCACCTCCTTCACAAGGCCTTTGCTGATTCCTGAATTTGCCCAAATCCCTGTGTATGTGTATGTATGTAATATGTGCATGTATGCACATACATGCTATCTATCTATCTATTTCTGGCTGTATGACCCTGGGCAAGTTAATCTCTCAGTAAGTAATTCTCTAAGACAAGACCATAAATTGCAGAGAAAGTTCTGACCTATAGTAGTAAAGGGTATTTTCTCACCTGAATGTTCCCTTTACCAAGGAAATTACAGGTCAAGCTCTCTGTCTCTCTGTCCCTCTCTGTCTCTCTCTGTCTCTCGGACTCTCTGTCTGTCTGTTTCTCTCTGTCTCTGTCTCTCTCTGACTCTCTCTGACTGTTTCTGTTTCTCTCTGTCTCCCTCTGTCTCTGTCGGTCTCTGTTTCTCTGTCTCTGTCTCTCTGTCTTTCTCTGTCCCTATCTCTCTCCCTCTCTCTGTGTCTGTCTGTCTTCCTCCCCCCACCCTGCTCTCTCTCTCTGTTTCCCTCCTATCTATAGCTATCTCTATCTATATATGCATACATGCATGTAGGTTCATGAATATACATATACTATATATGTATAGCTATGTCTGTGCACATGCATGTATATGCACACATCTAAATATGTGACTGTCTTGCATTTCTGTATCTGTGAATAGGTTGTATCCTCCCAGTGGAGTATAAGCTTCTTGATCACAGACACTGTTACTTGGGTTGTATTCTCAGTGCCTGGAACATAGGAAGTGCTTCCAAAATGTGGCGACTGATGAAAAAGATAAAGCCAGATTTTTATGACACTGTTTGCACCCTTCAGCCTTACTACACTAAGAGTTCCTTATTTGTATATTACCGTGATGACTTACTGTATTTTTTAACTTTTTTTGAGAGGCAATGGGGGTTAAGTGACTTGCCCAGGGTCACACAGCTAGTAAGTGTCAAGTGTCTGAGGCCGGATTTGAATTCAGGTCCTCCTGAATCCAGGGCTGATGCTTTATCCACTGCACCACCTAGCTGTCCCCGACTTACTGTATTTTTAAGCATCCTAAGCCACCATCACTGGCCCCAAATGGGTATAAACTTGGCTTCATTACCGTTTGCCTTGGGTATGTCACTAAAACTGTTTGATTAGGGCTCAACAATTTTATTAATTTTTTTAATATACAAGTTCAATTACTTCAAAACGTTGGAATAGCTTTGCCTTAAAGAGCAATCCTCAGTTTTGGCTCCATAATCACACGGGCCCCAAGAGAACTTGGAAGAGGTTCAGAGGGAAGTTCCCAAGATGCCTCCAGGGATGGATAATGAGGCTCCTGAGAAGAGACTGAAGGAAGTTGATTCATGGAATTTTTTGGATCCTTGGGCATTCATTCTGGGGGAGATCTCAGAGGTCACTGAATCTCAAAGTTGGAGGGAACTTGGGAAGAAGAAAACACAGAATGCTAGGATGGGAAGGGGTCTTGGAGTAAAGACTATTAGCACAGTAATGGCCTTTTGAGAACATAGGCTGTTGGAGCAGGAAGCCACCTTCCAGGTCATTGAGTCCCAGTTCCCTCATTTGACATAGGAGAGAATTGAGGCTGAGGCCCAGAAAGGTGGCTGGACTTCCTCCAGTTCACACAGGGGGCTCGTGGTGGCAGTTGCACCACCTCATTATATGCCATTTATTTTCTTCTTTTCCTAATTAGACTGGAAGCTCCTTGAGGGCAGAATGCTCTCTAGTTTTTCTTATAGCAACCAGACCAAGATTGGATGCAATCCTGACCCTTTGAGACCAATTAATAACAGTAAGAGTTCCCATGCTGATAGTACTTAAAGGTCACAATTTGCATTATTCACAACAACTTTGTGAGGTAGATAGTTCGAAATTAATATTTGCATTTTCTAGATGATGGGGAGAAAATAATCTGACTTAGAAAGGTGAAGCAATTTACCCAGAGTCACACAGTGTGCAGACCTGGAAGCCCCAGGCTTTATGACTCTTGGTTCAGTGCTATACATCATGCTGCCTTTCTGATGAGGAGATGAAGGAGCCCTGTGAGCCTCCCTGGTCCCAGAAGTGATGCTGTTTAGTGAGCCTTTGCAGGGAACGTCTGTGCTTTCTATGAACTCTCTGAACCTCAGTGTACATGCTCTTCTAGAGGATTTTCTTTACCCCCATCACTTAACAGGACTTCAAGATGCCTCACTTGCCTGCCTACCTACCTCCAGAATTATCCAGGGCTCCCCAGGCTTGTTCCTGCCCTGAGTCAGCTGGACCTGAATTCAAACCCTGCCTCAACCACTTAATAGCTGTATGATCCTAGGCAAATCTCTTGACCTCTCTGTACCTCAGTTTCCTCAACTATAAAATGAGGGAGGGATTCAGTGGCCTCTAAGGTCCCCCTGAGTTCTAAATCTATGGTATGATGACAGCCCCAACTCTATGTCAGCTACTCCAAAAGTTTCCCCCTCAACAATGGTTGACATTCTTCCATTAGACATTCACACCTTTAGATTTGGAAGGCCTTCCAATGATCTGAATTCCCCTAGAAGAATGGGAGGATGCAAATAACCCTGGGAAGGTCACACTTTAAGCTGTGACAGAGGACAGACTGTGGTAGAGTTTAGATTCATGGGTGAGAATCACAGATCATGGGATCATATATTTAGAATTGGAAGAGACTTTGGAGGTCACACTAGTCCAACCCTATCGTTTTACAGATAAGGAAGATGAGAAAGGATTTACTTCAAGTCATACAGGTAGTGAGTGGTGAAACTGTAAAATGAACCCAGGCCTTCTGACCCAAGTGAAGTGTTTGTTCTTTGTGCTGGGCTTCTTCTTAGAATGTTAGAGCTGGAAAGAACCTTATTGATCCAAGTGGTCCAAGGATGCTCCACCTGAGGCCAATGAGCTTGTTGCCTTTTAAAATCGGTATTTTGATAATTGGGTTCTTTTGTAATCCTCTGTATTTATTTTATGCATCTAAAAACATTATTCTGAGAAGGGGACCATGAAACCCATGGACCTTAGACAGTCAAAGGGGTCTATGATGCAAGCAAGATTCAGAACCCCTGATTAGTCCACTGGCTTTATTGTGTGCAAGTGATTTCTCCCTGCTAAAGTCTTTTCTAGCTAGGACTTTATTGCAGGGATAAGGGTGGCCCTAATCCACCTTCACTCTTCTCTTAGTGCCAATACCTCTCTTTAAGAGCCTCCTTACTCTCCCTATTTCTGCTAATGTACCCATGGCAATTTCTGTTGGGAACTCCCCTTGTTTTGTTTCGTTTGTGAGCCAATGAACTTTCTGCCAGTTGGTAAGAAAGAAGCAGCAATAATTAGCTATTTCTGTCACTGAACAGTAGCTGATCTTCCTGCAACTGCATGTCCTGGGATGCCAAGGAATGGTTATTAACCACGACAGAACTACTAAGCAAGTACCTTCCGGGCAACTTTTTCATGTGTGGGATCTCAAAGCACTCATTAGTGTTTGTGAATGATGAAATCTTGATGCAAAGGAAGAGGGTTTCTCAAAGTCCTCACCTTCCCCAGGCTTTCCTTCGATTTCTTTTTTATTCCAGGGATATCCTTCAGGCTTTGAAAGTGGGGTGCTTAGAGCATCGGCTTTGGAGTCTGGAAGATTTGAGTTCAAATATGGCCTCAGACCCTTACTAGCTGTGTGACCCTGGACAAATCACTTGATTATGATTGCCTTAAAATTTTTTAAGAGAAAATGGGGTGTTTTGTGTAAATGGGTGGTTGGAATTGTCTCCATGCCCTTCCCTCAGTGAAGTGCTGAGAAGAGGAAATATGGATGTCAGTAACTATAGAGGTTGGGGAGGGTGTCAGGTTGACTTCTTTTGTTTTTTGTTTTTTGGGGTTTTTGGGTGAGGCAATGGGGGTTAAGTGACTTGCCCAGGGTCAGACAGCTAGTAAGTGTCAAAGGTCTGAGGCCAGATTTGAACTCAGGTCCTCCTGAATCCAGGGCCGGTTCTCTTCCACTGTGCCACCTAGCTGCCCTAGGTTGACTTCTTAAACCAATGTTAATGACTCACCGAAGGTCATACCATTAATCAAGGAAGTACAAGTAATTGAGCAGCTGTGGTCTCTAGCATTTTTGCTTGAAGAGAGTTTGATCAATATTTGGTGCTCACCATGGAGTCTGGAGCTTCCTGTCCAACTAACTGATTTATCAAGAGCTGACATTCCCAAGGTTTTACAGTTTATGAGGTCTTTTCTTCATAGCAGCTCTGGAAGCAGAGGTATACTAGTAAATGTTTAACAATCACCTCGGGGTAGAGGGAAATGTACCCACCACACACTTTTAAGTTTAATCTGTATTATTAGCATTTTCCCAATTATTTTCTTAAGTATAGTTAATCAATAAAACAATAAATCAAGCCCTGATTTGTGACATTTGCTCATTTCTGAGGCACAAATGCTTAAAATGAAATGAGGGATGAGCTGGTTCCATCACACCCTTGCCTGTAAAGTAGAGAATGCAAGCATCACCCCCATTTTATGGGAAGTGTAAGTAATTTGCATAGAGAGAGCATTTGCAATGGGAGGAGAAGGTGTGAAGATAAGGATAGACCTCGTGTAAGGGCCCCATGGCACTTGACCTGAGTCTTTTTTTTTTTTTTTTGCGGGGGCGGTGGGGGTTAAGTAACTTGCCCAGGGTCACACAGCTAGTAAGTGTCAAATGTCTGAGGTCAGATTTGAACTCAGGTCAAAGGCTGGTGCTTTATCCACTGCGCCTCGTAGCGGCCCCTCTTGACCTGAGTCTTGAAGGAAGATTTGAAAGGTAGAGATATGGAGGAAGTACACTCTAGGTACGACAACCCAATGCTCTTTCTACTCTACCACACTGCCTCCCAACTTAACTCAACAAATGTCTGCAGAACACCTACTGTGTGCCTCACCCTATTCTAGGTTCTTAAATATTTTAGAAAAGATGACTAAGTCCTGCCCACAATTCTGAGTTCCTTGTGAACTTGAGAGATGTTATACCCATGGACCAACTGAAGGGAAATGCTGGAGGGAGCATCCTTCACAGGCTCATAGGCTATAGAGCTGTAAGGGACCTCTGAGGCCATGTAGTCCAACTCATTTTACAGGTGAGGAAACTGAAGCCTATGAAGATTAAGTGACTTATTCAAGGTCACCTAGATAGTAAGCATCAGAAGCGGGCTTCAAATCTACATCATCAGACAGCAGAGTCAGATGCTTGCTCTTCTCTAGTAGGCTAGTGTCCTACCTTCAGTACAAACAACAGGTACTGTGGGAGACAGGAAGGGAAAAGACCACACTATGGCTGGTTATCAGAGAAGGATTCATCAAATCTTATACTTGAGTTTAAAAAAAAAACCAACAGCATCACTAGTACAAGACAGGGAGAGTATGGGTAAACAGTGATTCATATAAAAAGATCCGGGGGTTTTAGTGGACTATGAGAAGGATATGAGAGAGGCAGCTGGGTGGCACAGTGGATAAAGTACTGGCCCTGGATTCAGGAGGACCTGAGTTCAAATCTGGCCTGAGACACTTGACAATTACTAGCTGTGTGACCCTGGGCAAGTCACTTAATTCTCATTGCCCCACACAAACAAACAAAATGTTATCGAAAGGAGGATATGAGAGGAGAGTATGAGATAGCATCCAGGAATGTTAATGCTACCTTAGTACACTGTCACTGTGCTGTGACCTGGTCTCAGAATCCATCTGCAGCATTGTATTCAATCTGGAATGCAGCCTTTTGGGTTGGATGTTGATAAACTGGGCAGCATCCAGAAGAAAGCTGCCTGATTGGGGAAGGGACTAAAATTCATGCAACATGAGGCCTGGGTGATCTTGGAAATGATAAGACTTATGAATGTTATTGTTACTATAGAAATTGTTCTACTGGTTCTGCTGATTTAATTCTTAATCAATTTATGAGAGTGTTCAAAATTATTTTTATAATATTGATGCTATAATGCAAATTGCTCTCCTGGTTCTGCTTACTTCACTCATCAGTTCATACAGGAATTCTCAGGTTTCTCTGAAACCATTCCCTTCATCATTTCTTGAAACACTATAGTATTCTTTCACATGCATATACCACAACTTATTCAGCCATTCCTTGATAAACAACTTTGAAAGATGTAAACTACAATCAGTACAATGCTTATCCATGAGACACATACACACTAAATATATGTATATATTTATATATCATATGTATATATGTATGTGTGTATATAATGTATATGTAAGTATATATTGTTATATTATGTATATATACATGCAATAGTTTATAGATGCTCACAGCAATATATTTATATATTAGTGGGTGTGTCTCTGTGTGTGTTTGTGTAGCCATTGGGAGAATCTGTTTTGCTTGATGGTGCATATTTAATGTGTTTCCTTTTCTTTCTTTCTCTTTTTTTTTTGTAATTTGGTGGGAGAGGAGAAGGGCAGAAAATAGATTTCTGTTCATTTTTTGAAACTCAGGGTTGGGGATTGCTACAGATGGAGAACATTGCATTCACTTTCAGATGAGATCACTGTATTATTAGCTTTACTTAGTGATAAATCACAAAGTGATTTGTAAATACTTGTAATGTAAAATAAAGCATATCAACAAAACTTTTTAAAATCATTTCAAGAAAGAAGCTAAAACAGAGGGAGCAGCTAGGGGGTGCAGTGGATAAAGCACTGGCCCTGGATTCAGGAGGACCTGAGTTCAAATCTGGCCTCAAACACTTGACACTTACTAGCTGTGTGACCCTGTGTAAGTCACTTAATCCTCATTGCCCTGCAAAAAACTCAAAAACCCAAACAAACCAAAAACAAACAAGAAGCTGAGAGAGAGAGAGAGAGAGAGAGAGAGAGAGAGAGAGAGAGAGAGAGAGAGAGAGAGAGACTAGCTGCCTTCGAGTAGCTGAAGGGTGGTTCTGGGGAAGAGGGGTTAGGTTTACTCTATTTGGCCCCATAAGGTAGGACTAGGAATCGTCAGGTAGAATATGAAGAAAGGCAGGTTTTGACCCAATGGAAGGAATGTTCCTAGTGCTTACAGCTGTCCCAGAGTGCAGTGGGCTGCCTAGGGAGACAGCAGGTTCCTCCTCACTGGTGGTCTTCAAGCAAAGACTGAATGACTACTTGTGGGTGGTGCTTAAGAAATGTCTGTTAAACAAATGAATAGTTTGGAATCAAAAGACCTGGGTTTAAATCCCATCTCTGACACTTATCTGTGGAATCCTGGGCAAACCACTTAATCTCTTGGTAAAATGATACAAGTGGAGAATCACATGATCTATCACAGAGGGCTGTTGTGAGGAGAGTATTCTGTAAATTGAGAAGTATCATGGATGTCAGCCCTTATTAGTAAATTTATTCATTGGACAGGATTTGAGCACACTCTTGTTTAGGTATGTTGGACTATAGGAATCCAACCAAGGTGCTGGGATTCTGTGGAATGCACCTTGAGCTGGGCCTGGAAGGATGGATGGGATCTGGAGAGACAGAGAGAAGGGGGAAGGGTGTTCCTGATGTGGGGAACATTGAACAAAGGCATAGAAGGAGGAATAGGGGCTAGGGAGAAGAGGGGTTGGAACAATGAGGATGCTTTGGCTGGATGAAGAGGGGCACGAGATGAGATTGGAAGGGTAAGATTATGGGGATATCAAATGCTAGTCAGAGGAGTTTAGACTTGACACTGGAGACTTAGTGAAATTGGGAAATTGGCAAAGCATTGTCTGTCAATCCCAACCTGACTTTAGGAATCTTTCCCCACTCCCATCCCCCTGCAGGCTCCCCCTTCCTGGCTCTCATACAAATTTAACGTTAGTAAATTTTCTACCCTCTACCTTCTACTGCTCCATGGGAATGCTGGTCCTTGGGCTTTCTCTCCCAAGGGGATTTGTACCCCCAGTCTCTTCTCTTAAGAGAGGTTCTGTCTCCCAGAGAAGGAATGTTAAGTCTTAGCCTATAGTCAAAAAGGCCATCCTCAGTGACGATGAAACCACCCCATGGAGGCTGTCAGGCAGTTACCTATTCCTCCTAGATCTAAAACAAGCCCAGAGGAGTTGTAAGCTCATGAACAATAGAGCCAATTCTGGGCTTTCAGGAAATTGGGTCTGGGGTAGGCCCTGAACCAGGAAGGAGAAGATATGGGCTCTAGGTATGGCTTTGCTATTCTGCTCATTAGTACCTGTGTGACCCTGGGCACCTCTCTTCTTTTTTACAGCTCTTGGATTTCTCCTTTACTACATACAGACATTGCTTGGGTGATTTCTTATTCTAAATTCTAAAGGCTAATTCCATCTCTATCATCCTATCTTATAACATTTTGTGTTCTAAAGTTCTTTTTAGTTCTTGTATTCTATAAGACTTTAAACCAAATACTCTTTAAATGGGGATAAGAAGATGGAAAAATATTCATGGCTGTGAAGGGTAGGGGCAGTGAGGAAGTGACCTGACACTAAATCTGACCTATTTTTTTGGGGGGGGGTGATTTTGTGTTGTACATCCAGGGAAGTTCCAAACCTTTCACTGTGACCACCATGCCTGCAACCCACCCGTGGGGAACCTTGCCACTGGAAGGACCCCTATCACATTCACTACCTGTGGAGAAAGTGGTACAGAGCTCTCCTGCTCCTACCTGGACCAGCCTCCCTTCCCCTCCACCACCTTGAACTGTGGCCATCTTCAGTGCACCAAGTGCAATGCTCAGCAACCCAATAATTCCCACCCACCATCCTCCATGACGGATGACGTCTTTAGCTCTCCCAACACCTGGTGGCAGTCAGCTCCAGGTATCTCACGAGAAGAGATTCGTCTGGACTTCGAGACAGAGTTCTACCTGACTCATGTCATTGTGGTCTTTAAGTCTCCCCGGCCTGCTGCCATGATCCTGGAGCGTTCCCAAGATGGCGGACGTACCTGGAGGCCCTATAAATATTTTGCCACCAACTGTACGGCAACCTTTGGGCTCCAAGATGACCTCATTGAAGAAGGCTCCCTTTGCACATCTAGGTATTCGGATTCTATTCCTTGTACCAGAGGTGAGGTAAGTGCCCATCTATTAGTTCAGCACTCAAAACCCTCTATAATCTGACTTCAACCTACCTCTTATCTTCAGTATAAGCCTCCAGTAAGTTTGGTGTCCTTAGGATCTCTTGCATAGGCCATGCTCATTACTGCCTCCCCTTCTTAGCTGTTGTTTCCTCCAAAAGGAATCCCTGACCACCACACCCAAACTCATCTCTAAACGCATCCTATGATGCCCATTTTCTTCTTGAAGATTTCCTCCATCACATCTGCCCACACTGAGTTAGCTCCCTTTCCCCTGCACTTCTGTTCCCCAGACTGTTCCCAGGCTCACAAATTCAACATGTTGGTTTTAAGTTTATAGCACTTCACTGTTGCACTGGCGTTTGAATCTTTGTCTTTTTCCACACAGTTTTGTAAATCCAGGTTAATATTCAACTAAACAAAGGGTTGCATGATCTCTCTAAGGCCTGAAAACCTCAGCCCATGGTTGAATTCAGTTTAATGAGCATTTGTCACACCTTGTGTGAGCCATTGTGCTAGGATGGGCATATAAAGATGTTTAAAATACATATCATCCACTTGGCATTTATGAAATATGATACCAAATGAATATTGATGATAAAGCATTTATTAAATACTTATTATGTGTCAGACAGCAGCAACATCTTAGCATTTATATAGCTCCTCAAAGTTTGTGAAGTGTTTTACCCCATTGGACAGATAAGGAAACTGAGGAAGACAGAGATTAAGTGACTTGTCCAAGATCACACAGCTAGTAAGTGTCTGAGGCTGCATTTGAACTCAGATCTTCCTGACTCCAGGCCTAGAACTCTATAGTTTTCTGACTGTCACAGAGTTATATGGGGCAAGTTCTGGGCAGCATTGTAAAGTCAAGGAGATTTGTCTTCTAGGTCCCTCCAGATCTCTTCTCCCTGTTCTCTTACTCCTCCTTTAGGGTGTCCCCACCTCCTCACATCCACTCCATTTGTCCATGTAGCCTACCCTCTTTAAAAATGCCCAGTGCCCTAAATCTTTTCTTACCCCCTCTACTCATTGATGTGTTATCCTTTTTTTCTCTGCTAGGTTGCAAGGGTTGGACAACTACTTGTCACTTTTACACAACTTGGTGTAAAATCTGAATGGTACATGTTGGAATGTTGTAGTGGGAGATTCCCAGTCAGTTATGGATTGGGCTGGTTGGTGGCTAAGATTCCTTCTTATTCTCAAGTTTTGTGATTCTGGGGCTATAGGCATGACTAATTCTCACTAAATTGTTGCCAGTGATCGTGGCCCAAGGCATCCATTGACCCTTAAAATGGGGCTTCCAATGTCTTAACCCAAAGACTTGATTTTAATCAGGGAAATTTGGAGCCATCTGCAGGACTTACTCTATATTTGTTCATTTGTGTTTTGCCTGTGGGACTCTGGTTATTAGTTAACAAATGTTCATTGGATAACCTACAATACTCTAGGATTGGATAACCATTGCATAACCTAGGATCACAGAATTGGAAAAGATGCCAGAGGCCATCCACTCTAACCCATATGGAATTCAGGATCTCCTTCTTCATCCTCTAAGAGGTGATCCTACACTTTTCACCAGAAGGCTTTCATTTAAGAAGAATCTACTCCTTCCCTTTGCCCTGGACAAAACCTTTCTAGTTCCTTCAAATGATCCCTGTCTAGCATGATCTCAAGGCCCTTTGCCATCCTGGTTGATGAATAGTCCCTAGCTTATCTATATGCCCTTCCTAAAATGTGATATCAACATTCTAGATGAGATGTGGTCTGACTTGGTCAGAGGACACTGGACCCATTCTCTCCTTAATCCTGGATACTTAGCCTGAGATTGTTCACTGCCATGTCTCATTGTTGACTCATTGAGCTTTCAGTCCACTAAAACCCCCAAATCTTTTATATACAAATTGTGAAAACTCCCCTCATCATGTACATTTTTAAGCAATCAGGATTAAGTGGCTTGCCCAGGGTCACAAAGCTAGTAAGTCTCTGAGGCCAGATGTGAACTCAGGACCTCCTGACACCAAGGCTGGTACTCTAACCACTGTACTACCTAGCTGATTCTCATCATGTACTTCGGAAATTGATTTTTTTAAAACATGACTAGGGGCAACTAGGTGGCACAGTAGATAAAGCACCGGCCCTGGATTCAGGAGTATCTGAGTTCAAATCTGGCCTCAGACACTTGACACTTAATAGCTGTGTGACACTGGGCAAGTCACTTAACCCCATTGCCCCGCAAAAAAGAAAACATGACTGTAGGACCCTTATATTTATTCCTATTAAATTTCATGTTGTCAGGAAAATGTGATTGTTGTGGATGGAGAGATGACCTTGAAGCCAGGAAGACCTAAATTCAAGCCTCCCTCCGGCATATACTAGCTGACTCTGGGCAAGTCATTTCCCCTCTTACTGCTCTAGGCAGCTTTCTAAGACTACAAATTGCAAAGAAGTTACCCACCAGTTCTTATCTCCTGTTCCTATAAATTTAAGAATGCTTATGCCTTTAAGCCATTGATAAAAATGCTACCATGGACAGATCCCCAAGGCATTCCACTACAAGACCACCCTCCAAGAAAATATAGAGACATTAATGACTACTCTTCTAGTCATTCAGCCAGTTCCAAATTCACCTACCAGTACTATTCTCTAGACCAGAAATGTCAGACAGATAGCATGGAACATTATTGAGTTCTGAGAAAGCCTAAACCATATTAAAATGTAATTTGGAAATATTTAACAAAATAAAAATTCACTAGAACATAGATAATGTTCATATGTGGTTTTCTAAGTCAATATGTGGTTCACAGGGATCTTATGTATGAGGTTTAGTGGCTTCAGTTTCTATATGAGTTTGACACCACAGGTCTAGCATATGGGTCTCTGGCTTATCCACAAGGGGAGCACAAATCATTGTCAAATGATTTGCCACAATCTAGAGCTGTATTTCCAGAATTCTATTAATTTACCAGTCTAGTAGCCCTACCCAAAAAAGTTGAGGAGTTAGTCTGGCATGACTTGTTCTCAATGAAGCCAAGGTAACTGTCAATAATCTTCACTTCTCTTGCTGGGGAAGGAAAGCCATCCTTTCACCCAACACATTTTAGATTTTTTTTTTTGCCAGGAATCCAATGTCTGGCTGGTCTGAGTGCCAGCATCCCCTACCAAAATAGAGCCACAAGGCAGGTCCCCTATTCCATTATTTGCATTCCCCTGGGCACCAGAGCTGCTAATTCAGGGAAGATCCTCTGATTCTGGTTCCAGAAATCAAAGTTAAGTTCATCAACTTAATCATTTGTAAGCTCTACTCCTCCCCCCACCCTTTTTTTTTTTTTTTGAGAATTGAACATGTACTCTCCTCCAGCCCTGCTCCCTAAGATTTTTAACTCAGCAGTCACAACCACCAAATCTGCTACCTTTTGATATATTCCTGTGTAGCCCTTTTGACTTGAACTCATCAAGGGCAACCAAAGGTTCTTTCATTATCATTCCTCAGGCTCACCTTGGGTTTTAACTCCTTCTTTTACTTCTTTTCTTCTCCTTCTCCTTTTCCTCCTCCTCCTCCTCCTCCACCTCCTCCTCCTCCTCCTCTATTTCCTCCTCCTCTTCCTCCTCCTTCTTCTTCTTCTGCTTCTGCTTTCTTCTTTTTTCCTGAAGATTATTCTCTTTGGCAAAGAAAATGGAGATAAAATTAGTTGAGTACTTTGGTCTTACCTTGCCATCCTCCTCTTTTCTCTGGGATAGCTAGAAACTAAAAGCTTTGTTTGTGGCTCACAGTATTCACTTCCAGCCTGGGCTCTTTCTATATTCTAGAGCCCCTAATTTTATTCTTATGGGACCACACTTTGCTTTTACACTCATTTTGGTCATTCCCATTGCTTCCTTCCAGCTTGTTCTAGACACTAAAGCTAATATAATATAATATAATATAATATAATATAATATAATATAATATAATATAATATAATATAATATAATATAATATAATATAATATAATATAATATAATAGCAATCCATTTCCTTCCAAAGACACAGAATTCTGTTCTCTTTAGCGTATTCCCCCTTTCTAGCCAGGATCTCTTTGACCTTTACAACATCTCACTTACTTTCCCCCAAAACTACCTTACCTATAGACAGGTAGATGGCAAAATGAATTGAGCACAGACCTGAAGTCAGGAACACCTGAGCTCAAGACTAGCTTCAGACATTCACTAGCTGTGTGACGGTGGGCAAGCCACTTAACCCTGTTTGCCTCAGTTTCCTCATCTGTAAAATGGGGAAAATAATATGTTGTTGTGAAGATCAAACGAGATAATGTTTACAAAGCATTTTGCAAACTCTGAAGTGCTGCCTAAATGCTGGGTATTAGCATCATGCACACCTGTCAGAGCTGGAATTTGAATCTTCTATATCATTTTGTTGTTGTTTCTCAGTCCTTCAGCCATGTCCAACTCTATATCACCCCATGGACTTTGTCCATGAGGTTTTCTTGGTAGAGATACTGGAGTGGTTTGCCTTTTCCTTCTCCAGTGTGTCCCCATTTTGCAGATGTGGAAACCAAGACAAACAAGGGGAAAGTGACTTGCCTCTAGGGCCACACAGCTAATAAGTGTCTGAGACTGGATTTGAACTCAGGTCTTCCTGACTCTGGGCCCAGTACTCTATCTGTTGCAGCTGCTACTCTAAGTAGAGGAACCCAATACTGTAGAGCCAGAAAGATGCTATGAAATGGTGTCAAGTGTAAGGATGGCTGGGGGCCAGGAGAGTGGGAGGAAGGGTAGAATGGGACAGGCCAGTAACAAGCAGAAAGGTGGGGGGATCTGCCAATCGAGGAAGCTTGAGCACTGAAGCAATTTCCTGTCTTAACTCCTAGGCTCTACGTGGTTGGGGAAGGGGAGGGAAGGGAAATCCCACCAAAGCGGGTCTGAATCCTCCAGATGGGCAGCACTCAGTGGAAATGGGGAATCCAGGCTCAGGACATCCCCATCAGTTCCTGTTAAGTATACCCTGACACCTGGAGCTATTATAAAGGACCAGACACTTGGGATAATCCCCTGTGGGGCTGTTTGCATGAGACAGTGCAGGTAAGCCCAGGAAGAGCCATGCTTTCTGCCCCGTCTCTCCTCTTCCCTTTTCTGTGAACCAGAATCAGAGGATCTTGCCCGAATTGGCAGGAGGGCAGCTCTGATGCCCAGGGGAATGCGGGCAGTGGACCGGGGGACCTGCCTCTCGGCTCTGCTAGGGTAGGGGATGCCGGACCCCGGAGCAGCCAGACGTCGGCTTACGGCTGCGTGGGCTGGTGGAATGTGGACAGCTGGCCTCTGCAGCTGGTTCTGTTAGCTCATGGCTCCCTTGGCCTGGGGAATGTCAAGGCCCTCGGTGGTTTGCCGAGGGTACGTGACTGCTCGGGTCCCGGTGAGGGAAAAGAGGAGCCACCACAACCCACGGGGGCTCAGGAGGAAGGCCCTCATGGGCTGAGCGGCTTGATCAGGTGAGGGCTGGTGGCTGTATCAGGCCGTCTGACTGGGATTTGATGGAGTCAGCCCCACAATAGAATGATCTCTGGGGCATCAGCCGACACCCCCTCCCCCTCTCCTCTGGGCCCTAACAGAGCACAAAGGAATGGACAAAATATTTTCTATGCAGCAAGTTTTTCAACTTGCCTGTCCACTTGAAAAAAATGCAGAGATAGAGAGGAAGGGAATCTCTATGAAATCAATGGCAGAGCTCTCAGTCTCATGGGCCAGAACCCATAAGAAAGAACAAGCCCACCTCTCAGGTTGGAAGAGACCTTGGAGGACAGCCATTCCAAACCCTACGTGAACAGAAATCCCCTCTGAGATATCTCTGACAAGTGTCAATATCCCAGGGTGTAAGGGCCAATCATGGACAAGTCACTTAACATACCTTCTGCCTCAGTTTCCTCACCTGTTAAGTAAGGGGGTGTTGGCCTAGATGACGTCTGACCTAGGATTCTGTCATTCTAGGAGTCAGGCTCAGAGCTGAAGTTTGAAATGGATAGGACTGGACCTTGATGTTGTTATTTAGTCACTTTTCAGTCGTGTCTGACTCTTTGTGACCCCATTTGGGGTTTTCTTGGCAGAGATACTAGAGTGGTTTGCCATTTCCTTCTCCAGTTCATTTGATGGATGAAGAAACTAAGGCAAACAGGGTGAAGTGACTTGCCCAGGGTCACACAGATAGTTAAGTGTCTGAGGCAAGATTCAAACTCAGGTCCTTCTGACTCCAGACCCAGCACTCTATCCACTGTGCCACCTAGCTGCTCCAAAAGAGAGGCTAAGAAACTTGCCCAGCTAATTAGTGTCTGAGGATGGATTTGAGCTCACAGTTTCCGGATTCCAAGTCCATCACTCTATACACTGTACTATCAGCTGCCCAAAGAATTTGTGTAAGGCTACCCTCCTACACACAAATATAATATGCAGCTTCCTATGAGGAATTTTGTTGTTGTTGAGTTGTTTCAGACTCTCCATGACCCCATTTGAGGTTTTCTTAGCAAAGACACTGGAGTGTGTTTTGCCATTTCCTTCTCCAGCTCATTTGACAGATGAGGAAACTGAGGCAAATAGGGTTAAGTTGACCTCCCCAGGGTCACACAGCTAGTAAGTGTCTGAGGCCAGATTTGAACTAAGATCTTCCTGACTCTAGGCCTGGCATTCTAACCACTATGCCATGGACCTCGATACCCTAGACCTCGATAAGTCATGGCTAAAGTTAGTAAACCAAGGTAAATGACATGAACATAGTGAGAAACAGTGCTGGAAAGGGGCCTGGATTCAAATTCTGTCTCTCCTACTGATAAACTCTATGATTTAGGGCAACTCACTTGCTCTCTCTGACCTCAGTTTACTCACCTGAGAAATGAATGTGTTGGGCCAGCTAATCTCTTAGGTCCCCTCAAGCTTGTGAATGCCAAGCTTGGGAGGCAGGAGACCTGGGCTCTCATCCCATCCCTATCAAAAACATTCACTGTGTTCCTCTGGGACCTCTTTCTGGGTCCCAGTTTCCTCCTCTGAAGAGGTGGGGGGACTGGGTGAAATGATTCCAAGGTCGCTTCCCGCTCCAAGATTCTCTAAAGAGGAATTAAGCCCGGAGAACAAATGTTGCTGAGTGGGCTGGCTTGGTGACAGAGAGTGTGCATGGTATGTCAGCCCACCCTCCGGCCCGCCCTTGCTATAAAGGGCCCTGCTGAGCCATAGAGTCCAAGCAGAGTGCAAGACTGGGGCCTGAGCTCATGTAGACAAAAATAGAACCCCCCGATCTGGTCATGACTCAGAGCCCCGGCCAGAGGCTTTTGGGGATGGAGGGGGCTCTTTTTCCTCTGGGAGCCTGGATGGAAGGAGGGGATGGGCAGGGGGAGGGACGGAGTTCAGAGCTGTTCCAAGGGGAAAAAAATGAGGCATTCCTCTGTCTGGGGCAAAGGACTGGAGATTGGCAAAATTGGATTTTTATGTTCCCAGCCTCCTTTCTCTAGGTCTTCTCTGAATAAATGCTTGGCACATAACCGCTTAATAAATGCCTTTTTTATTCATTCATTCTTTTTTTCCTTCCCTCCCCCAATCCCTCAGCATCCTTTCCCTCTCTCCCTTCAGGTTCCTAATGACCCCCTTCTCTTTCATTTTCTCCCTCCCTCCCTGTTTCCCCTTTTATATTTTTCTCTCGGAAATAATTTGCCATTTAGGCCTGAAGATGAGCGATAGAATCCAAATCCACCAAAACCCAAAGGCACCTTAGATTAAGCTCAATAGGCTTCTATTCAAAGGGAATCTGAGGCCTGGAAAAGGGGAAGTAACACCCAGGGTCCCCCCAGGAGCGAGAGAAGAAGCCAGGTCTGACGTTCCCAGGAGCCAGCAAAAGGCCTTAGAAATCACTGGGTTTATTTAATCTCTTCATTTTAATGGCTCAGGACATTGAGCCACAGAAAGATGGAATCTCTTGTTCAAGGCCACAGAGCTAAGTGAGTCAGTCACCTCTGATGATTCTATGTCACAATATCTTTCTTGTCTTGGTTCCTCACCCCCATTCAGACCCTCAACATCTCATCTGCACCGTTGCAATAGACTCTTAATTGGTCTCCCAGCCTCCAGACTTCCCCCTCTCCAGTCCTTCCCCCACACAGCTAGAATATTGGTGTTTGTACCCCCAGCTCCTGGCCCATGGTAAGTACGGAAGAAATGTTTGTTGAACTGAGTTGGGTGCATTCTGGTGCCCGGGCTAGTAGCCTTGCCACTGTACTGGGCTCCTGAATTGTAGTGCAGGCTTCTCTTCACTTTATTTAAGTAGATATGTTGCAAACGCCTCTGGGGGAGTTATTTTAGCCTTATCTGTAATAGTGGCATGGAAGGCTTTGCCCTTCTTAAAGGAATTTTAGGCATCTGTGAATGAAGTGAGGGAGAGATTGGCTCAGTACAACTAGGGGGTGCCATGGTGCACAGAGCGCTGGGCCTGGAGTCAGGAAGACCTGAGTTCAAATGTGGCCTCAGGCAACTTACTAGCTGGGTGACTTTAGGCAAGCCCTTCTGTCTGCCTGCCTCAGTTTCCTTATCTGTAAAATGGGGATAATAATCACCTATCTCCCTGGGTTGTTACAAGGATAAAATGATATTGTATTTGTATAGTGCTTTTGCAGTACATAAATGTTATTCTTATTATTCTTGTTACCAATAATAATAATAATAATCATAAATTATATTGTTATTATGACAATACAATATGTTATGATACAACATGATAATGATATAACATGATATGATAGTTTAATATTATTATATTATCCTAATACATAATAATATCATATATTATCATATTATTGTTATCCCTAGTTTTGCATGACTGCACATGTATAATCTATATAAAATTCCTTGCCTTCTCAAGGAGGGGGGAGGAGAGGAAGGGAGAAAAAAATGAACTCAAATTTTTTTTAATATTAAAAACTTGTTTACATGAAAATGAGAAAAATAAAATAAAACGATGATGATGGATGATGATGATGATGATGATATCATGCGGGCAGCCTATTCTACCTACTGGAAAGACTGCTCCTAACCAAGAATAAACATTACTTAGGTCTTGACTCACAGAACATCTGCACTGAAAAGGGCCTCAGATATCATCTATCCTAACTCTTTCATTTTTACAGAAGGAAACATTGAGGCCCAGAGAAGGGAAGTAACCCAACCAAGGTCAAATAGCTAGTAAGTAGGAGAGCCCTGATTTTAGCCCAAGTGTTCTGGCTGAATTTTGTTCTCTTTCTACTCTCTCATTGGCTTTCAGCACATATTAGATGCCTACTAGGTGCCAGGCAGTGTGATAGGGGCTTGGGGGGGGCATTTACAAATGCCAAATAAGAAGTCTCGCCTTTGGGGAGTTCCCATTCTATTCAAGCAGCTTCATTCCTAGGTCATCTACCGGGCGCTAACTCCGACTAACCAGATTGAAGATCCTTATGGCCCCGAAGCCCAAGACTTGCTGAAACTCACCAACCTCCGTCTTCAGCTGCTAAAAAGGCAGGATTGCCCCTGCCAGGGGGTGAGGCCCCTGGAGAAGCCCCATCGGTTCACCCACTACGCCATCTACGACCTGATTGTTCGAGGAAGCTGCTTCTGCAATGGACATGGAGAGATGTGTCAGCTGGCCGAGGAGACGGGGAGCTCCAGGAATATGGTGAGATGTTTGCCTGAGCTCGGTGAGGTGGGGATCCCGGCTTGTCTGCCCGCCTGGGGAAGGAGTGTTAGTGTGAGCCGGCCTTAAAGGTTCCTAGTGTGGAAGGGAGGGCAGAGGGCTTCGTGATGGTCAGGAATGGAGTGGGGGGAGGGGGGAGGGGGAGGAGGAAAGCCTGGTTGATGGGAAGGATCTCACACATTGCTTGTTCTGGCTCATCTAGGACATAAGTCTAAGCGCACACACTCGTTATATGGCTGCGTTCATGCCATTCTCTCAGGCTTCTCCCCCATCTTTCTATCCCCTCTCAATTTTGGCAGGTAGTGTTGGATCATAGGATGTTAGTGCTGGGAAGGGGCTTAAGCATGAAACGTTAGAACACAGAAAAAAGGACATTAGAGCTGGATGTGACCTTGGAGGTCACCTAATCTAACCCTCACATTTTACAAGGAAGAAATTGAAGCCCAAAGAGGGCATTTGGTCAAACCACTGGGACATAAATTTGCTGGTTCCCAGCTAACCAAGTAATCACCTTCATCACCATCATCACCACTGTCACAATCATCATCACCATCACCACCATCATGTCATCATCACCACCACCAGCATGTCATCATCACCACCACCAGCATGTCATCACCATCACCACCATCATGTCATCATCACCACCACCATCATGTCATCATCACCACCACCATCATGTCATCATCACCACTACCATCATGTCATCATCACCACTACCATTATGTCATCACCATCACCACCATTATGTCATCATCACTACCACCATCATGTCATCATCACCACCACCATTATGTCATCATCACCACCACCATCATGTCATCATCACCACTACCATTATGTCATCACCATCACCACCATCATGTCATCATCATCACCACCACCATTATGTCATCACCATCACCACCATCATGTCATCATCACCACCACCATCATGTCATCATCACCACCACCATTATGTCATCACCACCACCACCATCATGTCATCATCACCACTACCATTATGTCATCACCATCACCATCATGTCATCATCACCACCACCATTATGTCATCACCATCACCACCATCATGTCATCATCACCATTATGTCATCACCATCACCACCATCATGTCATCACACCATCATGTCATCATCATCACCACCAGCATTATGTCATCATCACCACCACCATCACCACCATCACCATCATCAACCCTACCATTCATAAAGCACCTCAAGGTTTGCAAAGAGCTTTATAAATATCTCATTTGGTCCTGGGAGGTATCCTTTATTATCCCTATTTTACAGATAAGGAAGCATTGGCTGAGAGGTTAAGGAACTTGCCCAGGGTCACACAGCTAGTATGTGACTGAGGCAGAAATAGAACTCGGGCCTTCCTGACTCCCAAGACTTGTGAGTGATTTGTCCATTTCACCACCCAGCTGCCTAAGAATTAGATGATAAATCAGGTGCTACCCTAAACTTCTGTTCTCTGACAAATGTAGACGTTCCAACTCCAGATGGTGAAATATGTAAATTATGCCAGGGAGGAGAAAAACAATGAATTCGTTCAGAGGGGGTGGGAAGCATTCTCTGACTCCCAGAAGACAGGTCCAGTGACCCTTTCTGAGGGCCAGCAGCACTTTCACAAGCTTGGGGGCAGTTTCTCCTTTCCCTTAGTGGCTGTTGGGTGGAAATATTTGGAAGAGGTTTCAGTGACTCATCCTTGTAAGAACATGAGGAAATATACTGCTGTTGGTGTCATGGAAAGAGTCCTGGATTAGTTATGAGGAGACTTGGCTCCTAGTTATTGCACGATTGATAGAGCCCCGAGGTCAGAAGTCAGGAAGATCTGAGTTCAAATTCGACCTCAGACACTCACTAGCTGTGGGATGCTGGGTGAGCCACTTCACCGTTCTCTGCTTCGGTTTCCTTAAATGTAAAATGCGGGTAATAGCAATAACCTGCCTCACAGGGGTGGTTGTGAAGATCAAATGAGATGCTATTTGTAGAACTCTTAGAACAGTACCTAGCACATAGTAGGAGCTTAATAAATGTTTGTCTCCTTTCCTTCCTCTGTCACCATTTCACTGTGTGGCTTTGGGTCAAATTTCCTCCACTGTAAATGAGGTGGGATTAGACAAACTGCAGGAATTTTTTTAGGGTACAATGACCTTCCTCTCTACGATTCCTAGTTTATTTGTGTCCTTTCTAAAAGATGGCAAACAGAATTGAATGTGCTATTTCACTAAATGATTGACCTAAACAGAGCAAGGTACAGTGGGGCTGTTGTTCAATTGTTTTTCAGCCATGTTCAACCCTTCATGACCCCATTTGGGAGTTTCTGGGCAAAAATACTGGAGTGGTTTGCCATTTCCTTCTCCGGATCATTTTACAGATGAGGAAACTGAGGCAATCAGGGTCAAGTGACTTGTCCAGGGTCACACAGCAAGTAATGTCTGAGGTCAGATTTGAACTCACATCTTCCTGACTCCAGGCCCTACTCTCTTATCTACTGTACCACCTTGCTGCCCCACTGTGGGCCTATATCATGGATCCCACATCTCTTAATTCAACCTAGGATGACATTTATTCATTTTTATGTTTCTATAGCACATTTTTTTACATATTAAGTATCCTAAAACCCCCAGATCTTTCATGATTTCTGTCTCGTCATGCCTCCCTATCCTGAACTTATAAAACTGATTCTTTTGAATGCAAGTATTAGACTTTACATTTATCTTATTATCTATCATTAGACTTTACACTATTATTATTTCATCTTAAGAAGCAATCTTGAGAGGCAGGATGACAGTGAATAGAGAGTTCAACCCAGAGTCAGAAGGATCTGGGTTCAATTCCTGCCTCTGATAAAAGCTGGTTGTGTATTCCTGGTCAAGTCACTTCACCTTTTAGTGCTTCAGTCAACTCTCACAGACTATAAATTGCAGAGTAGATTTCAGTGTGCATTGGTGGAGGGAATTTTCTCACTGGGAGTTCCTTATACTAGTGAAGTCATGGGTCTGACCAAAAAAATTACCTTGCTAAGTTTTGTCCAGTGCCCTTTCTCAGGGGTTGACAGACCAGAGCCTGTGGGCCAAATCTGTTCCACCAACTGTTCTCATCTAGCCCACACATTAAGAATGGTTTATGCATTTTACAACACTTCCTGAATGAAGGTGATCCTGGGCAGTATGCTGAAGCCTCCTTGGACCCATCGTGGAATCTGTAGATTGTCCTTTTAAATCACCTGCAATGATAATTGTGCTGGGAGTGGTACTACATGGTTCATGGCCCTAGAGCATCTCCAGCAGGTGGGAAAAGACGTGTTTTTAAGGTAGTGAGCAGTGGTTTTCCTGTCTCTGTATCCCCATTGCTTAGCAGTCCCTGGTCCATAGTAATTACTAAATAAATGTTTGATGACCTATTGACTTTTCTAAATGCAATCCAACTCAGTCTCTTCTCTTTGAGAGGCTGAATGGGATTATGGGTAGAGCATTAGCTCTGGATGAAGGAAGACCTACCTGGGTTTGAATTCTACTCCAGACACTTAATATGTTACCCTGAAAAAGTCACTTCAGCCTCAGCTGATGTATGTAAAATGCAGCATTGGTTTCAATTATCTCTATGAATATCCTCCCTAATCAATTCTGGGCCCAGCACATTGTCCATTTGTAATACTTGTTCATGATATATTTATCGATAGACTAACTTAATGGACTGCTTATCCAGCTACTTGTTATAATCTGGGCAATATTCATTTTTCATCCACTTTGTGTTTCTGGTGCAAGTGGTTAGGCTGGTCTCTTTAGAATAAACATTGGTTTTTATTGAAATAACCTATTATGTTCTAGGTAGTCAGTACAATATTATTTGCAAACAGGCACACGTGCAAAATCTCTCCATCAACAGGGAATTTCTTTTCCATTTGTATTTTCTAAGACAGGCAAGTTGATAGTCCTGAAATTATCTCAAATTTAGTCCTTCTGTGCACAGGTTTATGAGGGGAAGGTCATGAGGTACCTCCAATTCTCCCTTCTTATGTTTTCAGATAGAAAGAAGGGAAGTGAACAGAGCTGTGTCCGAGCAATATGACATTCAGTAACCCAAAGCAGTCTCTTTGTGGTGGGGTAGCTAGAACTCCTGAGATACTAGGTCCAGTTCTATTTTCCCACTGAGCTCCTCCCTTGTTGGAAAGAGCAGAAACTTGCTCTTAGCAGTCGCTCTATAAACAAGCTTGTGTTACTGGTTACTGTTAAGTTCCCAAACATTCCTCTCTGCCCAGTGGGGCTATGGTGACTGAGGACTCTGTCACAAGGCCATTCCTGGCACCAGTTTCTAAACAGAGGAAGAAACACGGCAGAACTTTTGTTGTGCTCCCTGGGGACCATCCTGCTGCAAACGACGGAAATATCATAGGCAGAGCCAATGAATCTGACAAGGCTGTTTGCCAACTGGAAAGCAAAGGAGACTTCAACTCAACTGCCTCCAAGAGGTGCCAGGGACATGAGAAGAAAAGTGAAATGTAGCCTGCTCTCAAGGAGCTTACATACTATTGGAGAGACATGCACAAATAAGTACAAAATATAAGCAAGATACATTATTTGGGGTAGGGAGAGGCACTTGAAGTTGCAAGATCAGGAAAGACTTCATGCAGAAGATATCACCTGAGTAGAATTTTGAAGAAAAAAAAGGGACACATAGGTGAGGGTACACTCCAGCAGGGAGAACGGTCAGCACAGAGGAAGACAGGACCTATCCCTAACTCTAGCCACTGATTTCACTCACATGATGCTAAAGACAATCACCTCCAAAATGGAAGGAACAGAAAAATATGCCATAGAGAAATCACCAAGGAGCCTTGGCATGATGTTCTAGGACTTCTGTGATCCTGCTTTTATAGCAGGTGGGGCAGCTCAGGAATCTTGGCTGCTGGGATCAAAGTAACCCAAAAGATTTTAAAAGGGGGAGAGGACTCTCTCCCTGTCTCTGGCTGTCATCGTTTTCCCATCCTTAAGGTCACAGGCAGGGAGTCTTCCCAAGGCAGGTTCGAACCTGGAATATTCCAAGCACAGAAGTCTCTAGCTATGTCGGGGGTATTCAGACCAGGGCTTGAGAATGAAGGGTGAAGTCACCAGGGAGAAGGAGGTATGATCAGGCAATACATAACCTGTAGGACCAAGAAAAAGAAGACCAGAAAAGCCAGAAATTTTTCCCAATGACATCTAGGCTCTAACCTGACTCTGGGTTTTACTGCCTCCCCAGCTGGTTGGTTCCATTTTTGAATAATTTTCAGCTTTAGGAAATTCTTCTCCATGCTGGATTATACTTAATTATTTTTCACCTGGGGTGTTCAAGGAAAAAGTGAGGATACCTCAGAACCTGAAAACAACTTCTGTTTTTTTTTTCTCTGCCTAAGGGTCAAAGGTTTTAGGCAACAGCTGCCTGGCATGGTGTCAGGTCTGTGGCTGGGCTGATGGCACAAAAAGCAATTGGCCACCTATGTGGAATAATTTCGGGAGCTCCTGGAAAATTCCTGTTCCTTACTCCCATCCAACAGATCCTTTAAAAATCCTCCTCTACTTACTCATGGATGCTTGAAATCCCTTGCACAGGCAACAACAGAGCCTTTCCTTCCTCCCAGGATCAGAGATGAGACTGAGAATTCCTGTTCTCCTGGAGGAGGGGCAGATCACAACACCCCCTCCCCCCACCATGATCTTGTCTTTCCATAAACTCTTCATCCAAGTGTTCTAGAAGACTTCCCCTGGGTATGCTGACAATCAACAGTTATATGGCAAAAGTCTGCCAAGTTCTTGACTTAACATTATCTCATTCTAGCCTCACAACACCACCATGAAGTAGGTTCTGCAGATACTGTTATCCCCATTTTATGGATGAGAAACTGAGGCTTAGAGAGTGACCTACTCATAGTCAGCATCCTCTCCATTAGCTCAAGCCTTCTATAAATGACTGGTGGTATAGCCTTTCCTGAGAGTAGGTCTAGGGTCTAGGGGAGGGAAGGAGGACAAAGATGTAAGTTAGGGAGTATCTGAAGGATGAGCATGTAGGCACAAGGTAACTAAGGCATTTAAGGGACTCACCCAAGGCCACAAAGGTAATGAGTGTCAGATATAGGATTTGAACCCAGGTCCTCTGACGCTGCAATCGGCAGTCTTTCTGCCATACCAAGCAGCTTAGGAAGGATGGCTGAAACCACTGAAGACAAACCTCCCAGGTTTGAATACTTTGCAGACTGTGGTCCTGGGTTATGGGCCAGAGCCTTTGTTTTCCTATTGCCCTCAGGCTAGGTGACTTGGCCCCAGTTCTCCTCACCCTGCAAATAATCTGGACTTTCCACATGCCTCTGCAGTCTGCAGCTAATCCTTGAGCTGAGTTTTCACCCTATCTGATCCAGCTTGTGCCAGGGTGGGTGGCCCCCAAGGCTGCTGTTCTCGATGATGATGCAGAAAACACACACACACACACACACACACACACACACACACACACACACACACACACACATACACACACTGGCCTGGAAGGCAGGCTAATGGGATCTGCCTTAGGAGAGACTGGTTTCCCTCTCCATGAAGTTTTTCAGTGGGTCAACATAGGGTGACCCCTTGTCTGGGATATGATAGAGGGGATTCTCATTCACATTCAGATTGGGTCAGATGGCCTCTGAGGTCATTTCCTCTTCTGAGTCTCTGTGTTTCTAGCTGGAACAGGGATGGCAATGCCCTTTGGGGACCTTGGGGAAGAAATCACAACAGTGACTCATAAAAAATTGAATTAGAGACCATGGGAACCTTAGAACACCTTAGAACTCATCAAAACAGAGGAAGACACTGAGGGCTACGGAGGGGAAGTGACCTGACCAAAGTCTCACAGCAGGTTAGTGGTAGAAGTGAGGCTGGAGCCCATATCCTTTGATGTCTGATCCTCCATTCTCCTGAGTTGGAGCAGCAGCCCCAAGATAGCTTTCCCTTTGGTATTTCAGCACTTTTGGTTCTGGACAGAACCAGGAAGCAGAATTTAAGTAGAGGGGAGTGGGTGGGTAAAGGAAGGAGGACTTGATGAGGATCACAGATTTAGAGCAGTGAGGGTCCTTACCTGTCATATAGTCCAGTGATTCTCCAACATTTTGTGCTCATGGTACATATTGCCCTTGTGGATAGAGGGAGGGATGTTGGCTAGATTTTAGGGCAGTTAAGTGGATTCTAAAGTGGTTGAATGAGTGAATCCCCGAAGCAGTTATTAATGGTTCCAAGGCAACTTGGAAGGGAGATGGCTGGTGAAATGCCCCCAAGGACATGGGGGCCTTGATCCCATGTTGTTCAACATTTTCATCAATCATGTGAATGAAGTCACAGAAGATATGCTTATCAGAGCTGTAGATAACAGAAATCTAAGAAGGATGGCTAATAGGTTGGATGACAGGCTCCAGATCCTAAGATATTTCATCAAGTTAGAATGATGGGCTGAATAGAATGAGATGACATTTAGTAGGGAGAAGTCTACAGTTTTACATTTGGGTACAAAAAATGCACTTCACAAGTGACAGAAGGATTGTCATGTGGAAAAAGGATTAGACATATTCTTCTTAACTGCAAAAGCTGGAGAGGAAGTTGCAGAGAGCCAGATTTCATCTTCTTTTTCTTTTTTTTTTTTTTTTGCGGGGCAATGGGGGTTAAGTGACTTGCCCAAGGTCACACAGCTAGTAAGTGTCAAGCATCTGAGGCTGGATTTGAACTCAGGTCCTCCTGAATCCAGGGCTGGTGCTTTATCCACTGTGCCACCTAGCTGCCCCAGATTTCATCTTGATATATGGAAACTCTTCCCAACAGAATTTTCCAAGGGCAGAATGGACGGACTACTTTGGGAAATAGTGGGTTCTCCTCACTAGAAGTCTTTCTTCAACACAGTCTTGTTACCAGTGTTCTAAATGTGATTCTGGATCAGACACAGGGGTCAAGCTAAATGGCCTCTGAACTTCCAACCCTGGAATTTGGTAAAGTGGTTTCTGCTTTCTAAGCTTCCGTTTCCTCTTCTGTTAAATAAGGGAGTTGGACCAGATGATTCTAAGTGTCCTTCGAAGTCTAAAATCCTACTGTGTTCTAACTTGAGGTCACAAAGCTAGCAGCAAGTACCCAAACTGGCAGCAGCATTCCGACCTTGAGGTCTGGTGTTCTTTCTTCCATAAAGGGTCAAAATAAATTTAGATTAAATTAAAAAGCCCAATAAAATTTGCTCATTAATCTCATGCACCCTGTTCAGTCCTAAATGGAGATACCCAAATCCTCAATTTAGAAAAGAGAGATGAGAACCTAGAAGAATAATTTTTTCATATCCTTTGGCTCTACACCACATCTAGCCTTCAAATTCTCCTTGTCTAGTAATCACTGCAAAACCTCTTCTTCAGCTGATCAAAGGAATTCTGTCTGTTCCTAATGAGACTCCCTTCCAGTCCCTTTGCATTGATAATAGGAGGGGAGGTCTTGCTCACGTAGCAGCAACTTAAATGGGCTTACTTGGATTTTGTCCAGAGGGTATAATGGATCACCTCAGGGGATGGAGAGCTCCCCATCCTTAGAGGTCTTCAGCCATAGATTGGATCACTACTTGTTCAGTTTAGGGGTTGAACCAGAAGAGCAGATCTAAGTAGTAAAGATATGTGAGGACCACTGAGGCCACCAAAGTTCCTTCTTCCAGTTTGGGGATCCTATTATTTGAAAGAGAGGCTGTTGGCATTTTCATTAGAACTTTCCTGAAATGTTCTGGCTTAGAGCTAGAGGCTAAGGGGGTTAGTGGTTTTGTTTTATTACTTAACTGCTTAATGAACATAAGGTGGTTATTTTTAATTACTTAATGGATGCTTTGATTTACTTTCATCTTGTGGTTTGAAATATGATGGTTATCCTTCTAGAAGATGGTCTTTTATTTTATTAGAAACACTTATAAATAAATGTGAAGGATTCAATGACCATGTGGCTCCTTTAACCTGGGGATTGCTTTGCTTTTCCACATATGAAAAAGAGTCGACTTCTTTTAAAGAGTTTCTGAGACCATTTCAAAGTTAGAATGCTACAGCTTTCAAAGTTAGAAGAGGTGGTTTAATCTAACTAACCCTTTGGTTGGTTTTATAGAGGGAGAAATTGAGGCCCAGAGAAGGGAAGAATTTGCCCAAGATTAAACACCTAGGTAATGGCAGAGTTGAGGCTAGAACTCAGGTCTTCTGACTTGCTTCTTTGCTTGTTCCACCGTACTTTTTACTGTCACAAAGAGAATGTCTTCCAGTTGGAATTTAACTAGTTCGTTGAATGAATGGAATGAATGAATAAATGAGTGAGCAACCTGGAGCTCTTTCCAATGTATAGCAATTCAACAACAAAGTGCATTTATTAAACACTATGTTCTTGGTGCCATGGGTGGCTGGGTGCTGGAAATACGAAGAAAAAAATGAAAAAGTCTTTTCCCTCAGGAAGCTTACATTCTATTTGGAGGATACAACACAGCTACAAATAAAAAAGTACAAAATATATACAAGGCAGTTTCATTAGGCAACAGGGGAAGAGCAATGGCACTGGGCTGATTGGGAAGGGCCTTTTCTTAAAGACCAGCACTTAAGCTGAGTGTTGAAGGAAGCTTGTGATCCCAAGAGGTGAAGGTGCACCAGAAAATATTTCAGGTAGTGGAGGCAGCTGGTGAAAAGGCAGAGGCCAGAGATGGGATTCCCTGGGTGGGGAACCTGAGGAGGCCATTTGGGTGGGAATATAGAATGCATGAAAAGGACTAAGGTGAAATCAGTCTGGAAAGATTGGTTCTCTACACCTATCACTCAACTGATCTTTACAACAGCCCCATGAGGCAGGTGGTATAGATGTTATTGTCCCCATTTTACAGATGGAGAAACGGAGGTCCTGAGGCATTACTGCTTAAATAGCAAAAGATTTTATATTTGGAACTGTAAGGGAGCTCAGATCATCTGGCTGAACCCCCTCGTTTTGCAAATGAGGAGAGTGAAGCCCATATAAATTATGTAACTTACCCAAGATCACATCAGTAGTAACTAGAAAGCTCTCTCTCCTTCTCTCTCTCCCTCCCCACCTCAATCATTCAATCTCTCTCTGTCTCTCCTCTCTCCCTGTCTCTCCAACCTCTCTCCCTCTCCCCCTCCCTCCCTCCCTCTCCCCCTTCTATTCCCCCCCCCAAGCCTGATGTAAATGGCTGGCCCTTTCATGGCTAGCTGCTATACAAAGTGATCCTTCAGTCTCACCACAGGCATTTCCCCTGAATCAACAGCAGTTGGTTGGCCCGGGAAAACCTTCATCTGAACCTGGAGTGCCAGAGGAGAATCTCAAGTATTCTGGCAGCCTGGGCCAGAGCCATGGCAAGCCAAGGCAACATCCCCACAAGGGCAGGAGGTGAAATCCAAGGTCAGCCATTAGCCTCTTGGCTGTCATAGAATTGTTTACTCTCCCGGGACTAATTCTTCTATAGAGCTTCCCCGGAGGTTCAGAACCCTTGCTTGGGAATCAGGACATTTGGGGTCCTAGCTGCAGCTTTTGTGCTTTAGGTGTGGGACCTGCTCCTCACTTTCCTCTATAAAGTGAGGATGATAAACCTCTTTCTCTCCACCTCCCTTTATTTCCCTCCTCCTCCTCCCCTCCTCCTCCTCTTCCTTCTCCTCCTTCTTTTCTCTCCCTCTGTCTCTCTCTCTGTCTGTCTCTCTGTCTCTGTCTCTGTCTTTCTCTTTCTCTTTCTCTCCCCACACATGGACAGATGATTCCCTGGCCATCACCCACAACCTGCTCAACCCCTTCCCACCACAGCCTTGGAAGTCGGTTGTTAGTATGGACAACTACAAGTCTCATATGGGGTGCTGTGTTCTGAGGCAAGGGATAGATTCCAAACCCTGAAGGAATTTGTGGAGGAGCATCCCACCATGTCTCCCCTATTTATGTCTGCTCTGCTAGCAGGGTCTGTTGGATCAAGTCCAGACTCCCAACCCTGGCCTTGGCCTTCCTCCATCTGATGTCATCGTAGCTTTTCCACATTATCTTTCATCCCTTGCCTACAGGTAAACTCAATTCTGGCCAGATGACCCCACCCTCTTTCCCTTGAATGCCCCATGCTTAGTTGGACCTCCATGACTTTCCTTACTATTCCCTAGCCTGGAATGTCATGCCCTTTCCTCAGATGTATGACTTCTGCTCTGCCCATTGGACCAATTTCTACTCATCCTCTTAAAGCTCAGTTCAAGGCCCCATCTTCTATTTGAAGTCTTCCCTGGCCAGTCAACTTTATGATGATTCTGTGTCTTCCATCCTCTGGTAGCACTGAGTATCCAGATCCTTTGTTGGTCACTTAGCATCCACTGCCTCATATTATTAGTTTCCCACATGGGTGCATCCGGAGCTATAATGAGGAATTCTTTTATCAGGGGGAATATAGGTTAAGAGAGGCTGGAGGGGTGGCACAGATGACAATGAGAAGGGTGATGGCTCAGAGGACAGTCTCGTTGGGGGTGCAGTTGTCCTGGGGGAATGTGGCACGTAGTTGGCACAAAATACTGAATTATAAATGATATTGTATATTTATATTTGAACATAGAATGTGGACCTTAAAGGAGACATAGAACCATAGGATGTCAGAGCTAGAAGGGACCTTAGAACCTAGAATGTTATAGAGAGAAGGTTCCTTGGAGCTGGAAGAGTCCTTAGAATAGAGAATGTTAGAGCTGAAAGGGACCTTAGCACCTAGAACATCAGAGCTGGAAGATGCCTTAGTTACAGCTCTGCATATGTGGCCACTCCCAGTGAAACATTTCTTTAAGTCTGTATTTTCTACATCCTTTAGTAAGAGATGGGGCCTTAGAAACTGTAATGTTAGACCTGAAAGTGGCCTTAGAACCTAGAACATCAGCTGGAAGGGGCCTTAGAACCTGGGATGTCAGAGTTGGAAGGGGACACAGAACCCAGAATGTCAGATTTCCAGTAAGAAGGTTCTAACCCCACCTCAACTGACTTGCTACTTGTGTAGCCTTGGGTGATGCTTTCTCCTCTCTGGGCCTCTGTTTCCTAATCTGTAAAATGGAGCAGTCAGACCAGCTGTCCTCTGATGTCTCTTGCAGCTCGAACATTCTACATACTTGAGCGACCTGGCTTGGTTATTAAGAAGATTGCTATCTGCCATCAGTGGTAGTTCCCCAGTTCATTCTACATGGAATACTGCCCTCTGCAGGTTTAGCTTTTAATAAATAGACATGGGGTCCAGACCTGTGATATCATTGTTCCCTCCACTTTTGGTCATGGTTTTGGAGAGTTATCTAGAGCACTGCAGAGGATTAAGTGACCTCCTCAGGGTCATCCAGCTAGCCTGTGTCAGAGGCAGGATTTGAACTCAGATCTTCTGGTCCTGAGGCTGGCTCTCTATCCATTTTGCCACGCTGCCTTTATTTCTAATGCATTCTTTTAATTAATTCCCATATGCCTGGAAATAACCTCCTTTCTCCTCTCTATCTGCGGAAATCCTTTTTTTCTCCTTTGTGTCCGAGCCTTGATGCCATCTCCTTTGTGAAATCTTTCCTTATAGAACCTTGTCTGGATCTCTCCTTTGCTTATACAAAATTAGGATTAGAAGGATTAGGCTTGTTCTCCTTAGTCTCGGAGGGAAGGAAGGAAAAAAAAGAAACAAGCATTTATTAAGCACCTACCTTGTTCCCGGGCACCCTTTTACAAATACTGTCTCATTTGATCCTCACAACAACCCTGGGAGGTAGGTGCTATCATGATACCCATTTGACAGATGAAGGAAATTGAGGGAAATAATGGTTAAGCATCTTGCCCAGGGTTCAGCCCTCGATCCATTGTGCTGCCTAGTATACCTTAGAGGGGCATGACTAGGAGCAAAGGTACACATTGCAAAGAAGTAGATTTATATTTGATGTAAGGAAAGCATTCCATTCTACCTTGTGTTACTTGTATACATGTCTTATTCCCCCTGTTAAATTGGAAGCTTCTTAATGACAGGAATTGGTCATTTGTAAACACGGTATCCCTACTGCCTAGACATACGACTTGCACATATAAATATGTCATTAATAAATATCTTAAAAATAGGGGCAGCTAGGTGGTGCAGTGGATAGATCACAGGCTTTGGTGTCAGGAGGATCTGAGTTCAAATCTGAACTCAGACGCTTACTGTGTGACCCTGGGCAAATCCCTTAACCCTGATTGTGAGAGAGAAGAAATATCTTGAAAATAAATGAATTGAAAATATCTGTTGAATTCATGACATGACAGCAACATTATACACTTGCATAGTACTTTATATTAGGACCTTTAAATGTCAACCTAAAGGGACCTCAAAGATCATCCAGGTCAAAACTTTTCTCCATGACTTGATTGAAGACATGGATGACATGCTTCTTTTTCTTTTTTTTTTAATAGCAACAAACATTTATTTTATTTTTTCCAGTTACATGTAAGGGTAGTTTTCAACATTCATTTTCATAAGATTTAGAGTTCCAAATTTTTCTCCCTCCCTCCCTCCCTTTCCTCCCCCCTCCACAAGATCGCAACCAGGTTATATATGTACAATCCACAAGTGTTCTTTTTATCAGTTCTTTCTATGGGGCTGTTATCTACTTAGCTTACTTAGCTTACTATCGCTTCCTCATTAGTTCCTTGGGATTGTCTTGGATCCTTGCATTACTGAGAGTAGTTAAGTCATTCACAATTGCTCACTGAACAATACTGCTGTCACTACGCACAATGTCCTCCCAGCTCTGTTCACTTCACTATACATCAATGTTCATTAGTCTTTCTAGGTTTTTCTGGGATTGTCCTGTTGATGACATGCTTCTTAAGCTTGTAGATGACCCAGAGCTGGGAGGGAAAGCCAACAAGTCAGATTTAATAGCTAAAAAAGATCTCAACAGGTTAGGAGAGTGGGACAAATTGTATAAAATGAAACTGGATAGTGGGGAATGTAAAATACTCCATTGGGAACTCCTGGTGAGGAAATTCTCTTTCCCAATGCAAGTTGGCACTTACAAGTGTAGTTCATAGTTGTAGAGAATTGCCCAGAGCACTGAGATGATTGAGTGACTTGCTCAATGATGACCCAACTAAGCTTAATACAAAGCAACAGAGTGACATGGTGACCAAAGAAATTAGTGCTCCCCCCTTTTCTAGTCTGTATTAATCAAAGCAGAACATCCAGAACAAGGGAGGTAATAGTCCTGCTCTTCTGTATTCTGGGATGAGTTCTGCATTCAGTTCTGGGCACCCCATTTCAGAAAAGTCAGACAAACTTGGGCATGATCAGAAGAAGACAGTCAAGGGGGTAAAAAGAACAGAGTGACATGTTAGAATCAACTGAAGGAACTTGGGATGTCTAGCCCAGAAGAGGGAAGACTTGAAGGGAACTCAATCATTGTCTCCAAATATTTAAGGGTGGTTCATAAGGAAGAAGAATTAGATTTGTTCCATTTGTTCTAAGAGGGTGTGACTAGGAAGAAGGGGAAAAAGTTGAAGAGAGGTTGATTTAGATTTGATAGAAGGAACAACTTCCTGACCGTTAGAACAGCCTTGGGACTAAGACTAGATGATGACTTATTGGGGTCGTTGTAGAAAGGATTCTTGGTCAGATGTGGCTTAGGTTAGAACAGCCTATAAACAACCTTCTAATGCTAAAATTCTAGGATAGTTCCAACCCCCCTTCATTTTCTGGATGAGGAAACTAAGAGATGAAATGATCTGTTCAGTCACATGGAGAATCAGAGGCATAGGAGTCTATGGGTGAGTCTTTTTACTTCCAAACCTTTGGCCGAGGGAAGGTCTTCTCTTGTTAGGATAGTCCACTGAATGCCGCCATCAGTGTTCTCTGGGAGCTCAATGCCCACCTTGCGCTCTCCCCTTGAATGACGACAGTCTCTTCCTCTTGGTGATAGGTCCATGGGACATGTGTGTGCAGACATCACACAGCAGGCCTACACTGTGAGAAGTGTTTGCCACTGTATAATGACCAGCCGTGGAAGCCAGGAGATGGGAAAACCAGCCAGCCCAATGAGTGCAAAAGTAAGTGGCTGAGGGGCAGCTAGGTGGCGCAGTGGATAGAGCGCTGGCCCTGGAGTCAGGAGGACCTGAGTTCAAATATGACCTCAGACCCTTGACACTTACTATCTGTGTGACCCTGGGCAAGTCACTTAACCCCAATTGTCTCACCCCCCCCCCAAAAGTAAGTAGCTGGGGGAAGACCTGAAAGGGTCCTGGGTCTCAGATGGTCTCATGCCCAAGCGTCAGAATTGATTGAAAACCCTCCTTGTGGCAGGTTTTGACATCCATTTGGACACTTTCCTACCTGCCATTTTAGTCTCTTTTGTGTTTCTCCTCCCTTGCTTCAAATTATCCTTGTTAGTCATGGGAATGGACCCCAAAATCTGAAATAGCTTTAAAAAGAAATTTATTAGATCGATTGGTAGGGAAAGTGAGCCAGAAAGGGTGTGATTCCCTCTCATTCAGGCTCTGGAAGGATTGATGTTATATAGGATTTAGACAAAGGTACCCACACATATGAACCACATATACTTAGTCAAACAATTTTGCAGAGAGGACAGCTTGAAAGCAAGGTTGATTGAGATGGATATCTGTAAATATAAATATTCCATAAAATTTAGCGAGCCCAAAACACAAGCTTGGGTGGACCTAAAACAAGACCTGGGGGAGAGGTCCCAAAACATAAGTACTTGGGGACCTGAGGGAACCCAAAATTCCTTGGAAAGTTACTGAGGTTCGGGTGAATTCTGGTTTCAAACAATCTCTAGTCTCATAATAGTTTTCTGAACAATACAATTAAAGCATTTTCCATATCATCTTTTATCTCAATCCTAAAGGGCCTTCCTTGCTCTCAGTTGGCTGTCAGCTAATTCTCACAGAAGCATAAGAAATATTGCCCTTAGGTGATCACCCTCAAAAGTATATTTACATTACCTGTCGGGATGGATGCTGGGAGACTGAAAAACGTGTCAGACCCAAAGGAATGAGTTCTCTTCAGTTGGACTGCCTTCTCCTCCTAGCCGTACTCCCTTCCAAGCTTAACTCACTTCCTTCATGAGACTCTCCTTGATGACACTCACCACAAAGTTCTCTTTCACCTTATTTTCAGCTCCCTCCTCACTTAAATATTCTATTGAGAGGAGGGAAGGACGGTGTCTTTTCTCCTCCCATCTTCTCAGCAGCATAGCACAGCACAAGACAGTGGATACAACTGGGCTCCCAGTAAAGATGATTGAATCAAATGCAAGACTGGCTCTGAGCTCAAATCGCATGAGCTGGGTGAGGTGCTTTGCAAATCTCAAACCACTAAGTAAATGTAAGCTAGTGTTATCATCCATGTCAAAATCTTCTAGGAAGATGAATGCCAGGATATTCAGGGGGTCAGAGTTATCCATCCCTGCAGTAGAACAAGTTGGTTTCCTCGCTTTGAGGCACTTGGAAGTGCTTTACTGAATAAGTGGCTGGAGCTACTTAGTGACAGCAGGAGGAAGCAGGAGGGAGGAAATGAGGACGATGAGGAAGGACCTGAGGCTCACATGCAGAGAGTCAGCATGCAGAAGAGCAGGGAGGGCTGAAGGTGGCCACCTGGCCCCTTTCACATGATCTATTCTCATTGTGTGAATTATTTCCCCTTTCAAGAAATGGCTGGATGTTTTCTTTTAACCTAACTTTTCCTAAATACAGAAGCTCTGGGTGAGGGGGGTGGGGAAGAGGTAGGAGGTAAGCCCATGCAATATGACTTGCCCAAGGTCCCATGAGCCCCCCAGAGATGAGGCAAAACTGGGGAAAGAGACCTAGGGGCTGTGGCTGGGCTCGAAGGGTCTGTGCCTATGGGCGAATGGGGGCTTCCCTCCACACAGAGTGCCGTTGCCACAACCACGCTGATAGCTGCCACTTTGATGGAGGTGTCTGGCTGAACTCTGGGAAGCGCACCGGTGGCATCTGCGACAACTGCCAGCACCACACGGAGGGCCGTCACTGCCAGAAATGCAAAGCAGGGTTTTATCGGGACTGGAGCAAGCCGATGTCCTCCCCAGAAGTCTGTAAACGTGAGTATCTGCTGGGCATCAGGGCCTGAAGCTTTGCGGGGAATATAGTGAGATGCAGAGCCTCCCTGGAGAACCCTGGAACCCTAGAACATCAGAGATGGAAGGAGCTTTAGAACCCGGAATGGTAGAGCCAGAGGGGTCTTTGGACCTAGAATGTTAAAGTTGTAAGGGACCTCTGACAGAGTTTTAAAATTGGATGGGGTCTTAGAACCTAGCAAATCATAGCTGCAGAACCTAGAACATTAGAGCTAGAAGTGAGCTCAAGACAGTGTTGGGACATTAGCCTAAAGGAGCAATAGCTTAAATGTGTTTACTATAGTGCTTTCCCTAACAACCTTTTGTGATATAGTAAAAGTATTAAAATCCCCATTTTTCAGATAGGGAAACTGAGAACCAGAGATAAGGTGACTTGTCAGCAGGGGAACTTGACCTCAGACTTAATTCACCTGGATCCCAAGTGCGTTATTCTTTTCTGTAAATAATAATAATAATAATAGCTATGGAGTAGTAGTCAGGGAGGACTAGCATCTCTGGTGTGAGGGCTTACAAGCCCTTCTCAGGGCTGCTCATCCACCTTTGGGGTCCACCTTCACCCAACTCTCACGTGGGGCTCTGAGAAGTTGTATCCTGCACAATGGCCACACAAAGGCAAACTGGCAGATGGGCTAAACCAGCTTGAGAGTAATTGAGGGATATCAAACCCCTTGGTGAGTTAGGGGAATACCTACCCCCAGCACGTGAAGACCTCCCCCGGACCCCAAGAACAGTCAGATTAGAACAATTTCATCATCCACAGAGGTAACTGCAGCAGGCACTGTGGGGTCCTTGGAGCTTGGTCAGACATCAAAGATACCCAAGGTCATCCACTGCCTCCCAGGCCATCACCAATAGTCCTGACTTTCGTCATGCCACTGGTCTTCCATGACTGTGGAAGAGAGAGTGAGACTGAGGACTTTGGACAACTGTGACAACTTAAATCCACTTCACAGGAGTCAAGACATCACCCCATGTTGGTCCTCTTCAAAAACCAAACCAAGCCAAAAAATCAACTATAGCCAGCAGTTATATAGTACTTGGTTTGCAGAGTGATATATATATCCTCATCTGATCCTCATAACTGCCTTGGGAGACAGGTGCTATTATTCTCCCCATTAAATCCAGGGTTACGGAACAGGACTGAATCTCAGGCTTTCTGACATCAGGGCCACCCAGTATCCTCACACTTGCCCCTCCTATCAGTCCCAGGTTCTTCCCTTTTTACATGCCTGGCAGAGCCTGAGGCTGTGACAGACCCGACCAGTAGGGTCCTTGATTATTCAGCCGGCTCTACCTTTCCAGCCTGCATGTTGTCCCAGGGGACGATGCCAGCGGGGCATGGGTCAGATGACACTTCTCTGATTGCCAGGATTCGGTTTCAAGTCTTACCTGTTCCCTGCTACTCAGATATCTCAGTGTCTCGAGCTGTGGATCTATCTAAGGAGCCCAGCACAAAGCAGGATGTTAGCTTATCACCCTATCTGTGAAATCTTCGGGAGCAGCTGAGAGGGCACCACCTTATTTCAAAGTTCCCTCTGTCTTTGCGGAAACCTTACCAGAGGCTCCCGGAGTGGGGTCTGGCTACATCCCCTTTTCAGGGTGTTGGCAGGCAGCCCAGGCAGGAAAGAGGCAGCGGAAAGGGTGTAGCAAGCCAAATTCATTTCATTTCGAGTGCATTCACCTGCTGCCAAGGCCAAGATGAATGGAGGGGCAGTATGAGCCAGATAGAGTGCCACCCGGGAGCCAGGAAACCCAGATTCAAATCCCATTTCTGCCATTAACTAGCTGGGTGACCTTGAGCCAGTCAGCGACAACTTCGAAGGGCAAGGTTGAGATCTGGTGCCCTTTGGCTTAGTGGAGAGGCAGAGGACCTGGCTGTCTAAAACAATCTCCATTTACCACCTGTGAGATCTTGAGCAAGTCTTCAACTCTAGTCGGTTGAATCAATCAGAAGCTCTCTGGGCTCCAGGATCCTTCTCTTTAAAATGATGAGCAAGTTGGAGCGGATGGTCTCTCGGGTCCCTTCCACCCCAGTAAGCAGTCCCCCTCTTTCTCTCTGCCTCTGTCTTCTCTCTTTTTTTTTTTAAGTGAGGCAATTGGGGTTAAGTGACTTGCCCAGGGTCACACAGCTAGTAAGTGTTAAGTGTCTGAGCTCGGATTTGAACTCAGGTCCTCCTGACTCCAAGGCCAGTGCTCTATCCACTGCGCCACCTAGCTGCCCCTTCCCTCTGTCTTCTTAGGGTCACTCTCTGCTTCAATCACTCAGAACCGTCGGATTATAGACTTAGAGTTGGAAGGGACCTCAGAGGTCCCTTAGTCCAACCCTCTCATTTTTTACAGATGAGGAAACTGAGTCCCAGAAGTCTGAGTAACTTGCCCAAGGTCACATAAGTGGCAGAGACAGGGAGATTTCCACTCTATCCCACTGCTTCCAATCAGTCAATAAGCATTAATTAAGCACTTACTACATGGCAACCACTGTGACCCATTAGCATTGCCTCAGATACAAATGCAAAAAGGGAACTTACATTCTAATGGGGAATATGGCCAGGTGCATGCTGGTAAATGATCAGCAACCAGAGCTCTAAAAAGAAATGTACATGATACCCTTTTAAATTTAATCTGTATCATCAACTGCATTTTATCCATTACTTTATTAAGTTTAGACAGTCAACAGAACAATAGATCGGGCCCTGACTTGTAGCATTTGCCAGTTTCCAAGGTGTAAATGATCACGCTGAAAAATAATGATTGGCTCTGCTGGCTGGAGCTGAATCCGGAGCAGCCCTGGATATCTAGGGCAGTGGGAACAGGAAAGGGGATATCTGCACTTTCATCTCCTCTCCCCACCACCCCTCCCCCTCAAGCCTCCCTTCCCTGTCCCTCATTGGCTCAGCTAGGGGATCGTCTGCAAGGCACCTGCTGATTTAGGCAGCTAGTGTGTTATCCATACAGTTACCCTCTACCTTGGGAGCAAATGAGCCTTCCTGCCCCCTTAGATCATACCATAGAACCAGAGACTTTTGCATTAGGAAGGAACCTTAGAGAAGTGCAACACTTTGCCCAAAGCTCCTGGCAGGGTCAGGCTCAGATTCTGAGTCTACTGCCCCTCAGTCCAGGGCTTCCTTTTGCCTAAGGTGCCACTCACCTTCAGAGAAGGGGCTGTCTGGTCTGCCTACCTGGAGACCAGCCTTGTGAGAGGTCCATCCTACCTGAATGCACCTGGATTGGAAATTCATCCTTGTTCCTTCACATAAGGTCACTAGTAAGTCTTCTCTGGGTGGGTGGGTGGGTGGATGAGAGGTGGCAGTGTCTGAAAAAGATCATTGCACTTGGGAGTCAAAAGACCTGGCTCTGTCACTCACTGGCTGTGGAAATGTCATCCCCTCAAGCCTCAGTTTTCCCATCTGAAAATGTTCTGAACCATAGGAGGCAGGTAATATAATCATCCCATTTTACAAATAGGGAAACTGAGGCAAAGATTAAGTGACTTGCCCAAGGTCACATCTGAGAAGTGGGGATGAGAATAGTCTATTATGAACAGTTCTTAATGAATCTGTCAGTGACCTCCTTTTGATATAGCTTGTGCCAAGAGAGAACACTTGCCTGGGCTGCCTCACGGACTTGCTGCAGGGGTGAAAGCATAAGACCCCCTATCGGCAGGGTTATTGTTGCTATTATTCCTCTTCACTTTGGACTTTTTGGAAAGAGAAGGGTGCAGGTGCAGGAACTGAGCTAGTGCCTCAGTGGGGAGTGGAACCTGGAGAAGGGGGACTGATGGATGGTCCTCTGTTCAGAGGGGAAGGGAGGGAGAGGGGAAGAGAGAGGGAAAGAGGAAGGGAGAGAGAATATTTAGGACAAAGAGAAATGCATAAGTTCATTTAATATTTTTTTGGTGAGGCAATTGGGGTTAAGTGACTTGCCCAGGGTCACATAGCTAGTAAGTGTCAAGTGTCTGAGGCTAGATTTGAACTCAGGACCACCTGAATCCAGGGCCGTTGCTCTATCACTGCACCACCTAGCTGCCTTCATTTAATAAAAGTCCGAGGTCTGGGGTAGGTAGAGGTCTGTCTTTCTAGGTTAATGGGACTCAGGGAGGGCAGGTCTAGGGCCAAGCAGAATCCCCCCCCCCATTCTTAATAGTATTATTTTTTACAATTACATGTAAATATACTTTTCAGTATTCATTTTTGTAAGATTTTGAGTTCCAATTTTTTCTCCCTCCCTCCCTTCCTTCCCTCCTCCCCAAGACAGCAAGCAATCTGATATAGGTTCTACAGTACAATCATGTTAAACATATTTCCATATTAGTCGTGTCCAAGAGGAATCTTTAACCATTAACCATTTAACCATTTAAGCACTTAGAGTCCTTCTCCAGTCACTTCTCTAGGAACAAGAAGAAAAAGAAGAAATAAGGCTGTCTCATGATCAAATGCTACCCCACCCCTACTATTCAAACTCTCTTCAAAAACTCTATTAATGAGGACTCAAAGACTCAAAGATATTCTCTCACTCTCTGTCCCTCTGTTTCTTTCTCTCTTCTCTTCTTTTTCCTCTTCCCCTCCATCTCTCTCTCCCCCACCTCTCTTTCTGTCTCCATCTCTACCTTTTTGTTTTCTTTCTTTCTCTTCTCTCTGTCTCCTGTCTCTAGCTCTGTCTCTCTGTTTTTCTTTCAATTAAAACCACATCCTGAGATCCAGTGCTGAGTCTCTGTGTGACAGAAAATTGTTGCTGCTGCTACTTGCTAATCTCTCTCTCTCTCTCTCTCTCTCTCTCTCTCTCTCTCTCTCTCTCTCTCTCTCTCTCTCTCTCTCTCTCTCTCTCTCTGACCTTGTGGGAAGGAAAAGGTACTAGTTCGCCTGCAGACCACCTCTTTTAGCTTCCACTCAGACCAAGAAGACAAAAAGCTGGTAGCAAGAGGGAGGTAGAAGCCCAGGAGAGACCCAGGCTTGTTCTTATGAGCACGAAGTGGTATTTAACTGTCTGGATGTGCCCCAGGGAGGTCAGATTCCTGGGCTAGTGAATTCACTGCCCCTTTCCAACTCACATCTTGGTTCTTCTTCTACACTGCCCCTGGGATAACTGGTTAGAAGGCTTTCTGTCAGGCCTTGGAGATGTGAAGTGACAGAAGAGCTAGTAAAGGAAAAAGCATTTATATAGTGTTAAACACTTTATAAATATTACCTCATTTGATCCTTACAACAACCACAGGAAGCAGATACTATAATTATTCCCATTGGAAACTGAGGCAAATAAAGGTTAAGTGACTTGCCCAGGGTCACAGAGCTAGTAAAGTATCTGAGGTGGGATTTGAACTCGGGTCTTCCTGACTGCAGGCTCAACCCTCTATCCACTGAGTCACTAGCTGCCTGAAGATAATGGAGCCTTACCCTGTCCCCAACTTTCTATGTGACATGGGCAAGTTATTTTGCCTGAACTGTTTTCTGTAAATTGAGAAGGGTGGACTAGATCAGATTAACTATTTTTGTGTCACGGACCCCTCTAGCTGTCTGGTGAAGCCCAGGGACCCTTTCTCAGAATGATAAATACAAAAATACAACATCCAAGGCAATCCCAAAGGACTAATGCTAAAGCATACTATCCGCCTCCAAAGAAAGAACTGACATTGATTGAACAGAGACTGCAGCATGCTATTTTTTCTTTCACTTTTTTCTTTTATTCAAGTTTTCTTGTAGAAAATGACTAATATGGTAATGTTTTACATAATTATACATGTATAACCCATGTCTGCTTACTGCCTTAGGGAGGGAGGAGGGGAGGGGGGAAGGAGGGATAGAATTTGAAACTCAAAACTATAAATAAAAATGTTTATTACTTAAAAATAAAATGCAAAAGGAAACAATTACATTGAAATATAGTCATCAAAATATATTTTAAAAAGCAAAACAGGGCAGCTAGGTAGCACAGTAGATAGAGCACCGGCCCTGGATTCAGGAGGACCTGAGTTCAAATCCGACTTCAGACATTTAACACTTACTAGCTGTGTGACTTTGGGCAAGTCACTTAACCCCAATTGCCTCACAAAACATACAAACAAAAAAAGCAAAACAAAATCTGATCCCAGGTGAAGAACCTCTGACTGAGATAATCTCTAAGGTCTTTTCTGGCTGCAATTTCTCTGATTCTCAGTGTAGACACACCGTTCTCCCAGAAACCAAAGTCCCCTTGATATGTTGGGCACTGCTTTGAGCAGCCTTTGAAAATGGTCTGTTTGTTTTATCCCAATGGATAGAGGGGAGAGTGGGTGGAAAGGCCTTTCTCCAGTCCCAAGAGGAGTCATTCTTTAGGAATGGATAACAGTTGGAAGACACAGCTAAGAAACAGAGAGGGTGAACGGGCTCCTGGGCACAATCAGCAGACATTCTGGTTGTTTGATGACTAAATTTGGGGCAACTGTCAGGGTCAGTTACTCCCAGATGCTTCAGTTGGCAGAGTGAACCCAGGGATCCTCCTGAAGACGTAGTGCAGATGGAGAACCGCTGGACTGTCCTTAAGAATTCAGATTTTTTTTTCCCCCAATGGCAGCTAACGCCTCTTCAGCTTCTCTGCCCAAGCCTTCAGAGCATTACTGAGCAGTTTTTGTTTCTTTGTTTTGAATGCTGTTGCTTTGGTCCCGTTTCCAGAGAATAAAGGGCGGGGGGATGTATATGTTCTCAAAATTCGGTTTAAGGGAAGGGGAGACAGGGATAGTCTTGAATAGAAAGTTCTGAAAGGAAGAGGGATCTCATACTAGGAAGCTATTAGGGTCATCTCATTTAGTTTATGAATCCCTCACATGTAATTAATTATCTCTTGAAAGGCCTAGAAGTTAACAGCCAGATCCCAGGACCAGCTGAGAAGCAGGTGTTTCTTAATGAACTAAGCTCCCTCTACATGTAGGACTGGAGATTCAGATTTAAAGGCTAGATCACTGTGATCTGGGAACCAATTATGTGCTCAGTACCAAACGGAACCCTCAACATGGGTGTCATTGGTCCCACCTTTGAAAACAGTCTTCATTTCTTTCATCTCAGGGAGCCAGGGTGAGAATAAGTAGATTCAGACAGGGCTAAGAGGTAGGTGCCAGCTTTTAGGAGAGGGGTGGTATGTTTAAAGTGTAGCTTGGGAGAATGGCTTAGTGGATAAAGCCCTAGCCCAGGAGTTAAAAAGGCCTGGGTTCAAGTCCTACTTCTGACACATACTGGTCCTATGACCCTGAGTGGGTGCCTGGCACATAGTAGGTGCTTAATAAAGACTGTCTGGTTGACTGACTTAACCCCTTCATGAACCAGGAAACTTCCTGAGAGCATTAAATAGCTGAGCAGGCATTGCCCTGCTCTGGTAGAAGGGTTTCCCAATACCAGTGAGATCAAAGGTCTGGTCCCCATCCTTGTGAATGAGGAGAGTCAATAGCTACCCAAAACCAGGACTTGTTTTCTATCTCTTTTTTTTTCCTTTCATTTTCCTCCTCGACTGCAGGGTGGCCTTTGTTTCACTCCCCTTGGATTCTTCTGTGCCTGGCTCAAGGCACTTAACACGTTTGTTTATCCATTAATTGGACCCTAGTTTTTTCTCCATTGTGAGGAAATCACTTTATAATTGTTACTAGGTTATAGAAATGATGACTTCATTCGAACCTTAAGACCCACCTGTGAGGTAGATGGGACCCATTTTACAGATGAGGAACTGACTTGGGTTAAGAGGTTTGACAGAGATTACCCAGCTAATTGCTAGCTGAGTCAAAATTTGAACCTAGGTCTTCTTAGGCTCAAATTAAGGGTCTGTCCACTCTACCCTGCTTTCTGCCTTTGTCTAATACCCATCCTCAATGACTTCTGTTTTCCACAGCTTGCTCATGCCAGCCCTTGGGATCGGCCAATGAGACTTCCCACAAGGGCTTCCCTTGCCACCCCAAGACAGGATACTGCCTCTGCAAGCCCGGAGTGGCGGGCCCACACTGTGATCGATGCCTGGTGGGGTACTGGGGCTTTGGAGGAAATGGCTGTCGTCCCTGTAACTGCTCTGGGGAATGTGATCCCCACACTGGAGCCTGCCTAACTGGGTAAGTGACCCTCCCACGGGGAAACATATCAGTAAGCAAGCTTGCAAAGTGAATTAAAAACGGCACCTCTTATATACAAGATGGAGTTTCTCAGGTTATACAACTAGTAATGGGCAGAGCCGGGATTCAAACCCAGGGCCACTACTGGGCCAAGGTCATATTCATACAAAAGGAAGGGAGGAAACCAACATTTGTGACTCACCTGGCACAAAGCAGGCGCTTAATAAATGTTTATTGAATTGAATTGATTGGACCTACTATGTGCCAGGAATGGTACAAAACACTTTACAAATATCTCATTTGATCCTCACAACCAACAACCCTGGCAGGTAGGTGCTAAATTATCAGCGCCATTTTACAATTGAGACAGACAGAGGTTACTTGTCCAAGGTCATACAGCTAGTAAGTGTCTGAGGATGGATTTGAACACAGGTCTTCCTGACTCCAAGCCCAGTTCTAGGGGGCACACAATATAGCATAAGACTTATGCCTGAAAAGCTGACATAATTCAAGGGATAAGGTGCTCATGTGGTATAGATAATAATGATAACAATACTTACTAGCATTTACATAGTGCTTTAAGTTCGCAAAGCACTTTACAAATATTGTCTCATCTGATCTTCCCTTGGGGTCCCACTGAGCAGGAGGTGCTATCATTACCCCATTTTACAGATAAGGAAAACTGAGGCCGAGATGGGTTAAATGACTTGCCCAGCACCAAATGGCTAGTGACTATCCAAGGCAGGATCCAAGGCTAGGTGTTGACACACCTAGCACTCTAACCACCATGTCACATGGCTGGGTTTTAAAAAATTATTTAAAATTTTAATTTGATTTTTAAAATATTTGTTTTTAGTTCTGAATTCTCTCTCTCCCTCCAGCTCCTCCCCCACTCACTGAGAAGGCAAATAATACAAACCTCATTCTATGTGTAAAGTCATAATTTTCTGATGATGGATCATAGGCACTAAAGAAACTGCCTAGCTCACAGGAAGGAGAGGGAGCCTTGAGGGCTGAAGCAGTCAGGGAAGGCTTCTCAGTAGAGGTGGGATTTCACCTGGGCCTTGAAGACCAAGACCAATTTTGATAAACAACAAGGAATTCAATTCAATTCGATGAGGGTTTACTAGCCCTCCTCTCACTAATGATAATGGCAGTGATAGTTCTTGTCTTTGTGGCAACTTAGAGTTTACAAAGCCCTGTCCTCACAACAGCCTGCAAGGTAGGCTAGGCATGACTGCTGCTCTTAGGGAGAACTGGTGTCAGGAAGACTTGAGTTCAAATCCTGCCTCTGACCATTCCCCCACTGTGTGGCCAAGGACAGGTCACATCACCTCATTAGGCATCAGTTTCTTCATCTGTAAAATGAGGGTGTGGGACTAACTGGCCTCTGAGGTCCCTTTGAGGTCCCAGTTTATGGTCCTGTGACCCTAAGTCCATCCATCTGGGACAAGTTAGGAGTAGTCCTGCCCTAAGGTGGGGCAGGGTGGTGCTGGTGGTGGGGTGGGGATGAACCAGATCAGAGATTTCCGAACCAATGGGCCTCATATCTCACCCAGGTCGCCTTTGTGCAGAAAAACAGGGACTTGTCTAGTAGGGGTCCAAACACAGGAGTTCCTTAGACTTAAAAACAAATGAGTTGGGGCAGCTAGGTGGCGCAGTGGATAAAGCACTGGCCTTGGATTCAGGAGGACCTGAGTTCAAATCCAGCTTCAGACACTTGACACTTACTAGCTGTGTGACCCTGGGCAAGTCACTTAACCCCAATTGCCCCACCAAAAAACAAACAAACAAAAAACAAAACAAATGAGTTGAGTGTGAGGCCCCAGGACTGGCTGCCCTGCCGAGCTCTCTTGTTAATGTGGGTCCCTCCTAATGATCTCGCCCTCTGCAGGTAGCTGAGGCACCCTGGGGTCCAATGATGGATCTCCCTTTTCCCTTTACAGACACGAGAAGGAGCCTTTCCTTCATGTCCCCATAGGTGGGCAGATCCCTGATCTTGTCCAGGGACCGGGCAGTGACAGTGAAGAGCCGTTAAGATGGGATGGTCAAGAGCGAGGATTTTCTGCCCTGAGGCATCCAGGTAGGAGGCTGAACTCCCATGCACAATTCTATTCAGTTCCTCAAATGTTTATTAAATGCCCACTAAAAGGCAGGCTCTTGGGATGATTAAACACAGAGGAGAGAAGATCACAGTGACACAAACCCTGCCCCCAAAGAGTTTATATTCTGTTAGCATGGAGGGGAAAGGGTTACCACATGGGTGTACTCAGATAAATATGATATGAACTAGGGAGTCAATGGTGGGGGAGGATGGGGGGGAACCTTGGTCTAAAAAGCACTTTTAAAAATATTACTATCTTTGGGTTTTTGATATCACCTTTATTTCCAAATATATCCCTTCCTTTCCTCCTACACAATCAGTCGTCCCTTATAACAAAGAATTAAAAAAAAGAACAACAAAGTGAGAACAAAACCTCATTCAGTTAAACTAGCTAATGTCACTTGGATCTGATAATGTATGTAATGTTCCACACGCAGAGCCCTTCAGAATATATTGGCTCTGGGCTGGGGTGGGGGGCGGGACTGATGCACAGGACACACTTTTAAGTTGTTGTTGTTGTTGGGTTTGTTTTGTTTTGTTTTTGCAGGGCAATGGGGGGGGGGGGGTTAAGTGACTTGCCCAGGATCACATAGCTAGTAAGTGTCAAGTGTCTAAGGCCGAATTTGAACTCAGGTACTCCTGAATCCAGGGCTGGTGCTTTATCCACTGCGCCACCTGGCTGCCCTCTCACTTTTAAGTTTAACCTATTTTTTTTACATTTTCCCTATCACTTTAAGTCTAGAAACTAATAAAACAATAAACCAAGCCCTGATTTGTAACATTTGATGATTTCTGAGGTTTAAAGGGCCCACACTAAAAAACTTGACAATTGGCTGACCATGGGTGGTATGAGGTCTGCTCTGATCTCCTTTGATCCTCACATCAGCCCATTTTACAATTAAGGAAACTGAGGCAAGCAGTGGTTAATCGACTTGCCTGGGGTCATGCAGCTGGTAGGTATCTGAGGTCACATTTGAACTTGGGTCTTTCTGACTGTAGGTCCAGAGGGCTATCCACTGAGTCACCTAGATGTTCCAATGGTCATGCTGATAGTAAGGACCAAAGAAAAGAACCTAGATCTTCTTGTACTTCACTCCTCTACCATGCCTTTCAATATGAGAGTTTTAAGTAGGGTGTCCAGCCCAAGATGTGACTAGGATGTTTGATATTGAAAAGGGAGAAGAGATCATTAGGGCCATGTTGCATGATGGGAAAATGACAGAATAGTTCAGGGGTGCTTTGCCCTTTTTACTTGTAGCAGAAACAAACTACCATGTACTTTAATTATGGAGGGATCATTATATAGGCAAGGTCTAAAAGAGGCCTTTGTTATATGGGATTATTTGCCGTATAGGATCTCTACCCAGAAAAACAACATCAACAAAACACCACCAAAACAAAATTCTATGAAGGTAGGAATGGTTTCATTTTTGTCACTCTGTCTCCAACCCAAGCGCAGTTTCTTACGTCAACAGGCACACAATAATCATTTCTTGAATTGGAGTTAGCCCAGTCAACAAGGTATTTTCACCATGGACAAGTTCTATAGAATTAGGTTGATTAGACCCAAAGGATAATCTCTACAATGGGATTTTAATCTGTGTTTAGAATTTTATTTAAGGGTTTATTGTCCAATTTCTTTGATGTTTGTGTACCTTCTGTTGACTCTAAGCCACAGAAGCAGAATTTTTAACGGCCTGTCTGGTTTTAGGCAAGTCACTTGTGTCTTCTGGGGCTCAGGTTCCTCACCTGTAAAATGGACAGCAAGGAGCAGATGACCTCTGAGTTCTGAATCTGCCTGTTAAATCTCCCTATGGAAAACTGGGTTTATGGTGAGCATGGGAGGAGCTTTGCTATTTCTGGTGTGAAGTTGACCCTTGATTTCATTTTTTTTCTTCTCGCTCTGGCCTCTCCCTCCAACTGGCTAGAAAAGTGTGTCTGCAAGGAGAAGGCAGTTGGGAAGGTCAGGGATTTCTGCCAGATGAAATATGCATATGGTAAGTGGTTCCCAGAGAAGGGATGGGCTGGACATTCTCAGAGACGGGATTTGGTCACAGGTAGCGCCTGTCCCATCTAGGATGGCCAGAACTGTGGGATCAGGCACAACTGCAGGAATGGCTCAGGCAGCCAAGGAAGCCCCCGGCCATGGCCAATGGGAATGGGGCCAGGCAGGTGGGCAGCTGGAGCTCTCGAAGACTTCGAATGGTAGCAGAGGGAGCCATTGTTGGGACTAGAGTTCAAGGACAGGACTCTAGTACCTTTAATGGCAAGGTAGAACCCTGGCCTACAGGAGCTGGTGTGCCAGGAAAGAAGCAAGGTCATTGGGGGTGGGCCATGGGATTAGGTGAAGCTTCCAGAATCACCTCTGGTCATCAGAATTCTTATGGCTTTCATAGTTTATTTAAATTTATTTTGATTATTGATTGATTGATTGATTGGAGCAATGAGGGTTAAGTGACTTGCCCTGGGTCACACAGCTAGTAAGTGTCAAGTGTCTGAGGTAGGATTTGAACTCAGGTCCTCCTGAATCCAGGGCCGGTGCTTAACTGACTGTGCCACCTAGCTGTCCCTCGTTCTTATAATAGTAGTGTTATAGTCTAAGTTATTCCTGTGGTTCTGCTCCCTTCATTGAGTTGTCTGAATTCTAAGCAATGAGGAGGACCTGGTTAAGTGGTGGATGGTGACCTTACCTTGCATGTTTGCCAAAAGCAGCATGAGAGATCATCGTGAATGCCATGACTGAAGCCAACCTACCTTTTGCTTTAGTATTACCAGGAGACAGTGGTACCTTCTTGATGTCAAGGGAAATTGAGGCAGGCCTCAGAACTTTGGGTGGACCCCTTGGTAAACTTACTGGATGACATGGACACAGGTCACACAAGATGACGGTGTGTTGGAGGACACATCCACACTGATCAAATCAGAGTTCCCTCTGAGTATTCTCTCCTACCTCATTCCCTTTCAGTGCCCGTCTGATTTCCCCTGGCACAACAGTGCCATCTACCCATGGCCAACTGGTTCTCTCTTCACTAATTTCTCCTAGTGTTTTAACTGTTAAAGTCTTAGCAAATCAGTCATGGAAATTAAGCTAGAAGGGGACTTAGAGATCATTTAATCCAACTACCTCATTTTACAGATGAGTAAACTAAGGCCCAGAAACACTAAGTGATCTGCCCAAATTCACATAGATTTTATTTTTTTAAATTTTGTTTTCTTTTGTTTGTTGTTTGTTGTTTTGTTTTTGCTGGGCAATGAGGGTTAAATGACTTGCCCAGGGTCACACAGCTAGTAAGTGTTAAGTGTCTAAGGCAGGATTTGAACTCAGGTCCTCCTGAATCCAGGGCCGGTGCTTTATCCACTGCACCACCTAGCTGCCCCCTTTTAAAAAATTTTTATTTATTTTTTTCACATAGATTTTAAATGGAAGAACTAGGATTTGAACCAAGGTCACTTGAACCCAAGTCTAGGGATCTTTTGTACTAGAAAGTGTAAATATCTCAGATGGATTTTTTTTTTTTGAGGCAATCAGGGTTAAGTGACTTGCCCAGGGTCACACAGCTGTCTGAAGCTACATTTTAACTTAGGTCCTCCTGACTTCAGGGCCAGTGCTCTATTCATTGCGCCACCTAGCTGCCCCTGTGTTTTAAAAAAATAATAGAGAACTCTACCTGTGACTTTTTCCTTCATCCCCTTTTCCTCTGGTAATTGTCTCACACCACAGTCATTTCTTTGGATGATAACCTACCCTTCCCTTCCTAATCCCCAGTCTGTGGCTGACTGAATGAGGCAGTGGATGGAGTATTAGGTGAGGACTCAAATTAGTGGAAGAATCCATCCTGAATTGGCCACCAATGAGAACAATCCACTCTCATGGCATCAGTTTCTTTATCTATAAAAATGGGAGTTATTGGATGAGACGATCAATGAATCAATAATCATCTGTTAAAGACTATGTACTCTGTGTTATATCCCAGGGATATGAAGACAAAGAGAAGAAACAGTCTGTGCCCTCAAACAGCTGACATTTTGTCAGAGGAGACAACATATGGGCATAAAAGCTTATATGGAATGAATACAATTCACATCAGTGACCTGATGGATCGGGGCACAAGGGGTTGAGGGGGGCAGTGATCGGGAAAAGCCACATGGTGAAGGAGGAGAGGAATTCTATGAGACAGAGGTGAGGAAGGAGTGTATTCTGGGCATCTGCACTGGCCTTGCAAGTTCCCTTTTAATACAAACACTGTATTACGTATTATGCATGGGTGAGTCCAAGTTTCAGAAAATACGTTTTACTTGGCTCCCCTTTTTACCTTCTGACTGGGGTTGGGAAAGATGCTGATTTTGAGCACGTGTGTGTGTGTGTGTGTGTGTGTGTGTGTTTCTCTGTCGTTGAGCAGTGATAAAGGCCAAGATCCTTTCGGCATATGACAAGGGCACCCACGCTGAAGTGTGGGTGAAGGTGAAGAAGATTCTAAAGTCTGGTCAGGTGAAAATCTCCCGGAGTCACCAGAGCATTTACCCAGAATCCTGGACCCACCGGGGGTGCACCTGCCCCATTCTGAACCCAGGTAAGCACCAGCCGAGGGGGGACGCCATGGCCCCTGGGATGGGGGGTGGGCTACGTAGGGACCTTTGAGAGACACATACATACAAACAGAGACAACATGGGGTGGGGGTGGGGGAAGGCCCTGTGCAAAGTGCTTCGTAAACCCCAAAGGGTCAGTTGTTGTTGAAGTCGACAGAGCTCTGCGAGTCTGTTTAAAAAGCCAGTCCCACTCTCCATCACGCCAGGTAGATTTAGATCTGGACATCTTGGGGGACCACTGAGTCCAACCCCCTTCATATCACAGATAAGAAAGCGGAGGCCCAGGGAGGCTGTGACTTGCTCAGGGTCCCACAGGTAGTTAGTTAGTAAGAGATAGCACTGGGAATCGAACCCAGGCGCTCTGGCCCTTCTGAATCCAGAAGCTATCTTCTTCCCACTGTACCAGGCTATGTGGGTGGGGATCCCTTCTGCAATTCAAGTCGGTTAGCTGGCTGAGGTCCCCTCCACCTCTAACTCCTGTGATTCTATGACCTTGTACAACACCCTGGTGTGGTTGGAAGAAATCCCACCAGGGAAATCAATGAGTCACTCAACAATCACGTATTAGGCGTCCCTTCGCTGTGTGCCAAGCCTTCTGCTGAGGGCTAGGGATTAAAAGAAAAGAAAAGGTTGAGACAGTCACTGCCCTCAAGGTCTACAGCTCCTCCTAAATGAGTCATTCAGGGGATGAATTTTGGTGTTTAGTCAGCCAAGCAATACGCATTTATTAAGCACTTCCTGTATACCAGGTGTTGTGCTAAGGGCTGGGGAAACAAAGAAAGGCACCGGATAGATAGTCCCTGGTGTCTGACAACATGCAAACAAACGTGTACAAACCATCTGTGTCAAAGGTGTGTAGGAAATGATGAACAGAGGAAAGGCAATAGGATTCAGAGGAGTTGAAAAAGGCTTCCAGTGATAGATGGGGCTTAGAGGAAGCCAGGGAGGTCAGAGCGGGGGAGGGAGAGAGTTCCAGGCATGGGGGACAGCCAGAGAAATCGTCCAGAGCCAAGTTTGTGGACCAGTGGGGAGACTGGTGTCCCTGGATAGTGGGGAAGGTGTAAGAAGGCTGGAGTGGTAGGCAGGGGCTAGGTAATGAAGGGTTTTGATGCCAAAGAGAGGATTTTTTTTGCGGGGGGGGGGGGCAGAGCAATGAGGGTTAAGTGACTTGCCCAAGATCACACAGCTAGTAAATATCAAGTGTCTGAGGTGGGATTTGAACTCAGGTCCTCTTGAATCCAGGGCCAGTGCTTAATCCACTGCACCACCTAGCTGCTCCCCAAAGAGAGGATTTTGTGTTTGCTCTCTGGGGTGGTAGGGGGCCACTGGGGTGTGCCTGCTAAGCCTTCTTCCCTGGCCCCTATCCCCAATGGTGGTGGTTGTGTTCCTACCAGGCACAGACTACTTGGTCGCAGGGCAGGAGGACCCCAGGAGCAGCAAACTCTTGGTCAACATGAACAGCCTGGTGAAGCCTTGGAAAGTGTACCTGGGAAAACAAGTAGCAGGCATCCTCCGCACTGGCTGCAAGTAACCGAGGCAGACGCCCCACAGAGCCTCACTTCTCAGCAGCAAAGTCTAGCGTGTTCACCGCTCTGAAAGCCCCAGACTGCCCAGGTGCTCAGTCTGCACTGCCCCTCCTTTCATAAGCTCAGGACAAGGTCCTTTCTGTAGAGCCCCTGCTGCCCCACCAGAATCTCAGACAGACGCTGGAGAGGGATTCCACTAGGACTTAAATGTTGGTGACATAACGGAGGCACCCTGAGGCAGAGGAGAGAGTACTTGATTCAGTCTCAGGAGACCTGGATTCCCATTTGGGCTCGTGTGACTGCTCCAACCTGGATCCCTCTGCCTTCCAAAGGGTGGTGATAACACCGCTTGCCCGACTTCTGTTACAGGGTTGTTGTGGGGATGAGATGATGGATGTAAAGACGCTTTGTAAACTGGGAAGTTTGTACAAATGTAACTGGCTGCTATTATCATGAATTGCCACACCTAACACAGATTGCCTGTTGGGGTACTGTGTTTTGTCCATGGGCATCTCTCGCTGTCTTTCTAGTGTTAACAAATGGAAAATATGAATTGATCCCTAGACGCCATATTTTGTTGAGTTTATTATGGTGAAGCAAAGTGCAAAGCTTCCTTCCTTGGAGGTACCATGGATTGGTGGGAAAAGGGTTAGATCTAGATCCAGAGGTTCTAGGTTAAAATCCTGGCTCTGCTACTTATGGCCTATGTGCCCTGGTGCTGGTCACTTAACCTACCTTGGCCTCAGTTTCCTTATTGATAAAGTCAGGAGGGTGGACCTGATGTGGCTTAGAGATCCCGTGGGAAGTAGTTGAAATTGTGCTGTAGAAAGTTTGGCCTTGAACCCTTGCTTTGCTTCTTAATGCTTGTGTTATACCAGGCAAGTCCTTCCTGGGTCTCATCAGTCAAATGAGGGACCCCTGGATGGTGCCTTCCAGCTCTAGTCCCATGATCCCAAGAAATGTCATTTCAGTTCCCCACAAACAGAATCCCTGCTCTTAGACCAGGATGTCAGCGAACTCATCAGCACCCATGGTTTCAATGAGCACCTTTATGCAGATGTTTCTCAGCTCTCTTCATCTGGCCTTCACCCCTCTCCTGATTTCCAGTCTTGTATCTCCAACTTCCTACTGGGCATCTAGGACTGGATCACCCATAGGCATCTTGGAATGAGCCCATTATCTTTTCCCTAAACTCTCCCCCCTTCCTAACTTTCCTGTTATATGGTCTAGGGCTCCCAATATCCTTCCTGACAACCAGGCTTGCAACTGAGGGTGTCATCCTTGACTCTTGGCTCTGTCTCACACTTCCCTGCTATATCACTTCTGGACTATTGCAAGAGCCTTCCAGTTGGTCTCCATTTGACTATCAAAGTGACCTTCCTAAAGTGCAGACCATGTCCCCCTATCCCCTCCCCTAACATTTAGTAAATGCTAGCTGTGTGTCCCTGGGCACTGTGCCTCCCTATGACCTCCCGGATCAAATATAAAATCATCTGTTTGGTTTACAGAGCATTTCATAATCTGGCCCTTCCTAACTTTCTGCCCTTCTTGATGCCTTATAGACGGTGGGGCGTCTATGCTGTTCCTCCTCCATGACACTCAGTTTCCTGACTCTGTTTATCTTCCCTGGCTGTTCCCCATGCCTGGAATTCTCAGCTAAAACCCCACCTAGAAGTAGCCTTTTCTGCTCACCCCCCCTGCCCCGCCCCAATTCCAGCATCTCTCCTCTGAGCCCATCTCCAATTTGTCTTGTATACACCTTGTTTGTACAGTCGTTCCTACGTCATACAGTAAGCTTCCTGAGAGCAGGGCCTAGCTCTGCTTGTTTGTATCTCCAACACTTAACACAGTGCCGAGCACTTAACCCATGCTTGACTTGACTTGTTGGAAATGGGACCTCAAGGAAGACAGACTCAGAGCTGGAAGGGCCTGCAGAGGTCATGCATGCAGTCCATCCCCTGCCTGTCCTAGGCGGGATTTGAAGACCTCTGGCTCACTTTGCCCAATCGTTGAGGGCCAGGCTATCCAAGCTGAAGACCTTCCTTTGCAACCTGTTTCCACACACCACTAACCTGAGCATGCTATTTTCCAGACAGATTGGACAACCCAAGCTGAGCCTGACCCTCTCAGGCCTCTGTGCAGTTGGGCAGGATGAGCTTCTTCTCTCGGCCTTTCAGCATCCTTCTCTGCCTTCAAGGTCTAGCTCAGGAGCTAATTTTCTTGCTCCCCTCCTCCTCCAGCCCACCGCGGCTGAGGGCTCTTTGTCTTGGGGCACTCTGGATTTCTCATTATTCTTCCTCTCCCCCCTTCCCTATTATGATATTTACTTATGTGCTTATTCTCTTAGGAGAGCCTATTTTGCTTGAGGATGGGGACTGTGTCAGTTTTTATCTTTGTATTTGAGCACTTAGCTGATGCTTACTGAATCTTGGCTGAATTCTTGGCCCTCACGGTGGACACCATCATCACTACCGGTATTGACTTTTTTTTTTTTCTTTTAGTGAGGCAATTGGGGTTAAGTGACTTGCCCAGGGTCACACAGCTAGTTAAGTGTTAAGTGTCTGAGGCCGGATTTGAACTCAGGTACTCCTGATTCCAGGGCCGGTGCTCTATCCACTGCGCCATCTAGCTGCCCCCGGTATTGACTTTTGAATATCTACAGTGAAGAAGCAATAGTGGTTCTCTGTCTCGACATTTTAACCCTGGCTTTGTGACTTATGACTGATGAAACAGAGGCTCTGGTTTGGGCTGGTGGTGAAGTGTTGTGTCTGAGGGTGGTTTTAGATCCAACATCTAGGTGGTACTGGTTTAATAAAATCCTAGAAACTCATGAAAGACCGGACCAACCTTAACAAGCGGTAATTGTGTGATACCATGGGAAGAATCCTGTGTCATCAAGGTCACCAGGTCATCTTGGGGAAATACCTCGTTACATTATTATGGTCATTCCATTCTGGAGGGTTTCCTCTTGGTCCTTTAATTCTGCTCAGAATCTCTTGCACCCAGGTCCTAGGGATTAAAGTATTTACATGCATCTTCATCACCTGATTCCTGTTGAGTGGTTGTTCTGTGTGTAGATGTGGACTTTCTTCTGGGGACACGATCCAAAAATTCTTAGAAAGGTTGAGGAGTGTGGTGGCAAGGGCCCTGGGCTGAGGGCTGAGGCTCTTGCTGTGTGACCTCGGAAGTTAAATAAAGGATGCTGAAATGCTTCCTTAAGCTGTAAATGGGTGAGAGATTATTGCTATTGTGAGATTTAAAATTGGATATTAGATCATAAATCTCTCCTACTTAACCTTTCCTTTAATTTATCTCCCAGACTAGTAAATGGAAGAAGCTTTTGGTTTTCTAGATAGACCTTTTATTGTTATTGTAGTCACAAGGTGATGTTGATTAGAAGGATAGGAAAGTAGAAACACAATACAAATCGTCTTAAGTCTAAGCTTAGTCTATATTCCTTATAAAAACTCACCAAAACCGAAGGCCACCTTTGGAGAGAGAGAGAGACCGTCTGTGCAGTGCAGTCAGGAGACCAGCAGAGCAGGAAAAAAAGCCCACTTCCGTTCTCTCCACCCCGGAAGTCGCGTGCGTAGCAGGCAGTCTGACGTGCGCAGCAGGCGGACTGTTGGTCTCCTCCCCAAAAGGGTGGTCCTTCAAAAACTGGCGTCTTTCAGTTATCCTAACCGACTGTTAAAAAACTTTCATATTTTTTTACCACACTATTCAGACGAGGAAAGTGGGAAGTGGCCTTTAGTCCCCACCAACCAAAACAAAGATGGGAGGCTTCCCCATCGATCAGTGGTCACTACCTTCCTCTGGGTCCTCCTCCCTCCCCCCAACACACAGACAATGCATCCTAGACAGCTCGACCCCAGTCCTGCTTGCTCCAAGCTTTGGAAGAAGGCCAAGGGTTCATCACCACTGGCTATAACTGCACAAAAGGCTTATTCTTCAAAGAAATTCAATTAAATTGTCGAATGGCAGGAAAAGGGCATCAGGCCCGGCCCCTCTTAGCCCTGTGTGTTCTGGGGAGGGTTCTGAGGCTGGCCTTCAGCTTTGAGAGCCTGTTTACCACCAGGCTCCTGACTTTCCATGAACCCTCTTTGTGGTGTCTGATCCCTTCTGACCAGCCCCACAGCCCTTCTTTGAAGACCCTGACATAATCCTCTTAGAGGAGTGAGAGCACCAAAGAATCACAAGATTTAGAGCTGTGTCATCTAGGCCATTCACTGCCCCCCTTTTGCGGATGGAGAAACTGAGGGCCCGACAGGGGAAACAACTAGCCCAAGGTCACACAGCTGGTCAGTGTGGGTTGAGCTGGATGGCCACTGAGGTCCTTCCCAACTTTAAAATTCTGTGGTTCTGCGAAATGACAGAATTGGGATTTGAAACCAGGTCCTCTTCACGTTAAATGCAGTGCTTTCCCTACCGTGGGAAGGAGGAAGTAGAATTAGGGAAGCATAATCTCACTGCTTCCTTTTATGGAAGAGAATGAGGCCCAAAGGCCTCAGTCACTTAGTGAACTGGTAATTTATCAATCACGGAATGCCAAGGCTAACCAAATATGAAATACACAGCCTGTCACGGAACCTTTTTCCAAGGGCTGATTATCAAAATCCTTAAAAATGCCATTCAAATTGAGGTAAATTATTCAAACTGAGTTCAGGAGGGCAGCTAGGTGGCGCAGTGGATAAAGCGCCGGCCCTGGATTCAAGAGTACCTGAGTTCAAATCCGACCTCAGACACTTGACACTTACTAGCTGTGTGACCCTGGGCAAGTCACTTAACCCCCATTGCCCCGCAAAAAAAACCCGAAAGCCAAAAAACCCCAAAAGATACAAACCAAATATGAAATACAGAGCCTGTCACAGTACCTTTTTCCATGGGCTGATTATCAAAATCCTTAATTGAGTTAAATTATTCAAACTGAGCCCAGGGTCCAGGAGGGAATCTGATCTGGACAGTAGCAATCCTTCTGCCTCACAGATTTCCCAGGCACTAGCAAAACAAAACAAAACATAATAGGATCTTCAGGACTTGAAAGAATTAAAGAGGATGAAGAGATTGAGCTGAAGGAGGTCTTAAAGACCATCTAATCGCATCTCATTTTAGCCGAGGATCCTGAAGCCGGGAGTGTTTAAGGGACCAGACCTGAGTCCCTCAGGGTGTCAGTGACTCACTGGGGACTAGTGGCCGGACCCCTCAAATCTCAGTCCAGAGGCTTTCGCACTATACCAGTAGTCAACCCTTACAATGTCAGCTCTCATTTTAGTCCAATGTGATGAAGTTTCTGGGTCTTTCTCCTTGATTGTAGCTATGCCTGGCATTGGTGTGATCTGGACTGTTCTGGCTACTCTAGACTTGGGCAAGGAGAGGGATGATGGAAGACTGGGTGTCCCTAGTACTCTGACCTCTCAGGTATCCCTCCCTCTGGCCTCGTCCCTGAAGCAGGAGCCACGAGTCACTCTTGACAATCCATCCTCATGACTGTTTTGTAACAAAACATCTGCACAGTGCGTGTGCCCATGGAAAAGACACAAACTGGAAATGGTGGGCTGGTGGTAAAGTCTTGCTTTTTATCAGGGGGATGCTCGCTGCCAAGTTTTCTCTTTTATCAGCTACCTTTTGGCATTTGGTCCATGAACATTTTCTTCCAGTACTGACTCCAAACTCTCAAGTCTCATAGTCAGTCCTTTCTTACTGTTTAGTGTGGAGTTTTAGGGCACTGTCCTATCTCTGTGGAGGCACCATGATGTAAAATAATGTACATTAACACCCCACCTATCCAGAACACAACTCCTAAATAATACAATCTCACAAAGTCCATACATTTTGCTCAGAGGAACTCCTTAAACCTTGACCCCAACTCCTGTGCCTTACTTTATATAGGGGTAGTATGGTATAGGGGGTTGGACCCGAGTTTGAATTCTGACTCAAACCCTTCCTTGCTGTGGCCCAGGGGAAGCTGAATAATCTCACTGAGCCTAAGTATCCTTGCTTGTAAAACAAGAATACTAAGATCTGTAGCATTTACCTCACAGAGCAGTGAGGATCAAATGAGATAATGTCTATAGAGTGGTTCACAAACCTCAAAGCAATGTAGACATGCCAATTACTATTGTTATTATATATATATATTTTTTAATTGGTGGGGCAATGAGGGTTAAGTGACTTGCCCAGGGTCACACAGCTAGAGTCAAGTGTCTGAGGCCGCATTTGAACTCAGGTCCTCCTGAATCCAGTGCTTTATCCACTGCGCCACCTAGCTGCCCCCTATTATTGTTATTTTAACAAGTTTAGCTCACTGGTTTCCCAGCATACATATTACATATTGACAATAAGTGAAGTACTCTGAAAGCAAAAATCCATAGCACAAAACATGGGGAAAAAACAACCAACCAACTAGGGTAGCAGGTAGAATTCAGCATAATCGGCGGTCCAAAAGGAGGCCCTTTGGAGTACCAAGTCCCATTATGCTCAGCAACCTCTGATTAAGAAGGCAGGGGGTTGTGAAATGTATCTGATCTTCAGCCACCTGGAAAACTCACTCATGTACAATGTGAACAGCTTGCGGCCTGGGGAGGCTGGGACATAAATGAGGTGTCTATACCACAGCTCATAAGAGGGCCTGCCTTGCTTCTTACAGACTTTTACCCATTCTCCTCGGGAGGGTGGAGTGAAAAGAATGCTGAGGTCAAACGCTCTGGGTTTGGGCTGTGGGCCCCGGCCATCATGAGCTCTGTGACCCTGGGCAAATCATTTCATCTACTGGGATGTTTCCCTATTTGAGGTAATGGATGTCCAAGTATTCTGTAAATGACAAACTGGTATGCTCCATCATCTTCTCTTGAATGGAAAACAATGCTAATTGCAAAAACAAAGACAGTGGATTCAAAACCAGGTAAAAATATTTTTTTCTTTTAATATGCACTTGAAGTCACACTATTTTCTCTAAGACTGTTACTCCAGGTAACAGCTCAGTCTCCACCTCCCAAGGGCATTTTGTATGAACTGGTAAAGATGGAACAGGCAATAACAAAGGGACCTTCAACCAGGGCATTCTCAATAGCAAAGGAGCGGTGATAACCATTTTCTGCATTCATTTGGTGAGTAGAATCAGAGGCTGCCCCATGTGCCCGCAAGTCCGTACTCTCAAAACGTGTGAAAACAGGAGCTCAATGCATAAATTAAAAACAAACAAAAATCCCACCCAAGCCATTTCGCTTCCAGAATCGATCAGCAATATATATATACATATATATATATATGTGTATAAGAGATATCATATCTATTCCTGATGTCAATGAATCATGAATCAGTACCTTTGCACAATATACATCTGAGATTACCTCTTGAGAATCAGCCATCTCAGAGGATGGCCCTTCCTCTTTGAGATGTGTATGTATATAGATATATATTTTGCATAAGTCCTAAGTGGACAATGAAATCCACAAAAGAGGGACCTCAACAGAATGAATGACTTCAGCATGCCTGCCCTCCTGGCCTGAAGCCAAAGGGGGATGGTTGAGAAGCCTTAATACGTTATTCCAAGTAAACTAATGAGACTTGGGGTGCTCTGGACAGAATTCAAAAGTAGAAGCAGCTCTATCTGCCGAGAGGTTTATATGGTACGTGTACACACATACACACATACACAGACACACACACAGACACATACAGAACTACCAGCTTTTTTCAGTGTTTGTGTAACAGGGTTGAGGCCCCTGCCCATCAAAATAAGTTATTTCTTCTCATACAGTGCACAAAATATGAAAAGGTAAGAGACTTTCTGTAAAGACCCCTAGAGAGGCATTTTGCATAAGGTCCACGCCTCTCCGAAAGGGGGAAAGGCAGGAGATGGGCACCTCCGCCTGTCTTCATTAGCTGGACCCCTCTTCTTTGGTCAGAGCCGCCGTGGCTGCCACTTCGGATGCCGTTTCAGCCCCCTCTGCGCCCTCGCTGGCTTTTTCTTCTTCATCCTCCTCCTGGGGATAGAGGTCTGGGTACTTCTGCATGCATTCTTGCATGGCCCGGAACTGATCCACACAGTCTGAACCTTTGACTTCTTCTGTGCTATAATGGAAACAGGAGAAGGCCGACTTGAACTGCTCTCCGCAGGGACCACTGGCCATTCCCCCGAGACACGGGCAGTTCCAATTAATGTCTCCATTGGGCAGTATCAAACCTGCAGGGACAAGGGAACAGAGCTTTAGAGCATCAGGTGTTTTCTGAAGTCGGGGGGGGGGGGGGGGAAACAAAACCGTCTTGTATAGATGGGCTGCTGACTGGAAGAAGGGGAAGGAGCTTTTCCTGGCTCATTGGCAGCATGCTGGTCATGGTCCAGAATCAGACGAGTTGGAAGAGACCTTAGAAATCTCTCTCAATCTCTCTCACTCAGAGGTAAGACGTGATGGGTGATAGTCATGCAAGGTCATGTCAAAGGCAGAACTAGAACCCAGGTCTCAAGTTTTAGTCACGACCCCATATGGGGTCTTAATGTGGGGACCACAAAAAATCTGGCAACAGTAAAAGGTTACGCACACCTGTTTTATACACCTAGACATCAGGGACTGCTTACAAATTTCTTGGGTGAAAAGGGATCATGAGTGGGAAAGGTTTAAGCAGCCCTGATCTATGCCATCTACCCCCTCCATCGCTCCTTGATAAAGAACCCCCCAACTCTCAACCAGGCGACTCTCAGGGAAAACCTGGACGCGAGCACACAGGACAGGGCCAAGAGCACTGCATTTGAAATCTAGGGCCTTGAGTTCCAGCCCAACCTCCCAGGATCAATTCAAATCACTTCCTCTCCCGGAGTCTTTGGGCAGGCCACTTCTCTGATCTAGGCCTGATTTTCCTCATCTGTAAAATGAGAGGGCTTGACTTGAAGACCTCTAAGGCTTCTTGTAGGCAGAAATCTGATTTCAATGTAAAATCCCAGATCTCTTCCTGAAACAAGAGGCCAATGGGGGGATGGGAAAGTTAAAGGTTTCTTTATCAGCTCCAAGCCCCTATCTATGACCCCTGCCTCCAGTCATTGAAGGCCAGCGTGCTGCCCGCCTCTCTGCCGAGGCCTAGACTCACTGGAGAATGTTAGACAATGAGAAAAAGGGGCCCCGGCCGCCATCGCCTCTACAAAAATACGCCAGCATTCTTGGCTTCCTGCTCTGGGTGTCAGTAAGCCTTCACAAAACCCAAGGTTGGATGCTCCAGGGACTAGCCCCAGGCACCAGGCTCAGAAGGAGTGGCCTGGCCAGGCCCGGGCCCGGGCCCATTCACATAACAGAGATATCAGACTCGGTTTCCCCTGTGGGTGAGAGCCCCCAGGTGACCTCCTCCAGGCTCCACGGTTCTCTTCTGTAAAGCTGGGGTGGGAGGAGGCCAGTCCTGACTTCAGGATCCTGTAATAAACATCTGGCCCACTTTCTTTAGGGACCAAATCCAGGCAGATGCTGCCCCCTAGAGGTTCTGGTCTGACAGTGGAACTGCCCTGGCTACAGACTCTTCTTCATGTCCATCAGACTCTTGTGTGTGCCCGCCCACCCCCCAGAGCAGGGGGGGGCTGTGACTTTACTGTCACTGCAATGGAGTAGACTGGTGAGCCAAGGGGGGAAAGGGGCCTAGGAGTTGTCTACTTCTCAAATAAATGGCAAGGAGCAGGGGATATACACCCGAGGAGAACATTCTCCTATCTACCCAGTCCTGTACAAGCCAAGCTGGGCAGCTGCCTCAGTGAGCCTTCCGGCTCCTCAGACACTAGGCCCAGACGGACCAGCACAGGGCTTTGGGCCAGGCTCTCGGGTGACCATGGTCCCAAGACTGAACTGGTTGGGTGACCCAGGCCTCAGTTTCCAATACATTCCTGAAAATAGTCAAGGGACCCAAGTCTCTTTTGTAGTGCCTCTCTGTGGGTCCTTTTCTGAGACCCTCAGCAGTTCCAATGATCCCCCTGCCACCCTGAGCCTGTGACTAGTTGCTGTCAGCTGAGTGCATCCCCCCACAACCAACGGCCTGGCAAAGAAAACCCTGTTCTGAGAGTCAACCTCCCAGACACATGGGGAAAGAAGGAAAATCGAGTTAAAGAAATGAAACCAGCAAGCCCCCCCCAACATGGCACCCCTCATGCAAACAATACGGAAGACAGATGTGCCATCTCATTACACTGCCTATACCAAAAACTTCCCCACCCTGTTCCAAAGGGACAAAATTCACTGCATAAAATTCTTTTACAAGTCAAAACTACAACAATAATCTGCCTAACAAAATGACTCCTTAAACCTTGACCCCAACTCCTGTGCCTTATTTTATATAGGGGTAGTATGGAATAGGGGGTTGGACCTGAGTTTGAATTCTGACTCAAACCCTTCCTTGCTCTGTGGCCGAAGGGAAGCTGAACAATCTCACTGAGCCTCAGTATCCTTGCTTGTAAAACAAGAATACTAAGATCTGTAGCATTTACCTCACAGAGCAGTGAGGATCAAATGAGATAATGTCTATAAAGTGGTTTGCAAACCTCAAAGCAATGTAGATATGCCAATTATTATTATTATTATTTTAATTGGTGGGGCAATGAGGGTTAAGTGACTTACCCAGGGTCACACAGCTAGTGTCAAGTGTCTGAGGCCGCATTTGAACTCAGGTCCTCCTGAATCCAGGGTTGGTGCTTTATCTACTGCGCCACCTAGCTGCCCCCTATTATTGTGATTTCAAGCACCCAACCTACATGGAAGGCCCCTTTGAATCTGCTGTAACAGGGCCGTGACTCAAAGCTTCTTAAACTGTGGGTTGTGGAAAATTTGGCATCAGGGAAAGGTTAGGTATACCTACTTTATATGCCTATACACCCGGGGTCACATAAAAATTTCTCAGGCAAAAAAGGGTCACGAGTGGAAAAGGCTGAAGAAGCTGAGGGCCAGAGGAAGGCAAACAAGAAGGGTGAAGGGCCTTCAGTTTGTTGAGGATTGTTGAAAAGAAAGAGGGGGCCTGAAACTGTCTTTCAATGTCTACCAGGATGTCCGTTCCTCTTGGTCCCAGAGGGAGGGGGTGGATCCCGTTCAGGTTTGGTCTCAGGAAAGATGGATGGGGAGAGCTCGTCCCAGGTGGGAGGCAGTGGGTCCCCCTTACCGGGGGTCCTTAAGCAAAGGCTTTGTTGCCACAGACTGGAAGAGATGGCCCGCTGGCCTGGGAGGTCCCACAAGGCCCTCCTGCCCTGGTGGGCCTCATCTGAGCTTGTGCATCACTGGAGGTCCCCTGCATGCTATGAGGGCCCATCAGATGAGGATGTTCTTAATTACCCACTACCTGCTCCTCCAGCTTTTGGTCATGGTCTACTTTTCTAGAGCCACGTTAGTAAAAGAGGGGATGAAATAGAGTGCCTGCTCTGACCACTCTGGGCACTTTAGAAAACAAAACCCAGCAAAACTGAAGCGGGTTTAGGGGTTTCAGGTCCCTGAGCGTGGAGAAAGGGTAACTCTCCTGAAGCCGACCTGTCCCTGCCCAGTCCCCACAGTGGGGGCCCCTTGTGTCAGGGGATGGGGATGAAGGGCTACTGACCATGGTCTTCATAGGGATCGTTGGGGTCGTCCGCTACCAGCTCGGCGTTGCTTGGCGTCTCATGGTCTTCTTTGGTCACAAATATAATCCGGTCCTTTCCTGGCATTTGGAAGAAAGACCCAGAAAAGTTGCAGCTAAGTATTAAGTTGAACAATGCAGCCTGCTGACAAGAGCTGTTGTAAATCAGTTCATCTGTTCACACAACCGGCATTCAAAGATATGGCAGCCTGGGCCAGGGGGAGACATACCAGCTCCTGCCCTCCCGGAGCTTACATTCATTTGAAAAGGCAACAGCTTTGTTGCTTTTTTAGTCCTGACCAGGGCTCAGAGAACCCTGCATTTAGTTTGGGGTACCCCATTCTGTTAAGATGCAAGCTGGAGAGCAGACCAGTTCCTGGGGAAAAACACCCAGGACATGGTAAAACCTTAAGAAAAATACATTGCCGGGCAGCTAGATGGCGCAGTGGATAGAGCACTGGCCTTGGAGTCAGGAGGACCTGAGTTCAAACCAGCCTCAAACACTTGACACTTACTAGCTGTGTGTCAACTCACTTAACCCTCATTGCCCCACAAAAAGAAAAAAAGAAAAATACATTGCATTCATCTCGAGAATAAACATCTAAGCAAGACAGGAGAAAGATATCCCATAATGGAACTGTTGAGAGAAGAGGCATCACCCAATGACCCTCTGTCGGTCCCCTCCTGGAGTGCCAACAGAAGCTGAGAGAACAGCAAGAGCTCACATTTGACATTTTTTATTCAGTCTGTTTTTTTTTCTCCAGTCACGTCCAACTCTTTGTGACCCCATTTGGGGTTTTCTTGGCAAAGATATTGGAATGGTTTGCCATTTCCTTCTCCAGCTCATTTTACAGATGAGGAAACTGAGTAAACAGGGTTAAGTGACTTGCCAAGGGTCACATAGCTAGTAAGTGTCTGAGGCCAGATTTGAACTCAGGTTTTTTGAACTCAAGTCCTCCTGACTCCTGGCTCTGTGCTGTATCCACTGTGCTACCAAGCTACCTACATTAACACTTCACAACAACCCTGAGAGGTGGTTAGTGCATTATTCCCATTTGACAGTTTAAGAAACTGAGGTTCATAGTGGCTGCGACTTTCCTATAAGGCTAATGACCACCAGAGCCAGTTCTGATTTCAAATCCCGCACTCCACTACACCACAATGATCTGCCTTACTGAAAGGACTAAGCCCTACAATTTGCTGTAAAAGAACTAGAGAGGTCAGACTACATCCTAGCCTGATGTTAGAAGCCACTGAATTGCTCTTTCCTGGACCAAAAAATTCCATGTGCGGGCTTGGGGCTGAATCATTCAATCAGCATTTACTGGTATCCACTTCACTCAATCCAGTCGTACCCGTGCTCATTGTCTTGCTCCCATCAGGAGTCACTACATGTATATTTCTGAGCCATAAAAGGCGTGTCAGAGATGAAGATGAGTTACAAAGCAATTCACTGCATTATGGAGCTCTCCAGCAATGGGCAAGACCCAGACCCTCTGAACCATAGCTGCTGCCTTGTCTCTAACACGGGAACGGTGACCTCTCACCTCCAACCTAACAAACCTGGCAGAGCGCTAGAAGGCAGCTACTATGGCTGGCCGCCCTTCCTCTTGTAAGTCACGGGCAGTCCTCATGAAATACTGCTGGAGCTTGGGCCAATCTCCCTCCCGTGCCTCTCACTTACTTTTTGTTTTCTAAGCCAAACCAGGTAAGTCTACTCTCTTCTTTTACAACCCTTGGGATACTGGACGACGGTGATTATGTCATCTCTTCAGTTCTTTCAACTACACCTCAGATGACATTTTGAACTGCATGTCCTTTCCTAAAACGGGCCCCCAGAACTAAACATAATACTCTAGACAAGAAGGAGTAAGCAGCATTTACATATCACCTTCCAGGTGCCAGGGGTTGTGCTAAGTGCTTTTCCAGTGTTACTTCATTAGATCCTCACAACAGCTCTACCTGTAGGTACTATTACTATCCTCCTTTTACAGATGAGGAAACTGACATAAACAGGGTCAAGTTATTTGCCCAGGGTCACACAGCTAGTAAGTGTTAAGTGTCTGAGGCCGAATTTGACCTCAGGTCCTTCTGAATCCAGGGCCGGTGCTCTATCTACTGAGTCACCTAGCTGCCCCCTCGAAATGCATTCTTAATAATTATTTCCTCACAGCTTGCCTCATGGGTCAACACTGGAGAAATGAAACAGACTATACAAGATCTTTACGAACCATGGCAAGAATTATTCTTACCAGGATTGAAGGGCCAGCCCAGGGACCTCCCATCACAGGAAGAGAGCTGGACTCTGAATCTTACTGAAGAGACTTGCTCTTGTGTACAGGTTCAAAGGTCTGCCTGCTACTGTCCAAATGTAAAGCAAGGAGACCCTTTTCTGGGGTCCGTGGCTCTTTTGTACCCATCTCAAGGAGCCTGCTTCTTCAAGAAAGTAGTAGTTGGAGGTCAGTAAAAACTAGTTCGGAGCAGCCAGGTGGTACAGTGGATAGAGCACTGAACCTGGAGTCAGGAAGACTTGAGTTCAAATCTAGCCTCAGACACTTACTAGCTGTATGAGTCTGGGCAAGTCACTTAACACAGTCTGCCTCAGTTCCTCCTCTGTAAAATGAGCTAGAGAAGGAAATGGCAAACCACTGCAGTATCTTTGCCAAGAAATGGCAAATGGGGTCACAAAGAGTGGGACTAACTAATCACCAACAATAAAAACTACTTTGGCTAATGATAAGCAAAGGTGAATGGGCTCAATAGGTGAAAGGTTTAAAAAGTAGGCAGTCCCAAAGCAGAAAGCTTGCTGCCCTTCCAGAAAGCTGTTCTGAGCTGGTTCAAAAGCCCCCTCTCCTCTTTTCAGCCAGCTAAAAATTACTTCTCCTCCTGCAGACCTCACACAGGCCTTTCTCTGTAACTCTCTACTTAGTTCACATTGCATTTTGTGGTCACGGGGGTCTCTTTTTTTTCTCTTCAAAGGCTTTCTCTTCCCCTTTCTTCCACTAGGGACCCAAAGTGAGAAAACGTCTGTAAAGCAGCTTATAACTGGAAAGCACCATGTCCAGATGGGTGGATTATTACCACCTACTGGTAGCATGGTGGGGGAGGCCAGAAGTCCTCCAGGAGTTTGGAGTCCAGTCCCTCCCTCGTCAGCCTACTGATAGACCTGGTGACCAAAGGGAAGGGACTCAGAGAAAAAAGGGATTTGATGATCTAGGCCAGAGAAGACTGGGGGAACTGGGGTTCTCGGTGATTGTTCTCCAGTTACAGTCTAGGGAAGCAATGTTTGGTTTAAAAAAAGGAAGGGCACTAGGGAAGGCAGATCAGGCTTCAAGTGATGGGAGGAAGTTTCTGCTAGATGCGGAAGGATCACACCTGACACCCAGCCAGAAAGGAAGGCGTGCTCTCTTTGGGGTCTGAATCTGGGATTTCACAGGTGCAGGGAGTTCTTGGTGAAGAAAACTCAGCTGATGAGAACCTGCCACAGAGTTGGAACTTTTGTTCTTAGCCAGGTGATGTGACTTGGCTAGGGTCTCAGAGCCACTATGTGTGTGGAGGAGGTTGGGAGAATGACAGAATGCCCCATGGCATGCTGCCTACGCTTGAAAGAATTCTTCAAACCCTTAAAGAGCCAAACAAATGTGAGCAAGAGTCACCCATCCTGCCTCCTCCACCTTGACACCTTGCCTGTGGTCCCATAGGATGAAAGACTGGGTCTGGCATTTAAGGCCTTTCATTATCGGGTTCCAGACAATCTTTCCTCTTGTTCCTCTTTGTGTACTTTAGGCTTCAGCCAAAGAAGACCACCAGATGTCCCTTGGCCTTGCCCTTTCGCTGCACTGCTCTCCCCCCCCCCCCCTTCAAGTTCTCTTTCCAGGCCAATCCAGGTGCTACTTCATGCAACTTGCCCTGATTTCCATTTTACTATTTTTTGAATTTGTAAGCTCAACACAATGTCCAAACCTAAGGAAAATAATGCAAAATGCAGGTATGAGATGAAGTTTAAGAAAATCAGAGTCCCAAACATTGGGCCAAGACTAAAGGAGGCTGATTCAGGCAGAGTGCCGTGTTTTCTGAAGGGCACGTTCCTCCAATTCGGGCCTAGCTATAATCAGAGAATCTCACCTTTGGAGTCATCTAGTCCAGTTCATACCTAACACAATCTCACCCTCCATTCAGATCCCAAGAGCTTGTTGGCACCTCTCTTATTTTACCTTTTTTTGGGGGGGTGGGGTGGGGTAGGCTGTTACAACTTTAGAATCAAACTGCTGTTACTGGTAAATGTGTATTTACCCTTGCCCCCCAATATTCTTCAATGCACTCCTTTCCTTCCTACTCCAAATGCCCAGTACTTAGCACAGGGATTATGAGGTGATGGACATCTATCTATTCATTCATTCAACAAGCATGTGAATGAATTTACTAGGCACAGTTCATTCATTCAACAAGCATCATTTAACAACAAAATGTATCTGTTGGGTGCTAGATGTCTGCTCATTCATTCAACAGGCATTTGCTAAATGAATCAATGATTAAACTACATACGGGATAACTAAAAAACTGGAATAATTCCATGATAAATTATGGAATAAGAAAACGAACTCAAGAGTTTAACAATCTGCTACAGTGATAAGGTAAGGAAGGATAGCTTAAGAAGATCATGAAACCCAGAGTAACCAAAGTCGATTTTGGCAAAGGCATAGCAGGAAGCCGCTGTTAAAACAAGAAGAAACCCATCCTTGCCCCGTATTCAGAACAGCCATAGGGATCAGTTACTGATTAGGGGAAAAAAAAAAAAGAAGTCACCAGGAAATATCCTGAGTTTCCTTGGACTCTTCCACCTTGCAGGAGAAATGTAGAGTAACTAACAGGTTTAGTGTGGGGAAGAAGCCCATAAAACAGAAGGTCATTGTGTAGCCCAGGGAAATATGAACATGTGCAAGGTCAGCCACAATACGGTGCCCCACAGAATCCTGTGAAGTTAGCACTGTCCGGCATGTCTTAGAACTACATAATATTGGTCTCCATGTTGACCTTGGGAACTCTTCCAAGTGTTTCTCAGTTTGCGAAGGTTACCCTTTAGGGCCACTAGGAAATTGGACCCCTCCCCACACACCTTTCCAGGTTTGGGGATGAGATCAGTTCACCTGACTTACACCGGGAAGGGCCTTTAGGAACTATAAGGTCCAACCTCATTTTAAGAGGGGGAAGCAGAATCTGGCGGGGAAATGACAAGTCCAAGGTCACCCGGGGAATTAACGGTAGAGTCTGGGCTGGTAACCCCAGCTGCCTCCGGCGAGGTTTAATGGGGGGCCCCGGGGCTGGTGGGGTGGGGGAAGGTAAAAAGCCCGGGTTTCCAGGACGCCTGTGACTAACTTCCTGTTCGCCCCGGGCTCGCACGTGCCCAGGGGTGAAGCTCCCGGCCCAGGTCATTCACAGCCCGAGCGAGAGATGAAGCCAGGTCGGGCCTCCGCCTGGGGGCCGCTCCCCGCGCTGAACTAGGGGTGGGCCGGGGGTGGTCGAGCGCAGCCCCAGGTCTCCGCGCGGCGGCGCCCGCAGTGGCCCGGGACTGTCCCACGCCGCGCTCCAACAGCCAGGGTCCCAACGTTCTATCGGCCGCGCGCCCGCGCCCGCGCCCGCCGCGGAGGGGGCCGCGTGTCCCCTGCAGGCCCTCGTCCGCCCCGTCTCCATAGCAGCCCCTGGGCCTGGCCTCGCGCCCGCGCCTTCCCCGCCTCCCCGCCTCCCCTCAGCCTGGCCGCTCGCACCTTCCTGCCGGCAGTAGGACATGGCTGAGGCCCAGCGGCTCCCGTGGCTCCGGCTACGACCCGCTCCCCACGCTTATCGCTCCGGCCTCGCGGTCGCCACCAGGTGCCGTGATCTCTCCTCGGGCTCCGCCCCCCTTCCCAGGGCCTGCCCCGCGGCGCACCAGTCCGGCCGCTTCCTCCGTCCCGCCGGCCCGCTAGGCGCCCAGCGGCCTACGCCTCCCGAGCTCCTCTAGCCCCAAGAAACTACATGTCCCAGAAGGATGTAGGCTGGGCCAGGCGGAAGGGCCGGGCGGAGGCGCCCTCAAGTCCCCGCCCTCAACATAGAAGACTACGTTTCCCAGGAAACCTTGCGTCGCGCAGGCGCAGTAGAGCCGTTCGGTTGTCGTAGGTGGTAACTTTGTAGCAGCAAGCCCAGCCTTGTTCCCCAGAGTTAGTGCTTGGGAAAAAGGACTGAGTTTTTCCGGCTCGCGGGGCTCTTGCTTCTCGTCCGACCAATTGCAGTTCTGGCCTCCGCCCTCCGGCCTCTTTGCCCTGCTTTGGAGATTGAGGCAACAGCAGTTCGAGCCTGACCATGTCCAGGAATGTAAGTGTGTGCCGGCCGCCCCACCCAGTCGGGATCCCTCCCCGCTCGGTTCCCCAAAGCTGGCCCGGGGTCTCCGCGGATGCAGCTCGGGGGGAGGGAGGGGGTGGGCTCCGGGAGTCGCGTCTAGTCGCATGCATGCCTGCAATGCCTGTCTTGTCTCCTGCATGCCCCATCCTCTTTGTCCCTTGGGTGGCTGGGCTTCCGCGGATTCTTTTTGGGCTGCTTGAACTGGGCAACTTGGGCACCGATCTCAACTTTCGTGCTGGGACTGGGTGGGGCGGGCTCCTCCCTTCTGTGCCACTTTTTCTTATAAAGGTGGGAGGGAGCAGCTCACTGTAGTGATGACTAACCGTGGCTTCGGAGTATTTTAGAAATAATTTTACTTTTTAAATATAAAATTTTAATTCTTTTTCAATGAACAAGTTTGTTTTTCTCTCTCCTCTCTCCTCCTGTAACAAATAGTTGACCATGACCAGAAAGTATCTCCATCTGCCCCTTAAGTCCATCACCTCAGTCGGGAGATGAGTAGCATGCTTCATCGTGGGCCCTCTGGATTCAGGGTTGTCCATTTTTTGAGAAGCTAGGGTATCATTTGTTGGAAGCTAGGAGTTAGGAAACTATAGGCTAGAATTCAAGCTCAGATACTTAACTTAGCTTTGTGTAAGTCAGGTAACAACTCTAAGTGTCTATTTCTCCATCTTCAAAATGGGAATAACTCAGTAAATGTTTGTTAAGTGCCTGCTGTGTGCAAGGCATTGTGTTACCTATAGTGGAAGGAACACTGGACCCAGGAAGACCTGGGTTCAAATTCTGTCTTTGGTACTTATTAGAACTTAGAAGCAGCTAGGTGGTGCAGTAGATAAAGCCCTTGACCTGGAGTCAGGAAGACTTGAGTTCAAATCCAGCCCCAGATGCTTATTAGTATGACCCTGGGCAAGTCACTTAATGTCTTTCTGCCTCAGTTCCCCATCTAAAAAATGGGGATAACAATAACACCTGCCTCAAAGAGTTGTTGTGAGAATCAAATGAAATAATTTAATACTTAGCACAGTGTCTAGTACATGTTGGCACTGTATAAATTCTTATTCCTTCTTTCCATTCATCCAAACTGGCAATAGGATCCTGGACAAGTCACCTAACAAATTTGTGCAAATCACTTAACTTTTCTGAGATTCAGTTTGCTTACCTGGAAAATGGGGTTTTGGTATGGCTATAATGAAATAATAAATGAAAAATGTAAGCGCTACATCAGTGTCAGTTATTGTGTAACTGTAGAAACAGACTCGAAGAGATGGATTGCTTAGATTGAATAAGGAGCCACCTTGGCCCTTAATATGGTATGGGTGATAAAATTCCTTTAGTGGTGATTACAGAATACAATACGGAGTATATGGCCCAGAGTGAAGAAAACAGTGCTGGATTTGGGGCCAGAATCCTGAGTTCAAATCCTAGCTCTCTTAGCTACTTATCGATATGACTTTGAACATGTTTCTTCACCTCTTTGGGACTCAGTTTTCTCATTTGTAAAATGAGCTTAGACTAAGTGATGGTTGAGGTCCCTTCTAGCTCTCAATCTGTCCTCTGTATATGTAGCCTGTGCTAGGTCCTGGGGAGAGCTAAGAAGCTAATAGTAGAATCCCTCTGGGAGTGCTTTTCCTCAAGGCGTTATGATAGGGCCTGGAGTGCTTTCTTCTATTGTCCTCTGCTAAGACTAAGGGAATTTCTTTCTCTTGTTGAGGTGATAGACACTTTCTCAGGTACGTCCTAACCCCAGGGCCCTCACTATTGGGCTGTTTGTTCTATGCTTTCATAGCATGTTATAGCTTCAGAGAGAGCTCTTTTTTGGGAGGGTTGGGGGAGCAATGAGGGTTAAGTGACCAGGGTCACACAGCTAATAAGTGTCAACTGTCTGAGGCTGGATTTGAACTCAGGTTCTCCTGACTCCAGGGCCAGTGCTTTTATCCATTGTGCCACCTAGCTGCCCTGCTGGAGAGAGCTCTTTCATATCCATTTTCCCATGACTCTTACAGAAGCTCTTTGGGGTAGGGAATGCAAATATCACTGTCCCTGTTTTGTGGATGAAGAAATGAAGGCTCAGAGACAAGGGTATGCGTACCTTCAAGGCTAGGGCGCCTCTACTTGGTCTCTCCATGAGCTCAATAGTACTTTGCATGTTGAGATTAATTCTGGACTATCTTGGGATGCAGGCACTGGCCATGATCTCTAGGGGGAAGCATCCTTGCAGTTAGCACTTTATCACCTAGTGTCTAGGACAGCTCAATCCACAAGACGTACAAAAGCCTCTGCTCTTATGGCCTGGAGTTGAATCCTGGCTTTGACACTTTCGAGCCTTTTGGCAGAGTGCTTCATCACTTGGAGCCTCAGTTTTCTCATTTGTAAAATGTATGTATATGTGTGGAGAATACATTACAAAGTGTCTAAGTTGTTTATTACTATTATGTTTGTGTGCAATAAATGTTTGTTAGGGGAAGCTAGGTGGTGCTGTGGATAGAGCACTGGCACTGGAGTCAGGAGTTCAAATTTGGACTCAGACACTTGACACTTACTTGCTGTGTGATCCTGGGCAAGTCATTTGACCCTCCTTACCCTGCAAAAAAATAAAAAAAAGAATGTCAGACAATGTGTTCTTGATACTTTATAAAATTTTCAGTTTTTATGATCCTACAATAGACAGCCAGGGGAAATATAAGCTTAGGAGTTGTAGTAGGAAAAATTGAATAGCTTCCATGCTTATAACTATGCTAATGTTTCCTAATGGCTTTTAATCACAGGTTGATAAGCACTATGATTTGTGTGTAATATCTGTATATATTTGGTATCTTTCCCTCCCCTTTCTAGTACTCTGATACAAGTAACAGAAAGGAACATGTCAAAATTACAGCTGACCGGCAGCCGGGCTTCTTGGAGCGTCTCAGTGAGACGTGGGGCGGCATGTTTGTTGGATTGATGACTTTTTTACTCTCCTTCTACCTGATCTTTACTAATGAGGTAAGTGGCCAGAGCACCAGCATTGCCTTTTTTCTCCAGGAGTCTCTCTTTGAGCATCATGGGGACTGGGCACTTACCCAGAAACTTCCCTTTCTCCAAGACCCGGTAGCATCATTCTCAGCTTATGTAACAGGGAAGACAGATGTGCAAGTCAGATTGGTCCTCACTGCCTTGGGTTAGTAAGGCTTGGACTTTGTGGGTGGGATTCGGAAGAGAGGGACAGTGAAATAGAAAGATGATTGGAGATGGTGAGTAACAGCCTTCACCATTTTAGCCCTTGAATGACAACTTCTCTCTCTCTCTATTGTGTGGGCTGTCTGTCTTTTGAACTGTCTCCATCTTCCCTTTTCTAGGGTCCCTACCCTCCTCTGGGATTTATATAAAACTCATTGTAGTGAACCATGGGAGGAGAAAGATTGCTGTCGTTCTAGCAAAATGGGGGAAAATAGACTGATGCTAAAGGCAATGGTAAAGAAAGGGATGAGTTGGGGCATTATTGACATTTCATTGTGGACTTGAGAATCATATTTAAAAATCCATTGAGCGGGGCGACTAGGTGGCGCAGTGGATAGAGCACCGGCCCTGGAGTCAGGAGTACCTGAGTTCAAACCCGGCCTCAGACACTTAACACTTACTAGCTGTGTGACCCTGGGCAAGTCACTTAACCCCAATTGCCTCACTAAAAAAAAAAAAAAAAAATCCATTGAGCAAGGGGCAGCTAGGAGGTGCAGTGGATAAAGCACCAGCCCTGGATTCAGGAGGACCTGAGTTCAAATCCAGCCTCAGACACTTGACAGTAGCGGTATGACCCTAGGCAAGTCACTTAACCCCCATTGCCCCATGGAAAAAAAAAATCCATTGAGCGTATTGCTTCTTTTCCCACCACTCTACAGGGAAGACCTTTGGGGCACGGGGTGGAAAGGGAGAGTCCCATGGAAGTCAATAGAGACACCTTGGATCCATTAATATGGGTATGCTCTGGGAGTGGGCAACATTCCTAAGGGAACTGCTTCTTCCTGGGATATGGGACCTCTGTCCAAATGCTGTTATGGTCAGGCTCTCACAAAGCAGCCAGTTCCTTTTGTCTAGCTCTAGTGTCATCTCTCTCTTTCTCCTGTCCCTTTAGGCTCTTTTTGGTCACTGCAAGAGAGAAAAAAGCAGTGTTGTGTAAGCCCTTTATTTCTTCTTGGAAAAATGTAGCCATTCTAGAGGAAGGTGTAGCCGGTAGGCTGATGCTGTATTCTCTACAAGGTTTAAACAGTTGCTTGTTCTTTGGATATGCTCAGACATTGGTGGGAGGCCAAAGGAGGGAGATGGAGTCCATGCTATGTGAAAGGCTTTGATTCTCTTCTACTTCTGAGTGGGTGAAACCAGCTCGGTCCCTTTGTCCCTCCCAGGGATAGGAAAGACACAGCTCTCAGAGAGCAGGAGGAAAGAGAGTGACAAGGATCAGGACTGGTTAGGACCACCCTCCCCTGCTCCTTCAAAGCCCTGGGCATTCTTTTGGCATTATAGCCCCTCGGTTCAGTAACATGCACCTACTGTGTGCATAGCCCTGTGCCGGGTGTTGGCAAAGGAGAGAGTTAAGATAGGACAGTTCTGGTAGGTGGGCATGGTGTTCATGGGACATATACAAATAAGGATAGCCCCAAATAACACATTATGTACATAAGAGTGGCATTCAGCAGGGTAATAGGGGTGTGTGTGTGTGTGTGGGTGATTGGGGAAGGCCAAGAAGAAGGCAGGATCTAAAATGTCTTTAAAGAGAGGCTGAAGGATGGCCATTTCAGGCATAGGCCACAACGTACACCAAGCCCCAGGATCAGGGAAGCTTGACTGAGTGACCATGGAGTGATGGATGCATACTTGGGTTCTGATTTCTAGTGTGTCTTATCAGCCCCTAAGGGAGAGGGCTCCAGATAGACAGACAAGGCCTTGTGTATCTTTTCACTTCTTCCTTCTCCCTCCACATTTCCCCTCCTCCCCCCATTCTTAGGACGTAATAAAAGCACATTGACTTCATTGAGGATAAAAGTTTCTCCAGTTGAAAAGCATTGAGTGCTTCCTGTGTGCAGAGCACTGTACTTAATAAAGGTTTGTTGAACCTTTGAATGAATTGTGCATTTGTTGCGATTTAGTTCTTCACATGAAGGAGAGACGGTTATATTGGACAGCATGTCCAAGAAAGATTTAATTGAGCACCTGATGCTGTCTGCAGAGCGTTCTCTTAACAGCAGCTGGAAACCCAAAAACTTCTCATAAGCCTCAGTCATAGAGTTTACAGGCTTTTAGGGGTTCTAAGATAATTATGCAGAGAATTCTATTACAGATCAGAATATTTCATCATGTGAACCTCTTATTCTTGGACAGTAGCTTCAGGTTTCTAAACTGTTTTGATCCCTGTGTTGTTTATAATAAAACACCCATAAAAAATACCACCCAGCATTATGGCACCACTGTAGTGATAGGTGTGTGAGCATCGCGTACTAGCTCTCTCTTATCATCTCTTCCTTTCCTGTGGTCATAGGGCCGGGCCTTGAGAACGGCGACTTCTCTTGCTGAGGGGCTCTCGCTTGTGGTTCCCCTGAACACCATCCACAGTGTAGCCTCAGAGAACGAGGGCAGACTTGTGCACTTGATTGGCTCCCTCCGGACATCCAAGGTAAAGCTGATGCCTCCTCCCCCTGCGCTTCTCCCCGAGCTGGTCCTGTGCCTTTCGCCCCCTGATGTTCTCTAAGAGTTTCATGTTGGCTTGTATCGTGACAGTTATAATATGATGTGTTATTTCATCTGTGCACATGTATTTGTGTATGTGTGTATATGCCCTGTGTGTATATGTGTAAAGCGCCGTATAAATGTGAGCAGTTCCTTTAGGGCAGGGATTGTGGCATGGGGAGAGCTGTGGTCCCAGAGTCAGAAGCACTGTGTGATTCTGGGTGAATCCCCTCCTTCCTCTGGGACTCTGCCCCCTTCTCTGTGCTACGAGAACTAGAGACCGCCTCTAAGGTCTCTTCGGCTTTCGCATCCTGTGACTCTGAATTACCAAATGGATGGGCCTTTTTTTTTTTCTTTTCACAAGTTTTATTGATGCCTTCTGTCCTTAAATTACAGTGATTTCCCATACCTCTCTCCCCACACTGAATGCTCCCCTGTGACAAAGATGGCATCTGACAGCAGGTATCATGTTCTGTCCTCTCCGCCGGTAGGGAGGAGGCATTTTTCATTATCTCTTCTTAGATTCTATTTCAAAGAAATAGAACAGAGTACATTTTGCAGTAAAACTAAACTGACTAATAATAGCTCACATTTATATAGTGGTCACAGCTTATAAAATACTTTATACATTGTCAGTAATTCTTATATGGTCTTATGAAGTACAGTGATTATCACCCTTTTCCTGGTGAAGAAATGAGAAGAGACTTGCTTTTTGTCACACAGCTTATAAATGCTATAGCCGGGCTCAACTGGGGCAGCTGGTGTTGCCAATGAAAGGACCATAGATTTCCAGCTTCCAACCCTCTCACTTTACAGATAAGAGACTTGAGGCTGAGAGGAGAGGGGAAAGGACTCCACCAAGGTCACACACAGCCAAGGGTCTGCATTCCCTCTTGAGGAGCAGAGCATGGAGTGAGCCTGCATGTTCAGGGCCTCTTCTACTTATGCTGCACCTGCCTCTTTGCACCTGATTTTATTTTGTCTTTGGTGGGTTGGAAGACACTTTAGGATCACCCTCTATGTCATCATTATGGCTAGGACAGTCATGTCACCTCATTTTTGGTTGTGTCAGACTGCAAAGAGAAAAGCTAATTATATTGGAGGGTTCCCGAGCCTGGGGTGTGTATATGTGGTGGTGGGAAACGGGGGTGTAGTGTGTGTGTGTGTGTGTGTGTGTGTGTGTGTGTGTGTGTGTGTGTGTGTGTGCAGTTTCTCTGATCTGTGAAAACTGACTGAGCCTTTTTCAAGGGCTGTACTTTGAGGTTTATGGTCAAAAGGCAAGAGATTAAAGTATATACATTTGAAAGAAAACATTCCCCAGGTTGTTAGGTCTATTTTTTTGGGGGGGGGTCTCCTTGGGAGAGGAAGTGGCCTCCAGGTTGATTGGTTTACATTCCTTTAGAAGCTTCTCCAGCTTGTGACTCTGAACTGGCTTTCCTCAGGTCTCCAGTCTAGGGTGACTTCATTCTTCTTCTCTTACAGCTCTTGTCTGATCCCAACTATGGGGTCTTCATCCCTGCAGTGAAATTGAAGCGACAGGTGGAGATGTACCAGTGGGTGGAGTCAGAAGAGTCCAGGTGAGGGGGGAGGGGTTGGGGGGCTGGAGTGTGGGGTTCTAATCCACATTTCCACTTGGCAGTGCCACTGTCATTTTCTTAAATGCTCCTGCTTCCATTGGCATCTTTCCCTGGGCAAAGACCAAAAGGTTCCTTCCATCCTCTGCCCTCCTGTGTTCCATGAACAGCTTGTTAATCTCTTAATTGGTCAAAAGGGCATTTGGTATGAGGCACTAGAGCCGAATATAGAGGTGTGGTGGTTGATACTAGAACAGATGAAAAGGTCGGCAATTTACAGGTTGGAAAGGTTTTACGGTTTAATCCTGGTACTCCCCCGACCCCTGCCCCAAGCACTGAATGCCTGCTTTATGGCACTTTATGGGTATAAAGAGAAAAATGACTCGGGCCCTTCCCTCCAAGAGCATCCATGGTACTTGGGGGAGGAGCAGCTTATGTAAATGAGCAAGGTACCAGGAGACTTAGGGTAGCCCAGGGCAAGAAGAACTGCCTTAACGTGGAGGTGACCCCTCAGCTGAAGGTTGGAGGAAGACCAAGTGGTAATTAAAATAAGCGCTGGTGGGCACACAGAATTTCCATCATATTCTTACCATTTCTTGCTCCTCTTCCCCCCACCCCCAAATATGCATTGTCATTTCACCATGTGGGGAGGTGAGACTTTTGAGACAAAGGAAATAGAATAATTGTGTTTCAGGATGAACTTTGAGGTTCCATTTTTCTGTAATTTAAAATGCTTTCTTCTTTTGAAAAAAGATCACTTTCCACAAGTCAATTAACAAGCATTTTAATTAATAATTTAGTATGTGTGAGGTACTTAATTAAGTGCTGGGGTTACAAAGATCACTTAGCACTTTTATTAGTAGCAAGCCAACATCACTGACATTCTGTTGGCAAATTAAACTGATACTTGATGAGTCAGCACTTGTTAGTAACTAAGGGCCCTGTGCATAGACATGTGTTTCTGAAAAAGCAGTAGCTAGCTGACAGCAGGGTGCTCATACTAGGGATTAGGTGACCTTAGTTTTTGTTTTTGTTTTTTTTGTGGGGCAATGAGGATTAAGTGACTTGCCCAGGGTCACACAGCTATTAAGTGTCAAGTGTCTGAGGCCAGATTTGAACTCAGGTCCTCCTGAATCCAGGGCTGGTACTTTATCCACTGCCCTACCTAGCTGCCCCCAGGTGATCTTAGTTTTAGTCTGGATTGACCTTAAAGGAGCTGGCCCTGGGCAAGCCACTTCTTTCTGTGTACCACAGTTTCCCAAGATGTAAAATGAGTGAGTTGACTCAGAACAGGGCTTCTTAACCCAAGGCCTACATACCCCCAAGGGGTCCTTGGATGGGTTTCAAGGGATCCATGAATGGGGACTGAGGAAAAGATTCCTTTTTATATTCACTAACCTTTAACAGAAATGGAGCATTTCTTTCAATTATGAATATTGGCAACAAACATCATTCTGTGAAGGGGCCACTCATAGGCTTCCCCAGACTGCTGGAGGAGCCCTGGACCCCAAAATCTCTGCGCTCCTTTCCAATAGCCAAACAGTTGTTGATACCCTCGATCTGGGGTGGCCGTCTCGGACCTTGAGATGGTTAGAGTTGGTGTGGACTTTGTTTGGAATTCTCATCTCCAGCATGTCTTGGTGCCTCAGTATCCCCTTGTGGCTCTTCAGTTACACTTTGTGATCCGAGCAGATCGGCTTTTACCTCCATCAGTGAATTATCATCTTTTTACTCCTGTTTATAAATGCCTCTCCATGAATTCAAACTCTTATTTACTTTTTTTTTTTTTTGGTGAGGCCATGGGGGTTAAGTGACTTGCCCAGGGTCACACAGCTAGTAATTGTCACATGTCTGAGGCCGGATGTGAACTCAGGTCCTCCTGAATTCAGGGCTGGTGCTTTATCCACTGCGCCACCTAGCTGCCCCCTCTATTTACTTTTTATGGAAACATCGTGTTTAAAATCCAGGACTCCAGACCTGGATGAAAATAAAGAAACTTTGCTACTTGGGATACTCTGTGTCTTTCTGCCCCATCTGGCTGAACCGAAGGTACTGACTCCCTGCTCCCCCCACCAGGGAGAGTTAAAATTGGCCCACTGGAGTGTTGGCCCCACATGACATGGGGCAGAGAGCACCACCTGCAGATGTAGGGATGATGTCCTGCTGATGCTCGGCTTGGTTTGATTGTGCTTGCTATATGTGTTTCCTGTTGCAGGGAGTATACAGAAGATGGCCAAGTGAAGACGGAGAGGAGATACTCCTATAGTAAGTAGGATCTGCCACAGACTGGATTCTTTGTGCACTCCAGGACTGTGCAGCCTATGCTCTATTGAGCGTCAGCACCATGGAGAGCCCAAGTGGGGCCTGCTGCCTCCCTGCCCCAGCAGTGCACACATCTGGGGTGGTCTTCATGTTATGGTGCTGAGGCTCTGAGGGATCACAGTTCTCCATACCTTGGATCCCTTTTGTTGGTTTACCTGTGATTAAACAAAAGATAAAAGAATCAGCATGTGAGCATTTTGACACTGACCATTGGGAAGTACAGAAATGTTTGGTATAAAGGCCTTTTGGGAAGGATACTAGAAGGCATCCTAAAAATCAGCTCATTTTACAGAGGAGGAAACTGAGGCCCAGAGAGGTCTAAAAGGCCTTACCCAGGTTCTTGGGATAGATTTGTGGGCCAGCCACAACTAGCACCAGGTATTCAGACCCCTAGCCCAAGGCTCTCTTTGCCTCCGCCACAGAAGCTGACTGGTCTGGTCATGTCACTGCAGGCTAGCCAGGACTTCAGACCTGAATGAAAGTAAAGGTGCCTGCTTAGAACAGAACACACCAGGGGACTAACAGTAACAACATAAACAGCGCCCAGTGACTCCAGATTGTTCTTCTACTACTGAAGACTTCATTTCTAGGGATAAGGAGCATGATGCATGTGTTGTACAAATGCGAGGGGAGAAGCGAGCTTTTTGGTGGTTTGGGGCAGAAATAAGATGATTCTACCATATCAGTTTCCCACTGTTCCTTATGAGAGTGTATGGTGCCCATGACTTGAAGGTGGAGGAAATGGGCCCATTCTCCACACTGTAGATCCCTTTGCATGGGACGCCGGTAGGAATTCCCAGAACGACACCATGGGAAGGAAGGCCTTGTCTTTGCTAGCAAGGGCTGAAAGGAAGCGTCTCTCTTTTGACTAATGAGCTCAGGGTGAGGGATTTGGATGCGGAAACAAAATGGAGCATGTGCAGCCCTGAGATAGAGGGTCCAGGCTCTGGGTCTGAAAGTACTGCCTTTGGAAAAATGTGAGGCAGGCGTCGTGGTGCGGCTTCTGAACGTTGTTTTGTCCTTTTCTCAGATACCGAGTGGAAATCAGAAATCGTCAACAGCAGGAACTTTGACCGAGAGATTGGGCATAAAAACCCCAGGTGAATAGAGGACAAGGGCTTGAGGCCAAGTGGGGAGGATGCTGGACTCAGAGGAAAGACATGGCTTTTATTCATCTGAAACTTCAGGCCTGACTGTGGGCAGGCTCTTCTGTAAATGCGCCATCTTCCTTGCTGGCTTTTCTTGGAAAGTGAGGACAACTTGGTGAAGCCTTGGAGGGAAACAAAACTCATGAAAATTGTGTCAGTCAAAATTAGCGAGCCACTTTGGTCTCCTCCTAAGGAAGGTGCTGAAAATACTTAGGTAAAAGGCTTTAAAATCTGACAGAGGATCCTTTTTTTCCTTTCTGATGCTCTTGTGGTGCAGTAGAGAGAGTATTGTCCAAGAAGTAACCTGGGTTTATACCTACTCTCCCCCTAATTTACTGTGTGACCTTGTGCAAGTCACATTTTCTTTCAAGGACTCTCTCTCTCTCTCTCTCTTTCTCTCTATCTCTCCCCTCCCCTCCCTCCCTCCTTCTTTCTCTGTCTCTCTCTCTCCCTCTCTCCCCCTCCTTCTCCTTTTCCCTCTCCCTTTCCCTCTCCTTCCCTCTCCCTCACTCCCTCTCTCTTTAATCTGTAAAGTGAAGGTGTTAAAGTAAATTCCAGCAAGCATAGAAAAGAGCCATTAAAACCTGTCCTATAAAGATTAATTTTAGAGATGAAAAGCACTTTACCAAAGTCCTTTTCTGAGACAAATGTGGTTCTACTATCCAAGCAGGAGAAAGGGAGCGAGCTATTAACCAATCTCATTAATGACTATCGATGCAAAGATTTTAATTAAAAAGGTTGCCGGAGATGACCCAGAGTTCCTTCTCAGTTCTCCGATTCTAGTCGTCTCCTCTGGCACCAAAAACAGGATTACAAATCTCAGTCCTGCCTTCCACTTGAGCCAATTCCTAGCAGAGTTCAGAAGCAAGCAGGAAAGTGACCGCTTGGGGAATTGTTTTTGCTTTCTGGGTTATGGTATCCTGTGTCACGAAGCCACATATGCCCACTGCTGAGCATGTTGGCGGGCTTGGGCCAGTGCATGAGACACACCTTGTTCCTTCATTCCTCAGTGACTACTGTATCTCGAAGAGAAAGTAGAGCTGTGACAATTTATGAATTGGGATATGGGGCGGAGGAAGGGAGGAACCCACAGTGGTTCGTGATAGTCTGACCCTTTCCTCTCCTTCCAGTGCAATGGCCGTGGAGTCCTTTACAGCCGTCGCCCCTTTTGTTCAGATTGGCAGGTTCTTCCTTTCTGCAGGTAAGCCTCCTCTTGGGGCTGGGTTGGTTTTTCCAAGGCCATTTGGATTTCCCTAAAATATCAGTCGGGCTCACTCCTGCTCTTTCTGCTATGCCAGTTCCTCACAAAGGGCATAGCTGAAGTCTTTGCTGGGTGTGCTACAAAATTTTAGATGTTAAATTTTGTGGTAGGAGAAAGAAAACTTAAAAATAATTTTAAGAAAAATATTTCTTACTTGGCTTAAATAATATTGTAGGTATAATATTTGCAAAAATAATCAGAACTTGCCTATTGCACTTATACACTGACATCAAAATACATCTGACCTTGAACTTGCAAAGAATTCAGCAAAACAGCTGTTTTTCTTGGAGGAAAACTGCCTGTTTGAGCCTGCCTCCTCAGGCCCTGCTGATAAGGAGAAGCCTCACACTAAGGAAGAAGGAAAGTCCTGTCCTTCCCCTCCCCATCTGCTTGTTAAGTGCTGTCCACTTAAATCTTCCATGTGCCTTGCTGCCTTGTGGCAGACTGCTATGCTGAGAGGCCCACTGTATGGCCTCACTGTCCGGAAACAAGGGTCTTTTCCTGCCTTGATCCCCCCAGAGTAGTTATGTGGTAGCCCCCTTTCCCCCAGCATGATTCATCCTCCTTGTGACCTTACAAAAGCAGGGGTTCAGAATGGCAGGCTGTGTACCCCCTGCTTCGGAGCCTGCCCCTCTAAAGTCTAACCGTAGGAAGGTGCCCGACTCTGGGATGTCTGGTGCACTGTTCTACCCTTTGACACAACACGCTGTTTCCTTTTGTTCAGGTCTTATTGACAAAATTGACAACTTCAAACCGCTGAGCCTGGCCCACATGGAAGACCCCCACGTCGACATCATCCGGCGAGGAGACTACTTCTACCACAGCGAGAACCCCAAGTATCCAGAAGTAAGCCCAAGGCTTTGGCACACAAACTTGCACCTGTTCTGCGTCTGTAGCAGTAACTGTTAAATGTCTGCTTTTAGAGGAGGAAGCTTTTAAAGCTAACAGGTTAAAATGGGCTGATGCCAGGGTAGGTGCCTGATCCTGTTGGCTTTCCCGGTGTGGCTGGAGCTTCCTCCCTGCCCTTCCCCGGGCACAATCCCAGAGCCAGCCAGAAGCCACTACCATCCCCCACAGCCTGGGTGAGCGCCTGCTTACCGAGAGTCTGTCTTTCTTTTGTATTCCTAGGTTGGAGATGTACGGGTTGCATTTTCCTACGCAGGCCTGAGTGGTGACGACCCCAACCTGGGCCCAGCTCATGTGGTAACTTGGTTTTCTTCTCTAACATAGCTGTAGAAAAGCAAATGCTCAGCAGCTTCTTAGCTGGTTTCCTTGCCTCAGGTGTCTTTCCTCTCCTAGCTGTCCTTCACACAGGTGCCGAAGAGATTTCCCTAAGCAGGGTCTGATGTCACTCACTCACTCCATAAACACTAGTGGCTCCCTTTTGGCGTTATTATCAGATTGAGCTTCATTGTACATTATTCCCCTTCACATACTCCCTAAACCAGGACTTCTTAAACTTTTCCCACTCAATACCCCTTTTTTCCTGAGCAATTTTTACCTGACCCCAGGTATATGGGCATATAAAATAGGTATACATAACTTTTTACTGTTGCCAGCTGTTTTGTGACCCCCACATTCAGTTACATGACCCCATACGGGGTCTGGACCCACAGTTTAAGAAGCTTTGCCCTAGACTAGCCAGTGGCCTTCCTGCTGCCTCACCTAGGTACTCCCCAATGCCTGGGATACACCCTGTCCTCACCGGTGCCTCTCTGCTGCTCCCAAATGCTAGTGCCCCCTTTGCCAAATCAACAGATTATTTTGTACATATTTGTGCATATGGGTTGTGTCCCCCTTGAGGACAGAGGTTGCTTCATTTTTGTCTTTGTATCTCCAGCGCCTGGTCCATAGTAGACCCTTGAGAAGTGCTTGTTAGTTGGTTACAGTGGGCTGTTGTCCTCATGGGGCAGTTAGAAAGGGATGGAGCAGGGCTCTAGGTGAAAAGAGGTGAGCTCCAGCTTTCTATCTCTTGCCTGCCTGCTTCTCTTTAGGTCACTGTGATTGCTCGGCAGCGTGGAGACCAGCTGGTCCCCTATACCACCAAGTCTGGGGACACCCTGCTGCTTCTGCACCACGGTGACTTCACTGCAGAGGTGAGTGCCTTCTGTTGGGTCAGGAAAGGTGAAGCTGAAAAGTTGTGGGCTCGGACTGAGGCTGCTTGGCTTCTGATCCCAGCTCTGACACCCAGCTTGTCCCCTGGACCTCTGGAGTCAGGGAATCGGTGAGATATGAGGGGCACAACATTGAAGTGCGAGTCCGAGGAACCTGGGTTCAGATGCTGGTTCTGTTGCTTTACTCTCTGGGTGATGCTGAGAGAGTTCCTCCACTTTTGGGCCTCGATTTCCTCATCTGTAAAATGGGATCGAGCCTTATAAACTGTCACCATTCTGTGCCTCTATGCAGTAATGGTGCCTATTCTAATTGACCATACTGGGGCATGATGTCCATGACCACAATGTAAAAAGTGAAAAGAGCTGCCCCTGTGTGAAGAGGCCTCTTGAGCAGCCTTTTGGCACTCTTGCTGCTCTGCCCTTAGAAAGGCTGCCAAACATTATTGAGAAGGCAGGTCCTGGGACAGAGAAGCCCTTTCCCTTTCCCCTGGGGGGAGGCCTTGGGTGGTAGGTAGTCCTTGATGAGTCAGGAGGGCGGTCAGGCCCCAGCCCTGTTTGTTAGAGGCATTGCTAGGTGGACCCTTCAGGAAGCCCCACCTCCCCGTTCTAGCTCGACCTCTCTGTGCCTGCCCCAGCATGAGTCACCCTTTCCACTGGCACATACTCTGCCAAGGGCCCTGGCTTTCAGTTTTTCAGATGTTACTAAAAGTAGGAAGCCTAATAGGCTTTTCCTTTTGACCTGCCCAGTACAAGTACATCTTCTCCTACTGTTTGCACACCTACCAATTCAGTACAGAAAAAGGGGTCTTCATTGCCTCCTCCCTTCTTCATGGTTAGGGTTTGTGTCCCTCCAGACAGACACCATACCGACAGTGGCCACTGTCCACCTTCTACCGTGATGGGAGACTGCTTTTCAAGGACACTTTTATCCTATAGCCCATCCACAGCCTGAACCTTGGTGGGGTGGGAGGGTAGGCTGGAGGAGGGGACGATTTTCAGCAGTGAAAAAAGGCTAGGTGTATTTGTGTGGCTGATAGGAGTCTGAATTCTTGGGCCTTGCTTCTGGATGCTTCAGCTTTCCTTAGAAGTCCATACTCAGAAGATCTTGTATATTCAGAAAACTTCATTTGGGAGGATGTAAATGTAGGATTTGGCCCCAGTGATGAATGTTCAAGTAACACATTGTGGCCCAAATGTGGCTGGTGTTTAAGGGAGGCTTTTGTCCCAGCCTCCCCTTGCTGTATGCTTGCTTCCTCCCCGCCCAGGTTTGGTGCAGCTTTTAGTCTAGGAGTTTGGGAACTCTCCGTGACCCCAGGCGGGAAGGGGGGAAGGGAGAGCTCTGCTGATTGAGATGACTTCAGAGACACCCCCCTGGTTCCCTCCTGCTTAGGGCCTGCTGCTCACAGCGGCCCCAGAGGCACAGGCTGGCTTTTCTTTCCTGATGCGATTTAGGTTGAATGACCCTAGGTCTAGTCTAGGTTCTCCTTGATCCATTTGCTTCTCCATCAGCCAGGGGGTCCAAGCCCTTCTTGAATCTATTGCTGTGCCACCCCTTGGCGGTTCATCAGTGCTTCAGGTTTATTACCCGGATGGCCAGTAATGGCCACAGGGTGTAATCAGTGACCATTCCTTGGGCTTGAGATTGCTTCAGTCAAGTTTCATGGGCTAGACTGTTGCCCTAGCATTTCAGAATTTGGTGAGCAAGTTCCTGCTTTCCTTCTCTGTGCATTTCCATCTTCGAGAGCACCTGAGCTTGAGTTCCAGCTCTGAAATTTACTAGCTCTGTGATTCTGGGAAAGTCACTTAATAGCTCTGTGACTCAGTTTCCTAATCTGTGAAATGGGGTTACTACTTTTGTTGTTACTCCCCTCAAGGGACCTTTGTGAGAAAAGCATTTTGTCAACAAAATGCTATAGAAATGGGAGTTTTTCTTATTACTTGCAGAATGAGAAAGTGACTGCCCCCATTCCCCCCCCCCCCACCAGCCTTTCCTTTCCTCAGATTAATTGCCACTTACCTTGCAGGAGGTGTTCCAGAGAGAACATCAAAGCAACACGTTGAAAACCTGGGGCTTTCGAGGCGCTGGCTGGATGGCCATGTTTGTGGGCATCAACCTCATGACTCGGATCCTGTATACACTGGGTAGGATTGTTCCCCATAAGGACAGCGGGTCTCCTCATGGGTTTATAGAGGTCATCTCAGCTAGCCTCCAGCTTACAGAATTACCGTGACTAAGGAAACCAAAGCAGGTAGAAAGCCTGGCATGGTGAGGGACCGGACGGACCCCCTGAGGCTGGGGTGGGGTTTCAGTGTGGAAGATGGTCTTTGGGTGAGGGGCGAGCCAGTCATCGAATAGAACAGATGTTTATCAACTCTGTTATGGTGACTGGGGCCATGAGTGATACCGAGTAGTGTAAAACACGGTCCGTGTCCCTGTGGAGGTTGGGTTCTCCCACGTCACAGACAGTGTGGTGGCTGCTTTCCACTGCTGTGAGAATCTGACCGAGTCACTGCTTCAGCCCAGGATTCCTGGCTTTTCTTGCAGTGGAGCCAAAGCTGCCCCCAAACTATGTAGGTACTGACCTAGAGCAGGCACAGAGGGTATTCTACACTGGCCACTGCTGTGTGCTTCAGGAAGGATGCTCAATCAATGAGCACATATTAACTCTGCTGATACAAAGAAAGAAAGCGGTCCCTCTTCTTGAGGATGGAGGAGAAAACTTGCAAACAAATATGGACAGACCAGGTTTACCCAGAATGAGCTGGAGATGTTTCCAGTGAAGGTCCTAGCATGAAGCAGGATTGGGAAAGGCTTCTTTTAGAAAGGAAGATTTTAGTTGGGACTTGAGGGAAGTCAGGAAGCAGAGGTGAGGAGGGAGGGCCTTCCAGGAGTGGGGGACAGTCAGTGGAAGGGCCTGCCGTTGGGAGACAGAGTGTCTTGTGCAAGGAATGATGACCAGAAGACCAGGAATGCCGGAAGGGGCTTTAAAACAGGATTTTATGTTAGATCCTGTGATGATCATGAGCTCTGGATTGACATGGGTGTGGAGTGGGGGCGGGGGAACATGGGTGCCTGTGCCTGGGCTTAGTTGGGCAAAGCTCTTGGCCAGGGAGTACGAGGATAAGTGGAGCTCTTGTGCAAGGGCAAAGATCGTCAACTTGATTTGGTGGTTTCTCAACCGAATTTCCACTCGAGCCCTGGCTCCTCCCTGTGTTTTTCCCAGACTCAGTTGGACTCTACAGAAGCTGTGAAATTCTCTGTAGCTCTCTCCTAATCTGCAGCACAAATATGTGGCACCTTCACAATACCTGTCCTACTCACACGCAGAGCAGAAATTAAGTCGAACTCCCCTTTATGTTCACAGTATCTGCTATAGGCTTGCACTCTTGACAGACTATAAACATGGGTGAATGAATAACCCAGTGGCGCTCCCAAAGTAGCCAGATCTGTTCCCATAGAAGCATTCATACCCACACCTGATGTTCTGGTGCAGGGGCCCAGCAGGGACCAGACTCATTGAGCCTACGGGTTTGAATAACCTGACGCTTGTCTTTGCCTCCCCACAGTGGACTGGTTTCCGCTTTTCCGAGACCTGGTCAACATCGGCCTGAAAGCCTTTGCCTTTTGTGTGGCTACATCCCTGACCCTGCTGACCATTTCTGCTGGCTGGCTCTTTTACCGTCCCCTCTGGGCTCTGGCCATTGGCTTGCTGGCCATAGTTCCTATCCTGATTGCTCGAACCCGGGCACCAGCCAAAAAACAGGAGTGAAGAATACACTGGGCTCTGGACTGTCTGCTTTCACCTCAGAATGTTGGAGGAGACGTTGGTCCTGAAGACCCATCGCATCTCTCCCAGCTGAAGCTATCACCACCCCCTCATGCCTGTCAAGTCACCGGCTCCACCTGGCAGAACAACCAAACAGGACCTGGCTGAAATCTCTCTTCTCCTTCTCTTCCCCCAATCCCCCACCTCCTGACTTAGGGACTTGGGTTTCTCTCTGGCATTTAGGCAAACTCGGGAGAATCCTCTCGTTCTCTCTGCTGAGCAGCTTGGGTTGGTGGAAGTGGTGCTGTCAGCTGGCACCACTGGCTTCTTTGAGCTTCCTTTGTTGAGAGAGGTTTCTCTTTAGGGAAGGGGGTCACTGCTGCAGGTTATAATCTGGAGTCTCCCTCTGATCTTCCTGGGGAGACCTTTTAGCTCCTTTGTTGCTGCAGTCGAGCCAACTGCAGTGTAGTAGAAGTGGAAACACCGTAAAATCCACAGAGATCTGTTCATAAAAGGTGCCCAGTATTATTCCTTAGCAGCCCTTTTTTAGAGATGAGTATAGGGTGGGGGAAGCTACCTTCATTGTCCTCTTGAGTTTGATACATAGTTCTTGTATTAGCAACCTTTAGTTAGTATTTTAGTTTATATCCAGTAGGGCTAAGCAGTCCTTCCTAAGAGAAAGTGACTTGAACTTACTTAGCTTTGTGACCCTGGACAAGTCACTTAATCCCAATTGCCTCCAAAAAAAAAAAAAAAGAGAGAGAGAAAATTACTTGTAAAGAAAGTAAAAACAATAGGAATGCGTAACAATCAACCATTGTTTCCAGACACGTTTTGCTATCTGCTGTCCATACAGAGATGATGTTCAACTGGACTTTTGTTTATCTGGCAAAAAAATGTCATTTGATTTTGCATGTGTCATCAGGAAAAAGTCAAATTCTTTTGAAATATTATCTAAGCCATTTGTTTTTCTTATAGTAAGGGAAAGAATGGCAATAGGTAGTAGATACTGAGCAGGAGGTACTTCACCTTTTGAACTCAACTGATGAACTTAAAGAAACCTCTTGGAAATATTCACTTTAAAACCTTACAAAGCTTTTAAAAACTATGAGTCAGAAGTGGAACCAAAGGCAACCATATTGTAACAATATTAGAACCCGATGGTTAACAAGGTGTCTTGACAGCTCAGCGATAACTATTGCAAAGTGCCTTTTATCAGAGCTGTATGACATACTGTACAGGCCAATCGCCGGCCTAACTGTGGCTGAGAGGTAACTGATACACTTGACTTGGAACAATGAAGTTTGTGTTTTACCATTGTTATAATTGTGACAAAGCTGCTTGCTAACTGGAGATTGGCTTCTTGTTTATCTGTTACATTTTCCCACAACTTAACTGGTTCTACAGTAATCTACCCACATTCTTCCATTCAACTCGCCTGCTCTTAAATTTCTCAACCACTCACACTGTTTTACAGATGGGTGTTGCAACCTTAAAGGTTCTTTGTGCATCACGTCTTTTAATATTCAGAATTATGATGCGCACTGGTTGCCTTAGCAGATAAATATTTGGTAGGAGTTGAGATAGGGGTCGGAATTCTGAAACCAGTGATACCATTAATTCAGATTCTCCTTTTGTTATCATGGAGGTGTATTTCTTTAGGAAGTGGAGGCTCCTCCCAAAATATGAGCCATCCCTTTGTTCTTTAGGGATGAAAACGATACTGCTAGTTGTTGAATAAGCAATAAACAAAGTATTTTCTCAGTCCTTATGAAAAGTTACAAATGTTTTCTTTTGTAATATATACATTGTAACCAGATTCCATCCCTGACCACTGGAAAGTACTGATGATTGGATTGTTAAGCTTTTTTCTTGAGTGGATTTTAATTCCTGGCAATTTCTCAGTGTTTACTCTTGAACATGTAAAAGGTTAATGAAGACTTGAAGTCTTTTGGAGTATTTCCCCATGAATTTCATTCTGACTGTATTTTCATCAAGATAAATGTCTCCAGTGTTTTTTGGTACCCAAGACATCAATGGTTGCTTCTTTCCTCTGTTCTCTTTGCAATTTTTACCTTAAAGAATTAAACTGGGGCATTGAGTACTTTATTACTTTCTAGACATACTTTATTAGAATTAGACTATTTAAGCAGTTTTTTAACACTTCTGATTTTTAGTGGTTAGAAAATATTGTGAAGGCTTTTGGACAAAACAATTACTTAGTGTAACCACCTGAGAAGGCTTTGAATACCGACATCTGATTTAAGTCTAATCAGAAGACTCACAGCAAATAAATTTTTTGACAGCTTATGACTTGTGAAACTTGTCTTCAGTCAAGACTGTGGCAGTGTGGTATAGCAGGTAGTTAAGGAAGAAGGGTGGTTGTGTGGTCCTGGATGAAGCACTTGCCTTATCAGTGCCCTGAGACAGCTCTCTAAGCATACCAGAGAGAATGTCCTCAGTAGGGCCAATGAAATCAGGTGATTTTTGTTGGGCCTTCAGTGAGTTCCCAAACTCACCCTAAACTTTTTTTGGCAGGGCAGTGAGGGTTAAGTGACTTGCCCAGGGTCATACAGCTAGTATGTATCAAGTGTCTAGGCTGGATTTGAACTCAGGTCTTCCTGAATCCAGGGCCAGTGCTTTATCCACTGTACCACCTAGTGACCCCTTCACCCTAAACTTTTTAAGTACTTTCATGATTGGGCAGACATTCCTCTTGCAAAACTTAGAGATCAAAATTGGGGTGAGATGGCTTCTACAGAAAGTGGGGCTGCCTTTGTAGCAGGAGTTTCTATGGGAACATCAGTTATTTCTCAACATGTTTATACTGGAGAGGGTTTTGTTACACATGAGTCACACCCTAAGTTTTGTTTTGCCAAAATTTACTCACTCAGATTCCTAATGGTCCCTGTCATAGGGCCATAAATAATAGCCAGTTAGTTTCTTTTAAAAAAATTGCTGTGTAAAGATGAGTTATTGGCCTATAGAAAAATAAAATCAGACTTTAAGATAGCTTCAACACATTCAAACACAGGTATTCTGTTTGACATGTCACTGGTCAATTGGGTCTGTCTGGACTTTCTTTCCCCAAGGCCTACTACCCTGCTCTCTTCAGAAGGGCTTAGTAAATGGCCAACTGTGTGAATGTGCTTGAGGGATATACTCATGAAGTATACAACAGCGATGTTTCTGATGAGTGCTGAGTGGTGCTTCTGGGACTGAGTCACAATCGACTCTTGGGTGAAGATTCCTTGAGGTTTGACTACCTCATGGTGAGGAAAAAGAATCCTGGGGGCTGGGGAGCCAGAGACAACACGGGATAGCTTAGAGCAGAGAGAGCGGATACCAACACCTCTTAGTACCCCACAACCAGATTAAAATGTAATTAGAAAATTAGTTTTCAAACCAGCTCTACCTCTACCTGTCTGTCTGTGTAACCCTGAGCAAAACAATTTCCCTCTCTGGGACTTAATTTCCTCATTTGTAAAATGAGGGAGTTGGGTGAGATAATTTCAGATCTTTTAGCTTTAGTATGTTTCAAAAAAAAGAAAAGAATGAAATCAAGTCTTTATATAAGCTTTATTGTTCTCCCTAAAGTGATAAAAAAATTATCCTCAACTATCTAGAATGTAAAACATTTTAAATTATTTTGGGGCATGGGGGGGGGCAATGAGGGTTAAGTGACTTGCCCAGGGTCACACAGCTAGTAAGTGTCAAGTGTCTGAGGCCACATTTGAACTCAGGTCCTCCTGAATCCAGAGCCAGTGCTTTATTCACTGTGCCACCTAGCTGGCCCAAAACATTTTTTATTTAACCAGTACAATAGTTGGGGGCTCACTCAAGATTGCTGCTGTTTCTTCAGTATTCAGTGTATGTGGGGTTTATTTCCCTCTGATTATAGCTTTTTTCATAGGTACCTACAACCTAAAGTGAATCCAAAAATTATAATATTGTAGGAACTACATGAACTCACCATGAACTACTTCTAATTCTTCTGTTTTAATGAAAAGTCAGGAGAAAAAATGCAGTCAAGGCCAGGGAAGAGGGATTTCCATTAAGCCGTTGGAAATAACAAGTCAATGAGACAAGATGATGGCTGTTTGTTACATGAAAATTTTGTTTAGATTGACAGCAGAGGGCTTTTGCATTTGCAGAACACATGTGGAATATATTAAAACCTGGTACTTCTCACAAAGAAATCACACAGCATTTACTCCAAGTTCCTAAGGTCTTCCAAAGAAATCCACTTACTCAGCCTATGTCTGATTGTTGATAGATACCACTTGAAAGGTAAGATTCTTAAGTAGAAAAATATCCAGCTTTAAAAATTAAAAAGGGCTGAGGGGTTAAGTGAAAGCTAACCTCTTATGTGAGGAGCTGTTCTGGTGATTTGGAACCACTTTCCTCAGCCTAAGACTAGTGACCTACTGCCCAACTGCCTTCATTTGGTGCAGTCGGGGGAGCATATGGCCACGGTGGGGGGAGAGTATTTGGGTGCTGTTTCCTCAAAATCACAACTTTTCAAAGGGGAACAGGTGTTTGGCTTCCTCTCTCTTTTCCCTTTTGGTCTTCCTACTTCCTTTCAGTTTTTGCTGCTCTTCAGTTTCTCGGTTCTGGGGCCAGTAAGCAGCCAGATTTTTGGCTACTGCCTGTGAGCTGGTCCCTTCCTCGTCCGATGAGAATCCTGCTCCTCCGTCTGAAGTTGCTGGAACAGCTTCACCCTAGAAACACAAGTGAACGGTCACAGAAGAAAGGCTGACCCTCCCTTAGGCAGCTGAATCTCACTGTGTCCTCCCTAACATGGAGATAATAATAAACCGACTGTACCCCTCTCTCGCAGGTTGCTGTGAGACATGGCATGGCAGTGTTGTTATGACACTGACCTGTACATGACCAGTTGTGACCTGGAGGAGACAATCAAGCACAGTGTTCTTAACTTAGTTTGGTGGTCATCTGCTCCACCACTTTGGGTGGGACCATTGGAATGACACAAAAGTTTATGCTAAAAAAAGTGGCTCAAATGTCCAGAGATTCTCTTGCTGGGCACAGCCCCCTAGAATGTCAGTGACAAAAAAGAAAGGCCCCATGTATCCAAAGGCATTTATATAATAGCACCTTTTGTAGTGTCAAACACTGGAAACCACAATGATGCCCACCAATTTGGAAACAAACTGGTATGTGAGTGTAAAAGAGTATTATTGTACTGGAAGGGACAATGAACATGACAGCTACAGAGAAGAATGGAAAGATTCACATGAACTGATGCAGAGTGGAGCAAACAGCACCTAGAAGATAATCTGTGACCACTATAACAATGTCAGTAGAAAGATTACAGCTCATTACAGGGATGAGGCCCATTAATAGCTGTGGTATTTTCAGCCTGGGCAAAATTAGGGAGACCTAGTCTTAGAAAGGGGAAAAAGGGGAGGGCAGGGGAAGGACAGACAGGATCGTCTGTGAGCTTTGGACTCAATGAGAGCCTGAAGAGTTAGTGCTCTCCTGGCATTACTGTTTTGATATTTGGGTCACTTTTTTTTTTTTTTGGTGGGGCAATGAGGGTTAAGTGACTTGCCCAGGATCACACAGCTAGTAAGTGTCAAGTGTTTGAGGCCAGATTTGAACTCAGGTCCTCCTGAATCCAGGGCCAGTGCTTTATCCACTGTGCCACCTAGCTGCCCTGATATTTGGGTCGCTTAACAAAACACCAAGCATAAATAAAACTATTGCCATACGGAGCAGATGGGTGTCTGTGAAATTTTTTTTTGACATTAAAGAGTGGTCTTTATATTTGAAAAGGCTAGGAACCACTGATCCCATGGTTTTCCCCATTCCCTTCATTTTGCTGATGAGTCTGGAATTAAGCCCTAGCGAGATGAAATGACCTCAAAACAGCAGCAGACCACAGACTTACGTGCTCTAACCCCAGATCTTGGATGAACACAGAATGTGCTCACCCATGGCACTGTGGCGGGGGATCGCGACTCCCGGAAGACACGGTGCTCTTATGTGAGACAGCGCTAGATGGCTGCCTGCCTCTGCTGCCCAGCTGTCTGGCCCTGCTTCCTTTGCTTCAAGCCTCTTGGTGCAACAACTTACCTGGGACCTGGTCCAGTCCAGTAGTCCGCACACAGGGAAGGTCCCCCAACAACACAGCCGGTGTACTGTGAAGCCCCAATGGAACACTGTACCCACATTCCCTTTCTAGCTCCATCCCGCTGTAATACTGGATTCAAATGCATTTTCTCCAACTTTGCTGGTGTTAGGTGGTGCCTGCCTGTATGGAAGCCAGGCTGATGTCATGGGCCGATGGATGGTTAATACCGTGGAGCGGCCCCACTCAGATGCTTATTAATGCATCTATCACCTCAGAAATCTGATCTCAGATCTTTCCCCATAAACAGGTGTCTGAAGAGCTTGTACTTACCTTGTTACCAAAGCGTCGCTTCAGCCTCTCTCTTATGAGGAGCCCTTTCACCAGTAACTTCCAGTGCCCCAGGACTCTCTTCTCTCTTTTCTATGTTGAAAAACAAAAGGATAGTAGGAAAAAAAAAAGCACAAGCTAATGCTGCATCTTCAGGGTTAAAATAAAGATGGAATTCTTTAAGAATGTGAAAGATTTCAGTTTAGAAATTAATATTCTAATCTGGCCTGATTTTACAAAATTTAACTGATTCTTGAAATTGTGTTTTGTTTAAAAATTGGTTTCTTTACAATTAATTCTGTGGCATTCTTGCAGACCAGCTCCAAAAAGTAACCATTTATGGTTTCATAACCACTTGGAAGGTCTTCAGTGGAAAGCCCCAGGGATCAGGGCTTAGCCCTGGGTGCTTTCAGATTTTTCTTAATCACTTCGATAAAAACAGATCTAGTACAAAGGTAGGCAGAAAAGTCAATGACAAAATCTTGTCCTCTCTCAGGGCTGGAGGGATCCTCTAGGATTGCATCCTTTGTCAGGATCTCAGAGATCCTCCAATGGGCTTGCTCCTTTGACGGTAGGCTCTGAGTCCTAGGAAGTAGTTTGTGGCCGCGGTGACCAGAGCCTCAGCTCTTCTCCATCCTGCCACAGGGCCCAGACCTCCTCTCAGGGAGAAGCTTCTTACCTCTTTCTCCCTTTGTTCGATGAGTGACTGTTCATTGTCCCAGGCAGCCAAGAGCACCTCTTTGTGCTCCTCACACACGATGTATCCATCCGTTCTGCGGGGAAGACCACACTGCATGTCCTTAGGAGGCAGGAGGAGGGAGAGGCCAACCTTCCTTTGGTAATGTCCCACACCCACCACTTCATAACAGCCACCAAACATTTCTCCCGTGCCTCTAGGAGCAGAGGACTAGAGTTGTTCTTGGGAGCTGTCAAGCCGAACATCAGACACCGTCATTGCCCTCCTATGACACATACCCTGGGGAGTTGGGGAGGAGTACAAAACAGAGAGCTAGGTGAGGTGTTGGGGGAAAAGTCCTTCCTGACTGGGGGGGGGCACCAGGGAAAGTTACATGGGGGGAGGGGTGGCCTTTGATTTGTGCTTTAAAGATTCCTCCATCTGGACTTAAGAGGAGCAAGGAAAAGCCAACTTGACACCAATCTTCATTGCTTACAACAGAAATCTCTATCCCTGGACTCACAGTCTCAATTCCTCTCTCCCTTTCCATCCTCATCCTTCACTTTGGGCTTTCGAGGTAGCCCCTCAGCCTCACGATTGCCTACACCCACAAGGGAGGGCTGGGATATTGGCTGAGGAGTAGAAATCCAGGATTTCAGGGAATTGCCTTTGTTTCCTGGGGCAGGTCAAGATACAGCTCAGGGCTTGGCAGCAAGAGTGCCCACGTCCAACAATGCCTCTGGTCCCAGCCATACCCCACGGGCATGGAGCCACTCAAGCCCTCTCCCCTGTTTCCTGGCATTGCTAGGCGGCCACCACCACCCCTAACATGCCAGAGCAGCCATCCCTGAGCTGCCCTACCACTTTATGTCCTGGGGTCACCAATCTTTCAAGCCAAGCCTGGGCTAGCTAACAGCCATGCTGGCCCTGGAGTGATCTCACACTGAAAACCACCCAGGCCCCCAGGTGCTCTGGTGTCTCCCTTACACAGGATGTGAGTAGCCACCGTGGAAGTCAAAGCCAGTGATAGCCTGGACACAGTCAATCCCCAGCTTTCGGGCAACTCGATGGAGGTTGGGCAGTTTCAGCTGGACACAGCCAATAGGCAGCATGCTGGGCATGAAGAGGTAAACATTTCCAAATTCATTCCGAGGGACCTGCCACAGACAAAGGAGGATGAGGCCGATCTGAAAAACCTGGCTCAGAGGAGTCTGCTCTTTTCTCAGGGGAGGCTCACCCCACTCTTCTGCTAGGCACTTACCTTGCCATCTACTGCCACAGGCGGCTGGTATTCCTCTGTCTGCCAGTGGCCAAACAGACCCAAGTCATCTTGGTCCCGGAACTGGGGATCAGCCAGCCGGGCCTTCCGGGCACGATTGGAGTATCCTTTCACCATCTGCAGCAGAAGGGACAGCAGCAGCGGCCCATGTGACACCACAGATCTCACAGAGGGTGCACCAACACCAAGGACCCTCTGTCCAATCCCATGAGTGAGTCTGGGAGACAAAGCCTCTACTTTCACTCGATGGGAGTCAGGAGGAAGGTAGGAGAAGCAGAACGATTTGTTTAAAGGCAGAAGGCATTCATGGAATAGCGAGGGATTGTTTCCCGGAGCCCAGTTACTATATAGCACAAGGGCTCACTGCTGTGGCTTTGGAAGCACATGTGGGAACAAACCGGAAAGGAGCTATCAGGGACTGACATGCAGGGAGAATGGCCTGAGAAAGACTGGAACGAACGGGAAGGGCTAAAAGCTACTTGTGGCCAGTGGTCGGGGCCAAAGGTCAGGAAGGTCTAAGCAATGAGAGGAGATCCACAGATGGAGCTGGATCCTGAGTGGGGCCTAGGCTCCAGAGGAGAAGGCTTGGGGCACAGCACAGACACAGCTGGCCCAGGCCCACAGCCAGATCCCAGTGTATGTGGAACTCAGAATTCTGGAGGACACCTCAGCCTACCTGGGAAGACTGGAAACATGTCTAAGGAATCAGGCTACCAAGGATTTTTTTTTTTAGGCCATCCAGCTCTGAGATCTTCTGACATGCTAGAAGACTCTGTGAATGACCACTTGGTGTCAACAGACCCTCCATCGGAAGTGCTCTTGCCTTTCCCCATTTACTCTGAACTGGATTTGGCCGGTGTTTTCAAGACTCAGATCCTAGCCAAAATGCTCCTCAAATGACCCACTAGTTCCTTCTCCAAACTTGTGGCCCCTCCTCTGGTGCTCAGTTTCATTCTCTTCTCCCTTCACAGCCCCTAGACACATTCCCCTTCCCTTGATCTTGACATCCAAATGGCTGTGGTGAAGCTGTCCTGCCAGCTGCCTCTCTACCAAGACCCCAGCCCAGCCAGAGCCCAGTTACCTTGTACGGAACCTCCCCAATCCTGACCACTCGTGCTTGCTTCAACCAGGTATCCCTTGAGTGCAGGGTGTGGACACAGTCCCTAAAGATATCACCCAGGGGAAGAAAAATGTCAAAAGTCAGTTATTCCTCAACTAACCAGAGACCTATATTTTTTCCCAAGTGCATCGCTTCCCACAACTATGGGCATGAATTAGTAGAGTTAATAGAAGGAAGCATCACCTCTGATATCGACTTACAGAAAGAAAGTAAAATGACCCGTTGGAATGGACTCTCAGGTTAAGATAACCAGGTGCCTGAGTGAGGCAGAATGATGCCCGCGTTTGGCTTCCTATTCTGCTTGGCAACGTATTCATCTCAAGGCCCCACGACTCATTTTCTGTCTCACCAGCCTCTGCACTTCCCTTCCTTGCCCCAATTATCCTTGTCCTCTGCCTTCAAAGGCCTCATAGCCACCATCTTCTTTGTGTATGCAGACAATATGGTGTTAAGAGTCAGGACTATTCAAGAGCAGAAAAGCCACCAAGCTGAATATATGGTAGATGTCCAGCCCCTGATGCCCATGGGGGTGGGGATGGGGATTCAAAGAAACCCCCCACAAAGCAGACAATGCACCTGGGGACAATAGCTTACATGAAATAAAGAGCTAAACCCTAATGGAAAGCAGGCCCACTCCTGAGAACAGTCTTACAATGATGCTTCCTCATAAACTATACACTCAGCAGGCACTTATATTAAGCACCTACTATGTGCAGCATTAGGATTAACATTGGGAGAGACATAAGACAAATGACAATCTCTGTTCTCAATGCACCCAATAGGCTTTTATTAAGCAGCTACCATGTGCCCAGAACTGTGCTAAGCCCCTCACTGATGTTATCTTCTTTTAATAACAGCTCAACACTAAAATCTGGACATGTCCGCTATTAGCATGACCCTACACCCCAACTCCATCTACAGTGAAGCACTTTTACTGGTGATGGATATTGGGTGCTAGTCTACCATATCCTTGCTAAAACAATGAACTTTTGAGGAGGGTTTCTTTCTTTCCCAAAGACCCTCCCACTCACTCCCAGTCTCCCAAGTCTTCTCTCTTGCCCACTTTCTCCTCATAAACTTCTTCCTCATCAACTATCATGTGACCCACCTTCTTTCCCCTTCCCACCCCAATGTCATCGCTGAAGCTGTTAACAGAGAAAAATGTTCTGGGGCCAGTGGCCCCTTGCTCACTCACTAGAATAATGTGCACAAGGTCCTCTCACCTGGAGTACACAGCTTCACCACGACAGTACCCAAGGACAGCAGCAGTCTCTGGGTATATGGCTTCATATTTCAGGAGATGTCGCTTCAAGGCATAAAGAGGGTGGTTCTTATACATGCCTATAGCAGTTGGCAAGGGCTGGCTCTGTAGCTTTGCCTGAAACTGCAGAGGCCAAAGAAATAATGTTAGCTAAGATCTTTATAAAAGGAAGCAAGGTTGTTTTTTTTTTTTTTAATAAAATTTGTCTATCATATGTTGGTTACCAAGTGTTATTATGCATTACTGATCAGATTTGCTATGAATTTTGCAATGATCTTCCTTTAACTTTGTCCCACTAACAAAGAGGTTTTCAACAGTCAGATTAGACTTTAGGAAGTCATGGGAGCCACTCTATGTAGCTACTCATGGGAATAAACTGTTCTGTGCTGAGGGCTGTTTGCTTGCTTGATCGCAGATCTCCACTGGAGGAGAATGTACAACCTCTTCCAGTAAGCTGACCCAAAATATCTTTATGTTTAACTTAAGCCTTTTTACTGAAACTAAGGTGCTAAGGCTCCAGGTAGATTCTCAGTAGAAACAGAAAAACCAGTCACCCTGAGCTAGTCAATGGTGCTTTGCAAATGAGCCCTTCCAGAGTTCCTTCAGCCCTTCTTCCAAAAGCCTAATTCCCAGTCTTTCAGTAATTTCCACTGTTCCCTACTCTGCCTCCCTCCATGCATCCATAGTTCCCTGTGGAGGAGGCAAGAAGGAGAGGGAGACAATAGAATTGGATCCAATTTTCAAACAGGACCCCCTAGAGAAAGAACATCATAGGCTCTGAAGATTAATCTCCCTTGGATGCACATTAGTTTATTTTGAGTCAACGATGAATCATAGGATACCTCCTGTTAGATTATAGTTACTTACAGCCAGCCCAGGGCAAGCTCTCTTTGTGCAAAGACTGCTCTGCTGCAGGCACATTAGAAAAAGCATGTTTTGATAGTTCTCAGAGACCATGAGCAAGGTGACTGCCCACTTTTGCACTGCAGGCTCTCACCACAAATATGTGAAGGGCCCAGCCTCACTTTGGGTCCAAAAGTGAGTCATGTACGCACAGTGCATCATTTTCTTCCTTTCCTTCCTTCTTCCAAGATTCATGAAACATCAAGTATGTGAAAGGTCCTATTTCGGGATAAGGTCATTCCCTTGCCAGACCTTTCTATCACAGGAATACTGACCCAAATTCAGTCCTTTCCTTTCCTCCTAGGAGCTGAAAGTTGTGTGTGGCCCTGCTCTTTCCTTTTTGGTCTGTGCAGGGGGAAGATAATTTGGTGGGTCACCCCTTATTCATCCTCTCAAACCTCTTTCACTTGATATTACCTGTGTCATGTGAACAAACACCAGCTGTGACAACTTCACTCAACAAGAAGCACTTGGGTTCCCAGCAGTCCAGGCTTACCTCCATTTCTTCTTTATTTTCCCTTGCCCCAAAAGGGCTTTGGTAGGGTCTCAAGGTCTCAGCCCACCACTCTGAATCTACACGGCACTTGCGGGTAGCTGTCATCCAGGCCGGGTCATACCGCTGTGTGATATCCCGAGCACACCCATCATTGTCAATGCCAATGATGTAGGACAAGGGCTTGGTGGCATATTTATAACAGGTCAAGGGCTGGCCCACCACACCATGGACACAATCTACACATACCCACCTATCCTCCCCCTCACAGAACACTTCTAGCCACTGGTCCACACCAACTGCTTTCCCGATTTCTTCTTTTTCATCATCATCACTAGAAATGATCTTGCCCCTCTTGGTGCCTGAGGCCTCTGGGGATGCTTCTGGAAGGAGAGGGGGCTGGCCACCATCTCTCTTATTCTTTGCCGACACGCTAGCTCTCCTCCCCCTGCCCGCAGATGCTGCCTTTGTCCTTTGGGACAGAGGAGGCCTCCTTGGTCTCTGGGTGCCAGGTGGAGAATCCTCCTCACTGGGAAGCTCAAACTCAGAGCTGCTTTCAGCCCCATCGCTCCCACTCTCCTCTCTGTAGGACACCTGGGACGTCCCCCGTCTTTCCCTTAAGGGCCTGCGGGCTCCTTCCTTCCCCACTGCCATGTCTTCTTCCTCACTGGAAGACTGTGCACGCTTTTTCCTGCCCACTGCCGCTTTCCGAGGCTCTGGGGTCTTGCCCTCTGCTGTCCCCTCAGAAGAGGCCGCCACGCGTCCTCTGCGGGTCTTTGATCTGCTTTGGGTTTGGGCCTTTTGGCTCGGGGGTTGTTGAGAAGAACTTCCAGGATTCTCCAGGGAGCTCTCCTGGGACTTTTTCTTGCCCTGGAACAGAGAGGGTGATTAGCTATTTGGGCTTTTTCTTCCATCTCATGAGTCCTGATTCATTTACTCAACACTTAGGAAATCTCTATGTAGAATCCAATAATAGGAACGAGGAATAGTAGAAAGCTAAGTCCCAACCTTCAAGGAACTATGGCGGAGACACAGCCCAGCAGCCGACTGTTAGGAAACCCAGGGAAGCTGAGATCTCTTTCAGCATATTCGTATCAGATGTAGTCAATCTGGTCTGGTGCAAAGGCACTAGCTAAAAACTGCGGTAAAGCCGGGGCCCCTGATCACAACAAGTACGCAGCACAAAGCGACTTCCAACACCTATCTCTAGGAGACCAAAGCCCCCTCCTCTCTCTTGTCCATCCTTGACAGCCTGGTGAAAAGGCTTCCTCGTCCTTGTGGAACTTTGGAAATGGAGAAGTTAGAAAAGTTTCCAGAAACAGCAGTAAAAATAAGGGCCGCAGCCTCTACCCAGCCAGAACTTGGCGTCTCCATTGGAGAATCCTAACAACATATTTTGCACAACTCGGTATCTGTCTCACAGACTCATTCATCACCATCACATTCTAGGAGGTGAGAGCACAATGAACCGTTTCACAGGAGGGAGATGTGAGAGACCACACATTAGATTTTAGTCATAATAGTTAGATTTTAAACATCACAGAGATCAAAGCGCCAAGAGGTGCCGTCATTTGTATGGTCTCTTGACAACTTAAGGATGAGGTCCTGGTGGCGCGTGAGCAACCTTAGACTGACGGGCTGTTCAGGTTGGTGAGTTACTTACTGAAAACCCTAAATTCCTTTGAACCAGCTTAAGCTAAGTTTAGAGTTAAGAGCATTTCTCTGTATTTCTATTTTCCTATTTCCTTATCTTTGATTTTTATTAGTTTCACCTTTGTTGTTTAATTAATTCCCAAGTAATAAAATCTGATCCTTTTGTGAACTAAAGCTTAGAGGCTCCCTTCTTATTGGCCTGGGAGAAATACCTAAAAAGGGCAGTTCAGAGGGGAGAATAAACCTTAAAGGTCCCTCATATTTCCGGGACCCCAATATTAAGGCGAGTCACCCAAGTAACGCTCAGTATATCAAATTTTGGCCCTCACAGTGACAACCCACCCCTTCACTCTGGGGCCCTCTTATAGCCCACCTTTGCAGCTGGCAACTTCAAAGGGATGGGCTGCAGAGACAACACCAGCCGGGTCAGAAGCTGCAGTGACCGCAGTATCAATAAAAATATCTGTGTGACAAAAAGAAGGATGTATGTGCCTCATTACTTAGGATGAAGGTTCCTCATCACCAAGAAAGTTCATGCAAAACTCTACCCAATTTCCCCCCAATTTCTTTCAGTAAAGAGCATAAAATCAAAGATAAATATGCAAGCAGTGCAGTTTAGCATCTATGTGAATGATTTCCCATGAAGTTACAATGATCATTCACTCAACATAGATCAACTGAGACCCAGGTACTCAGGTCTGTGCTAGATACCTTGGGGGATAAACAAGACCACGTTCCACAAAAGTGATTCCTCAACAGACAAGCCGTCAAAGGGTAGAAATAAACAGTTTTTAGAAGAGAAATGGAAACCACGGAATCAGAGACTCTCAGACAAGGGAGAGGCCATTTAACCCAACACATCCTTAATGCCAGCTTGTCTTCTACGTTGCTCCCCTCACACTCTCGTGGTGCCATCCCCAGCATGGCCCATCTGACCACGTTCCACCCTCTTTGGGACTATCATGAGAGTTATGCAACTATGTCTTAATTTTCCAATAAGCTCATAAGGTCCTAGAGAAAGGCTTTGTTCTGTTCCTGACTATGTCTCCAAGCTCTAGAACAGCACCTTGCTGCGGAGAACTGGTCCAAATCACAATTACTAAGAGAACTATAAATTAAAAGAATCCTGGGGCTTCATCTCACATTCAGAGAGTAAAAGATGAACAGTCCACACTGGAGGGAGAGCCTTTGGTTAGAGGCACATGATGAGTCCTGTGACAAGGACAAGGGCCTCGTTCTGCACGACTTTACATCCCAGCCAGTGTGTGGCCCATCACACATGACTCTATCAGAGGCAGCAAAGGGCAGTGAAAAGCACTGACTGGGGCTCTGGTCTTGGTTTCACTACTAAGTAGCCGTGTGACGTTGGGCAAAGTGACTGAAGCCTTCTGAGCCCCAGGTCTCTTATGTGGAAACTACTATGTACGTACTCACTGCAGAGCATTGAAAAAGAGACAGCATGTGGGAAAAGGCTATGAAGCTGTAAGGGGTTATTGTTACCAACCAACATTCATTGACTAGCCACTGAAAAACAGATTCAGGCTTGAGGATAACAATAGAGAACAGAGAGATTGAAGAAAGCCCAAGCAGACATGACCAGTCATTCTTCATCGTGTCCGTTGGAGGGCGCAGCCGGGGTCAGCCTGGGAAGACACAGCCCCAAGGGGCTGCTCGGTGGCCCTGGGTGCTATTTGGGGTAGCCTGGCCTCCATCTCTGCTCAGGGAGGCTGGCCAAAGGAGGACCAAAGCAGCAGAAACTCTGTAGGTCTCCAAGGCGAATGAGACTGGACTGAGAAGTGCTCCAATGAGCCTGACCCGCCTGGTCTGCCGGCAGGGCTTGTGTGATAGAGGACGTCTCCCCTACATCTTTTCTAGTCTCAAAGATGGCAGACTGCAACCTGTCCTCACTGCCCTTCAAGCTCTAAATTCAAACGGATGGAGGCATGCTTATCTGCAGGGAACACTGGCCTGCCCGAGGTGTCCGAGATGGAAATTCAGCACAAGAACACAACTAAGCCTCTTCTTGGGATTAGAATTACTCGGTAATGAATGGATCACTTTCTATATCATTTCTTCCCTTCTTAAGGGTTAGAACTCATGTTCTAACATGAGCGTCTAGCCTAATGCAACTGAGTAACTCACATGGACCAATTCTTCATCATCCCGTGCTGAATAAACAGCAAAGCGCCGTCCTAAGGTGGAGCACAGGCTGTCTTGCTCATCTGTGGAAAGCTCTGCATTGACAGTGAACGTGGCGATGAACCTGTCCAGGAACGAAACACGTCAGCACTCCACAGAGAGGGGAAGGGGAACCCCCTCACTGTGAGCGAGGGCTGCCTTTCCCTGGATTCCTGAGAGTCCCATACTGGACTGCTGCTCTCTAGGCTAAAGGGAAAGCTCCCACCCCCACCCCCACCCCCACCCCCAGCTCAGGCCGAATCATACCATTTTACCAGGTTTGAAAGGTAAGGGACATTGACTTTATTAGGAAGCACTTTGGTGAAGTGAGCTGGGACGATGGAGAGGCCGATGGCCTGGAGATCTGGCTCGTTACAGATGTTATTCCGAAAGAAGCCATTTGCTAGCAGGCAAAGCAGGTGCACCTATTAAGCAGGGGAATAAAGACAAGACAAGAAGAAGAAAAAAAAAACCTGTGAGCTCAAAGCAAGTAAAGTTTCAAGCTGCCAAGCCAATGCTCCATTTTAGCCTGGAATACGTCTGCTTTTGACACGTGTCTTTGCCAAGGTTGGGTGTTCTGCCTTCTCTTTTGATTTCTACTGCCAGCCCCACATTCAGCATCTCCTTGCCTCATCCCTGGATTGTTGGAACACTGTCCCACTCCAAGCTGTCCAGTATGAGAGTCTTCTGAAACGCCATTTTTCTATCAGCCCCAAACCTCTCCAAACTCTCTGGTGCCTTCTAGACACAGCTCAGAATCCTCCCTCGGACACAAATCCTACAATCAGGGTCACCTATCAATCCAATTTTACTTTCAAAAGTAACCAGGCTGTTTCCAGGCATGTCAAACTTGCTCCGCCTCTAAACGTCCATTCCCACACTTGCCTGTCTCCTATTTTCTGCCTGTCCGCATCATCAAGGCCCCTGCTCCAACCTCACCCTCCTCCTCAGGCCCGCAAGTGATCTCATCCTTCTCTGACCCTGGGGAAGCAGACCAGACCCTCCTTGGATTCTGTCCCTTGGAATCAGAGTTGGAAGAGATCTCAAAGGTTGTTGCATCTAAGTCATTTCTCTATGTGAAGAGTAGCCCTGCTGCTAGTTCTGTGAGGGCCAGAAGCCTGCCTTATCCTTCCTCTTTCCAGCACAAAACACATGGAAGGTGCCCAATAAATGCTGTGAAGTGAATAAATGCCAAGGCTCAGACCTTGTGTGTATCTTCATGGACTTCTTTATTGAAGCGTTTCATCATTCTCCGAAGATACGTCTCAAATTCCATCTGCCTTTTTTCTCTGCAATGGGTATTCAAAAACAAATGCTGAATTCAGAAAGTTCGCCAGACCACTTCTCTTACTCAAGACAGCAAATGTGTCATGACTGTTCCTTATCTCATTGGTCCTCCACTCCATCCAAGCGATCCAACATGGATGTACAGTGGACGACTTGCTCACTCTCACCACCGTGCCTTTGTCTGGCTCCTCTCTCGTACGGCAGCTCAAAACACATCAATTGACAAGCATTAAGTGCCTACTAGGTGCCAGGCACGGTGGCCATCCTGCCTAACCAGCCTATCACCATCACTGCTTGACGTCATGGCCCTACACGGGGGAGGCACTACATTCATTTACACTCACTTGTAGTAGGAGTTAAGCTATCTCCACATGTCCGTGACCTGAAAGCCCCTTGTGGCCATGGGTACAGCTTCCATTTCCTTGTGGCCCCTGTGTGCTGTGCATCTGACAGCGGGGTAGTTAAGGAACACTGACTTACTCCACGTGATCTGCTGGGGATTTCAGGCCCTGGAGCACAGCAACGACTCTGCTGAGGAGGTCTGCCTCCAGCTCAGAGCCTACCAGGGCTATGGGGGGTGTTGAAGAAGCTGTGGGCTCTGTGCTAACAGAAGCACCACCTCAAGCCTGCAGGGATGGTGACCAAGGAGCAGCCAGAGACCCTCCCTCAGGGATCCTGGTCCATTCTGGCCACAGCCATCCTGCCCTTCTTCCCTGCCCTGGCTCCCACAGGCTACATGGGACACAGATCCGGGGGAGCCCCGCTCTCACCTTCTCTCCCTGGCCTTCGCCTGCTCCGGCGTCTCAATCTCTATCTCCACTGGCTTGGTCGGCAGAGTTGACTGAAAGGAGCTTGTGGTTTCTCCCATTTGATTGGGGATAGGCTCGTTAATTTCTACCAACAAAATGTCAACATCAGTCTTACATGTGGCTCAGAAAAACTGCAGACACTCACTGGGAAATAAGGTTTGCTATTTTAGAAAATATCAGGGGCTTGATCTAAAGGGCCATACGGACAGCCTCCTCTGCAAAGAGATCAACTGTTTAACATCAATTATACCATGTGGCAATTCCTGGAAGGTCAGTGGTGAGTATTCTATCCCGCACAGCTGAAGGCAAACAGGAAGGGGACTCAGTGGCGCAGCACTGACTCTGACCCCTTGCTTGTCTGCGGACGCCTCTGCTTCCCACGGACAGCCTGGCCTACCTGCTGTCATTAAGCATGTATTAAGTGCCTCCTGCATTCCAGGCACTATGCTAGGCTCCAAGGAAAGGCAGGAGGCAGTGCCTGCTCTAAAGGAGCTCACATCTCATCTGAGATACCACAGGCAAATAACTCCCCACAAACAAGTGACAGGCAGTGTCATTAGGAAATATGTGACAGGCTTAAGGAGGACTGGGAAAGGTGGGATTTAGGCTAGACTTGAACGAGGCCAGAGAAGCGGTGTGTGTGTGTGTATGTGGGGGGGGGGGGCGGTGAGGATGGAGAACAGAACCTTCGGGGAAAGGAGACAGAGGGAGGAAATGCCCCAGGCTGGGAGATGCAGGCGCTCCTTTGCTGGACCAGCCCAGAAGCCGGAGACTCTGGGTCAGAGTACGTTGGGGGAGTAAGGGGCAAGAAGACCAGAGAGGGAGGTGGAGGGTTCGGAACACCAAACAGAGCATTTTGTGTATTTTGTATTTGCTCTCTGAGGCAAGAGGGGACGTGTGTGTGTGCGTGTGTGTGTGTGTGTATGTGTGTGTGTGTGTGTGTGTGAGAGAGAGAGAGAGAGAGAGAGAGAGAGAAACACACAGAGAGAGAAGAGAGACAGAGGAGAGAGAAGAGAGACAGAGGAGAGAGAAGAGAGACAGAGGAGAGAGAGAGACAGAGAGAAGAGAGACAGAGGAGAGAGAGAAAGACAGAGAGAAGAGAGACAGAGGAGAGAGAAGAGAGACAGAAGAGAGAGAGAGAGACAGAGGAGAGAGGAGACAGAGGAGAGAGAGGAGACAGAGGAGACAGAGGGGAGAGAGAGACAGAGGAGAGAGAAGAGAGACAGAGGAGAGAAGAGAGACAGAGGAGAGAGAAGAGAGACAGAGGAGGGAGAGGAGACAGAGGAGAGAGAGAGAGACAGAGGAGAGAGAGGAGACAGAGGAGAGAGAAGAGAGACAGAGGAGAGAAGAGAGACAGAGGAGAGAGAAGAGAGACAGAGGAGAGAGAAGAGAGACAGAGGAGAGAGAGAGAGAGACAGAGGAGAGAGAAGAGAGACAGAGGAGAGAGAGGAGACAGAGGAGAGAGAGAGAGACAGAGGAGAGAGAGGAGACAGAGGAGAGAGAGAGATGACTGGATCACCCAAACTATAAGGATAGAACCAGCCCATCCAAGTCATCCAAAATCCCCGACAAAGCACCTGTGACTTCACTTCCTGCACTGGTGAGGAAAGCGTGAAAGCTCTGGGGGCACTGAACGGTAGCCTGAGGTAACCTTGAACAAGACAATTTGCTGCTTAGTTGCAGGATCTCAGGAGTCTCTTTGAGCCTTGGTGTTGTTTCTCCTGAACGAACACCCATCCCGCACCTACCTTGTACTAGGGCTGGATGAGAAACACAGGCAAGACATGGTCCTGGCCCTCCAGGGACCTTGCGGCTGGCCCTGAGGGGGTCAGCACCTGTGCATATGGACAAAGGGGGTGGCTTATGGGTGCCTTGCCGCACCAAGAGCCCAGGATTCCAGGCGAGTCAGCAAAGCCCGGAGACTCTCTTGGCCAGGAGCTGATCTTACCTTGGACAGGGCAGTTCTAACAGGTGTGCTTTCTGAAAAGCTGTAAGCCCAAGGGAACACCTCAGTGAGGCAGGCAGGATAAGCATTTATTGACAAGAAAACAATAGGGCTACAAGACAGACTATATGACTACAACTGAAATAGACCAGGAGCAAAAAGACAGACTTAAGGCCAAGTCATACTGGCACGGAAGAGCCTCACCTTCCACCTCCTCCCAATCGTCTTCACTTTCGTCTTCATCATTTTCCTCACTGCTGTCTTTTTTCACTGATGCTTCTGTCTTTGCTTGGATCTCCTTCTTGTCCACACTTGTAAAGTTACTATAAGTATCACAGGAAGAAACAAGAAAAAGGCTGAAATATCTGTTATTTCAGTGTTTCCCTTATCAAACTCAGGGGAAGAAATGGCAACTCTTTAAACATTGTTATTAATTTGCAATTGACTAAAAGCATTTTCTGTTTATACTGAACCTGATTCCTCCCTTAAGTGCATCTGAAATTCTCCTTAAAAGACCGAGTTTTAATATGGAGTCTACTTCATCTCTTGCCCTGTCTTCCACATGTTATATCAGAACTGTGATGACTCTATAAACCTACCTCAAAAAGTGATGGAAAAAAGCCCACAGACATGATTATAAACGTTCCATGTTAAAGAGAAATATGAAGGCAACCACAAACATGAAATCAGTGTGAGCCCACAGGCACACAAACAGTAAAATCAAATTCATCTGGCATCATTACGGAAGCTACTTGAATTTTCCAGGTAACTGACACGTATACTTCTTTTTTGTATCTCAACCATTCTGGCCGTGAACTTTCTAAAGGCATTACACAATCTCTTACTCCTTCAACATATTTGTGAAACATGGTATTGAAAATGACTTGGCTTTTTCCTTTTTTTGTCCTGGTCCTTATTTTTATTGACAAGACAGACTGCTTGCCAGAGGACTCGGCCACGTTGAGAAAGGAGGTCTTGTGCAGGAGGGAAGTCCTCCAGCTGCTTCTGATGGCAGAGGATGCTGGGCTGGTTGCATTGATCCCCAAAACAACATAGTCTCCTGGGAGAGATCTGTGACTCCTTAGGAGTTTGGCTCAACCACTCACACAGAAAAGACCAAGTAGAGGAAGAATGTCGATTGTTGAGACCAGGGCTTCTCAGACTTTGCTGTCTAGTAAAACTCTCTCTTAGCCCTCACATCCAAGCTGCGGTCCAGGCCTGCTGACTTCACCTCTGCATCATCTCTCAGATATGCCCCCTTCTCTCCTCTGACACAGCCTCCACCCTGGTGCCGCTCCTCAACCCTCCCGCCTGGATCACTGGGTTGGCCTGCCTCAGGTCTCTCTGCACCCCAATCCATCCTCCACTCTCTTCCAACAAGTCTATGTTGCTCCTTTTCTCTCCTCATTCAGTAAACTCCAGTGGCTCCTGTTCTCCCCAGGATCAAACATAAAATCCTGTTTGGGTTTTCAGGCCCTGCCTGCCCCTCCAGTCCAAAATCCTGGGAGTCTGGAATCCCTGCTGTTCCTCACACAAGATGCTCCCACTTGACACGCAGGGCATTTTCACCAGCTGGCCCCCATGCTTGGAGCCTCCTGGCTTGAAGTTTCAGCTAAAATCCCAACTTCTACAAGGAGCCTCTGCTAATCCCCCTAATGCTAACACCTGCCCCCTAAGATTCTCTACTTGATTTTGTCGATGTGTCATTGGGACAGAGCTATCTGCATGGGAAGGGACTGCTCTTGGCCTTTCTTTGTATCCCCACCGTGTGGCACAGAACCTGGCACACAGTGGGTGCTTAATAAATGCTTGTTCATTTGAGAAAGTCAGCCTGCTGAATTGGTAGCTAAATACTAGCTAAATAAGGCAAATGTTCATAGCAGGAAAAAAGCACTGGGAAATTCAGAAAGGAAGGTTTCCTTGGCAGATTCCTATTTCCTAACTTAAGTAAACTTTAATCATAGGAAGTAGCAGCAACCAGGTGGTACAGTAGGAGACAGAGCACAGGCCTGGAGTCAGGAAGCTGAGTTCAAATTCAGCCTCTGATACGGACTAGTTGTATGACCTTGGGTAAGTCACTTAACCTCTTTTGGCCTGTTTCTTCAACTGTAAAAATGCGGATAACCACAATTTTCAAAAAAGAGAAGAGAATGGAGTCAGCAGGCAAGAAGCAAGTGATTGTGACTTGGATTCCTGAGACAATTAAGGATCATTAAAGGGATGGTTGGTGAGTATCTAGAAAAAGAAGCAGGAATCACAAAAAATCAACACAGCTTCCCCAAGAACAGGTCTTGTAAGGCTACCTTGTTTACTGAAATAGTTAAAGTTTTTGATAGCTTGCCAGATTTTAGCAAAGCCCCACCACTACTGTAAGTGGATGAAAGACCCTATGGGAAGAGTAGCCTTTCATTGCTCCATGACAGCTTGGGGGGGGGGGGGTGTCCTCAGCATGGTCTCGTACATGGCCTCACATCTCTATCACTGACTTGAACAAAATAAAACGTAACATACAAAGAAGCAAATTTATGCTTTCTTTCCTAACAATCATAGCCATTCACATGTGGAATGGGAATGGATGGTTTCCAGAGGTGGTGGGTTCTCCTCCCTGCAGGGCTGCAAGCAAAGGCTGAACAACCTCTGGTCAGGGGTGTCAGAGTCTGGGTTCTCTTTTCTGTATGGGTTGGACTAGATGACTGAAGTCCCTTCCAACTCTCCAATTCTGTTTCTGCTAGGGCCCAGCATTGGGGGTAGTAAGAAAGGGACTGGCTTGGGACGGGTTCTAGTGTTGGTTCTTTCTAGTCTACTCTCTGTGCCTCAGTTTCATTACTTGAACTAGATGATCTCCAAGATTTTTTCCCCACTTTAAAATTACATAATCCTCTTTGTTCAGAGGATTAAAAGTAGCTGAAGCTATATTGCACTTTGCACAGTGCTTTACATATGTCATCCCATGAGATCCTCACAGCCATGCTAGGAGGCAGGTACTATTATTATCCCCATTTTACAACAGAGTAAACTGAGGTAAAGTAGCTTGCCAGGTTCATACAGCTAGTGAGTATCTGAGGCTGAACTTGAACTCGGGTCTTCCTCACTCCAGGCCCAGCACTCTATATACTGTGTAGCCCCCACACTACCTGGACCAGCTTCAGTGAGGAAATGAAGAACTATCTTACATGAAATCTTCTTCACTGGAGGCTTCCTCCTTCACGCTGGGAGGATTTCTAGATTTCTCTGCTGCCTTGGCCCCTGCCTTCTTTGATGCACCACCTCGGGGCCCCCCAGGGCCACTGCTCCTCTTCTTCCTTTTCCCATCTGGGACTCTTGGGAGTTGGATATTCTTTGGCTTCTGATCTTCAAAAACATCTGCTTGAGGAAGGAAGGACAGTCAAAGTGCTGCCAAAGTGCTTCCTCTCTAACTTTCCCCAGCTCCTCGCTACATCCGCATGGCCACAACCCTGGTCCAGAACATTAGATTGTGAGCTCCCTGAGGACAGGGACTGCTATCTGCCACTTTTTGTATCCCAGCACTTGGCACAGTGGCTGGCACATAGTAGGTGCTTAATATTTACTAAGTGATCGAAAAAACCTGATGCCCATTTCCCTGACATGGAATGATTACCAAATGTACTAATATTTGTCAAAAGTGCTTAGCATGGCACCTGGTACATAGTAAGTGCTCTTATTCCCTTCTTTTCATGACCTTTGCCTCTTAAACAAAGTCCATCTTCTAAACTCCCTTTTTTAAATCATCAAAGGAATCACTGTTTCATTCACCCAAGTTTTCAACACCTGCCCCATCTCCCTCAGCTCCCATATCCAATCAGTTGTCAAGTCCTGTGAATTTTACTTCCACAACATCTCTCACATTCACCTTCTCTGTACTCACAGACACTATCCTAGTTTAGGGTCTCATCACCTGCCTCAGGTCTCTCACCTAGATTATTTCCAAACTGTTCTCCCTAACCCTAGTATCCTTCGTCTCTAATCTATTCTTCACACAGTTGCCAAACCATCTTCCTGACACATAGGTGTGATAAGGTGCGGAGAGACAGATCTGGCTCCTCTGCTTAAGAATCTGCAATGGCTCCCTATTGCCTCTAAGATAAAACACACACTCTTCAGCTTGGCATTAAAACTCTTCAAGGCTGCCTGTTGATGTGCTTCGAATCAGCCCCCTTGGGGCACTCTCAGTTCTAGCCAGAGTGGCCTACTTGTTGTTCCCTGAACTCAAAATTCCATCTCTTTCTATCCCACTTCCTGCAATCTCTTCCTGGGACTCCACCACCTTCCTTCAGGTGCACCTCCTAAGGAAAGCCCTTCCTGATTCCTGCAGCAGTCAGTGCTGTCTTCAAACTCATCAGAGTAGGCAGCATTAATGTGGGTCAACTATGTGTCCTCCCATAAGGGCAGGGACCGGATTCCTCTGTGGCCTTTGTGTGCACAGTGATTAGCACACGGAAGGTGCCTGCTGAACCAAAATGTGTTAAAGGAACAAGTTTGAGAAACAGGGCAGGAGTCAGGATTTCTGGATTCTATTTTGGGATCTGGCCCCAAGCCATTAGACTCAGTGGTGTTTCCATTTCTCCACCCCCAAAATGGGGACGATACATTGTTGCCCTGATTATCCAAAGGTACCAGTCCTCTCTGAACTGTTCTTTGACTCAGGAAAAGTGGCTCCTGTGTATGCACAGCGTCTGCCTCAGTGTTTTGGAGATAAGCCTGAAGGTGCAGAAAAGCCGTAAGCCCTTCCCTGTCCCCAGTGATGGTTCCATGGACCAGAAGTACCCTGATTACAAGTCAGTCCTCAACAAAGTATGTGGACATTCAATAAGGATATTAGGAAGAATGTAACACCTGGAGAAAGATTGGGAAGAAAAGAGAGGAGCCCTAAAGTGAACAAGAAAAGTATAATGAAGACCGTCTGGGGGGCTTTGTTGGTGTCTCTGTATTGACTGCTTAAGAGCTGCCACATCCCAGGAAGATGGGGAGGAGATCAAGGGCAGAAGCCTCCCACACAGCAGCCACTGCCGGCAGCCCAGATCGTGAGCATCTGCCGCTTCTCTGCTCCCTGGTTCACCCACAACAGACAGCTCTGCCTCAGCCTCCCACGACTCTCCGGAGGGACCCAGCCTCTCTAGCTGGCAGGGTTCAGGGAATATCTGACTGCAGCTTTCCCTGCTTCATGAGGCTTCTTCATCAGTCAGACCTCCTGAAGCCAAGGTGGTTGAGCAGAAACATCTTTGGGGCTGGGCACAGCTCACTTTCTTTGTATCCTCAGTAATGCACACAGTGTACTTCTAGTAAAGCACTTTAACTTTTGTTTTTTAAAAACTGAATTAGAGGGGGCAGCTAGATGGTGCAGTAGATGGAGCATTGGCCCTGGATTCAGGAGGACCTGAGTTCAAATCTGGCCTCAGATACTTGACACTTATTAGCTGTGTGACCCTGGGCAAGTCACTTAACCCTCATTGCCCAGCCCCCCCCCCAAAAAAACCACCAAGAAAAATGAATTAGAAAAGAAACCTGGGACTCTTCTAGAAGGGATATGAGGTCAAATCCTGGCTTGACCACATACTTGCTCTAAGACAAGAGGCAAACCTACTTAACATCCGGTTTCCTCATCTCAAATAGCTCTCCATACATTGTCTCCCACTGCCAATCTTGGTCTGCAAAAATCCGACATATTTTTCAAGACCTGCATCAAACTTTGCCACCCTGTGAGAACAATCATTCCTTCACTGCTCATGTTGGAAATGAACTTTCCTGTAGTGGCAAAGAACCTCTCTTACGAATTTTTTCATGTTTTGTTTGGAATTACAGTTCACTGAGTCATGAATCTCAGAGATGCACCTGTGTGGGATGTCCCCCTACAGGAATGTAAATTCCTTCAGGGCCAGGACCATACTTTCTCTATGCAGCATCTGAGGCTGAGGACACAGAATATTTCCTGCCAAGTATTTGTGGAACAAATGTGACACTGAAGCTCAGTCATCCTTTAGTGCCTTAATTCAACAGTTAATCAATGGATGATCATTTATTATTTTTTTTTTTGGTGGGGCAATGGGGGTTAAGTGACTTGCCCAGGGTCACACAGCTAGTAAGTGTTAAGTGTCTGAGGCTGGATTTGAACTCAGGTACTCCTGAATCCAGGGCCAGTGCTTTATCCACTACGCCACCTAGCTGCCCCGATCATTTATTATTAAATGCCAGCTTTGTGCCAGGCTCAGGGGCTGCATAAAGAAATATGAAACTGTACCATCTTCTGAAGCTTTTCTTGATTCCCCCCAACTGCTACTGCCCTTCCCCACAATCTCTTACTTAATAAATTTGAGCATAAATAAGTCCATGTTTGTTAACTTCATATTTATACTGTCCACATTTTTTATATGCACTTGTTGCTTTCCCCATTAGAAGGTAAGCTCATTGCTCACTTGATATCCCTGACCCCGGCACAGTGCCAAGCTTAGTAAATACTTGTTTGTTTGATTTACAATGATAATAGCTAACATTTCCAGAGGTGGCTAATAGGCTCCAGGCACCATGTTTTACAATTAATATCTCATTTGATCATCACAACAACCCTGGGAGAGAGGTACTATTATCGCCTCCATTTTACAGATGAGGAAACAGAAGTGACTTGCCCAAGGTCATGCAGCTAATAAGTGGCAGAGTCGAGGTTTGAATTCAGATCTTCCTGACTCCAAGCCTAACACTCTCCACTGGACCACAAGGAACTTACATTCTTTGAGGGAAGACTAAGATAGATGGATAGATATTTAGTGAGATGGAAAGAGATTTAGACGGATGGGTGGATGAGATGGATATTTAGATAGATGGATCAATAAACATTGAGATAGTAGGCTGATATACTATATATAAGCATGCACAAATCAAATACAAGGTGATTTCAGGGTGCGGAGGCACTAGGTGCTTCAGGGATCAGGAAAGCCCCCCTGTTCAGAAGGTGGCTTTTGGGCTGCGCTTTGTCGAAACTAGGGTACCTGTAGGGCTTCGAAGACGGGAAGCGTGCATGCCAGGCACGGGGGACGATGGCCGAGGCAAAGGCTCGGAGGCGTGAGCTGAAGCATCGCGTAGCCGGTTCTCCCAGACTCCGGGGTTGGGGGAAGGGAGGGTCCTGCCGGGCTAGTCCCCATCATACACTAGCCCGCGGCAAAACTAAGCTCATCGCCCAGCCCCGCTGCCTTCCCCTCTCCCCTCCCCCCCCCCTCACCGGGCTCCGCTTCCTGGGTCCGGGCTTTCTTGGGCCGCCGCTGCCCTGGCTGCTCCTCACAGGACGCCCGCTTTCTGGCCATACCGTAGTCTAGCCCAAGGGAAGGCCTGGGCCGCTGTTCGGGCGCGGGGGCGGGGCTTGATGGGCTCCAACCCTCCCTTGAGGCTAAAGCCACGCCCCCGACGCCGGTCTCCGCAAATAGACTTGCGGTCTAAGTGAAATCCACGAGCTGTGAACTGAGAAGAGCGAAGCACTCCTCACTTACTTCCGGCGACAGCCGCCGTCGTTCTGCACGCCTCCGGCGGCAATCGTCATCACGTTCGCTTCCGCTGATAGGCGGGCGGCCACGAGAACGAGCACATCATCTCGCGAGAAGCGGGAAAAGGAACCGGATTTGAAACATGGCGGACGACGCGGATCAGGTACGTTTCTGGAGAGCCTCCCAATCCTCTGGGCTACTTCAGCAAGTCCCCAGGGATGCTCTTTGGGAGTAGCCCTTTGCTCCCTCCTCCAGGATTCCGCCTAACCGTCCCTCCCCGCAACCCTACGCAGAAATATGCTACTAACGGGGAGTCTCCCAAAGTGTTGGGCTTAGAATGAAGAAGACCACGCCTTCCTTTGGCCTGTCACTGGCTGGCTGAACTGTCAATTACCTTCAGGCTGGCCAGCCCGAGTTTTCATTGGCTTGTCTTCTGGGTTGACTAGACCGCTTACTCCTGATTTACGGCTCGGTCAGCCAATGACGGAGGAGAAAGCCTGTCGCGTCCTCCCGGTCCCCACCTCAGCCAAGAGCTAACAGCCCCGGGAGGCTTAGGCTTAGTGTCCCAGGAGCTCATTCTTCAGGCGCTTGGGGAGGCCTCCGTGCCCAGCTCCCGCCGGACTCTCATTGGTGGCCAGGCTTTCTTGCTCTTTTGTCCCAGTCTATTTCTCTGCAAATGCTGTTGGAAACCTTCCAGTTGAGGAGACCAACAATTATACTCCTTGACTCACTCGTAATAATAGTATTTATATAGGGCTTTAAGGTTTGCAAACTTTATTTTACGAATGTTATCTACTTTGATCCTCACAACCCTGGGAGGCAGATTCTGTTGTTATCCTCATTCTACGGTTGAGGAAAAAGTGACTTGCTTAAGGTCACACAGTTAGTGAGTGTCTGAGGCCAGATTCGAATCTAGATCTTCCTACCTACCGTCTCTTTATCTAACTCTTTCCTTCCCACCTGGAGGTACCAGAGTGGGCTTGCTTTCACTTCCTTTTTTTCAGCTTTTAGTTGCCACTTGTCTCTTCCGAGTACCTGTAAATCCCAGCCCAAAAAAGAGGACGCATACCTTTTTCCCATCCCTCCACCCTCTTTTGCAAACGTCACATCCTTTCCTGCCAAAAATGTGACATTCTGCAGGGCAGCTTAAAAGTTTCCCGTCTTTAAAATGTGTTGACCTGGTACTCTTGCCTGTTCTTAGAGTCCTAAACAACCTTCAGGTGACGGTACCTTTGCTAGGGCTGACTTCTTATAAAAGGGAGTGAGTTCTTTTTGAGTAGCTTCTAGTAAGCTATAGGTCAGGTGGAAATTATAACAAGATACAAATTCCTTAGTTGGGGTTTGGCAGAGAACAGTTGGGTAATGTGTTCTAGCACTTCTGGTGGGTGTGTATCATTGCAGTTTTTCTTTTTAACAGCAACAGACCACCAACACTGTAGAGGAGCCACTGGATCTCATCAGGCTTAGTCTAGATGAACGAATTTATGTAAAAATGAGAAATGACCGAGAACTTCGAGGAAGACTGCATGTGAGTTAAATATACCAAATCTTGGACAAATGAGTAATGTTTCTGATAATGCATAAGTTCTACTGGAGATGGGATTTGTGATTTCATTGGTAGAAGGAACTGAAAATGGGGAGATTCCCTCTACCAGGGCAGGTCTGTACTTTCTTTGCCTGCATCACCAAGAGGTTAAGTTATTTGCTCAGGGTCACAGTTAGTGTATGTGTCAGAGGGGGCACTTAAATCAATTTCTGAGTCCAAGGCTAGCTCTTTTATCGACTACACCAAACTGCCTCTTGGGAGGCTTTGTAGTTTTCTCTAGGTGTTATGTCATGCATTTGGAGTCAGAAGAGACACAGTCTAGTCCATGCAGCTCATTTTAGAGGTAAAGAAGTTGAGGCTCAGAGAGGTTCGGTGATTTGACTGAGGCTGCACAAGTAATAGGTGACAGAAAAGAAATTAGAACTCAGGCTCTCTGACTCCAAATCCCCCTATAACATACTAAAGTGAGATGGGTGTTTTTAGAACCTGGGTTCCAATCCTAGACCTGCCAGGTGACTTTGGGCAAGTCTTGGCACCTCAGGTGCCTCATCAAAGGAACGTTTTAGTTCTGTGGAATCTGTGGAATATGAGATAAATTTTAACAACATATTAAAGCTGGAAGAGATTTCAATTCAACACCCTTATCAGACACCTAGGAAAAGTTTTAGGGCAGAGGTGTCAAACTGACAGCTCTCCCCCCCCCAAAAAAAAAGGCATCATATAGAGCTTTACAAAACACTTGGCTCATTTGATTTTCAACAACAGTCCTGGGAGGTAGATGCTGTTCTTTTCCCTGTTTTATAGATGAGGAAACTGAGTCTCAGAAAGGTTGAGAGGGCGTGGGAAATTGCTAGAACAGTTAATGAAAAGTAGCACAAGTGAAAACTTTGGACATTTATGTATCATGTGGTTGTGCTTGGTCATAAGCATGCATATTGTCTCCCAGTCACTTGTCTTCTAGCTGAATGAGAGTTCAGGATTAGTAGATGGGGTGTTTTTTGTTTTTTAGTAGATGTTTCAGAGAGGATTACCTGTACATGCTGGGCATTATTAGTATTATTTAAAAGGCTTATTGATGCCTTGTTTTTTATATTAGTGTCATTTCTAGAAAATCCCTTCACCCAGGTTGAGCTTTTCCTAGTACCAAAGAAAAATAATGAAGAAAAAACATTTGATGCAGGGTCCACATCTGACAATGTAACCCACCTTTTATGTGTCATCAGAGCTTTTGCAGGATGTAGCTTTTTCAGTTAACTCAAGGTTTGACTTCTTTTACGTGGTCCTCCAGTTCACATTGTTGCTGTCATCCTGTATATTGTTTTTTTCGGTTTTGTTATTGGCACCACATCCTTCAGGCGGAGTCCTAACATTCGTTTCTCACCAGACAGTAATCTTCGATTCTATTTATAAATCACTGCTTTTTCAGCTATTTTTGTTTTAGTTTTTGCAGGGCAATGAGGGTGAAGTGACTTGCCCAAGGTCACACAGCTAGTAAGTGTCAAGTGTCTGAAGCCAGATTTGAACTCAGGTCCTCCTGAATCCACCTAGCTGTCCCTTTTTTCAGCTATTCTTCAAATGATGTCACCCTTATGTCAAACCTAAAGCTGCCTTTAAAATTTTTTTTTTTTAAGTTCTGAACTTAAACACCAAATAGAATGGGCATTTCTGTACACAAAATAAAACAGAATATTGCACACAAAACTCCCAGTCTTTATTATGCACACCTTGCCGTTTTGTTTTGGACAATGGAAGAAATTCAATATATAACTTCCATAGCTGTCCTGCTTGTCTCTTTAGCCTTCTGACCTTCTGTCTGTTCTCTTCTGTGCATATAAAAAGTGTTTTGGGGGCAGCTAGGTGGCACAGTGGATAAAGCACCAGCCCTGGATTTAGGAGGACCTGAGTTCAAATATGATCTCAAATACTTGACACTTACTAGCTGTGTGACCCTGGGCAAGTCACTTAACCCTCATTGCCTCGCCAAAAAAAAAAAAAGTGTTTTGATGACCCTTCTTTCTTTTTTTTTTTTGAGGGGGACCCCCTCACTACTCTGTTCTTCATCCCATCTCCCGCTTTTGCTTCCAAATGAAAAAACAAGTATGTATGTGTACATATGTGTACATACATACTCATGTACCCACATGCAGTCAAGCACAACAAATTCTCACATTGGCCATATTAGAAAATGCATGTCTTAGTCTTCACTTTGAGCTCATGTTCTCTTTCTTTGTCAAGAGGTAAGTAGCAAGCGTCATCGTCAGACCTCTGGAATCATGCTTGGTTGCTGCCTTGAGTAGAGTTCCTAAGTCTTTCAAAATTGCCTTTTCTTTCCAAGATTGTTATTCTATAAATTGTTCCCCTGCTTCTGCTTCCTTTACTCATAGTTTTGTAAAAATGGATCCTTTTCCTCTTTTTTTGTGAGGGGGAGGTGGGGTACTGAGGGTTAAGTGACTTGCCCAGGGTCACACAGCTCATAAGTGCCAAGTGTCTGAGGCTGGATATTTCCCTTTTTTTTTTGACCACTCTGAGGTATACTGCCTGTTTTTGAAAAATCCATGTCTCTTTTAAACATTGCTGTTGCTCGCCTTTCCTGATTGAACCAACAACAAATAAGCACACTAAGCAAAACAAACACACTGACCATGTATAGCAAAGCTGGGAAAGGCACCTCTTTTCCATCTCATAGTAGCTTTCTAAATTGCTTGTGTGTCATGGGCAGTGTGTCATCTTTAAATATCATGTAAGGTCTGTGTCTTGTTTGCTTAGATTCTACACATTCTTAGAAAATTTTTAAATTGTGATAATTCAGGGAATCTTTTCGAAAAAAAAAAGTAAATTAAGGCTATATTAATGATATTTTTAAAAAAAATTTTATTTAAATTTTGAGTTCCAAATTCTATCCCTCCCTCTCTGAGGCAGTAAGCAACCAGATATTTATATTCAATTCTGTAAAATATTTTCTTATTAGTCATTTTGTACAAGAAAACATGAATAAAAGAAAAATGAAAGAAAGTGAAAAATAGCATGCTTCAGTCACTCTCAGTTCTTTCTCTGGAGGTGGATAGTATGCTTCATCATTAGTCTGTTTGAACTGCCTTGGATTATTAATGATCTTTTTTTTTTTAATTTTGAAAGTATTTTATTATTTTCCAGTTACACGTAGAGATAGTTTTCAACATTTGTTTTAGTAATGATCTTTTAACCTCAAAACACACTGAAAAAAATCATTAGTAATAACCGTGTTTTTCATTTTTAACAGTAAGGAGTATCCATTTTGTATATTAACTGAATTTCAGGTATTTACATATTGTAATCTGTATTCATTTATACGTGTTCCATACTCTAATCATAAAACTGCATTTATTTCCCTAGGCTTATGATCAGCATTTAAACATGATTTTGGGAGATGTAGAAGAGACTGTAACAACTATAGAAATTGATGAAGAAACTTATGAAGAGATCTATAAAGTAAGTTATCTTGCCTGTTCCTCCTAATGGAATGATTTAGCATTCTTAATTTTTCAGTTCAACAAATTGATTCTGTGCCTGCTACTATGCAGCCCTTGATACTACAGACAATTGGCTTCTGTAACACTGCAGTATACTGGCACAGTTTTCTCCATTCACCCATCTTTTTGTTTCTTTGTTCTGCTTCCATCATGTTAGAACCAATCCTTCTGCTCTTTATCCATCTTCTTTTTAGACGTCTACTCTCATCTTGTTATCCTCCATCTAGATTTGTGAGCTCTTTCTTCAGCTCTCTAGAGTCTCCTAAGCTCTTTTTTATCATCTGATCAAAGATGGGAGCCAGGGTACCCCATTACAGGGCAGCTAGTTCAGCCTCTTCTTCTAGAGGTGGGGAGACTGAGAAGCCTGGACAGGTTAAGTGCCTTGCTCAAGATCATACAGGTTGAAAGTGGCAGAAGCAGGGTCTGAACTCATTTCCTCTGTGTCCAAGGGCAGCTCTTTCTATCCCAAATCTCTCCAGACATTTCCCCTTTGGTGTCTTGCCCTTCAAATTTTGGTCTTATATCATCCTCATTTACAAATAAATACCTCTCTTCCCCCAGAGTTATCCCTTGTGATGAAGAATAAAAAAAGAAGGAAAGTAGGTAGAGAAAACAGTTCTCCAAAGCTAATCAACCCATCAGCTGAGCCTGACAGGCACCTGGCTCAGCACAGAAAGGAAGAGGGAGCATGTTTTCCTCTCCTCTGGGCCAGTCTCCATCATTATAATTACATGCCATTCGGTGGTTTGTTTTTTCCCCATTTGCAATGTTTTGCTTACTGTGTTTGTTTTCCTGGTCCTACTTACTTAATTTTACATCAGTTGACATAGTAATATGCCTTCTTTTCATGTACCACAACTTATTTATACATTTCTCAAGTTGACGGGCATCTACTTTGTTTCCAGTTCTCTCTGTATGTATGTATGTATGTATGTATGTATGTATGTATGTATGTTGGTGGGACCTTTTTATCACTAAAACAGTGGAAACTCTCAGCAAACTCAACATTTCAAAAAATGAAACTCCTTGTCTTCCCCTTCCCCTCCACAAAAAATTCCAGTTGATTTTCCCGAGTTTCCTGTTTGCCTTAATGTTTGATCCATTTCCTGGTCACCCCATCTTTTTTTTTTTTTTAATTTTAAGTGAGGCAATTGGGGTTAAGTGACTTGTCCAGGGTCACACAGCTAGTAAGTGTTAAGTGTCTGAGGCCGGATTTGAACTCAGGTACTTCCTGACTCCAGGGCCGGTGCTCTATCCACTGCGCCACCTAGCTGCCCCTCACCCCATCTTAAAACCTCAGAATTTGCTCTGATAGTTGGACTAGGGAAAATTGACTTTGTGAATTATTGTTATTATTATTATTATTATTTTTGGCCAAGCACATGTAGACAAGCATGTTTTAAAACAATTTCTCTGTGGTAGTTGTGGCTGATCCAACTGTATTTTGACATTCACAAAATTTCCTTTTGTTTTCAAAAAAAACCCTAAGTATTTGTTTAAAATCTGTTCTGTGAAGTTTTTTCTTTTTTTCCCCCCTCAGTCCACCAAGAGGAACATTCCAATGCTATTTGTCCGAGGTGATGGGGTCGTATTAGTAGCCCCTCCATTGAGAGTTGGCTGAAACCAAGACTTTATCCTGTATGGAAAATTGGCGACGCTGGACAGTAGCCTCTACAAGAAAAGCTGGTGTTCAGAAGAACAGCCCGTGACACTTTGGGATATTTAGAAATAAGCAAGAAACCCTCCACCCTTAAAATGCCTTTATTTCCAGACAATTCCTGAGCTAACTGGTATAACACTCACTCTTAAATTTCTCATACCAAACCTGCCAAGTAATGTCAGTATCATAAGGCAGGACTCTTTTTCAGTGATTTAATTTGTCTCTTCATCTTGTAGGCAATTATATTTTTTTAATTAAATTCACCTTTTGGGTTTTGTGTTTTTTGGACCAGGCGACTATTTATCTTGTGGTTCCTGAAAAGGCAAATGTCTGAGAGAGTTGTTTTTATGCAGATCAAATGTCTAAGCATACCAAGGCACAAACATCTGGAGCAGGGGAATCATGGCGCCTGCTACTGTGCATTTGCTGCTCCATCTCCTCGGGTGCTAAGGTGTAATGGTGCACATACTCACAGCTTTTGTGAGCAGCTCCCCCACGGCAAAGCCAAGCATTCGGCACTTGAAGACCTAAGCTAAAGTGAGAATCGTGGGCTGGTGTTTTTTTTCCCCCCTACTGGACTCTAAACCACATCAGGTATCGCCAAAGAATAGAACATCATTCCTTGTTTTAGGGAGTTGCATCATTTGGGGCTGGATGGTATTTGGTTTGTGGCCAATTAATTTGTAAATCTGCTGAGTGTGTGTTCATTCTTCTGTTATCTGGTTCATTTCAGAGCTACATGCTATATTTAGTGACATTCTCTAAAAAGGACTTTTTATCTCCATTCAGTAATCACATGAAATGGTACTGCTTTTCATAATCCTGGCAGCAGGTGGTGCGAGTTCTCTCTTTCTGCCCTGATGTGTACAGGCTTGGTTTCCTTCTGCAGGGCCACCCCAGGGCAGGCTGTAGCTCAAGTTGGGAAGGGACCACCCTCTTCTGCTGTGACTCTCTGTTTTCAACAGGTTTGGCAAGGTTGACACCATGACTTCTGTTGTCTAACAGTCTCTGTCCCCAGCAAGGCGAGGGCCTGGACTCCTGGAATAGCTTCAGGCCCCCATCACAAGAATAGTAATAGCATGTCTGCAGTGGTATACTCAACAATGGCAGAAGAGTCTACCATTTCTCTTGCCCTGCCACTGTTTACAATCTTGTGGTTCATTAGTTCTGTTTCAGGGACTTAGGATTACACATTTTAGGACTAGAAAGAACTTTAGAGATCACCCATTTCTGGTTTCACAGCAGAGAAAACGAGACCTGGATGTATGGATCGATCTTCCTGTATTCATTTGGTATGTTAGTGTTAATGTCATTTGGAACTAGAATCTGGGTTTCAAGACTTCCTGTTCTGCTGTCCTGCCTCTTCTTTGTGGTGGTTTAAGTGTGTCCTGTAGAATCCACATGGGATACAGGCTGCCTTCAATCAAGTGAGATAGGAGACACGAGGGTCCCCAGGTCTGATGTCAGGCCTGGACTGGGTTGTACTTGTCTGCGAGAGGCTTGGGGAAGGTCATGGAGTCATGGAGTTAGAAGGGGTCTATGGGACTCTTATTCTGGCCTCATTCCCACTTTGCATAGGAGGAAAGAGGCCCAGAGAAATGAGCTTACTTGACCAGGTAGTCAGGGGGTGGATTCAGGAGGCATTTATTCCATGCCTGCCTTCTGTGTGGGAGGCAGTGGGATACAGAGATAATGGAAGCAGGCTTTGCTGTCAGGGAGCTTCCATTCTGGGGCTGCACCAGGATAAGAAAATGCCAAGTGACTTGAAGATGGAAGAGTGGAGATTTTTGGGGACTGGGATGATCAAGAAAGGCCTGAGGGAAGTCGCATTTGTGGAAGAGAGTGCATCCTAGGGATGAAGGACAGCCAGGCAGAGGTGAGCTTAGAGGTGACATGAAGCAGACAGGCTTGTTTGGCTGGAGTTGGGTCTGAGTTGTGAGAGTTCAGTCTGGAAAGAGAGGTTGGAGCCTACTTTGAAAGGCCCTTAGGTGATAAAAGAGGTTTGTCTTTTATCCTCTGGTCAGTAGTGGGTGACAGAGGCTTCTTGAGTATGTAGTGGGATAGACAGGAACCAGTTGGGAGGTTCTTGGGATAATCAAGGCAAGGACTGAGGACCTGAGCCTGGGGCCCAGCTGCAGGGGCAGGGGGAGTGTGAGGAGTAAAGGGTGACAGGTCAGGCACCTGGGGCACTTGGAGGATGTAATTTGTTCCTTTTGGTGCATGTTTGCTCATCTAAGTAGGGATGACTGGAACTGAGATGGAAGGCAAGGTCTAGACTATGTATGTATGTAGTGGGCAAGATGATCAACGGAGTAATTATCATTGAACCTATGGCAGCTGCTAAGATTACAGCAAGAGTATAGAGGAAATTGAAGAAGGCCTAGGATAGAGCCCCTGGGTAATCTCCCACAGGGTCTAGGATCCTAAAAAAGACTGAGTTTAAAGAAGTGAAGTATTCTGACCCATCCTTCCCCACCCCATCCTACCCAGAGGAATTCTGACAACCTCCACCCCACTGCCAGATATTCTGATCCTTCCCCAGGGTGTTGCCCCCACCCCCCTTCCCACACATACCTTCCTTTTATGCTTTGGTTTTCTGTGCATTTTATTTCTCTGCCCCCACACCTGGCCATTTTTCACCTTTATGGTTTTCTGAAAGTCAGTGTTGACCCTCATCTACCAAGTGTGAGCTGTGGAAGGCTCTTAAACCAGCCTTAGGCCATACTCATGCAGCAGAGGTCATTGTTTTATAAAGATGCTGATGGTGACGATGGTGGTGTCTGTACCCACAGAGCGGTCATACATAATGGACATAGGATACACATTCAGAGAGGAGGGAATATAATATTGGCAGTAGGTACCTTGGTAAGATTTTCAATGTGCCAAAAAATCAACCTGTGGCAATATTTACCCTAGCTGTGTGGCCCTGGGAAAGTCACTTAACCCTCATTGACCCACAAAAAACCCCAAAACAAAACAAAACACTTCCTATAGCTAAGACCCTATAATATGTTCACTAGCCCTTCTCACCCATTACCATTTTATTGTTTGCTTTTATTTCTTGAAGAGGACCATGGGGTGATGTCTTGACTCTGGTAAATTGGATTTAAGTGAAGCAAAGTTGCACAAAATCATCAGCCTCTCTCTTTGAGAGTTGTTGAAGTCCAGTGGTGATGGCCTGGATGGAGTGAGTGACCTTGGCATCTTCCATGGTTGACCACGCTCCAAGCAGCCCATAGCACCTGCTTCAGCCTCTGCCCGGCTGTTGGCACAAACTCTCCTCATCTGCCCATTCCACCCTGGGAGAAACTTTCACATGTTGGCTGTAGACATCCCCCTAACTCACCAATGGGTTTGAAACCTGATTTAGCCCATCTGCTAAGATGGTTTTACTGTGGTGTGGCCACTGCGCGAGCTACGGCTTCTTGGAGCCACAGGGGAGAGTTGAGTGCCAGGTGCACACCAAAGGGGGATGAGCAGCCCTAAAAGGTCTCAGCAAGCCCTCACACCAGAGGTGCTAGGCCTGCCTGACACTGGCACGTCAATGCGCAATGGATAGAGCACACTGATCTGGAGTCAGGAAGACCTGAGTGCCAATCCAGCTTAGGCACCTGTTAGCTGTATGACCTTGGGCAAGTTATGTCGCTGCTTCCTGCCTCAGTTTCTCCATATGTAAAATGGGGATTGTAATAGCACCTCCGTCAAAGGGTTGTTGTGAGGATCAAATGAGATACAGTAAAACCATTTTATTGGTGACAAAAACCAATGCAATCAGTAACTCATAGTTACCTGATGTCTTTCAATCCTTATAGCAGCCGTGAGGTGGATAATAAAAGTGATGGTATTCCCATTTTATAGAAATGAACACTGAGGCTCAGGCTGAGTCACAGGCCCATAATCATACAGCTACTAAAATGACAAATCCAGCTAACCCAACTCCCAGATGCTTTTTTCTACTATACCCTGAGTTTAGTGAATCTTGTATTCCCATGTGGCTAAAATCCCCTTTCATAATTTTATTGCTTTGGGACTGGGTCCAATTTCATTCAAAGTTTGGGCCTGTAGAACAGCTTGCACATTTGCAGTGCCATCTATTTTGTAAAGTCTCACCATGTTGCCTCACCAGCAGAGTGTCCACTCTAGCAGGGCATCGGCCGTATCATGCTATCCAAGGATCCTCCTAGCTAGGTTCTGATGGCTTGTCTCCAGACCGGACTCAGGGTAATGACTTTCAAATAGAGCAACTCTGGAAGACCAGCGAGTAAGGCTGCTGTCAGCTTCCCAAGAAGGAAGAGCCCCAGTGACTAAGTTGCACATCTTTGAAATGAAAGCATGTTGTGACAGTCCCCATTTCTGCAGCACACTGGGGCGTGCGGAGTGCTTTCTCACAACCCTCTGAGGCAGGGAGTGCAAGTCATATCACTCAGATGAGGATAAGATTGCATGTAAATATTATTCAGCCCCTTGGGATTTAGGCATAGATCTATGTCTGCCATTGTAGCTCGCTGCCTTTCAATGACAGTATTGGGGAATAAAGACCCAGAAGTTGTCTTCTTGTCCAAGGAAATGACTTGCTCTTCTCCGTTTGAATTTAAGGCAGTGGGCCCAAAACAGATTTGGTTAAATTCAGAACCAGATCAGTGCTAGGCTCTGAACTGGAGCCCCAAGAAGATAGGGTTGCTCTTGTCTTCAGTTGCACTGAACCTTTGAGCGCCATTCTGCCCTGTGGGGTCATCCTCTGAGTTTTGTGGCTGCAGACACAAGTCCCGCATTCTGCAGTGCCTGGACTAGGACCTTCACTCAGTTTCACATTGCTGGAATTTGATGTGAGGTCATGGGTAGTGAAGAATAGCTTGGCACAAAGGTTTTCTGTAACATCTTGTCCTCTTCCTTACTCGAAGAAGACAGTACCATCTCTTTCCCTCTTAGCAACCCTGTTCACCCTATAAGCCGACGATGTTGGCATATTCTAGTAATAAATGCTTCATTTCCCCCCAGAAATTTAAATTCACCTGAAAATTATTAAAGTGGGGAGGGCACAGGGAAGCACAGACAAAAATCTATTAGCCTTCGTTGAGGTCATTGCTGAGGTGTCATTGGGCCCCAATCCCTAGAGACAAAGTACATGCTTGGCTCTTCATAGGAACATTATAACTGCCCCATAGGCCAAGAAAGACAACACAACTTGGCTGTTGTCTCTGAAGGTGGTCAGCTTGTACCGTATAGCTTTAAAGTCCTGTCTTCCCAACAATTCTGGCATATAGATAGTACATGGGATTATTATCTTTTCCCCCAGCCCTCACTTTTTTTTTGTTTGTTTTTTGGTGAGGCAATTGGAGTTAAGTGACTTGCCTAGGTCACACAGCTAGTAAGTGTCAAGTGTCTGAGGCTGGATTTGAACTTGGGTCTTCCTGAATCCAGGGCTGGTGCTCTATCCACTGTGCCACCTAGCTGCCCCTAGCCCTCACTTTTGAACTGGAAAAACAGATTCAGGGAGGCCAGCTGGAATCCCAAACTAGATATATCCTGGGCCAGCTCTGCACTGTTCTGCAGATATGGGAGGTTACTCCAGATCCATTTCTTCATCGAGATGGCAGGAGGAAGGGAAGTGAAGGCAGGAGGCCCAGGCTTATTCTGTTTGCCTGGGTAATAGCTTGAAACCTCTTATAATACTTCAGTGATGAGTTATCCCCTAACCGCACCCCAGCCCCCAACCAAACTGGTGACATTATGGCCCTAGGAAATGGTTGACTCAGGTTGTTGCCAATCCCAGTCTTTGAGCTTCCATTTCAACAAATAACTAATAAGGGTAGATTTATTGTTGCATGTACTGGTAGTACCTTCTTGTTCCAGCTCATTTCACCATTTAACAACAGGGACCCCAGATTTTAAAAATCACACCCGTAGAGACATTGTCTGTACAACTAACAATCGGGAGGCTAACGATTCTAACTCAACAACACTGTCCTTCTCCCCCGAATTTGCCAGGCTGCCCGGATAGCATTCAAATGCTCCCAAGATTCCTCCATCCCCAAAGAAGCCTAAAGTCATTAGCTGGCAGTGTGTGATGCTAACTCAAGAAGCATTTATTCAGCTCTTGCCATGTACCTCACTCTATGCTAAGCAATGGAAATAAAAAGCAAAGGCAAGATATATCACCCTGACCTTCTCTCTCCACTCCTGTCTCACCTGAGGCGACGGCCCTTCTCTTTGCCCAGGCAAACCCCACAGTGTTCACGCCTTGATCCTGTCTCCTCCCATCTTCTGTAGATTGCCCCCTCCATCCTTACTTTCTCCCCTTATCTACTGGCTTTTCTGCTGCTGCCTACAAATGTGCCAGAGGACTTCTAAACATTATTTTAAAGTCTGGGGTTTTCTTGGTTTGTTTTTGTTTTCATTTTTGGGTTAGTGAGCAAGCACTCACTCTCTGCCAGGAGCTGTGCCAAGCACTGGGAATACAAGAAACAGCAAAACCAGGGTCCAGTGCAAAGGCCCTTGAGGTCAGAAGAGGGAATGTTGGGTAAGGAATGGCCACTAGACCTGCATGGCAGGACCCTGGAGGAAGGAAGGCAGAAAGGGGCCAGGCTGGAAGGGCTTTAAAAGTCAAACAGAGTATCTTGGACCCTGGAAATAATAATATGGAGCACTGAGTAAGGGAGAATTAAGAAATGATCACTTGGGCAGCCCAAGGAGCTGTGTGAGACAGTGCAGAGAGACTTCAGCAAAGGAGGCCAATTAGAGGAAAAAAAAGGTGGGGGGGGGGGGGTCAGGGTGAGAGATGATTAGGCAGTGAAGTAGAGGCATGGCCAGGGCCTTTACCTGTGAGTCTAGAACTGTGACTTGGAACCCTGAGATTGAGCAACTTTGTGAGTCTGGGCAAGTCAATCACACAGCTCTCAGGCTCTGTTTCTACTGGAGATATATCAATAATTATTATATATATATATATAATCAATAATTAGGGTGGTGGTTGTCCGAACAGAGAGGACATGCAAGAGGAATTTTGTGGAGTAGAAGCAACAGAGTGACCCCAGGGTTTTAAACCTGGGTGACTGGGAAGGTCATAGGGACCTCAACAGTAATAGGAAGGTTTGGAAGAGGGCTTGATTTAGGAACAAAGACTGTTGGTGCTCCTCCAGACGTGTTGAGTTGGGAGTGTGTGCAGAGCATCGAGTTTGAAATGTTCAGTAGGCGGCTGGTAACCTTGGGCCAGAGTTCTGCAAGGACACTATTTCTGGATAGATGGACGAGGTGATTGTTGGACCCACAGGAACTGAGGAGACCACCAAGGGGAGAGAAGGGAGAGAGAAAAGAGAGGAGGAGACAGGCTTGAGTGTCACCCCTGATGGTGGGCACGACAGAAGATTGTTTGGCACAGGAGACTGAGGATGCCTGCCCAGAGTCAGCTTCTTTCCGTTCTTGCTGGTACACATGCCCAGGTATTTTTCCTACCCGGTCTCCCTATCTGCCTTGGATCTGTGCTTCCTGGCCTTGAGTGTAGAGACCATGCTTACCAGGGCACCGCTAGACAGAACAGGACAGGGAGGAGACCGAGGCCACCGGGTCTTGGGGGCCCAGGCCCTGTGTGCTGTTTTTTCTTATTCACTGGGTCCTCTTTTTTTCCTCACCCCTTTGCATGCACCGTTTTGCTGCAGATACTAGGTTACTCCTTTTGTCCCTAAGGAGCCCAGGGCTCGGTGGTCTGTGAAGTCTCAATGTCAAACACTAGGTGGCGCTGTGTGTGCTCGCGAGGGTTTCCACTGTCTGCTGGGTTGATATATGGGTCGTGTGTGAGGTCGGCCAGCCAGCACTTTACTTATCTTGTCCTTTATTTCCTCAAATCCAAACTGCCCAGGGTGGGGGACCCTACAAAATGTGCTGCTTGCCAGGAACAGAGTCTGAAAATGTCTGTTGTGGTTCAAGCACTGGGGAGTGAAGTGCAAGAAAACCTGGGTTTGTGTTTGCGCCCACATCCTGTCGAAATAAACGCAGAGAAATGCAGGGCGGCAACTTGCCAACCACTCGGGATACAAGGTTTCTTTTCAGAGCTACTGTTCCAAATGGAATCAAAAGCAGATAACATGTATCTGTATCGTTCAGACCGACACCAGACTCTCGACTCTGATGTTTTCAGGCTAGGGGCAAGGGCTTTTCCTTTCTTGCAGCCTCAGTTTCCCATTTGCAAAATGGGGGAGTTGGAACTGGAACAGACCAGGCCTCTGTCAGATCAGCAAGCCTGTCATTCTATTACAGTGCAAGGACAGCTGTGGGTTGAAGAGTTTAGGAAAGAAAAGATCATGAGGTTGGAGCTTTTGAAAAATGCCCAGGGAACAGACTCTGGAAAATAACTTCCATGTCCAGAGGTCCCACATAACATGCTTCCTGTCTCTTAAATTCCATCCAGGCCACTGCGGTTGGCCCATAGTGACGAAAGACTGCTCATGAATGTGTGTTTCTCTTTTTAATGGGGACCAAGGTCGAGTCTTGTGAATTTATCCAGGGTGTCCCCAAAGTCTGAGTGCTATGAGAAAGCTTTCATTGGTAGCTTAAAGTGCTTTAAGGTTTGGGGGACATCGTGTGGTCTTTGTGGGGTGGAATCGACAGCAGCAGTTCTCCAAAAGCCCTATTTCTCATCTTTCCTCCTGACTTTTAGCCTGCCCTCTGCCTCCCGTCAGAAACCCAGCCCAATCAGAGCAGACGCCTGAAAGGGGAGGGGGGCGCTTAGGCAGCCAGGAGCCAGTTTAGGGAAATTTCTTCCCTCCTCTAAGGCTTTGTCTCAGTTCTCATTTGATCCCTGTGGTCAAGGTCATCATCTACATCACGGGATGGGAACGTTGCTGAGGTGCCTGCCCAGGAAAAGCCCAGAGCTAGAATTACCAAGGGGAAGTACAGGTCAGTGTCATGGCAAGCTGACAGGGCTTTGTCAAGAGCCAGGTCAAATGGCAGGGGCTGGCTGGCTGGCTACAGTTACACAGGGAAGCTTGCACAACGCCACCCCTGCCCACTCTGCCCCCTGCCTTTTGGCTGCCTCACGTGTTCACAACAGCAGAGTCTCCCCAGCAGTTTTTGGTTTTTTTTTTTTTCCTAGAAGAAAGGTTATGACCTACCCGAATCAAAATAGACTGTGGATATCGCAACAGCAGCCATGTTCAATCCAAGCAAGGCCCTTTGGGTGATGGGGGCAGAGTAGCACCATCTCCAAAGCCTCCCCAGTTTGATAGTTTGGTTAGAAACACTAGCGAGTTGGGACCCCAAGCTCTGAAGTTTGTTTCTGGACAGCTGGATGTAAACAAAGTCACGCCTTAAATGCTCAGGGATGCGTGCTATTTAAAGCAGGCCAGGGTGAGAGATTGTTTTGTAATGTGAGTCTCTCATTCATATTTTTGTATTTGAGGTTTTCTTAGAGCGGGGTGCACCAGCACCTTCCTCTTGGTCTCTGAAGCCTCACACAGCCCTCAGGCTCCTCCCTCTCACATCATGCCTCAGCCCTTCATACCTTAAGGTTTCATTCAACAAGCAAAATCCTAAGGACTGCCCCTGGCTGATTATGGCTATTCTAGAGAACAGCTGGAAACAAGTGTGAGGTGACCGGGGCTCTACTTTGGGGCACAGACATCCATGAAGGTGACTCTCGGGGACGTTGTTCTGTCCCATCCCCAGGTGTCTGCTGTCCTCATAGTCCTTGTGACCAATAACTCCATCACCATACGCCTCTTTCCTAGGGCCTGGCCTCTCCACCAGGCTCCACAAACACACAGACTGGGCTCTCTGCAGGTGCATTTCTAGCATGATTGCACCCGTGTGCAGTTGGACTGGCCTCCACACCACCCTCTTCTGGCCCCCAGACCACCACCTTCCTCTGAACATATCTCAGGCATCAGAATCTTCACTAGAAATTTCTAGATTCCTTTAGATTTGCAAAGTGCTTTGCAGGTAACTCATTTGTTCCTCATAACAATTCGGGGAGGTAATTATCATTCTAATTTTTATAGATGAGGAAATTGAGGCAGACAGAATCAATGACTTACTCGGGCTCATAAGTATCTGAGGCTAGATTTGAACTTGGGTCTTCCAGACTCCCAGTCTACTGGTGCTTCATCTGCTATTCCACTTAGCTACCCCAACAGAATTTGAAATCATTACCCTGGGCGTCTCAGTATCTAGACAAATGCCTATGAAATGAAAAGAAAGATGGAATTAAAAGTAGGAGGTCTGGGCTCTGCTTCAGAGCCTGGCACTTACTCAGTGCAAGGCCCTTCCCCTCCCCGGGCCTCAATTTCCTCCTCTGGAAAATGAGAATTTGGGCTACGTGATCTCTGTCTGCCTTGGCCCTCGAAATTCTAGAATTCTGTGAGCACAGAAATTTTTTAAAAAGTGACTCAAGGGAAAATTGGTCTGTTAGAGGAGGTGTTTTATTCTTTTAAATTCTTTTGGCTTGGACCTATGAAGGAATTATAAAGGAACAGAAAACGTAGAATTAGATATTCAAGAGGCCAACATATAGGCTTACAACCAAGCATAACTCACATAACAAAATTGAATATAATCTGATGGGGATGGGGGTGGGGGATAGAATTCTAAGGAATTCTAATGAAAAAGAGGATTCTAAACATTATTTTTAAGTCTGAAGCTGGGTAGAAGCCTTGAAATACAAACATGAGAGTAAAAAGAAACATAGTAAGGGTAAATATAAGTGGTCAGTCAGAAAAGACTTTGTAGGCACGAAGTGTTCACATTCTAATTGGGAAAGTGAGGGGTGACACACAAGAACTATAATGTCTACAGGGGTCATAAATGCAGCCAAATTAGAAGCTATGTCTGGGAGTGATTTTTGTTATATTTTGATAATATTAAGAAAGGAAAGGTGGGGGAAGGATACAATAGGATAGGAATGGGGAGGGGGAACATTTCTTATCTCACATCATACAGGGCACAATTAGATGTCTACATAAGCAAGTATCTGATATCTCAAAGGCCAAGGTATAGGCTTACAACCAAGAATAACTTACATAGCAAAGCTGAATATAATCCTAAGGGGAAGTGTGGGGGTTGGGGTGGAAAGGGGTAGAATTCTAAGGAATTCTAATGAAAAATCCTCTTTTTCATTAGAATATATAGAGAGGGTTTCATGTGAACCTCATTTTGAACTGATGCAAGTTAGTGAGCAGAACCAGAACAATTATACTCCGACGGCCACATTGTAAAAATGTACAATTTTGAAAAACTTAAGAACTCTATCAATGCGATGATCAGCCATGATTCTAGAGGACCAGTGATTGAGGGTGTTGCTTGACTGCCTTCATTTGTTGGAGGGTTTTGTTTTGGTTTTCCCCACAGGGTAAAAGGAGATGGGAGAGATAGAAGAGATAGATGCTTATTAGTTGTAAAAAAAAAATTGTTTAATTTTAAAAAAAGAAGGAAAGAAAGAAAGTTGCCTCAGGCTCTGAAAGTTTTGGCTTGCTTGGTTCATATGGCCAGCATGTGCGAGAGGGAGGTGTCTTGAACCCAGGTCTTCTTGACTTCAAGGCTGGCTCACCTGTTACAACTTTCTCATTTTATAGATGAGGCAATTTACCTTATTCAAAAATCAGTTAAAATCCCAAAGAGGCAGAGGGTGACCCTCAACTCACTCCTTCCTTGGGTGTTTCTTGTAAGGTTTTTATTCTCCCCAAAGACTATTAGTCCCATTTATTTGGGTTAAGACTGTTTGACTTCTCTTACCAAAGGTCAAATTTAATTCAACCCAAGAAACAAAAAGCAGTCAGATATAGAATTAAATAACCCAGCAAGTGAGAAGACAAAACAAAAAACAAAAACCCACTTCAGAAACATAGAAGAGGGGAGACTGAGCATGAAGAATTAAAACAATGAAAGAGAAGAACAAGTTCCTGAGTGTTTAATTTCCCTAGACCACAAACCACCCCCTCTTGATCTTGCTTCAATCATAAGATTTGCCATTAACCCCTGCTTACTAGTAGTCTCTCATTCCTGAATCAGAGAGAAATGGGGAAGATACTGGATCTGGAGTCAGGGAAGTCACAGGCTAGAACCTGGCTCTGGATATTGATGAGGCTGTGCCACTGAACTTCTGTGAGCCTCAGTTTCCTCTTCTGAAAAAATGGGTTGTTACAAAAAAAGTGCATTATTCATTTTAAAGTGAGTTATTGCTATTGCTCCCAACAATTCTGGTGTTGAGAATCCTCATGTAGGGGCCTCACATTTATCTAGCCTGTTAAGGTTTGGAAAGTGCTTTATGTATGTTTATCTCATTTGATCCTCACCTTTTGAGGAAGGTGGTTATTATTATCTGCATTTTATAAATGAGGGAACTCTGTCTTAGAGAAGTTGTGACTTGCCCAAGGCCACACCACTGGTAAAGATTTGAGGTGGAATTTGCATTCAGGGCTTCCTGACGACCAAGTCCCAGTGTTCTAACCACTGTGCCACCTGGTTGCCTTCAGTTCCTCTATTTAGAACCAGTTTGGGAAATATTCGACTTAGCAGATTGAGCATGAGTGGGGAGGTCAGAGGGTCCTTTGAGATTCAGTTCTCATTCTAATCCATTAAACGAGAGTATCAGGTTTCTGGCAGACTGGAAAGATGGGCCAAATTGAATAGAATGAAATTGAATAGGGGTTGATTTAAGTTGGACCCAAGAAATCAAATATATGAGTAGGATGTTGGAGGTATGACCAGACAACAATTTTCCAGGAAAGACATGTAGGGTTTCAATAGATGCAAGTTCAATATAGGTCAACAGTGAGGGATGGCCACCCAATAGGCTATTGATAGGCCAGGCTCCATTCCTAGAAGCTTAGTGTTTTTAATGAGGTCAAGTGATCATCTTACTATATTCTCCCCTGGTCAGACCACATCTAGAAAGTTGTTTTCAGTTTAGAGTGCCACATTTTAGGAAAGATACTGACTGACAAGATGGTATACACGCACAACAGAACAGTGAGATGATGGGGTTTAGCCAGTTGATGCCATGTGAAAAACAGTTGAAAGAATTGGGAAGATTTAGTGGAGGGATTATCATTACTCTTGAGTAGTCTATGAACCGAAGAGGTTTTAGATTTGTTTTGTTTTGTTCTAGAAGACAAAATTTGGAGCAAAGCATGGGATTTGCAGAAAGGTTGATTTAGCTCATAAAGAAAACCTTCCAAACAATTAGTGCTACTCAAAAGTTGAATGAGCAACCCTAGGAGTGACTGGGTTCCCACTAACTGGAGGTCTTCAAGTCAAGGCTGGAATAACTATTTTTTTCCACAGAGCTTATTGTTTGGATGTGTGTTGGCTTAGTTTCCAAGGTCCAGGTGGGAAGACTATGTTTTCTGTTATTTCTGTCTTAGCACATGAGGATTGTAGGCACATTACTTAACTTCTCAGTGTTTCCATTTGAAAAAATTGACGTTTTTGTTGTTGTTTTTTGGGTTGTTTTGGGGGTTAAGTGACTTGCCTACAGTCACACAGCTAGTAAGTGTCAAGTGTACGAGGCCAGATTTGAACTCAGGTCCTCCTGACTCCAGGGGCCGGTGCTCTAATCCACTGTGCTACCTAGCTGCCCCAAGTTGACTTTTTTAATCTTTGCAATCATGTTTGGGAACTACATTGATCACCCATAGATCAACAGAAAGTAGTATTCACTCAAAATTATGATTGTCCTCTGTAGCTTGGAAAGGTTTTCCTACCACCTCTGAAAACAAACCAATTACATATAGGATTTGAAAATAAATCTTTGGCTCTGATGGGGATTTCTGATAAGAATGTTCAGAAGGATCTCATTGGGGGCTGGTCATATACAGAACATTCATCCAACAGATATTAAGTGCCTATTAGTACATATCACCTAGTTTTGCAGTCCTGTATTAATGTTCTTTGATGCTGTGGCCATAAACTTGAAAGTTTAGTGGTTGAAAGGAAGGGAAGGAGGTAATAAAGTAGGTGATGGCATTGAACTTTGTAGCCTTCCCTAGAACAACTTCCATGTGCGCTCGCTCGTGCTCTCTCTCTCTCTCTCTCTCTCTCTCTCTCTCTCTCTCTCTCGATCTCTTTCTCTCTCTCTATCTCTCTCTCTCTCTCTCTCTCTCTCTCTCTCTCTCTCTCTCTCTCTCGATCTCTCTTTCTCTCTCGATCTCTCTCTCTCTCGATCTCTCTTGCTCTCTCCCTCCTTCCCCTCCTTTCTCTCTCTTTTCCCTTCCCTCTCCTCTCTCCCCATCTCTTCCTCTCTCTACATACATGTTTATATGCATTACATATGTGTATATATGTATATACACACATAGGATTTCAAGCCAGTTTTCAAAACATGAGCAGTGAATGGAGTCTTCAAGCTCTTGGCAAGAAAGTTCAATTTCAATTCCTGACAAAATGATAAAATGTTTTATTAAGGAATTAGAGAACATATGGAACAGGAAGCAGTGCATGCAGAGCCAGCATGGCTTCATCAAGAAGAGATCCTACTGGGGTAGCTAGGTGGTGCAGTGGATAGAGCATCTGCCCTGGAGTCAGGAGGATCTGAGTTCAAATCTGGCTTCAGACACTTAACACTTACTAGCGTGTGACCTAGGCAAGTCAGTTAACCCCATTGCCTCACCAAAAAAGAAGAAGAAGAAGAAGAAGAAGAAGAAGAAGAAGAAGAAGAAGAGAGAAGAAGAAGAAGAAGAAGAGATCCTACTAAGACTCAGCTTAAAGGGAACCTTGCACAGGACTTTCCTGGTTCTCTCCTCACCTCTCACCCCCCCTCAACTGTCCCCCTCCAGCTGATAGTCCTTTCTTCTCTAAGGCTACCTTCCATCTATTCATATTCATGCATTTATCATACATATACATAGTTATACACATAACACCACATGCATGTATGTTTGTCTCCTCTGTTAGCATATAAGCTCTTTGAGGGAAAGGACTGTTTTCCCTTATTTGTTTGTATCCCTATTACTTCTCATAGTTCCTAAGCACTTAATAAAGGCTTGTTGATTAAGTGATACTAGACTAAACTCATTTACTTTTCTGACAGAATTACTAGATTGAGAGATGAGCCTTGTACTGTAGATATGTTATTTATAGCTCTTTTGGGGGTGGCAGAGTTTGCATAGATTTTAGCAAAGCCCTTGACAAAGTCTCTGATGCTATTCTTCTGGATGAGACAGAGATGTGAGTGAGATGAGAGTAGGATGAGATGAATGCAGTTGAATGTCCAGACCCAAAGAGCCATTTGGAAGGACTGTCCCAAGGGTCTGTGCTTGGCCCTGAGCTGTTTAACAATTTCATCCAGCATTTGGCTAAAGGCACAAGCATCAGATTTGAAGATGACACAAAGGTGGGAGGGATAGCTCACCTGCTAGATGAGAGTTAGGATACAAAATGATCTCAGCAAGCTAAAACGTGGACCTGGATATAATGATATACATGTAACAGTGATAAATGAACAAGCCCTATACCCAAGTGCAAGATGGAGAACACATGGCTGGAGAGCCATTCATCTGGAAATAGGCTTTGGTTTGGGGCCTATGGAGAGCTCACTATGAATCAACAACGTGACACAGCAGTCCATCCCCTCCTCCAATCTCCATTGTCCCCCCCCCCCCCCAACCAATTCTAGGATCTTCAGCTGTAGGAGGAGAGGAGGGAATCTTGCTCAGATCAGGGAGTTGATAGTGCTGGTGGCCTGGCCAAATAACCCCTGGTGCTCTGTGCACGGCTCCAGGAGCCACATTTTAGGAAAGACAGAGATAACTTAGAGAGGTGAAACAGAGGAGAGCAGCGAGGATGAACTCATGGCATATGAAGATAGTTGGAAGGAACTTGGAATGTTTACCCTGGAAAAGACTCAAGGGCAAATGAGAATTGTTTTCAAGTCCCATGGAAAATAGATTAGATTTGTTCTGTTTGGCCCCTGAAGACAGAAGTAGGAACCGTGGGTGAAAATTGCAAGAGACAGATTTAAGCTTACTCTAAGGAGAAAACAACCCAACTCCCTAACAGTTGTTTTTCAGTCATGTCAGTTGTTTCCGACTCTTCGTGACCCCATTTGGAAGTCTTGGCAAAGATACTGGAGTGGTTTGCCATATCCTTCCCCAGCTCATTTTACTGATAAGGAAACTGCGGCAAGCAGAGTTTAATGACTTGCCCAGGGTCACACAGCTGTAAGTAAGTGTCTGAGGTCAAATTTGAACTCAGGTCCTCCTGACTCCAGGCCTCCACTCTATCCATTGTGCCACCTAGCTGCCCTCCTAAGTTAGATTTAAACAAAAGCTGAACAGATTGCTTCAGAAGCTAACATGTTCTCCATTACTAGCGAACACTAGGATTTTGAAGAGCACATTGCTATTAAGCACAGGTTAAGCTAGGTGACTTCTGAGTTCTGAGAAGCTGCAAGCACAGGCCCTGTCACTCCCCTATTTCAAATACCTTTAATGGCTCCCTACTGCCTCTGTAATAAAATACGAATGGTGCTTTAGGCTCATCTGTTTGGCAGCACTGTAGGAGATGGATTGAAATCCATATTCAAAGCTCTTTTTTTTTTCAGGGCAATGAGGGTTAAGTGACTTGCCCAGGGTCACACAGCTAGTAAGTGTCAAGTGTCTGAGGCCGGATTTGAACTCAGGTACTCCTGACTCCAGGGCCGGTGCTCTATCCACTGCACCACCTAGCTGCCCCTTCAAGGCTCTTTCTAACTTTGCTATTAAGTAAGCCAAAGTACCATTAGCCAGATTGTTTCCAAAGTAGTTTCCTTACAGCATAGCTTTCTGTTCTCAACCTACTCCTCCTCTGCCCTCAGAGAAAAATGCTTTTTAGCAATTCCCTGGGAAATTGCAACAGAAATGTAACTGAGATCCAGACCCGGGACCTTAGCTGAGCTCCCAGCACTGGCCAGGGCTTTCTGTTTCAGGTGGTAAACCTTATGAGTCATAGAGTGGTTTTCTTGAGCCACCATCAAATAGGAGCCTGAGTGGGGAATCTGGTTTGGGATTTTAACTGCTTCTTCTAGAGGCTTAGAAAGGAGTACAGGGAGACAGAACTGAGAGCTGCAAAGGACGCTAGAGGCATCTAGCCCCAGCCTCCCCTGGGATTTTGCTCATGAAGAAGCCAAGTTGGAGCCCTACACAGACAAGGTCCCACAGGTGGCAAAGGGAGAGCTAGATTTTGAAACTGTGCGTCCTGGTTCCACATGCCACCCATCTGTGTTTGAGCTAAGAAACAGCTCTGGGGCTCTAGAATGGCAGAACAGATTTCAGTGGTCATACCAGCTGTTGGCCCACAAGCTCTATGGTATTATACTGGGCCCTGCTGCGAGGGAGCCTTGGGTTTGGAGGGATTCATTATACAGACCCATACCAAAAAGCACACACCTGAGTACGAAAAGTGGTGAAGAAACTACTGCTGACTTGAGTCTAGGTGGGAAACATATACCTTGTAGTTAGGGATGTCTCCAGTGGGAGAGGTTGGCTTGTTTCAAGGGGACCAGGAGCATAAGACCCAAAAACTGAGACTGGGGAGCTCGGGGTCTGTAGTGATAGGGATCCATAGTATCCCATATATATGTGAGGGGGGGAGGGGGCGAGGAAAACTGGTCAGTGCAAAGTCAGAAGATGCAGGTTCAAATCACACCTCAGAAGCCTAATAAACACACACACACACACACACACACATATGACATGGGGCTTAGGACAGGACAGATATATCAAGGAGTCAAGGAACTGTTAAAGTTTAAACTGGCCAACTAGGTATCAGGATGGACAAAGCTAAGAAGTAAGGGGAGATAAAATTTGATAGCAGAAAAGTCAGTTAGGCATGACTACTACCTGAGCTAGGAGACAGAGAGAACTCCAGAGGTCAGGACTATCATTCTCCCTGACTCTCAGGAATCTTTCCCCACCCTACCCCCCAAAGGAACTTTCCAAAGTCAGTTGGTCACCCCATCTATCATCTATAAAAGCTTTGGCCTTTCTTCTGTTCTCCATGGAAGATATATCTAAGCCATCTCCTTTCCTTGAGACGAAGTCTTCAACTTCCCCCTCAGTCACTTTCTCTAGCACTCAATAAAGAGCCATTTTAATTCTAATTGGACTGTGTATGCGAGTGCAATTTTTTTTTTGGGGGGGGCAGGGCAATGAGGGTTAAGTGACTTGCCCTGGGTCACACAGCTAGTAAGTGTCAAGTGTCTGAGGCCAGTTTTGAACTCAGGTCCTCCTGAATTCAGGACTGGTGCTTTATCCACTGTGCCACCTAACTGCCCCCAAGAGTGTAATTCTTTACAGAGGAATACCTAAGGATCCCTACCACCATTTTCCCCTGTGACATAAACATATCTTTTAGAAGACAGATATACCTACATCTATGTGTATATATCTCTTTAAAAAGATATATATGAACATATATATGTATATATCTTTTGTTCTTGCTTGGTCTGATTCTTTGTAACCACAGTTTGGGTTTTCTTGACAAAGATACTGGACTGGTTTGCCATTTCCTTCTCCAGCTCATTTTACAGGTAAAGAAACTGAGGCAAACAGGGTTAAGTGACTTGCCAAGGGTCACACAGCTAGTAAGTGTCTGTGGCCACATTAGAACTCAAGTCTTCCCGACTCCTGGCCCTTCACTCTATCCACTGCATCACCTAGCTGCCCATATATGTGCATATACACATATATGCACACACGCGCACACACACACACACATCTAGAGAGATATGCCTATATTTCTCAAAGCAGTTCATTGGTTATAGAATTTTGGAGAGATACAGAAAACTTAGTATTATAACCATATAACTTGCTCAAGGCAAGTTAGTGTCAGAAGCAGGATGAGAATCAGTATATTGGATGATAAAATTGAAAAGGACCACTTAATCCATCCCTCTTCATTTTTATGGAGGTTGAGGGGAGGCCATCCTGAGTGGCCCAATGGAAAGAAGGCTGATCCTGGGTTCAAATTCCACTTCTGACACCCACTTCCTTTGGGAACTCAAGCAATCACGGGTCTCCTTGAATTTTCTTTGCCAACTGTATAAAACGAAAGGATGGGATCGATGGCCTCCAAAGTCTTTTCAGGGTCTCGTTCTGTGCCCGTTCTCTCCTCACTCTCAGTTCAATCCTCCTTCCCTTGCCCAGGGTCTGTTGCTTATCCTCTCCCTATCTTTGTTATTTTTCCATCCGCAGAGGATGGGTTCCTACCGATCCAGCTATACTCTCATCTAATCTCCCTTGTCAAAACAGCTTTGCAAAACTCTCGCTTTGCAAAACAGCTGGGCCAGAGTTAGGGGTGCAGTCTGTGAACCTGGAAGGAAACAAAGAGGGTCTGGGATTAGGTAACTGACCCGGTGACAGGGGAGCTACGTTCCCAAGAGGGATGGCTTTAGTTTCCCGCCTGAGCCCCAGAGGTGAAGCCAGCCAGGTGCCTGTACTGGCAAGTGGAGGAGAGCAGGGAGATCAGGTGAGATACTGAGTAATACAATCACACGGTGGGACGTTTCTTGGGGAGCTAATCCCTGTCACTCTCAATCACATTTCCTGTTGACGGTGCCCTTTCCTTAACGAGTCGGTCACTGCTCCTGAATATCAGTGACTCCATGAGTACTGCTGATCGGGCTGGCCCCAGGGATAGAATGTCAGGCTTCCGTTAAGAGTCAGCCTTTGTAAACTCTCATTGAAAAGCAGCTTTTCTCCTCACCTCCTTATGATGTAGGTAGGGCAAGGCTTCTCTCCACTCGACAGAGGAGAAAGTCGACTATAACCTGTGTATCTCCCTTGTGGACAGAGCAGGGACGTGAAGGTGCCCTGAGGTATGCTGCACACCTGTGATGGGGATTCAGCTACATGATCCTCCTTCCTATTCCTCACCCATGACAGCCCATCTCCCGCCACTGCCATTCCCCAGGCAGTCCCCATGCCTGGAATGCTCTCTCCTCACCTCTGACTCCTATCTTCCTCAGCATCCTTCAAGATTCAGCTCCAATCCTTTGGCAAAAGGCCTTTCTCAGCCCCCTCTCCAGCCCTCACCCCTGATGCTGCCTCCTCTGCTTACCTCCCATAGACACCATGTGGTTTATCTGCATCTAGTCATTTGCATGTGGTCTCCCCCATTAGAAGGTAGATGCTTGAGCACCTTGCCTTTTACTTTCTTTGTATTTCCATTGCTTAGTTCTGTACCCAGCACAAAGTAACTGAATCTAGAGATGTACAAGGCAGGGTGTTGAGGCAGGGGGGTTGCTCTGAGACCCCTCAGTGGGCAGAGGTTGATCTTCCCTGGCTGCCTGGATTAAAGATTGATTCTAACTGTCCCCAGCTGTGCCTTCAGTATTTGGGGAGGGAGAGAGTCAGGGTCGGGGGGGGGGGGGAGCAGAGAGAGAGACAGAGAGAGACAGAGACAGAGAGAGGAGAGACAGAGAGAGAGACAGAGAGAGACAGAGAGAGACAGAGAGAGAGAGAGAGAAAGGAGAGAGAGACAGAGAGAGACAGAGAGAGAGAGGAGAGACAGAGAGAGAGAAAGGAGAGAGAGACAGAGAGAGAGGAGAGACAGAGAGAGAGACAGAGAGAGACAGAGAGAGAGAGGAGAGACAGAGAGAGAGAAAGGAGAGAGAGACAGAGAGAGAGGAGAGACAGAGAGAGACAGAGAGACAGAGAGGAGCGACAGAGAGAGAGAAAGGAGAGAGAGACAGAGAGAGACAGAGACAGACAGAGAGAGAGAGAGAGACAGACAGACAGACAGACAGACAGAGACAGACAGAGAGAGACAGAGAGAGACAGAGAGAGAGACAGAGAGAGAGGAGAGACAGAGAGAGAGAAAGGAGAGAGAGACAGAGAGGAGAGACAGAGAGAGACAGAGAGACAGAGAGGAGCGACAGAGAGAGAGAAAGGAGAGAGAGACAGAGAGAGACAGAGAGAGAGAGGAGAGACAGAGAGAGAGAAAGGAGAGAGAGACAGAGAGAGAGGAGAGACAGAGAGAGGAGAGACAGAGAGAGAGGAGAGACAGAGAGAGACAGAGAGACAGAGAGGAGCGACAGAGAGAGAGAAAGGAGAGAGAGACAGAGAGAGACAGAGAGAGAGAGAGAGACAGACAGACAGACAGACAGACAGACAGACAGAGACAGACAGAGAGAGACAGAGAGAAACAGAGAGAGAGACAGAGACAGACAGAGAGACAGAGACAGAATACATAAACATAGAGGAAAGGAAGAGGAGGGGGGAGGGAGAGGGAAGGGTAAGAGAAGATGGACATTCTCTGTCCAAATGTTTGGGTACAAGGAGTCCTTTCCTCCCACCCTCTCTAGAGAATCCTGAGCTAAATGAGAGTGTTGCCTTTCCCCTGGTATGGTAGAAGTTCCTTGTGGGCAGGTCCTGGCTTTCTCTGGGCTTATGTTTGTATTCCAAGTGCTTAGCCCTGTCCTGGAACTTCAGTGCTTTGCCCCATGGCCAGGAAGTGTCAGAGATGGTGACTTGCCCGTGGTCCCAAAGCGAGTGGACCTCACAGGCAGTACTTGAATTCACATTTTTTGATTTCCTGACCAGCCCTGTGTCCACTATGCCACATTGTAACTCATTAGTTAGTAGAGATGTCCACATGAGAGAATGGTGGAAAAACTAGCTTATGACTATTTTCTAAAGTAAACCAAAGAACTACAATGCTCTGTTTGCGATGACACCCCTCTGTTTTCCCATTCCGGGATCTTGAAAGTCGAGAGAGGAAGAGGTTGAGCACAGGCAGGAGCTGAGGGACCAGAAGAGCATCTTTTTTTTTTTTATTTTTTAAGGCAATTGGGGTTAAGTGACTTGACAGCTAGTATGTGTCAATTATATGTCAAGTGTCTGAGGCTGGATTTGAACTCAGGTCCTTCTGAATCCAGGGCCAGTGCTCTATCCACTGCACCATCTAGCTGCCCTAGAAGAGCATCTTGATAACAACCCAAGTGGGGAGGGGGGATGAGATCGGGGCAAATATCAGGGAGGGGAGTGGGAGATTGAGAGGACCTGGGCAGAGGAAGGGTACAAAAGAAGGAGGTACAAAAGGACAAAGGAGAATAAGTAACTAGTTCCCCTGGAGTCATGTGGGATGCCACGATCAAAATGCTCTAAGAAATGGGGCAGCTAGGTGGCACAGTGGATGGAGCACCGGCCCTGGATTCAGGAGGACCTGAGTTCAAATCTGACCTCAGACACTTATAGCTATGACCCCCCCTCCCCCAAACAATGCTATGCAATGCTGAGAGAGGCAGCTGTGGATGTAGTGTGGGTGGTATGCTGGACTTGGAGTCAGGAAGACCAAAGTTCAAATCCTGCTTCAGACACTTAGTAGAAATGTTTCCCAGGACAAGTCGCTTAGCCCTTCTCAGCATTGGTTTCCTCATGTGTAAAGTTGGGGTGCTAATAGTCACTACACCAAAGGATTGTCGGGAGGATCAAATGAGATAATATGTGTAAAGTGCTTTACAAACCCTAAATTCTATGCAAGTGCTAGCAATTATTATACAAATGGTTGCCATCTGTAGAATCTGAAGGCATACAAAGCCTTAGGATTCATTATTTTATCATTGTTCATTATCTCCTTGCATCCTCAAGACAGCCATTATAATTCATTGTGATAACCCCCAGGTGACTTTGGTTGAGTCACTGCTTCTCCAGGTGTCATTTTACTCATCCAAGGAATACAGTGCTGGGAGAAGAGGCAGGAAACCTGGGTCTGAATCTATTCACACATTTCCTAGCCCTTGGACCAGAGAACAGTCCTGTCTCCTCTCTTAGTCTCAGATTACTCCTCTGTAAAATGAGAATATTTAAACTCCCAATGACGCCCTCACAGCTTGATGTGAGGAAAGCCCTTTTGTTCACTCAGCCCAGGGTACTAGAGAAATGGAAGCAATCATTCTTGTTGGGGGCAGGTGTCTGGTAAATATGGAAACCGTTATCTCTGGACGAAGTGTGATCTTCTCCCCTCTCTCACCGAAGGACTGGTGGCATTGTTTGGACAACATGGTGCCCTATAACATCTCAGTGTGCGTAAGCTCCGCCATTGTGCTGATAGTGGGCTATTTTGGGTGCTCAGAGAATAACGCCAGTGTTCTCAGTGGCACTGTTGCTTATCATATCTCTGCTGAGCGGGGCTTCTGGCTTCAGAAAAGCAATGAGATAAGAAGGGGAAATGATTCATTTGTGCTTCATGCCCCAGCACGAGCCTGGGGAAGTGACAGATCGGCATGTCTGTTAAGAGTGGCTTTGACGATGTGCAGCTCACAGCCCCGGCTGTGGGGGAGGTAGCCTTCACTCAGTTGGCCCACCGCACCTGCTCTGGGGAGTTCATGCCCTACTGACATCTCAACTCCTGCTGCCTTTTCTCCATCCCTTCATTGGCCTTTACTCTCATATAGCCTTTACATTTGTACCTAGGGCTCCCCACCCACCCATCATGATGCCATCAGTGTACATGTTATTACTCCCACTATATAGATGAGGAAAATTGATCTGGAGAGGAAAGAACTCACAACTGGGGAAACTTGAAATGCCTTATGATGGTGGTGGCCCTCCCACTCGGGCTTGATGGAAGAGAAGGATTGTGAAAGGTGGCTAGGATGAGAGAGTGCATTCCAGGCATGCAGGACGGCCTGTGAGAAGACAGGAAGACAAGGAATTCAGTGTCAAGTTGGGAGGAAAGTGAGTGACCTACTTTCATCAACTGGCAAATCATTAAGCATTTATGAGATAGCTGCTATAGTTCAGGCATCACACTAAGTGCTAGAGATACTCAAACAAAAGCTTCTACCCTTAAGGAGCTTACAGTCTAGCCAGAGGAGACAGTATGCATACGTATATGCACACACATGCATGTGTATACATATATAACTAGGTATTTGTAAAAACAAATGGTTATAAAAATAACTTTGAGGGAGAGAGTCTTTAGTATGCAGGAAAATGAGGGCTAACTTCCTGTAGAGGGCTCTCATGAGCTGAAGAATGTGAAGTGGGGTTGGAAAGCTAATGTGGCACCAGACTGGGAAGGGCTCTAGATGCCAGGCTGATTGTTCTGGGGGGGCATACGGATCCCCTGAAGATTTTTAAAACCAGTTTTTTTTTTTTCTGATGACATTTTCTGGTTTTTTTTCATCACCATCATAGCACCTTTGGAGGTTTTGAGCAGGGGAATGACACGATCCAACCCATGGCCTTAGTCTAAGATTACTTTGGCAGCCGTGCAGGGAATAGTTTGGAAAGGGAGAAGACAAGAAGCAGAAGAACCAATGGGGAGGCTGTTGTGATGGTCCAGGCGGAGGTAAGGCACGGAGGCGGCCGTGCTAGTGGACGACTACCAGAATTTCCAATGTGATTGAGCAGATAAAACTCATAACCATGAAAAAAAAAAAGGAAGGAAGGAAGGAAGCAAAATCGTGACTAGGCAAGAGAGGATGTAAATGCAGGAATCCAAAGGAAGGACAACCAAACTGTCTGTAGTGGCTTGGGGATGCAACCCAAAAGGACCACCAAACATGGGAGCACCCATAGATGCTTGTGGAAGGGAATGAAATTTGGCCCAGAAGGGCAAATGATCTGTCCAAAGATGGACTTTAGTACATCACTCTTGACTGCCAGCCTAGCATTAATCTGGATTTCAAAGGACATGTAGAATGGCCAACAGCTGGGGAAGAGGAGGGTATGCTGTTAGTTAGTTAGTTAGTTAAACATGGATCCCTGACCTGGAGCCTTGGCTGATAGTGGGAAGGGAGAGCCAGAAGGCCCACTGGAAGACCTTTCTTCCATCATGTGTCAGTATTGCTTCCCACAAACCTTAGAGTTGGAAGGGACGTCCATACTGACCATAGTGTGGCCATCTCTTCTCCTGCAGCCTCCAACAGAAGAGATAGAGAAGCCCACGAGCTCTCATCCTCGCGTTCCCAAACTTTGCATGACTGCTCTTGAATTTGTCTGTTTTGATTAATTCCAGACTCACCGCAGTGTATGCTAGAAATGTTAACTTTGTGGACAAACATTAAACATGGGAAAAGTAAATAAAGCTCAGTCCTGTGGGGTTGTCCTTGTGGAATGCAGAGGCAGAAAGATCCCCAGTCCAGCTCCTTTGTCCCTCCGGTATTTCAATCTCTTCTGGGTTATGTTTTTTGTTTTGTTTTGTTTTTGTTGTTTTTGTTTTTTTTTGGGGGGGGAGAGGTTGTTATTTTTTTTTAATTGCTGTTGCTTTTAGAAAGTCCCCCCTGGCATCCATTTGCTGTGCCTGCTGTGGTCCTTTGTGTTCCACAGCAGTCATTGTGTCATGGGAAAAGATGGTAGACGGGGGTTCGAGTTCACCTCCTGGCTCGGGCTCTGGCTGGCTGTGGGAGAAAGCATGGGCCTGCCCCTTTGTAACCTTTCTTTCAGGACTGCACTCAATAGGCTGGAAGAGACTCTAATGATCATCCAGCTCAACCCTTTCTTTTTAGTGGTTAGGAAACCTAGGCCCAGCCTTTCCCAGGTGTTGCAAGCAGGCCCTGCCCCTTTACAAATGGGCCCCTGAACACTCTCCCAGGTTGGGGCACCTTGTGTGTCTCAGCCTCCACTCTTAACCATGGGTCATGGGCTCCTATCAAAGTGTTTATATTTCTTGAGACAACCAGAAGGGACACACCAGCTGCCCAGCACCTAATAATGCTTTTTGGATAGGTTGGCTTATTAGTTTAAAGCAAGAGACAGTTAATTCAGCAGCCTAGCAAGGTAACTGATGAAACAGATTTCTCCAGGCATACATGGAGTATGTTCTTCTGTAGGGAGAAGCAGCACACGTAGAAAATGCACGTGACCTTGGAGCATACATATCGAGCACGTATGTAGGGACACATGGCTAGGGTAGCACATGCCGCTAATGATACATAGCTAGCAGCATCTCCTGAGGGTGTCGCCATGCTGCTGTTTACTGGGTTCATGTACTGGGGGTTGGGGCATTTCCAACTGTACTGTTCTGTTCCACTAGTCCTGTTCTCTCCCCTCATCTGCAGTTCAGTTCATCCCATGATGCTTCCTGCTCCATCCACTGGAGGGGAGCCCCTGCTAACTCCAACCCTGCTAAGGGAGAGCTAAGGCTCTGGCTAATTCATAGCTCCGGTTAAGATTATGTCTATTCTTTTAGCGGTTTTTCTCCTATTGCACTCAAGACCTCTGGCCAAGCCAACTTACCGATTTTGGATTACAAAACTCCTTATAACTCATGTTAATTACCCGAGTGTCAGTCTGTATCCACCAACACAGAAAATGTGTGGAATCTGTGGGAACAAGGCTCCCATAAGGCCCCTTAATTGGTATGCAAACACATCTAAAGGGCAAGAACAAATGAGCTAGGTGAAGCTGGCAGGGCCATTGGGCCCCCAGCTCTGTTCTACACTGCCTTTATCGTGGGTAGCAGCAACAACATTCACCAGCACAGATCTCACTGGCCTCTCTATAGAAGCGACAGGAAGCAGAGTCTGATGGCCACCAGCAGCCCCTGTGCTGTCTTTGGAAGCTGTGCTAGATAGGCAGCCATGGAGCAGAAACAGCTCCTGTACTAGGCCACCAGAGACTTGGATGCTTGTCCTGCCTGTGGGACCTAGGACAAGTCCCCCCTTCATGCCTTCCCTTCGGCCTCTGCCAAACGGAATCATGCTTATCGACCTCCAAGGTGCGTAACAGTCTAACCTTCTCTCTCCTAATGTCCCTCCTGTGTTCTGAGGATGTTCTAGATCTTACATTCTGTGTTCTAAGTCTCCTTCTATCTTCCTTTCTCTGGGCTCTGACATTCTAAGAGTTGGCATCAGTAGCAGAAGCAATAGAATCTTAACACAAGCCTGAGGCGGGGGCGGGTAGGCTGAGAGGGATTCCCCAGGGAGCAGGTAAGGCAGTGTTCTTTTTTTTCCCCCTTGCTGGGCACCAGGCACCAGCATCCCTCCCTGGCTCTAGCCTATGCATGGCACTCCTTGTTCTGCATCTCCTTCACTGCCCAGCTGAGCTCCTTTCACACGTCAGGGTCACATACAGCTCCCATTTGTTTTCTGCCAGCGGCCAAGTTGTTTACCAAGCAATGCTTGGCAAAAGCCGAGCAGCCAAGATCCAAGCTCCCCCTGTTCAAATAAACGATTAAGGCTCTGCAGGAGTGAGGGGGCAGCACCACCATCAGCAGCCCCATCACTGTAGGGAACATGCTGTACAAAGGAGGATCGTTGCTTCTGTTGAGGGACAGGAGTCATTGGTTTCCATAACTCTTTGGTGGTGGAGACTTTCCTTCTGCAACAAAGATTCCTGGCTGTGTGTTCAGGGAGACACTGACTTAGCCCTATAGGGAAGAGGCGGGAGGCTTTGCGGCCTTTCTTGGCAATTTCATGGCTGATTTGGGATGAGATCAGAATATTTCTAGAAGAAGGTTGGTGGGCACAGTCGAGGGTAGGGGCAAAAGCCCTGTATCTGGACAAGACACTCCATCTCCAGGCTGGCTCTGCTCCGTGTCTGAAGTACCCTCTCCTCCTCTTTGCCTTCTGGCTTTCTAATCAACCCAGCTAGAACCCCATTTTCTATAGGAAGCTTCTCCTTATCCCCTTAATGCTGATACTTTCCTTCTATTGATCATCTCCAGTGTAGCCTGTCTGTTATCTGGTTTGGATAGAGACATCTTCAAGTTGTCTCCAGCATTTGACTGTGAGGTCTGAGAGCATAGACTGACTTTCCTTGTACCCTAGAATTTAGCATACAGTGGGTGTTTAATAAACATTTATGGACTGAACAGTAACTAGTATGAGAAGGTAGACTCTGTGTATCCATGAAGAAACCATTCCCATCAGTTATCTTACTGTACTGTTCAATTAAATGTCTCCTTTTCACGGAGCCTCAGTTTCCCCTCCTAGAAAATAAAGAGCTGGTTCTTAACCTGGCATCTGTGAACTTGCTTTTAAAAATGTTTTGACAATTATCTATATCACTCCAATTCTGCCCTCTGGGGACAAACAGACGGTAATCTACTCCCTCCTCCATGTAATCTCTCAATTACTTGAAGACAGCCTTCATTCCCTCTAAATTTTCCCTTCCCCAAGCTAAACCATCCCCAGCTTCTTCATTCTAACCTGCATTGGCCCAACCTCTGATCCTTCAGCATCTGACCATCTTTCTCTGGGTCCACCCTGGAGGCACAGACCTCCTTCAGGACACCCAGTCCTGAGTACAGAGGACCAGAGATGGTCTGACTAGAGCAGACACAAGCAGGAACATCCTCTTCCTTATTCTGGATGCCTCATAGCATTGACTTTTTGGTCACCAGTAGGACACTACTGACTAAAATTGAGCTAGCCATCCAAAGCCTCCCTCATGTTTTCCCTATGCAAAGTTATTTGCCCATACTTCCATCATCCTGTACCTATAAAGGTGACTTTTTTTTTTTTTAGTAAGGTAATTGGGGTTAAGTGACTTGCCCAGGGTCACACAGCTAGTAAGTGTTAAGTGTCTGAGGCCAGATTTGAACTCAGGTCCTCCTGAATCCAGGGCCGGTGCTCTATCCACTGCGCCACCTAGCTGCCCTAAAGGTGACTTTTTAAAAATCCAAATGTAGGGGCTGCTAGGTGGTGAAGTAGATAAAGCACTGGCACTGGATTTAGGAGGAACTGAGTTCAAATCCAGCCTCAGATACGTTGACATGTGACCCTGGGTAAATCACTTAACCCTCACTGCCCTGCAAAAACAAACAAACAATCCAAATGTACAACTTTACATTTATCCCTATTAAGTTTCATCTAATTACATTTGGGCCACCATTCAAGTCTGTTAAGGTCTTTTTGGCTCATAATTCTGCCAGCCAACAGGTTATTCACCTTTCTGAACTTTTCACCTTTTGAATTTGACAAGAATATCTTCAGTGCCTCTATCCAAGTCCTTGATAAAAAATGTTGAGCATTACAAGACCAAAGATGGACCCCTGGAGTCAATTAATTTTTGTTTTAAATGTATTAATACATTTTGTTTTGAACCAACAGTTTCCCAAGGTAAAGGACTTAAGGATAAAGCCTTTGTTCTGGTTTTGAAGAGATCTCCTTGTATAAGGTGTGAACACAGAGGCATGCTAGCAAGTGTTTAACAATCAGCTGCCAGGAGCAGGGGTGGGGGGAGATGTATACACAACACACTTTTAAAATTTAATCTGCATTATTACAATTTTCTCCATCACTTTAAATAATCTAAACAATCAGCAAAACAATAAATCAAAATCTAATTTGTTTCATTTTTCCAATTTCTACTGCTCTCACTGAAGGTTCTACAGTCCTCTCTCCCAAGTGGCTTGAGCTGACTCACACATGCCCCTTTGCCCATTAACACCACCCAGCAGTGGGGTAACTGATGACATCTCCCTAATACAGTGTGAATGAATGTGCTTCTACTGGGGACTCACTGGCCCATGGACACCACATTAAGAATGGTTGGCTGAATCATGGTATTATAAATCAGGAAATTTTAGAGGCAACAAGAGAGACCAGAGCCAAGAAAGGGACTGCACCCAGAAAGCAGCCCTGGGAGGCTGGAGAAGGAGAGGGGTCTGCCCTGCACAGCCCTCCCCAGGGAGCCTTTAGGCCCCAGAGATGGAGGCACCAGGAAAGAAGGAAGGAAGGAAGGAAGGAAGGAAGGAAGGAAGGAAGGAAGGAAGGAAGGAAGGAGTGCTTGGAGAAGGAGTGAGGCAGTGGGGAAGTTCTTAGTCCCTGCATCCTGGAGAGAGAAGAAAAGATAAAGGCTATTCAACTGGTTGAACCAAGACTCCCGAACGGAGGAGCAACAATGTGACCCCAGAAGGGGTGAGACTGGACAAAGCCATGATGCCAGAGGAGCAACCCAGAGGTCACCCTTTGCTGCTATTGTGGCTTGTGCAAATTGTGCTTTTAGGAGTGGGGGGAGGCAGAAGGATTTACTTTCCAGTCAATATGTTTCCTTGTTGGGGGTATCTTATCCACAGGATGGTGGAAGGGAGGAGGGAACAAGCATTTATTAAGCACCTACTATGTGCCAAGTACTTTTCAAATGGGATCTCATTTAATCCTCACAAAAACCCAGGGAGATAGGTGTTATTATGATCTCCACTTTACATTTGAGGAAATCAAGGTAGTTAGAGGGTAGATCAGAGTGGCTTGCTCAGGGTTATACAACCAGGAGTATGGGGCTAGATTTGAACTCTGGTCTTCCTGACTCCAAGTCCAGGGCTCTATCCACTGCTCCACTTAAAGGCTAGAGGACAATATGAGTCCCTGGGGAAGTAGGGCTCACTGAAGAGAGAAGGATTGCCGTCACTGCTTTGGGGCTTGGGTGTGAGTTCCTAACAGTTTGTACTTTCTGTGGGTAAAGTCTGTCCTAGGTTCAAGGTATAATCTTATCCTGAGTGCTTACAATAGAAGGCTGAGGACAGAAGCCAAATTCCATAGTTCTGTGTTTCCTAGGGGAAACCCTGGGTGGGATCATGAACTAACTAAAGGTGGATTCTGTAATGCGGGCAAATAATACCGAAAATTCCCACCCCCGAAACACACAAAACACATTACACATTCCCCAAAACAGTAAAACACTGTTAACAAGGAGAAATGTGTCACTACAACTGACTTTCATTTCACCAGAATCTGTTGCCTCTACATGTTGACTTGACTTGTGCTCGCTTGCGTGCTCTCTCTCTGTCTCTCTGTCTGTCTCTGTCTCTGTCTCTGTATCTCTTTCTTTCTGTCTCTTTCTCTCCTCTCTCTCCTTCCCTCTCTTTCCTTCCTCTCCCTCCCCTCTCCCCCCTCCCTCTCCCTTTCTCTCTCTCTCTATGCATAGATATATAGGATAATATAATATTGATTTGGGGGCTTTGTTTCTTTATTCTCCATAAGCTTTTACAAACCTTTCCACATTTCTCCAGATTCTTCACATCCATCATTCCATGCAGTGCAATATCACCATTACATGCATGACCACAATTTGTTCAGCCACGACCCAGTCATCAAGCAGTACTTTGCTCCCCGCTTCTCACTCTCCCCAGTGAATGCTGCTGCAATGGACATTTTTGTCCATGTGGCTCCTTTCCTGGTGTCAATAACCTCCCTGGGGAGATGGATTCCTTGGGCCAAAGAGCATTTTGGCAGCTTTTCTTGCCTCTTTTAAAATCATCTTCCAGAATGTTATCTGCCCTTCCTCCTTTCCCCCAGCTCCCTCCCCAGTTAGGCTGTGTGCCTTCCAAGGGCTGAGGAGTTATTCAGTTACCTTCTTACCTTGACAGGTAGGAGGCGAAGGTCCTGAAGGGACGGGGCACAGAAAAGCTTTTGGTTTGTGTGGTTTGGGGAGGTGGCCTCCCTATGTTACCTTAGAAAGAGGGCTGGGTTTGAATCCAAGTTCTGCCATGAAATCCAGTAGCTGTGTGACCTTGGCTAAGTCACTTAGCTCTCAGCCTCGGTTGCTTCATCTACAAAATGGGCGTGGTGGCCCATCCATTTTCAAGTCTCTATCTAGTTTTAGAAGGAAACAGAAGGCACTCACAGTTGTAATTGGGGGTGATATTTATTTCAAGAACACACAGGATTGGAAGCCAGCTGTATCAACCATGTGGCTCCAGTATTCCCAAATCTGAAGTTCATAGTGAGCAGCACCAAGCGTAAGGAGCTCAGCATCACTTGGAACACTCACCCAGGGCTGAATGACTCATGAGTCCTCTCACTAACCAAGGCTTTTTTTAAGGTTGAGGAGAGGGCTAGAGGTTTCTATATTGGAGATTAAGTGGGGATGATCTATGGTTGTGGGTTTTTTTTTTTTGAGGGGCAATGGGGGTTAAGTGACTTGCCCAGGGTCACACAGCTAGTAAGTGTCAAGTGTCTGAGGCTGGATTTGAACTCAGGTCCTCCTGAATCCAGGGCCGGTGCTTTATCCACTGCGCCACCTAGCTGCCTGGGAATGATCTATGTTATGTGGTCATGTCCTCCTCTGGCTGTTCCTATGTAGTATTTCTAGATCATAAGATTGTAAAGTTAGAACTTCCCAGGCACCTTCAAAACCATCTCGTTCAACCCCTTTCTTAGATGAGTAAAGTAAGGCCCAGGGTTTAAGTTCCCAGAGCTGTAACGGTGGCAGGCAGTGGTGCTCTAACTCCAAATCTAGCACACTTTACATTGTACCATGCTAGAACTCTCAGTAAAGGGTGGTTGTCATTCTGGAAGAGGACCATGACACAGGGCGATCTCACAACTTGCACTGAATGGAATTTAAGTGAGGCAGGACGGCACAGTCACCAACCTCCATCTCTCCTCCAGGGCCATCCGGGTTCAGTGGCAAGATAGAGATCAGGATGACTGGAGATGACCCCAGATGTCTGAGGTGATTGGGGTTAAGTGACTTGCCAGGGTCACAGAGCTAGTAAGTGCCTGAGGTGAGATAAAAGGGAATGTAAACATTCCCTGTAAAGGGAATGGGAACACGGAACAACCACACCAATAGTAATGCTATTGGTACAGTCTGCCATTATGGGGCTTAATGATTCTCATTCTCCCTGGCTCCCAGACTTGCTATAGGGTTCCAAAAAAATAACAGACGGGACATACTTTGTAACCATAAATTCCCATGGGAACATGTAGCATTATTACTGTTCTCAGGGTGCCAGGAGGGAATGGGCATAGGCTGGGCCTGGGGTCTAGGTGCCAGAAATAGGCAGAGGGGCCTGGAGGGATGGCAGAGCCTTGAAAGCCACCTTGGCCAGCATCATATCATGGTCTTGCTCTTGCCTGTGGTCAGGACCACTGGGGGTTGGAACTAGAGCTTCAGGTGGGCATTTCTCAGTGGGCATTCTCCTGGTCTCTTGGGCATTTTGTCTCCCTACCCACAGAGCCTGATATGAACTAAGCAAACCGTATGGTCCAGCTGGGCACAAGCCCAGCCCACTCAACTTTTGGGAATAAATAGATGACATTGACCTTCTCCAGCCCTTCAATAGAATTCTCTGCTTTCGAGGTTGTAGGAGCTGGAATTCCTGCTGTAGGGGCTTGGCACCAGCTTGGTTAGCAACCTGACCCCTGGGTGCAGGCAGCTCCCTAGATGTCATCATGCCCTTCTGTGAATCACAGAATCATCACATGATTCCTCCTGGAAGTGGAGGTGGGGAACAGGCACTTCCAAAACCAATTTCATCTCTTTCTGCCCCACACCTAGCATGGAGCCTTGCAAATAGCAGATGCTCAAAAGAAATGTTGGGCCAGTTGGTCTGCCCGTGGGTCATCTCAGGACCACAGGGTCTGTGCTTCCTTATGAAGTCACATGTGTAACTCTCTTGGCATACCCATCTGCAGGACTGTATATGTGTTATTGATCATGATGATGAAGGTACCATCTTGGCTGTAGTTAAGACCTGGGAGTCAGAGGGGAAAAGTGGAAAGAGACATTGACTGAGAGTCAGGAGACTTAGGGTCTAGTTCCAATTCTGTCACCAAATTGCTTATGTGACTTTGGGTAGCTCTTTCTGGGCCTCAGTTTCCTCAGTAAATAAGGGAGCAGGATCAGAGTTACAACTAGTCATTTTTATGCTCAGGGCAGGAGTCATAAAAACAGTGCCTCAATTTACCTGGAGAAGATCTGGTGACTGGGATATAGAGGAACTGTCTTGTTGCTAGGGGTGTGTGTGTGTGTGTGTGTGTGTGTTGGGAGAGGGGTTAATGGGGGGAATTAATGGGGATAAAAGGGGTGGAGCAGTGAGGAAGGGGGCATCATGTGGTAGCCACCTATTTTAGACCCATTATCCTTTCTGAAAATTCCCTTTCAGCTTTAGCTTTACATGATTTGAGAACCCCAAATCCATTTGACAAGAGGGTTTGCTATTGGTAACTACCAACATGTCTCTCTAACATTCCAACTGTAATGTAGATCTGGGGTATTGCTTAGTGAAAAGCATTGAGAACTGAAATGTCTCTAGAGGGGTGTGGGGCCCGACACAAGTCACATTGTGTACTGCCTCTCTTTATAGACAAGAGTCCCCTTCCTCCGCCCCAGTGTCTGGATCTGAGATCCTGCAAGAAAAGGGCTCCTCTCCCCTGTGCCAAGGTCCCCTCTGGCTGGCCAAAGGCACAATGCCCTCATTGAATGAATTAACCACTGAGTTGTTGCATAACAAGCCCAGTTTAAGGCCTGAGGGGTGGGCCCAAGTCTGGAATATGGTCTTGTTCTCTCTCATCCACTGCCAGGACAGTTTCAATTGAGGGCAGTATTGAAACACATGCCCCAAGAAATGATTAGTTCTTGATTGCGTCCATGGGATGCTTAACCAATTAAAATCAATGTGCAGGCATTGCCTGGTGGAAAAGAGCCATCCATTTGTCCAGGGCCTGGGTTCATTAATGTCCAGTCTTTGTTTGCAGACAGCGCGTGGCCTCATCTGAAGGCCAGATCCATTTGGAATCCATATTGGATGTGGTTTGAAGACAATACTAATGAATTCTGGGCTAGGTTCTTGTTCTCCTCTCTGGGGAGTTCTCTTGAACAGGGCCTGGGGGTATCTGAATGTGGTTTTCATTTGTGTCTTCCTCATCCCCACTGGCAGGCGGTCTTTCTATCATCCCCACTTGTATTTGGCGGTAGAAGGAGAGAGAAAGTACAGCCATCACATGGGGCTGCCCTTGGCAACACAGTGAAGTCAGTGACATTGGAGCGGTTTCTCCATTCTCTTCCCAGCTCCCTCCAGGGCTGTTTCCTCCAGGGCCAATGGGCCTGCTGACATGGTTGGGGCTCCACAGTCTCGGGCCAGAGTTCAGGTGAGGAGGATGAAACAAGTCTGAGGCCTTCTTCCCTGAGAAACTGGAGGATGAAGGGAAGAAGAGGGAAGGGCCAGAGGTAGAGGTGAGCTAGCATGTTCCTGACAGAGCGTCCACTCAGCTTCAAAGAGTTGGGGGTACTGGCCTGTGGGTGAGGCTGGCCCTCATTCTCATGGTGTCCCGGGCCCCACCTTTCCCTTCTGCAGGAGGTATCTCTTCTCCCTTCTGCCCAGCTCAGGCTTTGGTCCCCACTGGCTGTCAAATAGAGGGTGGTATGACAGGAAGAGCCCCTCTAATCATAGTATGATTATAATAATAATAATAATAATGATGATGATGATGATGATCATAACTCAAGCCTTGATCAACACCACCTCCCTCAGTCTCCTCTCCCCTCTGATGGGAGGACTGAGTGTCAAACTCCTCCCAATGCCTTCCTTTATAGAGGGCAGACACTGGGCTTCCCACGCCACTCTGTGTCTGCTCTTCCGCCTGGTTTCAATCCCATGGAACAAGCTTCCCCTTGTTGAGGAGCCCTGGTCTCCCCCTCCAGTTCTCGTCTCCTCTCTTGCGTATCCCCCCCACCCCAGTAAATTGGAAGCTTCTTTTTACTAGTGGTATCCACAGTGCTTAGCACAGTGCCTGGTACATAGTAGACATTTAATAAATGTTTATTAGAATAGATCAGGAGAGATTGGTACCTCAGAGCCACGTGCTTTGTGCCTTTCTCCCCAAGAGAAGTCCAAGGATTTCTCTTGGTTTCCCTTCCCTTCCCTTTCCTTCCCCCACCCTTCCCTTCCCTTGCCTCTAAATAAACTACCATCTTATTCTAAAAAAAAGAAAAAAAAAAGAAAAAGCATAGCTCAGGACACCCGGCTTCAGATCCTGGATCAAACACTCTGTGTTAACTTGGACAAGTTGCTTTCCATCTCGGGGCTTCTGTTTCCTTCCCTGTCACAAAGATTCATTCACTGGGAATCTAGATGGGGTTGGGTAAGATGATCTCCAAGTTTGCTCCTGGCTTCTGCCCGACCTTTCCAGAAGCACCTGCATCGTCAGAGGGCAATGAGAAGGATAGAAATGCTTGATCAGCCCACAAGAAGTCGATACTTTTAGCCAGGATTACAAAGTGGAGGGGATACTGCTGGCTAGTTGAAATAGCCCACCTGGCGTCCCTGCCATCATATCCCATGGGTAGACAGTTGCCTTTGTTTCCTTGAGCTGAAATCCTCTATCTAGGCCTCTGTTAGAAGGACTATATGGGGTATGATTTGGCCTCAGGTCTCCATTACTATAGACTTGCTTCCTTGTCATAATAACATTTCTAGGGCACTTTAAGGTTCACAGGATGTTTTTCATATATTATCTCATTTAATCCTCACAATAACCCTGTGAGGTGGGTACTTTTATTATCCCCATTACAGATGAACAAACTAAGGCTGAGAGATGTTAAGTGACTTGCCCATGGTCACATAACTAGGAAGTGTTTGATATCAGATTTGAACTCAGGTCTTCCTGACACCAGACCTGGGCAATTTTCCGCAATACTCTGAAGTAGGTCAGGGAGGGACCAATCTCTTAGATCTGACCTAATCCAACCTCCCCATTCAGCACATGTGAAGTGAATGAGAGTTTCTCAAGGATGAGAAATGAATGACCCAGGGTCATATAGAGAATTAAAGACAAGGCCCAAGCTAGAGCAGAGGTTACCTGATTTAAAGTGAGTTAATCCTCAATGAAAGGGTTCTAAGTAGAAAGAGATTCTGGGAATGTCCCTGAGCCATGCATCCCACATCCTGACACCTACAGCCTTCCCCTCTGAAGCCTCATAAATGAAGACAAAATGAACAGCAAGATAGACTTAGGTTAGACACAGAGAAACCACTGGGGCAGGGGAGAGTCATTCACTATCTCCTTGGAGAACAGGAGATGAACCAGTAGAATAGAAACTCTTTGAGGACAGGGTCAATTTTCCCTTTTGTCTTTGTCTCCCCAAGCCCCTGGCACAGAGCCTGGTATGGCCATCACTTAACAAATGTACATTAGATTGGAAAGGGATCGGTTTGGCTTGCAGTGAGCTTCCTGGCACCCTACCCCGCCGCTTACTCCTCCCCTACTCCTTGGCTAGAACACTAAGTGGGCGAGCACACCCTTTTTGCACAGTTCAAGCTGCCCCAGTTATTAAAGCGCTTGTTACATCACTTCTAGGGCATGAGAAAGGACTTTCCAGGAAGCCAGGGTACATGTGCCCATTTGAATGGATAGCTCCACCCTACACTTTAATCTTTCCCAAAGCTCTGTTTTCCATGTGTCCTCCCCCTGATCCTGAACCAACCACGCTTGCTGTGGCCTATGGGATGAAGTTCAGCCTCCCTCACACTGCAGTGAAAGGGACCACCCTATCCTTCTGATTCTTCCTTGTCTGGGTCTCCCCATTCTGGGCAAGGCAATCCCTCTCCCTCCTCATCTCCCCTTCCCTACATACTCATCTCTTCTACTGTGTCTTTGATTATTGTGTTTCTTCTTTCTTGAGCTACACTCTTACCCCCCCCATCCAGTCCCGTCAGAGAGCATATGTGTCTTGGCCCAATGGCCCAGCTAGTAAGTGCAAGAGCCAGCAGCCTAACTCAGTCCAAAAGATCTTCACTGTTTCACGTCCATTAATCATCTCTCAATTAGACAGCTAGTCTGAAGACAGGGACCAGCTAGTTTATGTCTGTAACCCCTGTCTTTCCTAGCAGAGTCTTAGGAATACCATAGTTCTCAATAAAGAGTAGCCACACCCAAGCAAAGGGCCTCAGTTGGGAATCAGGAGACATGCGTTCTCATCCTTGTTCTATTCCATTTTCCGAAGTGACCTTGGCTGAGGTACTTCACCCTTGATCTTAGTTTCTCCATCAGTGACATGAGGAAATCAGAAAAGATGACTTCTAAATTCCCTTCCAGCTCAAAAAAGGGAAAAATATTCTACTGGAGATGAAGGAAGCTGTGGAACCTCTGTCCCTAGGGAGCCTTCAGAAATCGAGGTCTAGGAGGGAAAAGGGGAAGTGCTGGTCATTGTAGTGGAAAGTGTCGTTGGCTGGTAGTCAGAAGACTTAGCTTTGAATCTTGGCTCTGCCACTAAGTAGGTGTGTGACCTTAGACCAGTCATTTCCTTTCTGGGCCTCAGTTTCCTCCCCTATAAAATGGGAGTAAGGTAGGGTAGGTGAGTTGGATAATTTCTAAGATCTCTTCTAGCTTTTACATAATTCAAGTCTGTGATTTGGAGCCTTGAAAGGATTACCCCAGAGCAAAGCTTCTCAAACTTCAGCTAGATCTTTTTATTTTCAAACAAGAAAACTCCTGAAGGGGAAGAAACCCACGTTTAACGAGTTCTTGACTAGGACTAACACCCTGTGGGTACTTAGTGACTAGATTACCCAATAATGTCAAAGTGGACCTTCATGGCTTCCCCAGAGCCAGTTTATGTTTCTCTGTGAACTCTACAACCAAGGGGATAAGCGAGCATAACCTACCAGCCCAGAGATGTAACTAGAGATGGGACAACGGGGCTTTGCCCTAGAGCACTGAAAATTGATGTCACTTACACTATCCTTCAGAAGTTCAGAAACAACCTGATCTTTAGTTAAGATAATAAGCCACTAAATGGAGTGTTTTATCTCTGCCCCAGCTCTGAGGACAGTTACATCCCAAATGACTTCCCTAGCCCAGATCAGTGCAGTTCTCCCCTCCCCCCATGGTGGGCTCCCCAACAGTAGCCTGGATGGGGTGAAGCTAGGATCTTCCCTCTCTTTAACTCCTACAGGTTGATGTCCATCATTCCCTCAACTGAACTTACTTTTCAAAGTCGACTTGAGAGAATGTTTCTTGGCCCAGACAGTTTATAAAATAAGTACCAAGGCATCATAGCCCTGCACCATCCCAGCCTATCCCTCCAGCCAAATTGTTTCAGTGTCACAGACCCCCACATCTCAGTCTGCTAGAGCTAGGAAAACCCCACTGTGCTTCTGTGTGCTGAGTAGGGTTCCCTGCAGTAATCACAGGTCACAATTCTATAGTGCTCTGAAATTTGCCAAATGCTATGTAGATCAAGTGACCTTATCCCCATTGTCCAATGAAGATACCGAACCTCAGAGAGGTCACATGACTTGTCCATTAACACCCAGCCAGTAAATATCTCAGGGAAGATTAGAACCCGGGTCTCTTAGTTCAAATGATAGTGCTCTAGCCACATGCCCCTCTAAGAAAGAGCCATTTCAGATTTCTGGAGAGATGAATGGCAGGAAAGTGGCTTTTTCATTGTATCAGATTAGAACTTTAAACTACCTGCCTCACACAATGGCTAAAATAATGTACAACTAGAACACTTATTCTAGTAACTAAAACTGTAAAAAGAAAAGGAATCATGAGTAATTTCAATAACCAATCTTCATTCTCCAAAAACAAAATCATGGAACTCTTCTCCCTCCTTTCCTTAGAGAGGTGGGGGACTATGGATATAGGATGATGCATGTACTGTCAGCCTCAGTTATCTAGTCAGTTGCTTTTGTGTTAACTGTTTTTCTAAAAGGGAGAGACCTTGGGATGGAGGGCAACCTAGACATAAATGGAATGTTTTTTTAAAAGGAATCAATAAGATATACTTTTTTTTTTTTTGGTGAGGCAATTGGGGTTAAGTGACTTGCCCAGGGTCACACAGCTAGTAAGTGTCAAGTGTCTGAGGCCGGATTTGAACTCAGGTACTCCTGACTCCAGGGAACTCTATACACAGCGCCACCTAGCTGCCCCTAAGATACACTTTTAAAAGATTGCCTACTTTGACCCAGCAATTCCACTTTTAGGTCTTTTTCCCAAAGAAATCATGGAAGGGGGAAAGGGACCCACATGTACAAAAATATTTATAGCTGCTCTTTACGTGGTAGCAAGGAATTGGAAGTTGAGGGGGTGCCCATCAATTGGGGAATGGCTGGACAAGTTGTGGTATATGAATACAATGGAATACTATTGTGCTATAAGAAATGATGAGCAGGAGGACTTCAGAGAAACCTGGAGGGTCTTACGTGAGCTGATGATGAGTGAGATGAGCAGAACCAGAAGAACATTGTACACAGTATCATCAACATTGAGTGTTGACCTACTGTGATGGACTATATTCTTCTCACCAATGCAATGGTACAGAAGAGTTCCAGGGAACTCATGATAGAAGAGGATCTCCAAATCAAAGGGAAAAAAAAAAAAAGAACTGTGGAGTATAGATGCTGATTGAACCATACTATTTCTTTTGTTTTGCGTGCTGTTGGTTTTTTTTTTCTATTTTGAGGTTTTGCATCACTGCTCTGATTTTTTCTCTTGTAACAGGATTAATGCAGAAATAGGATTAACGTTATTATGTGTATATATATGTGTGTGTATATATATATATCTATATGTATATGTATAGAGATATATAGATATAACCTATATCAGATTACCTGCTGTCTAGGGGAGGGGGGAGGGAGGGGAGGGAGGGAGAAAAATCTGAAATTGTAAAGCTTGTATAAACAAAAGTTGAGAACTATCTTTACATGTAATGGAAAAAATAAAATACCTTATATGTAAAAAAAAAATTAAATTAAATTAAAAAAAAAAAGATTGCCTATCAGATTCCTCAAGTGTTCCCCTCCCCTGACTGATATAAATGGCAGCTTGATTTGCTTCCAAGGAATATTAAGGATACTTCCCTGGGACTCCTCCCTTCTCCACATTATGATCTCAGCCTTATCTCTCCTGCCTTCTTCACAGTGCCTGGAACCTAGTGGATGCTCAATAAATGTTTGTTCCCTCCCACTTCCCAAGCCCTGGAGAAGTATGGGGATGCTTCTAATTATCCTCCCTCACACATCCTGCTCTTGGAGTCCATTGCTCCCATCGTTACCATCAGTTTCCCTCTGTCTGATAAGTCCTACTCATTCTTTAAGACATGGTTCTTGTTCTTTCCTTCTTGAAGCCATGTGACCTTGGGTCCCTTACGCATCCTAGGACTGTAGAGGACCTCAGCATCCAAGCCCCTCATTTTACAGAGAAGACGACTAAGACCCAGAGGAATTTTCCAGATGTCAGGACTTGAACACAGGATGTAGCAGGATCAGAAAAGGCGCTTAAAGGTCATCTGGTCCGAGCCTCCCCCTTTCCAGAGCTCGAACTTTTTATAAGCTCACACTTGCTATAACAGTCAGAGAAATATGGAAAGACGTGTATGAATGGAAACAGAGGGAGATAGGCAGAAGGACAATTCACATGGTCGCCTCAATCATCATGCTGAGGGAGGCAATGACTTTGACTCAGAGCATTCTGGGATAAGCCATGCAGCTGTTTCATACCTCTTTTATTATTTAGAGGAAGATACTGAGGCCAGAAGGGTCTAGAGCTAGAACAAGTCTGGCAAGGAATCAGTTCTGGCTTCGAAGTCAGAGTCTCTGACTTCAGACCCGTGCTCTTCCCGACCTGGGCTGACTCCTGAGAGAGGGGAGATGCCTTGTCCCTGACACTCAGGCCAGCAGGCTGGGTTTTCTAAGTTACATTTTGGAGCTCTACCCACTTCTTTACATCTTTACCTCTCAATCCCACTTCACCACGATCTCCTCCAAACTTCCTGTGATTTTTCCCTCCATAGAAGCAGCTATATGGCTAAGTGGTGCAGTGGCTAGAGAACTGGGCCTGGAGTCAGAAAGACCTGAGTTCAAATCCAGCCTCAGATACCTGCTAGCTGTGCTACCCCAGGCAAGTCACTTAATGAAGGCATGTTCTGTGCCTCGGTTTCCCCAGCTGTAAAATGGGAATAATAGTAGCACCTTCCTTGTGAGGAGCAAGGGAGCTAATACTTGTAAAGCATTAAGCACAGTTCCTAGCACGGAACAGTCGGGGCTTCATAAATCCTGCTTTTCTTCTTTGATCAGTAACTCCTAGAATTCAATTGCTCTGTTGTTTGTAGCATCCTTCGACTGTTTTGTGTATGTGTGAATACCATCTCCTCAAATAGAGTGTTGAGCCTCCCGAGGGCAGAGACTAGACAGTTGCTTCCTTCTTTTGTCCAGCGTTGAGAGTTTGCTCCCTGCCTGACCTGGGGAGGGGGTTCTTGGTCCTTAGTGAGTCCTTGAGGCATTCAGGGCACGGTGTCCACTAGGTGGCAGCATTACACAGGGTAATAATGCTACCTGACCCAGCCGCAGCAGGTGGGATGCAGCCTGTGGAAGTCAAACCGATGGAAGTGTTTGGTCCCCAGATCTTTGCTCCCCAGAGTGCCTGGTGGACAGCACGCTGGACTCTCTCCCGGCTCCTCTCCTGGCTCTTCTTCCCTGGTTTGCGTCGGATGATAATAATAGCTTTTTAATTCTGTTATGGGAGAATCTTCAGAGTCATCAGAGAGGCTCAGGGGTCCTCCACTCCCCGGGCCTCGAGATTCTCTAGCACCCCCAGGATGAGGGAAACACCTGTGCTCCTATTGAATCACTGGGGAATAATAACCCTTCCCATTTCCTCCCTCTGCTCTTGCTTGGTACTTTGGGCCTACTTTATACTCCAAGCATCAGGCCTTAGATCTGAAAGGGATCTTAGACACAGCACCTTGCCCATAGTGGGCACTTACTAACTGTTTATTGATGAGGGAGAGGCCCAGGGAAAGGAAGTGACTCTCTAAGATCACACAGGTAGGAAATAGCAAAGGATTTGAACCTGGGCTTTTTGACTAGAAAACTTGCATTCTTTTCTCCTCAGTTGACAAGATCACCCAAGATCTCACCATATTCTATGCTGCACTGTAGTTACTGCTGAGCATTGTATATGTCAACATGTGACATGCCTCCTGATAGATTCGGCAAGCATGTTCTGATTATCTTAAGTATTTTCTCAATGCCCACCACAGTATTTTACACGTAGTAGATGCTTAACAAATTATTCTCAAATGAATCAGTTCATTTGGGTGGCATCTTAAGGTTTCAAAGCACTTTCATGTACAAGAGGAAGAACATTTACTGAGTGTTTGCTACCTGCCAAATACTATGCTAAATATTAAGAATGCAAAGAGAAAAAGGAGGCAGTCTCTGATCTCAAAGAGTTCACATTCTAATCAGGGGAGTCAATACACATAGGAGAAATCAGCTGCAGTGCAGGCTAAGGTTCTTCTGGTTATCCCGAGGGTTTGGTAGCAGCGTGGATGGTGAGGCTCAGGAGTCCTGGGGGCAGCAGCAGGGCCAAAAGCAATCCCTGGAGTCAGAAGGGCATAGCTTCAGAGCAGATGATAGGGCTGAAAAGTCATTAGGACCCTGTGGCAAGGCAATTGATGATGTTTGATAGTTCTCCATCTTACCAGAGGGATTGTTTTGTGTGTGGGTTTTTTTTTTTTTTTTTTTTGGTGAGGCAATTGGGGTTAAGTGACTTGCCCAGGGTCACACAGCTAGTAAGTGTTAAGTGTCTGAGGTCAGATTTGAACTCAGGTCCTTCTGAATCCAGGGCCGGTGCTCTATCCACTGCGCCACCTAGCTGCCCCCAGAGGGATTGTTATTGGTGACTATGTCAGCTCCTTGGCTGGCGTCCTGGAAAGGTCCAAACCAAGTACCATTAGGAAGGGGAGACATGATTGGCCTTTGAACAAGAAGTCAACTGGGGCATTGGAGAAAGGTCTTCCACTCTGGTTTGCCCCTCTAGACCCCTGTGGTGGGCTCTGGGCAGTGACTATCAAGCTGGATCATCAGAGAAAGGGCACACTTTTAAGCATTATTAGTATTAGTATTTCCTCCCTCCCTTTCTTAAGTCTAAACAACCAAACAAACAATAAATCAAGTTTGGATTTGTAGCAACTGTGGACTTTGGAGGTGTGAAGGGTCCCTCTGAAGATGTAACAATGAGGTCTCTGAACTGGCTTCAGCTGCCCCTGAGAAAGGGTTCTCCTCCTAGCCTTGTCCTCTGGTACCTCTGGCATCAGATGGGTAGTTCTTGGTGGCCTGGGGCCAGGCTCTCTAGCCCCTGTGAAATGTGAAGGGGAGGTAATGACCTTATTTTACAGATAAGAAGAAGAAGGCTCAGAGAAGTAGCTTTTTTTGGTGGGGCAATGAGGGTTAAGTGACTTGCCCAAGGTCACACAGCTAGTAAGTGTCAAGTGTCTGAAGCTGGATTTGAACTCAGGTCCTCCCTAATCCAGGGCTGGGTTGCTCTATCCACTGTGCCACCTAGCTGCCCCGAGAAGTAGCTTTTTGCTCCATGTCACCTTGAACTTCACTTTGGATTTCTCTAATGTACTTACTGAGAGCTGTCTCAGAAAGAATCCTGATTCAGATGCCTACTAGCCATGTAATTTAACTCTTCTGAACCTCTGTTTCCTCATCTATGAAATGGGTATAATAATAAGGCCCACTTCATGGGGTGGCTTGAGAGAGGATGGAATGAGATATTATGTGTGGGATGGTTTGCAAACAAGGTCTTAATATGAGCTACTATAATTTTAACAAAGAGTTTATTTATTATTTATAATCATTATTTATTTATTTGACAAAGAAAAATTTATTTAATAATAGCATGGAAACGATATGCATCAAGGATGTTATCAAGAAACTAGAACTTAAGCCTTAGTCCTCTGGCCTAATTAAGTCTCAAAGATGGTGGCATGAAGCCCAGTAGTAGGGTCTCTGGTTTAAAATATATGGAAATCTTTTCTGTTTTATTAGCATAATTCCAAATTCTTTCCAGAATGCTTGTACCATTTTGCAGCTCCACCAATAATGGACTTGTGACTCTGTCCTTCCACAATTACTCCAACATTGAGTATTGCTATTTGGGGGTGGGGGGTCATCTTTTCCAAATTGCAGGATGTGAGATGAAACATCAGGGTTGTTTTGATTTGCATTTCTCTTATTATTACTGATTTAGAGCATTCTTTCATCCTGTCATGAACCCATTGCACTTCTTCTTTCAAGAATTGCTTGTTCATATTCTTATAGCACTTTTTTTCTGCTGTTTTTTTTTTTGGTGGGACAATGAGGGTTAAGTGACTTGCCAGGGTCACAGAGCTAGTAAGTGTCAAGTGTCTGAGGCTGGACTTGAACTCAGGTCCTCCTGACTCCAGGGCCAGTGCTTTATCCACTGAGCCACCTAGCTGCCCCCTCTTGTAGCACTTTTCAACTGAGAAATGAGCTGCTGTCATTTATATTGTGTAGACCTGTATAACAGTTACCTGTGGTTGTGTTGTCAGCTAGACTGTAAGCTCAGTGAGGGCAGGCATCTTTTCTCATTGAGACTTTATATCTCTCCTTCAGCACAGGAGACACTTACTAAATATTTTTTGTGATGTCATAAAGGGCCAGAGATGTGAGTTCATCCAACCAAACTCCCTTATTTTACAGAATAGTAACTTTTTGAAAAATTTATCCTTCCTTCTTTAAAACCCAAACACTTTTGCCTCAGTAAAAAAAAAAAAAATGGAGCCTGGAGGCTTTGAAAGCTTTCCTTAGACAAGGTATCTCTCATGAATACCTTAAAATAATATACCCCTGATGATGGATGTGACCACAGAACTTGGCCCAGAGCTCTAATGAATATCAACATCAAGCAAGATGTCAAGTGGGGAGATTTGTTTACCCAAGGTGTTTGCTAGCACCTGGGTTGAGTCAAAACAAAAGGAGGATTGGTCATCAATCCACCAACATGAATTATTTACTATGTGTCAGATACTGAGATAGGTGCTTGCCATACAAATGCAAAGTTGAGATAGTTCCTACCCTTGGGGATCTTATATTGTATTGATAACTGGGTTCTCCAAATGTTCCATTTTGTAGCATTATATGTGTAACATTATTGCATTTTACCCCTTATACCCAGCCCCCGGATAAGACTAAACCTTCTCCATGAAATGCACCTCAATATGAAAAAGTTCTGTTTAACCATCTACTTTGGGAACTAAAGTGGATGAAAAGTATATATCATCTAGACCCTCACATCTAGCTGGAAAGGTTTCCCATCAAGTTAGCTTATCATGTAATGATTGGAATGATGCCACCTGCTGGAGAGTTACTGTAGGAAAGCTCTGCCATGAGGAGAAGGCTTCTGAGGGCAAGCCATGCAGCTTTTCCTTGGCGTCAGGAAGTGACGTTTGCTCGTGGGTACTGTCTATCAAAGCTACCAGCCAATTAGCTTGGAGCTGTGTGTGGGTGTGGATGGGATGTTCCCAGTTTCAGATGAGGCTTCTGTGAGGAAGAAGGAAGTGTTGTCCCTTTTTGTTCCTGACCTCTTCATGGCAGGTTGGATGATGGGATCTCTTAGAAATAGTTAGATTTTTACCTTTCTCTCTGATCCTAATGCTCTTTAATAAATACTTAAACACTTAAATACTCTTGCTAAAGCTTGTCATTTATTGGCGACCACTCATTAGATATTTTAGACAGACTAGCTAGAATTTTAGCCCCTTACAATCAACATGTTTCAGACAGGTGTTGCTTATGGACACTGATGATAATCTGGACCCCCATTGAATAGGATTAGAAAATCAATTTATAACACCTTTGGGAAAGTGCTCATCACTTTCAAGGAAGCCAAAGCGTCTTTATGGTTGTGTTTGGACATTTTCAGTCATGTACAACTCTCCATGATGCCATTTGGGGTTTTCTGGAGTAGTTTGCAATTTCCTTCTTCAGCTCATTTGACAGATGAGGAAATTGAGGCAAACAGGGTTTGCCAAGGATCACACAGCTAGTAAGTGTCCAAGGCTGAATTTGAACTCAGGTCTTCCTAACTCCAGGACCAGAACTCTATTCACTGTACCACCTACTGTTTCCTAAACTTTCCACCTCTTGATGAAGAGGTGATGGATAGAGGTTCACAGTGACACACAGACTTTTTCAGATAGGGCCAATGGGTGAATATATTTTGCTTGCCTATGCTTCCAAGGAAAGGCTTTGGAAAAGGAGAAGAGAAGAGAGAAGTATGGGGGGTAATGATGGCAAAAACAAGAGGAAAAGAAAGAAAATGTCATCCACAAAGCATTAAAAGATGCCCAGAAAAGAACCAAGGAGAAGGTCAGAAGGATCCACGAAGCAGACAGCTTTGGAGCCTACCCGTTAGATCATGATACTTTAACCAACCAAAGTGTACATAACGGAGATTCACAGTTTCATGCAGAATCCTCTTTTTCTGTTCTTCTTTGTATATAGAAAATCATATTGCTTGATATTTTCCAAGTTCAAAATAGCAAACATTTTCATTAAAATTAAAATCCTGAAAAAAACCTGCACATCTCTTTAAGACCAATAATCCCTGCTGCTGCTGCTGCATAGCTACAAATTATGCACCACTGTGATCATGGAAGACTCCAAATGCAAGTCACCCAAAGGAAAATGCAAAGACATGTGGCAGGTAAAATAAGGAGAGAACATCTCATCAGTGATTAGAAAGGGCATATGAGACATTTTTTGAGGACTTGTAAGACTTGCGGAAAGGAAGTGGGTCAACTGGCCCATGTAATAAGACAGCAGATGGACAAACCAAGTGCTATGTGAAACTCGTAAGATATAAAAATCTAATATGATGGGTAGGTCCTCTTTGGGGGATTTATGGAAAAGCACAGGCAAGAATCACAGGAGATAAGAATGCATTAGCAGAAAGAGCTCACAAACAAATGAGATAAAGGACAGCAACAAAAGAAAAGTATAAGCAACATTCTCTGCCCATAGATCCAGTTGGGAAGAGAAGATGTAGGCACCGGAAATAGGTTGCAGCATGAGGCATCATGTGATGAAGGTTCTCATAGGGTTTTATGGCTTCAGAGAAGAGAGAGCTCGAGATGGGCAGGGGAGAGAAAGGGCACTTCACGATGGATCATAGGGGGCTAACACTGAGTCTTCAAGGACTGGAGAATGTGGTTAGGGTGAGGGAATGGAGGAAGGGGTTCCATACGGAGCAGAGGCTTGAGGGGAGGAGCCTGGCAGAGGTGAGTTTAGCCAGCAACCTTAAGCCAGTCTCTTCCCCCCAAGGATCTCAGTTTCCTCCCTACTATGTGTCAGGCACTGTGTTATAACAAAGAATAAAAAAAATAAAAGGGCAGGGGAAGTCGTTTCAGAAGATTAGCCAGTACATCCATCAAGTGTGACAGGCTATGCAATGTTTCCCATCTGTGGCGCCCCTCACCCCTGCAAAGGCATCAGGGAGGAAGGCACATTCTGCTATCTCTTCTTTGGGGCCAAGCTTGGTCATTATAATTTACAAAATGTTCAGTTTTTATTTCTGCTGCTTTTCTTTCCCTTTTCCATTGTTCTGGCCATTCTGCATATTATTTTCCTATGATTCTTCTTGTGTATGTGTGTGTGTGTGTGTGTGTGTGTGTGTGTGTGAACAATAAGAGTCAAAAGATCTGTGTCCTATTTCTGCTTCATTCCCTAGCAAGTCATTTTACCCACCTGAGCCTCAGTTTTCCCATCTGTGCAATGGGATAACAGTCTTGATTCCTGCCCCTAATTGGTATGAAGCTCAAGTGAGATGCTAGATATGAATGCACTTTGTGAACTATGAGTCAATATACATTCTGGAGGAGTTATTGTCACCCTGGAGAAAGGTAGCACACACTGACATATGGTGGGGAAGAGAAGGGTCAGGCACACCCATCGGCTGGGGCTGTTAGTCAGATGCCTATCACCAGTCGCTAGCACCCCAGACTCTGCCTTCCCTTTGGGTTATTTTTGTGCTTGGCAGCCTCCCTTGATCCTAGTAAAATATTGACTTTCAGATGGGATCTTTGTCCCTGCTGGTACCGTTCCCCTGCCCTTTGTCCCCTCTGTGGGCCTACCAGCCGTTATAGGATCATTAAGCTGTGGGCAACCTCTCCCCTACTTCCACTGATCTCCTCCCAAAGTTTTCCAAGATGGAGGCTTCATGTGACCACGGGGAATCCTGGTCCACTTAGCCATTCCCCAATCAGCAGCAGGGCTTTGAAGCGCAAGTGCTGGAGGGGCAGTCCCAGGGCCAGCCTGCTTGGCTCTATCCATGGGGCCACAAAACATTGCAGGTTGCTCGAGAGCAGGGGTGCCTTGCACCTTCTCTTGGTCCTCCAGGGAGGGCTCTGCTCTGAACGATCTAAGGCCCCCTCTTGGGCTGTTCACCTCCATGGAGCTTCGAGTGGTTGGCCCCCAAGTTTATAAAGAATCACACACTGAGAAGGAAATTCTTTTAAACTTGAGTCACCTGCTCTCCCCTGCTGCCTCTGTGTCCTGGTGCGGCACATCACAGCTGATATGGGCAGGTGTGGGCAGGCATCGCAGAAGGTGAGGCTGATCACTGTTTGCTTCCTGCTCAATGTTTGACATTAGAACTTCCTGGCTGCCCTTCTCCCTCCCTCCTCCACCTAATTGTCCAGAAGAGAAAGGGTCTGAACCTGTCAGGAGGTCTTTTCCAATTCTTCCTCTGCAGCACCCCCCTTACTCCAAGAACACAGAAGAACTTTCCATTGCCTATCAGATCAAAAACAAACTCCTCTACCCATCTCTCAAGGCCCTCCATTATCTGCCCCCACCCCTCCCCAACACAAATACCTCTGCTCCAATTTTACTGATTCCTTCTAAGTTCCTTTGTATCTCGTTCTCATTCCCACCTCAAAGCCTTCACTGTGGGCATGGGTTAATTAATCTCTCTTAGGTGAAATGGAGATAATAATAGCACCTACCTCCAAAGGTTTTTGATGAGGATCAAATGAGAGGGAGGCCATCCCCCACATGCAGCATAGAATTATCTTGGAAGGGCAGAGTGGACATCTCTAGCTTCTTCTCTCAATATTCTTTTCCAATGGAGACTTTAGTTCCTGCCAGGAGGGGAAGCAGGATGTTGGGACCAGAAGCTTGGTCATTCTGCTCTCCTCAGAAAGAGGGGGCAGCAGGTTAGAGTCTTATCCATCTGCTCCATTAAATATTATTAGTCTAGGGATGTAGTCTTCAGATTCAAACTAAACTTCTGATCACTGCTCATTAATGGGGGAGAGAGGACCCAAGCTTTTGTCCAAAACTTGACTCACTTCTACTAAATACCAATTCCACACCGAATACACATAGCAAATATCCAAGAAAACCCATTTATTTAATTAGGTAGCAAAACAGAAATCCTGGAAAGTATACATATGAGAATATATATCAGACAGCACAGTGTGAAGGAGCTCTCCCACTGCGAGTGAGGTAACTCAGCTCAGGAGAAAGAGAAAGAGAGAGAGAGAGAGGGAGAGAGAGGGAGAGAAAGAGAAAGAGAGAGGGGAGAGAGAGAGAGAGAGAGAGAGAGAGAGAGAGAGAGAGAGAGAGAGAGAGAGAGAGAGAGAAGAAGAAGAAGAAGAAGAAGAAGAAGAAGAAGAAGAAGAAGAAGAAGAAGAAGAAGAAGAAGAAGAAGAAGAAGAAGAAGAAGAAGAAGAAGAAGAAGAAGAAGAAGGAGGAGGAGGAGGAGGAGGAGGAGGAGGAGGAGGAGGAGGGAGGGGGAGAGACAGATAGAGAGAGACAGAGAAAGAGACACAGAGACAGAGACAGACAGACAGACATTGGGGTGGGGGGAGGGAGAGAGAGAGAGAATCCCAGATTTCTCCCAGGGGAAAAGTCCCTAAATTTTCTAACATAGCAAACTAGGGACAGGGGCATGATGGAGACTGCTAGCTACTCTCATTTAGCTTCTGCCCAGAGTCTTATTCTCCCTTCAGCCATCTGAAATGGGGATAGCATCTTCCATCTTCCCTATCAGAGCAGGAAGATAGAAGCTTTCCAAGTCACTTCAGAGCCCCAAGATACTGACAGCCCTCGAGCTCTCCTCTTTCACTAGCCTTTCATACAGGCCTAGAGTATTGAACTCCACCATAAAAGAGAAAGTCCCATACCACTGGGCTTTGGGACTCGGTGCAAAGTGCTTTGTAAACATCAAAGTATTACATAAATGCTACTTATTACAATTACTACCAGTCCATCCTCCACTCAACTATCAGATTGATATTGATATTATTCAAGTGCAGGTCTGATCATGTCACACACACACACACACACACACACACACACCATTCAATAAAAATCCAGCTTCCCGATTACCCCCACGATCAAATAAAAGATCCTCTGTTTGGCTATTAAAACTCTCCATAGATGGTTCCCTTTCTACCTTTCAAGTTTACTTACACCCTACACCCCTGCACCCCCCCCCCCATGTCTACGTCCTTACACCAGCCTCCTTTCTATTCCTTGAATAAGACACTCCATTTCCCAGTGCCAATCTCCTTCACTGGCTGTTCCCCATGCCTGGAACTCTCCCCTTCCTCATTTTCACCTCTTGGTTTCCTTTAAGTTTAAGCTAAAATCCCACCTTCCTCAAGAAGCCTTTTCTAATCTCCAATAATCTCCCTGTGTCATTATCTCCAATTTGTTCTGTCTGTATCTTGTTTTCACATAGTTGTTTGCAATGTCTCCCTCATCAGTGTGAGCTCCTTGAGGGCAGGGATTGCCTTTTGTGTTTCTTTATATTCCCAGTGCTTAGTATAGTGCCTGGCACATAGTAGATGCTTAATTACTTGACCTGACTTGACTACTTCCTCTCTATCCCTATCTTTGCATCTCATCCAGTGCTCTGCACATAGTAGGTGGTCATTAAAGCTATACTGATTTGAATTGAAATACGAGAATTATTCACTTTAGAGTTGGATTGGATTCCAGCATCAATCTAGTCTAAGTGACATGACCAAGGATCCATTCTATAAGCTGCCTAAGACATCACCCTGGTAGACCCCCAATAAGGAGGGATCCCCCATGCCACTTTGGGATTTCACTCATTGTTCATTGTAAGAGTTTCCTTACATTAAGCCCAAAGTTGCCTTGTTATCATGTTTGCCCACTGCACCCAGATCTTCTCTCTGGGAACAAGCAGAAAGAGGCCAATCCTTCTCAAACATGCCAGCCCTCTAAGTACTAGATAACAGCTATCACATGCCCCCTCCCCAAAATCTTTTTTTTCTCCAGGCTGAACATCCCCTGTTCCCTAACTGAAACCTCCTATGGCATGAACCCAAGGCCATTCACCATCCTGGTTGCCATCAACTTATCAATGTCCTTCCTGAAATGGGATGCCCAGAACTGAACAAAATGTTCCAGATGAGGTGTGATCACAGCCACCAATCAACCAAAGTGTATTTATTAAGTACCTACTATGTGTCAAGCATTGTGCTAGGCTGGGAGGATACAAAACTAAAACAGACCCCCATCCTCAAAGAACTTATATATTTTCATGTAATGTAGAATATATAAAATAAATACAGGTGTATCTAGGGAGGGAGGATACTAGGAATTGTGTGGATTAGGAAAAACTTCATGTAGAAGGTGGTGCTTGAACTGAGTTTTGAAGAGAACTAGAGATTCTGAGAGATGGAGGAGAAAAGGGAGTACATTGCAGGCATGGGACATAGCCAATACAAAGGCAAGGAGATGGGAGATAAGGAATCCTAGCAAGAAGATTGGCTTGGCTGGACCATAGGATTCAAAAAGAAGAGTAATATAAAAGAAGTCTGTAAAGACAAGTTCAGCTTGTGAAGGATTTTAAATGCCAAATGGAGGAGCTGATATTTTATCCTACGTGTAATAGGGAGTTCTTGAGATTTATTGAATAGGAGAGTGATATGGTCAGATCTGAAGTTTGGAGAAACTAATTTGGACAGTTGTATGGATGATAAATTAGAGAGAGGATAGATAAGGCAGGACGAACAGTTTCAAAGTGATTGTAGTGGTCTAAGTGAGGGGTTATGAAGGTCTGAACAAACATGGAGGCTGTGTGAGTATAAAAAAGGTGGAGTAGAGGTGAGAAATATTGTGGAGATAAAATGACAAAATATGGCACCTGAATGGGCATGTGGCTGAGGAACGGTGAGGAATCAAGGACAACACTGAGGTTACCAATCTCAGTGACTTAAAGGACTGTGGTTCCCTTAATAGAAATTGGGAAGTTTAGAAGAGGCATGAGGTTTGGGGGAAAGAGGATGAGTTCTACTTTGGACATATTAAATTTGAAATGTCTACGGCATGTCCAACAGGCAATAGCGATTTTCATCCTAGAGCTCAGGAGAGAGTTGAGAGTTGGCTATATGACAGAAAAAGAGGACAATTAAATCCACCAAGAAGTCATGAAGTGAGAGTTTAGAGAGAGAAAAAAGCCAGGAGAAAGGCTCCCTGCCCCCCAGTACACCCAGAGTTAGGGGACATGGATGGTAAACCAGCAAAGCTTCCTGAGAAGGGGCTGTCATAAATGAAGAAAGAGAACCAAGAGAGAGAAGAGAGAGAGTGGGAAGGTCTGCCCATTGGAAGGCATCCTGACATCACATCAGCTTCCTCAACTGTCCAGATCACACTGTCAATTCCTGTAGAATTGCAGTTTGTACTCATGTCTCCCATTTTGTACTCCTGACGTTGATTGTTTAAGCCCAAGTGTAAGACTTTGCTTTTATTCCTACTACATTTTTACCTCATTAGATTTGGCCAGGTGTTCATTCTAGCCTATCAAGACCTTTTTTATCCTTAGTTTGTCATGCAAGGTTTTAGTTAACTCCCTCCTTCTCTGTTTTGTCATCTGCAGGTTTGAGAAGCATTTAGTCATGATAAAATGTTAAACAGGACCCTACCCAGCTCTCTGGGGCTCTCTCTCCATCTATGACCTGGTTCCAGGTTAACATCAAACTATCAGTGACTCCTCTTTATGTCTAGCCAGACAACCAGCTTTGAATCCACCTCACCATCGTATAATCTAAAGGAAATGAAATGGAGCCTGGTACACTCAGCCTGGGTGGAGCATGGATGACTGCAACATGTGAGGCAGGATTCTTGCTCCTATGTCTCCCCCAAGCCCCACAAACCTGAAGCCATCCCCTAGATCCCTAGTGTGATCCTGGTATACTCCCAGGCAAGAGCCTTCTGTGTTACTTGTCTTCTCCCTCCCACAGCCAATGTTGCCATGTGATGTGATCCAGGCAACTGTTTTCCAATGCCAGCACTGTATTCTTGCACTTCTGACTCAGATTCTGCCCCTACACATGAGTGTTTCTGCCTCCTCCTAACTCCTTGCCTCGTGCCACCTCACATGTCAGAGACAGGCCATCGACGAGGGCCAGCCACAGGCTGTGGGGCCTGTGACCGCATGATAAAAGGTTTGTGTAAAACAAAACAAAACCAAAAACCCACAGGCTTCAAATGTTTGCAGCATGATACTTGAATTTCAGGGACCCTGCCTGTCATTTTCCTGGATCCTTTTTCATGGCCTGTTTCAAATGGACCCACAAGTTATAGGTCAAGTCCATAAAGATCTAGAAGGTACCAAGGTGGCTGGCATGGAACTAATTCTGTGTGTGTGTGTGTGTGTGTGTGTGTGTGAGGAGGATGCATAAAAAGCATGAAGCCCAATCCACATTCTCCTTAAACATAGAGTCTGGTTAGGAAGCCTATAGCCACTTGATACAACTATAGGTCATATAAGATGGAATATGATCAAAGGCTAAATAAAATGCTAAAGAAGGCCAGAGGGTGGCATGATCACTGCCATTTGGCTACAGTTGGCATCCTGGTAGATATAAGCCTTGAACTAGAGCCCCAAAGGATGAGTTGGATGTGGTAAGGAAGAGAGGGGCCTAGACCAAGGTGCAGAGCAGGGGGCGACAGTGAAGGCCCTGGCCTGGCTGGAACACTAGGAAGTGCTTTGGGGACAGGCTGGGTCATGCGGCTTGAGTTAGTAGAAGGCCAAGACTGAAGAACTTGGACTCATGATAGCCACTAGGGAGCCATTCCAGGAGCAGACAAACAGCATGGTGGAAGGCCTGGCTGTGTGAAGAATGAAACTAATTGAAAAGCCCAAAGGCCAGAATGGATCATGGAGTATAGACACCATCATGTTGGAAACACTCACAAAAGACTTGCCAGCTCTGTCCTAGAACTCCAGCTCTCACAATGGCGGTCCCTGAGGTCCTTTCAGGGGGTCCATGAGGTCATCATCATCACAATAATAGGAATGCATTCCTTATATAAGCTCATTGGGGTCCTCAATACTTTTAAGGGGTCCTGAGACCAAAAATTTTGAGAGCAACTGTTTAGAGGGAATTCCTGTGCCCTCAAATGATGAGAAATGCTGACAGCCCCCTGCCCCTTAAGTTGTGAGGTCCCTAGTTTGCCTTTCTACCCCTGTCTTCCTGTTCCTCAGGCCATACTTCTCCAGGCCACAATTATGTGTCCTGTTCCTGCAGGATCTGGCTCTTAGCTAATTCTTGAAGATTCTTGAGGCATCCCTTCCTCCTAAAGATACTTGTGTTTTAACAGCAATTTTCAGAAAGCCAAACAACTTTACAACTCAAAGGAGCAGCTGACTCTCTATATAGTGGTTTCTTTAATAGTAGATGGCTACAGACAACATGGTAGGCCTTTGGTGTGTTGGGGAACTTCTGGCTTCTATAAAATTGCACAGTGTATGTAGGTGGCTGTTTTCTTCACCTCCAGAAGGAGGTGGTCCCGATCCCTGAATTGGACAACTACATTTGGTCATTCCAGACGGAGGCCTACATCTCAGGAACTGAAAGGACCAGCCCATTTGGATTGCCAAGACACCACCAATGAATTTTAAGAGATTGTGGTAAACAAGAGAGGAATTGCCATGTTGGAGAAGTGCAAATGTTGTCTTGATTTTCAAAAAGGGCAACAGAATGAGGTCTGAAAACTATAGGCTATGATGCCTGGGAAAAAAATTCTCAGCACATTACTAAAATAATGGTTAGCAAGCATCTAGAAAAGAATGCAGCAATGACAAACCCCCAGCGTGGCTTCATCAGGAATGGGTCACGTCAGTCTGAGCTTGTTTCCTTTTTGGACAGGATTCCTAGACTAGTAGATCAGGGGAATGCTGCAGCTATAGTTTAACTAGATTTCAGAAAAGCATGTGATTGTGTCTCTCTTGTCATTCTTGGGGGAAAAATGGCAGAGAGATGTGGGCTTGATGATAGTACAATTGGTGGGATTTGGAATTGGTTGAGTGACCAGACACAAAGAATAGTCATTAACAGTTTGATGTCCACTTGGAAAGAGGTGTCCAATGGCTCCGGCATCTGGGCTTGGCCCTTTGTTCGACATTTTTTAGCCAATGACTTGGATGAAAACATAGATGGCATGCTTTTCAGATTTGCAGATGGAACAAAGCTAGGGGGGACAGTGGGGGGAGAGAGGAATAGCTAAAATACTGATTGACAGAGCCATTATTCAAAAAGACCTAGGTAGGTTAGATGCCCACAAGGTGGAATTTAATTGGCTTAAATGTGAGGTCTTATATTTGGGTTCAAAAAGTCAGTCTTGTAAGTACAATAAAGGGGAGGTGTGGCTACATAGCATTTAATATAAAAAAGATCTTGAGGCTTTAGTGGACATGATTTGAACATGAGTCAGCTGTGTGATATGGCAACCTAAAGAGCTGATGTGAGGCTAGTCAGGCAGCCCAGTGGATAGAACAATGAGCTTGAAGTCAGGAAGGCCTGAGTTCAAATCTGAACTCAGACACTTCCTAGCTGTGTGATCCTGGGCAAATCACTTAACCCTGTTTACCTCAGTTTCCTCAACAGTAATAGGGGCTTAATAATAACACCCACTTCCCAGGGTTGTTTTGAGGATCAAAGGAAAAAATATATGTAAAGCGTTTGGCAAACCTTAAGTGCTATATGAATGTAGTTGTTATATTACACTGTTATTACACTGCATTAATTATAGTTATATTACACTGCATTAATAGAAGTATGGTTGCTAGGACTAAGGGGAAGAGGGTCCTGCTGTGATGCTCAGATCACCTCTGGAGTAAAGGGTTCACTTCCCATCTCTACCTTTTAGGGAAGAACATTGAGCCAGGCATGGTGGCACATGCCTATGATTCCTGACACTAAGGAGACTGAGACTGACAGATCTCTTGGGCTAGGGCATTCTGAGCTGGAGGAGGCTAAGCTGACTGGGTGTCCACACTAAACAGGGCACCAATATGGTGAGCCCCTGGGAAGAAGGCACATAGACTCTCTCTGGAATGGGAGCAGGTCACAACTCCCATGCTGATTGGTAATGGGATCATGTATGTACATGAATGGAAAAGAAGGAAGGAAGGGAGGGAGAAAAGGTGGAGGGAAGGAAGGAAGGAGTGAAGGGAAGGGAGGAAGGGAGGGAGGGAGGGAGGAAGGAAGAAAAAGAGGAAGGAAGGGAGGGAGGAAGGAAGGAAAAAATGAAGGAAAGAAGAAAGGAAAGGGAGGGAGGGAGAGAGGAAGGAAGGAAGAAAGGGAGGGAGTGAGGAAGGAAGGAAGAAAAATAGGAAGGGAGGAAGGAAAGGAGGAAGGAAGGGAGGGAGGAAGGGAGGAAGGAAGAAAAGAAGGGAGGGAGGGAGGAAAGAAGAAAGGAAGGAAGGAAAGAAGGAAGAAAGGAAAGAAGGAAGGAAGGAAAGTAGGAAGGAAAGGGAGGGAGGAAGGGAGGAAAGAAGAAAGGAAGGAAGAAAAGGAGGGAGGAAAGAAAGATGGAAGGAAGGGAGGGAGAAAAGAAGGGAAGAAGGGAGGGAATGAGGGAGGGAGGGAGAAAGAAGGAAAGGAAAGAAGAAAACTTTGCTAGTCTGGAAAGTGCCCAGAGTGTCACCAGGATGGTGAAGGACCTCATGGCAGGTGAGGATTAGTTGAAAGAACTGAGGATGTTAAACCCGGAGACGAGAAGAATGGGGCCCTAAGAACCACTCTCAGGGACTTGAAGGTGGTCTCAGGCAAGAGGCCGTAGACTTCTTCTGCTTGGGCCCTGAGCTCAGAACAAGGAGACATCAGTGGAAGCTGCAAAGAGGTTAATGGACACTCACTAATAATGGGGTCTCCCAGAAGTAGAGGGGGCTGCCCACTCACTGGACACCCTTAAGCGCAGACTAGACGACCTTTGTGGAGAACATTGCACAGCAGGTTCTTGTTCAAGCATCGGGGCGTCTCTGAGTCCCTGTCCTCCTCTAAGAGTCTTTGATTGTCCAGGCTGAATAGAGCAGAACAATTCACTTGCACAGATGTTTATTAAAGCTCCTACTGTGAGCTTAGTGCTGAGGGAAGGTATATGAAGATTAAATAACTTACTGAGCAGCTGCCTTCTAGCCCCAACATTTTACATTCTCTACTGGGAAAGGTTGAAGTAGACTCCTGTGGGCCTGTTGGTGACATGGTCTCTAATGGGGGGAACATGACAGACACAGATAGCAAAGCCATAGATCACATCTCTGATGGGCCATGGAAACCTTGTGGTATGACTTCTTGGGCCTTTCATGGGAGAGTATTGCTTTTCTGTTTCTGAAAAACTTCTCTTCTCGGCTTCTCAAACAGGTTGTGTATTCAGAGAATGCTCAGATACTCTGCCCAGATACCTAGAGAAGAAACTCCCCAGGCTGCCTGTCCTCTGCCTCTTAGTTCTGTTTCCCAGAGGGCCCTTGGAAAATGACCGGAGCTATCATTAACGTACAAGTGCATCAGCATAATGTCATTGGATGGGATGCCTCCTACACACCCTACTCCCCCCTCCCCCACTTATGAAGTGATGGAGTTATTGGGGAAATCCTGATGGCAGTGGCAAAGAGGGATTCTAGTGCGCACGTGTGTGTGTGTGTGTGTGTGTGTGTGTGTGTGTGTGTGTGTGTGTGTGTGTGTGTGGCTAGAAGAGCTCGGTTATGAGGATGTGAGCGCTGATAAATACCACTTGGCCTCAGGAGCATTTTCATGAGAAATAAACATGACTTGGGACCAGAAGACGGATGCTGGGTCTACTTATTTCTACTTTTGTTTGCTTGCTTGGCTGTTTCTAAATTTATTCACTTATTTTCAGTAGGGACACTCAGGACCAAACAACAACTGGAAAAGAAGGCAAAGTGGTTCAAGAGAAAAGACCAAGTACTAGAACCAAGTGTTAACATTCGATGTTCTTGATTGGGCTATAGAACCTAGATGAGATTGCTTGCTGTCTTAGGAGGGGGAGGGAAGAGAAGGAGGGAGAAAAATTTGGAATTCAAAATCTTTCAAACAAGAATTTTGAAAACTCTTTACATATAATTGGAAAAAACCAAAATACTATTAAGATGGGGGGATAACATTCGATGTTCTAAGTTCCCTTGTGTCTTACATTCATTGTTCTAGAAGCCCTCCCAGCTGTAACATTCTCTGTTCTAAGATTCCTTTGAGCTCTGATGTTTTGTTTTTCTAACATTCTGTGTTCTGAGGTTACTTCCAGCTTGAACATTCTATTTATATATCCCTTCCCAGGTCTAAAGGCCAGCTAGGTGGCACAGTGGATAGAGCATTGGGCTGGGAATAAGGAAAACTCATCTTCCTAAGTTCAAATCTGGCCTCAGATGCTATTAGCAGTGTGACCCTGGGCAAGTCACTTTACCCTGTTTGCCTCAGTTTCCTCATCTCCAAAATGAGCTGGAGAAGGAAATGGCACAACCCACTCTCATATCTTTGCTAAGAAAACACTAAATGAGGGCACAAAGAGTCAAACAAAGGACTGAACAACATATATCTAACATTCTATCTTCTAAGGTCCTTTTCAGTGATATACTCTATTCTAAGAAGCCTGAAAAAAACCCTCTGATATTCTAGGCCCTAAAATTCCTTCCTCATCTACAAAATGCAGATTCAATAGTGATTCATTAAATGTGTTCCAGGTGTTGTGCTTGATGTCAGCCATATGAAAACAAAATGAAACATTCCCTGTCCATAGGGAGCTTACCTTCTACTGGGCAAAATGCATGAACATGAGGAGAAGTAAAATACCGAGGAGATAAATGGAGAGAAAGCAGAACAGGGTTCTTGTAGGAGCCAGTCTTTGGACCAAGCCTGAAAGGAAGCTGAGGGTATCAAGAGGAACAACCTGGATCATCTCACCTGCCCTGCCAGCTTCACAGCAGGCCGGGAAGAAGGAGCTTTTAAGATCTTAACATGCTATAGAAATGTGGAATACTTTTCTTTTTATGCTTCTTGGGGAAGGGGGAGAAGGTAGAGGGAGACTCTCTGGGTGGCCTGGGTCTATGGAAAAGATGTATGTTTGCTTGGCATTGGGTTGGGAAACCTTAATGATTAAGGGACCTTTTGTTGCCTGCTTCTTAATGGACTGTTGCAGCTGAGAACTGCATGTCCTGCTCTCTTCCACACAATGCCCAATTGCCCCCTGGTTTAAAGAGACAGCATCCTGCTCCCTGGCACCAGGGCCGGCTGACAGCTGACATCTGGAAGGGGTGGGGGAGCTTGTTCTAGGCGTCTCCCCTCCTAGTAGCAATCATTTCATAGGAATGGGAGCAGGAAGGGATGATCTTGGAAATCCTCTTGTGTATCCTTTTACAGAAGAGGAGACCGAGACCCTCAGAGAGGAAGTAGATAGTTCAGTCCCAGAGCTAGCAAGTATCAGAAACAACTTCTGAACCCGGACCTTCCAACCTGAATCCTCCTGTTCTTCCTCAGATGGCCAGATGGGAAAATCTCATGTCTGTTACTCTGTTAATGGGAGGCCCATATTTCTCCTCTTGCACAATTGATGCCTCTCTCTTCAGTCTGGCCTTCCCCCCAAACTTCTCTCTCCATGATGACCAATGACCTCATCGCCAAATCTAACAGGCTTTTCTTGGTCCTCAGCCCTTCCGACCCTGAGAGGTCATTGTTGGTCACCCTCGGCCACTCTCTTCTCTAGGTTTCCACAACGCTGGTGTCTCCTGCCTCTCCTGCCAATCTGGTCGCTCCTCTTTCTCTGTTATCTGCTCTCCATCTGGGTCATACCTGCTGGCAGCAACATCTTTCCAATTGTACTGGTGGGCCATCTCTCTGGCTCCACCTTTGTGTCCCACTCTTCTATCTGTACCTGGGTGCAATGTCACTTTGGATCTGTGGATTATCAGCCATCTTATATTGTGTGTAAAATCTCTCTATAAATACCAGATATTCAAGCCAACTCCTCAGAGAATGATATCAGAGATTTTATCAGAAGCACCACATGGGAAGCAAGTAACCAATGAATTCATTATCAACCAATCAATAAGCATTTATTGAACACTTCCTTTGTGCCAGGCAACTAGGTGGCACAGTGGATGGGGCACCAGGCCTGGAATCAGGAAGACCTGGGTTAAAATTGGGTCTCTTATTAGCTGTGTGACTCTTGGCAAGCCACTTAGCCTTGTTTGCCTCAGTTTCCTCATCTGTAAAATGAACTGGAGAAGGGAATGGCGAACCACTCCACTATCTGCCAAGAAAACTCCAAAGGCTGTCAGAGGGAATCAAACACAACTGAAAAATGACTGAAACGGTTGAATAACAATAACAACCCCTTGTGCCAGGCACTCTATACCACAGTCTAGGGATGCAAAGAAGAAGCAAAATAGGTCCCTGCCTTCAAGGACCTTACATTCTAATGGAGAAATGCACAAAGTAATGTCATAGATAGAGATAAATGTATAAAATGTATGTACTTTCTCATAAAATAAAGTGACACACAAAGTAAATACAAGTTAGCTTTAGAGGGGATGGCACCAAGATTTGGGGGTCCAGGAAGTTCTCGCACAGAAGGTGGTGCTTGAGGTGTCTTAAAGGGAGCCATGGATCTTGGGTGAGGAGGGAGAACATTCTAGGCAAGAGGTGGCAACCATCGCCAAGACGCAGAAATGTCAGGTAGAGCACTGTAAGTGAAGAAGCAAGTCCACTGGAATGGCTGCACCATAGAACGTGAAAGGCAGGAAGGGGCCAGGCCGGGAAGACCTTTAAATGACAAACAGGAGAATTTATCTGGAATCCTAAAGGTAACTGGAAACTACTCAGGTCTTAGGAGGTTGGAAATAACATAGTATCATAGAGTAAGGGAAGTCAGATAGTCCAAACTAGACCTTCACAAAACACTTGAAGCAGATACATGGCTCAGTGCTGGTATCAGAAAGAGTTCAAATCTGGCCTCAGACATTTATTAGCTTAGTGACCCTGGGAAAGCCACTTAACCTCCATTTGCCTCGGTTTCCTCAACTGTAAAGATAGGATAATAACCACACCCACTTTTCAGGGTTGTTGGGAGGATCAAATAAGATAATATTTGTAAAGCACTCAGCCTAGAGCCTGACACAGAGTACCACATAAATGATCCCCCCCCCTCAACTTGATTAGTGATGAACCACTTGTGGTAAGTAGTAAGCCAGCCTATGCTTGAAAACATCCACTATTGGGGAATTCCCTGTCTACTCACTTAGCCCATTCTACTTTTGGCTAGCACTAATAATAGGAGGTTTTCCCTTCTGTCCAGCCCAAATTCACCTCTCTGCATCTTCCACCTGTTGCTTATCATTCTACTACCAGGTGGGCAGAACAAATCCAAGTCTTCTTCCTCAGTCCATTAAGATGGCCAAAGTCATCAAAAATCCTGGGAGAGACAAAATTGACTTGTCTGGGGAGTGGGGAGGGGAAAGGAGGTCATGGCATACAAGAGTCAGTTGGAAGAACTTGGCATGTTTGGTCCTCAGAAGAAGAAAAGATAATAATGGATCGTATTCCTATGAGTTTCAGAAAATGTATTCTTCATCATAATTCTACGAAGGAGATGGTGTGTCTGAGGCAGGATCTGAACCCAGGTCTGTTCTAACCCTAGTACATGTTGCCTCTGGACATCATTAAAGGAAAGATAGTGTGAATGGCATTCTCAATATCATGTCTTCCCATAAACTAAGGTCCTGGTTTGATGAAGCATGCCATTCAGTGTTGGCACCATACCATATGACCTAATAGCCACAGCCTGAGGCACCATAGAGAGGATGGGGCCACCTTCAGCAGGGACATGGTGAATAAAAGGCATTTCTTAGAACAAATGGTAGTTCCCATATGACATCCAAGGCCTCCATCATCACATTCCATCCTACTCATTCACCGTTGTCTCCTAAAACACTCTCTATGTGTGTTCTTGCTCTGATTCTTTCCTGGTCTTTTTCTTGCCTGTTAAACTTACCATGTTGTTGTTGTTAGTTACCAGTCATGTTTGACTCTTTGTGACCCTATTTCAGGTTTCCTTGGCAAAAAATACTGCAATTGTTTGACATTTTACAGATGAGGAAACTGAGGCCAACAAGGTTAAGTGAGTTGTCCAGGGTCACAGAGCTAGTGTCCGAGGCTGGATTTGAACTTAGGGCACAGTACTCTATCCACTGTGCCACCTAGCTGCCCCAAATTTACCACAGTCATTCTCAACCCCATCCCTTTCCTCTTGATATTTTTCCTAACCAGAAGATCCTTCTCCCTTTCCATCCAATCTAATCCAAAGCCACCACCTCCAGGTAAATGAAGAATGGTAAAGTAAAGCTTTGTGCCGGGCTCTGGGAAAACCAAGGGAACCAAAGCTAAGTGGATTTCTGTCCTTGCCTCAGCCCCAAATTGTGTCTCCTTCCTTTGAGCTCCGTGCCCCTGGTCTCGACTCTTCACTTCAGTCCTCAGTCCTACAATGCCTATATTGTTCCAGATCGTCTGGTCTGACGGATGAGTGTTTCATATGCTCAGCCAAATGGGGAGGTGGTTAAGTGTAGGGACCATGAATTCTTAATTGGGGATCAATTGTGCTAACACTGAGCTAGTGCCCAACAGGCATTCAGCTCCTATTGGTGGACTCACTAATCTCCACTTTGAGGTTCAATTGAAAGGCTAAATCTGAGAGAGTGGTATAGAGCAAAGGGAGCCCAATTACAAGTCAGAGGCCCTGGGTTCAAATCCCAGCTCTGCCAATGTGCTACCTGCAGGAAATCACTCAACATCGGGTGAGATTTCCCTCTCCGTGAAAGGAGGGGCTTAGGCAAAGTGAATTCTAAATGCAGTGGTCTGTATACAACTCTGTGCATTTGAGGCCTGGAGAGTTAATGGGATACAGCTGGGCCATCGTTTTAGGGGAATTGAACATGCCATCTGCCCTCAATGTGTGACCCAGAAGGCTTGGCTGGGTGGAAAGGCAGAGGCTGGGCTGGGGAAAACAAAATCTTTATTTCAACATAATCAGTTCCCTTTGTATTTTACTTTATGCATTGAAAGACATGATTCTGAGAAGGGCTCCCTGGGCTTTACCAGGCTTGCCAAAGGGATCAATGACACGAACAAGGTTAAGAATGCCAGTTAAGATCCAACCATCCTGAAGAGCAATTTGGAATTATGCCCAAAGGGCGATAAAGCTGTGCATACCCTTTGACCCAGCAATACCACTTTTGGGTCTTTTTCCCAAAGAGATCATGGAAGGGGGAAAGGGACCCACACGTACAAAAATATTTATAGCTGCTCTGTACGTGGTGGCAAGGAATTGGAAGTTGAGGGGATGCCCATCATTTGGGGAATGGCTGGACAAGTTGTGGTATATGAATACAGTGGAATACTATTGTGCTGTGATGTAATGAAATAATGGGATTTAGCAGATACTCAAAGACCCACCTGGAGATTAATCTATACTGATTGAATCAAGTGAGAGTGATGACTGCTGATTAAGCCTACTTCAAGTTAATTGGATTGTAATCACACCTGGCTATCCCTTAAGAAGGTATTGTTCTCAGAAACTAGACTGTGAACTCAACTTGAGAGCACCTTCCAAGACAATGGATTTGGATGACGCCAACCAATCACCTTGAAGCAGTGTGTAAGGACCGCCTCTGTTCCAGATCTATAAAAAAACTTCCACAAACAGCTTGCGGAGGAATGCTGATTAAAACAGGCTGGTGAAGGAGTTCCTGATTAAGACAGGCTGGTTGAGGAGTTCCTGATTAAAGCAGGCTTGTGGAGGAGGACTTCAGGAAGAACCCAACCATGCTGGAACTCTAGGCTAGGTAGGACTTCTTTTTCATAACCTTCTGAACTCTTTGTAAACATCTGTATGCTCTAATAAATGTTTAATGCCCAAAGACTGGTACTGAAGTCTTTTAATTTTTGGTGACCACAATTTAGATTTTAAACATCACAGTAAGAAACAATGAGCAGGAGGAGTTCAGAGAAACCTGGAGGGTCCTGCATGGGCTGATGATGAGTGAGATGAGCAGAACCAGAAGAACATTGTACACAGTATCATCAACATTGTGTGTTGAACTACTGTGATGGACTGTATTCTTCTCGTCAGTGCAGTGGTACAAAAGGGTTCCAGGGAACTCATGATGGAAGAGGATCTCCAAATCCAGGAAAAAAAAAGAACTGTGGAGCATAGATGCTAAATGAACCATGCTGTTTCTTTTGTTTTTGGTGCTGTTGTTTTTCTATTTTGAGGTTTTTCGTCATTGCTCTGATTTTTCTCTTGTGACATGACTAATGCAGAAATGTGTTTAATGTTATTATGTATGTATATATATATATATATGTATATATGTAACCTATGTCAGATTGCTTGCTATCTGGGGGAGGAGGGAGGGAGGGGAGGGAGGGAGAGAGGTCTGAAATTGGAAAGCTTGTATAGACGGGGGTTGGGAGCTATCTTTGCATGTAACGGGAAAAAAATAAAATACTTTATTAATAAAAAAATAATAAAAAAACAAAGAATGCCAGTTAGGGCCTCACACTTATTCCTGTCTCATTCCCCAAAACAATTGTTCCAAATCTTCTCCTTTTTCTTTGAGCCCCCAGATTCACCCACAAACCACTGTGACGGCAGAAGACTATGTCATACTCTCTGTCATTGTTCTGGACTTCAGTTTCCTCTTCTGTAAAATGAGGAAGGGTTGGCCTAGACCGTCTCAGATCCCTTCTAGCTCACGTTCAGTGGTCTATGATTTATCTTGTTCTGGTGTCATCTGGTAGATTGAGGGCAGTGAATGCTGAAGTGCAGTGTATCCTGAGCGGTGGTGAATGTGCCACCGTGCTAAGACCCATGTCCCAAATTCCTCTGGCCTAACAGGGACCCTCGCCTCGTCTGGGAGACTGGGCTGTAAACCATTGCTCCCTCCTACTCTTCCAAGATCCAAGAAGCACCAGAATGGGTCTGCCCCTTGTGCCAATAGCAGCTACCATGTGCAAATTTGCAAGCCCTTTTCCTCCGAGCTAAAGCTTCTCCCCTTGGCCTTCATTCACAGGGCATAGTATCCTCTGCTTATGTGGGGATTTTAACCTCCAAAGGTCCTCCGCTCACCTTCTAGAGGACAATAAAACATTGCTCCTATTTTATAAATGTCCCCTACCTTGCAGGAATTTTGTGAGGATCAAGTGAGTTACCATATCTAAAAGCGCTTGGGAAAACATAAAGCCTTTGGTCAATGTGATGAATAGTTGTTGTCAAAGAATGGTAGACGGCTCTCCAGTTATCCAGGAATGAGCTGGTGGGCCCCAAATCAATAGAGAATGGTTCTCCCCAGCCCAGCCAGTGTCTAGAGTCTCCACTGTACTCTGTAGCTCAGACTCCTTGGAGAGGCAGGTCACAGGGCAGGGCCTGGGGGAATGGTCTGGGCCTCTCTGTTCTGTCCCATAGGAGGGGGGCAGCCACCGAGTTCTGTCTGGGCTACATCTGATGAAACAGAACTCCTGGCTCCAGCCTGCTGTTGTTTGGGGATAAACACTCCCATGTGTTTGTAGAAGATGTTATGAGAGTTCTTTTGGAAAGGGGGGAAGAAGGGGAGGGGGGCTGTCTCTCTTCTGTTTCCTCTGTCTTTCCCTCAGGCTCATGCACACATAAACAGAGTGGCTACACATGTTAGGGCCTCTCGGACCTAAGGGGTACACCCAGGAACATTCTCAAGACATTAATGTTACAAATGGTGGGTTTGGTGAAACTCTGTAAATCCAGAATCTAATCACAGATGGCCATAGCTGAGAGGAGTCTCAAGCTCATCTGGTACCATGCATTGGCATGCAGATGGGAAGGCTGAGGCCCAGGGGAGGTGAGTGAATTGCCAGTGATCACATAGGAGTTAGTGGTAGGGACAGGATTAGAATCCAGGTCTTCTAACTCTCAAAGGACCCTTTGCTCTTTCAGGTGCATTTCCCATGTTACATCTGTGTGGTTAGAACCCTTAGCTAGAAGAAAACCCTTCCAGGGTATTTCTTCAGTGTTTTGGTGGATGGGAATTTCCTACCTGCTAATCAGAAGGTGGTTGGGCATGGGGAGGCAGTGTGTTGTAGTAGAAATAGAAAGGTCAAAGTGTCAGGAGACTTTCTCATCTTGGCTCTGTCCCTAGCTACCTGAGTGACCTTGACCAAATCCCTTTGAACCTCAGGTCCCTCGCTTGTAAAATGAAGGGGTTGAGAGTGATGCAAAAAAAAAAAAAACAGAAGAAAAGGAAAAGAGCTTCAGTGAAGCATTTAAAAATATACAAAAGCTAACAAGGAAAGAAATTCACAAGGGGACATAGACAAACAGGGCAGTTCTGGTATTATCCTATTAAATATAATAGACAGTAAATGACAGAAATCTGGGTTTGACAGAAATTCACCATCCTATTCTGTTCTTTGCTTATAAGTTTTTAAACAAATAAAACAAATGTAGCCAAGATCAGAAGGGAAGCAGAAAATTGGGAGGGGGAGATTTATAGAGAATTTCTTGATGCTTTTTAAGTTCATAATAACAAATGACAAAAATGTAGGGGGCTAGAAGAACTATCTCTAACATTCTATGGTTCTAGAATGAGAGGAGATAAAGGACTGAAATATCTTTGAAAAGAAGCCTCATTGATCAATGAATTGCTAAGTGTAACTCAATGTCTAAGAGGTGGTGGTAAAGAGAAAGAGCATTCACCCCATGGGGCCTGTGTGGATTAAATTCAATTCACTTGCAAGTCAAGGCATCACCCTGCTGATGTCATTGGTCCTCTTTGAGAAAAGAAGAATGAACAACATCATTTTTAAAAACACTACACATCTTGGAGTTTGTAGTACAGGGTTTGTTTGTTTTTCATCTGGAGACAATCTGTGAATTGTTTCAATTGGCACTTTGTTTTCTGTGTTTGGAAGATCTGGACAGTTTACTTTCACTATTTCTTGTATTATATTGTTCTGATTTCTTGACTTGTGCTCCTCTGGGAGACCAATAATCCTTTAGTTGTCTCTGTACATCTTCTCTTCAAGATCAATATGCTTTGCTTGTGTGGAGATCATGTTTTCTTTGAACATTATTGTGTTTGTTTTTTTCTTTTTTTTCCAGATTGTTCTTTATTTCTGTGTATTTACATCTCAAATCCATTATGCTTTGTTTCTTTGTTGACACTTGCCACCATGGATTCAAGTTTATTCTGCCAATATTTCTGCTGTGCAGGCCATAAGTTCTGCTTTCACCATTCTTATTTCCCCTTTAAACCATTCAGGAACATGTTTCTGTGGTTCCAGGCTCTCTTGGGAATCCATAGGATGCTCTGCTCAATCAGGTATTGATTGATTTTCCTTTGTCTTGCAATGTTTGTTTATCAATTTCTGGACTCTTTTAGTTGATTTGGAGACCACCTGTCTGTTATTAATCTTTTCCCTTTTGATTTATCTGATTATGCTCAAGGTCTTTAAATGAGTTTTCTTTCTCCTGCTATCTTTGGTCATTTCAGTCTATCCCCCTTGTATTGCTCTCTTGTTCATTTTCTGACTCCTTCCTCTTTGAAGGCAGTTTCCCTAGAGACTAAGCCTTGAAACAGCCTCAGCTTCCTCTCATGCTGGGCATTTCACATTTCACAGCCCTTGGTCTCTTCCCTAAGTGACTTATAGAGAGGCAGAATTGACCCCAACTAGATGCTGACTGGGCTTTTCCTCCTCAGGCTTAGTGGAGTGCCACAAAGCCACATATGTGTTCTGCCTTAGTTTCCTCTGTTGCTTATTTCTCTGATTGAGTGCTGTTGCAGCCCAGGACACAGTAACACTGCTTTCTCAGGCAGAGCAAGCTTTTATCTTTTAGTTTTCTGGGGCATTGAGGAGGTGGTAGGGTTGAGTTTCATTGCAAGCCCATGTGTCAGCTAATGCAGCCCTGCAAGAGTGGTGGGCAGTGGGGAATTAGGCTGCTGAGTGAACACTTTGCATTGTAGATTAGCTTTCCCTCCTGTTAGTTCAATGACATGTTACCTCATTAGGATTCTTTATGTTCTCAACTGTGGAGACAACTGAAGTTGCTTTATCTCCTGCACATATTTCTTATTCTGAAGTTTGAGAGGTTGTGAGGACTGGAGAAAATGTGTAGTCCTCTAACTTGTTAGTCACATGATACAGAAGTCAAGCACTGGAGATACAAATACAAAAGAAAGTCAGGCCCTCTCATCAATGGGAAGATAATCCATATAGGAAAGTAGTGAATAGAGAGGACTGTTTTGGCCTGGAAAGACACAGTGATAGTAAATGGAACAAAATAGCAATTGGTTAAAATTAGTCCTTTCCAAAAATAGTAGTATTGATTTGATCAATATTCCCGGAGCACGGGAGAGGGAGTCATGCAAATGATTAATAGCCAATAATGGTACTTTAAACAATAACCTAATAGTATGTGGTAAGTCTTTTCAGCTCTTAGGAGCTCTTTAGACAGGACACTTAAGGAATAGCACAGAGAGACATACCCATGGCATCATGGCATGAAGATAGCCAGAGGGTATCATAGTGGGTCAGAGGTGCTTACATATGATGAATTCTCACTAATCAGGAGCATGGTGCTCCAGCGCAGCAGCTAGAGTGCTAGGCTAGAAATGGAAGGTGGAGCTCAGTGGCACGGAAATGACTTGTGGTAGATCTGGGAGTAGCTACATAGGATGACCTCCCAGAGAAAAAAGATGCAATGTTGAGTAACTTCAAAAAGGTCAGGTCACATGGACCACAGAACATGAGAAGGGAGGCTGGAAAGTTAGGTTGGAGCTAGATTGTGAATGGCTTCACAGGTCTAAGAGGGGAAATGACATATACTCCTAAAGGCAATAGGGAGCCCCTGGAATTTACTGTGTGGGGGAGTGATGTGGTCAGAACTATGTTTTAGAATTATCAGTCCCTGAGGCATGGAAAAGTTGCTGAGATCTTTAAGGTGATACCTGTGAAGTGCAAGTCCTAGCAAGCTGTAAAAATTTGGATCAGTGGCCTGGTTAAACCATCATAGACATGTCCAGGGATCAGTTTGACTAAATTCAGAATGGATCATCTCCTGAAAGCTGGCCAGTGGATAGTAATTTTTTTTGGCTACAGCCTTTCATCAAACCAAAGGCGTGGAGGGGTGGTGAAGATGCACGGTTAGAGAGAGTGCCCACACAGATGGCATCAAGCATCTTTGATGTATTAATGTAATTCATGTAAATCATTAGTGGTGATCTTTTTTTACATAATAGTCATCATGCCTCAGTCTGCTCCTGATTCCTCATGTGTTTGAATGGCTGTCATATGGAAGAAGGATTAGACTTATTCTGTTTAACCCCAAAGGGCATAATTAGAAGCAATGGGTGGAAGTTGTAAAGAGGCAGATTTAGGCTCAATGTCAGGGAAAACTTCTTATTAATTAGAGCTGGTCCAAGAGCAGAATGAACTACTCCAAGAGGTGGTGGGTTCCTCATCTTTGGAGGTCTTTAAACACAGCTTAGGCGACCACCTATTGCATGTGCTAGGGTTGGAGTTTCTAGTGAGTAATGGTTAGATTTATGAAATTATTTTTGCTGTGATTTCCAAGTGCTAACTGTTATAGAAGTGAATAATAACCAAACTATGAATGGTGGTCGCTACTAGAGCTTAGGAACTCTCTAGGCAGGATACTTAGAGAATAGTGTCGTCAGTAATCCATAGAGAACCAAACACTCGTAGGTGAAAAAAACACAACCCAACAACTGCTGCAGGGAGACTTTATTTCTCTGTAAAATGGAAGGTTTGGCTCGATCATTTCTCAGGTTATTTCTAGCTCTGCCTTTCTAGGATTCTGTGACTCCTTAGCTCTGGGAAGTTGACCTGGTATTTGCCCCAATGTCACCTTCTTGTCCAAGACCAGCCCCCCTTGTAGATGGAAGTGATTGGAGTAAATGGATTGATCTGTGCTGTGATTTGAGAATCCTGGGCAAGTTCTCCTGCCTCAAAATATTTCTGTAAAAAGAAGGGCATTACAGGACAGCTAGGCGGCACAGTGGATAAAGCACTGGCCTGAGATTCAGGAGGACCTGAGTTCAAATCTGATCTCAGACACTTGATACTTACCAGCTGTGTGACCCTGGGCAAGTCACTTGTTAAAGGCTAAAATTCTAGCTAGTCTGTCTAAAATATCTAATGAGTGGTTGCCAATAAATTATAAGCTTTAGCAAGAGTTAGACTTTTAAGCATTTATCAAGGAGAATAAGAATTTGGTAAAGAGAGAGAGAAAGGCCTACATTCATCTATCTATTAAAGGGAGAGCACATTTCTAGCTCCGCTCTCCACCAGAGTCCAAAGGAAAGAGCGTGAGACAGAACGCCAGCCTCTTCCTTCTTCCTCCCACTAACCAACGTCACTTCCTGACGCCAAAGAAAAGACACATGTCCTTGCCCTCAAAGACCTTCCTTTCATGGCGGAACTTTTCTACAGTAAGTCTCCAGCAGGTGGCATCATTCCAACCATTACACACTTAACCCTCATTGCCCCGCCAAAAAAAAAAAAAAAAAAGGAGGGCATTAGACTAGATAATCTTGGATGTCCATTATAGCTCTAGATTTGTGAATTTCTTTTTTTAATCATAAAAGAATTTTATTGTTTTCCAGATCTATGAATTTCAGATGTTCTAAAACTCCATTCAATTATCATAGTATTTGAAATCTCACTCATAGCAGCATATTCCTTTAGGTCTCTCTCTCTCCTTTTCCCTGATCCTTCTTAAAAATAAAATACTCTTAGGGACTTGGAAGCATAGGTTCATGAATTTAGAGCACAAAGGAACTTTAGATGTCATCTTATCCAATCCTTTCACCTTACAGGATCCTGAGGTCCATTGAGGCTGAGTGATTTGCCTATGGTCACACACAGAGTAAATATCAGAGTTGGAATTCTGATCCAGATACTTGCTTTCACTCCACCAGGACTCTCTGCATTCTCAGAGTGTTCTCTGCTCAAGCAGGAGTTGAGATGAAAGTGTGGATTGCATGCCTATTCATCCTGAGATGACACAAAAGTGGGAGGACAGCTAATGCACTGAGTGGCAAGACAGGGGTTGAAAGATCTCAACAGACTGGAAAGATGAATGTAATAAAATGAAATCCAATGGGGACAGATGTCAAGGATCATATTTAACATTTATCAACTTACTCAGACAAGGTGGAAAAGTCATGGTTAGTCATTCATTGGAAAAAGACTTAGGATTCTTTAAGCTCATTATGGGTCAACCATGTAACATGGTGGTCAAAAGGAGCTAATGTAATTCTCTTTTTTTAAAAAAAAATCTATGATAACATTGACAAATGACCTATGATATAGCATTGATATAATTAATTCTTGATATACAAACTCCTTCTAAAGATCAAGAGGGAAACTCATTTATAACTTATGATTGTCAGGAGACACCTGGGGACACTGAGAGATTGTGACTTGTCTGTGATAACATGTCTAGTAGGTATAAGAAAAAGGATTTGATTCCAGGTGTTTCTGCTTCTAAGACTGAGCCCCAACCACTGCATCACATGACTTTTTGGTCTTTGGTTACCTTAAAGGAAATATGGAATCCAGAATAAGGGAGCTTACTCCTACTATAATCTGTCCTGGTCAGACCATATCGATGTTGTGTCCAGTTTGGGGTACCATGTTTAAAGCAGGATAATAATCAGCTTGTCCAGAGGAGAGCCAACCGATTATGAAATGACTTGACACTGTCATATGAGGCTCTTTGGAAGAAACCAAGAACACAGAGTCTGGAGAACAGAAGATTTAGGGAAGACATGCTAATTGTTTTCAAATATCATGCTGTCACATGAACGAGGGAATAGACTTGTTCTTCTTGGCTCTTGAGTGCTAGGATTAATGGGTAGATATTATAGGAAGGCAGGTTTTGGCTCAGTCTAAGGGAGAAGCTTCCTAACAATGATGAATCATAGCATTTTACAGTGAAAAGGAAATTTACAGGTCATTTAGACCAACCAACTCATTTTACAAAGAAACAATTTGACCATTTTACAATGGAAGAGACTAAGTCCCAGAAGAGTTAAAATGATGCACCCAAAGTCATAAAGGTAGTAGGCAGGTAAGCCAGAATTTTGAAGGCAGGGTTTCAGTGTACTTTCCCCTAATTAGATCTGTTCCCAAATGGAATGGGTTGCCCGGGGAGGAAGTGAAATCCCTGTCACTATAGGTCTTCAAACAGAAGCTGGATAATGCTCTGTTGGAGGTGTTGTAGGGGAATCATCGGATCATAGATTGAGAGCAGGGAGGGAGGTCATCTGGTTCAACCCCTTCATTTGTGCTCTGTTCAAGGTCACAGAGTGGGCAAATGTCAAAGCTGGGATTCAATCCCACATTCTCCCACTCCTGATCCAGCCCTCACTTCAGGTTCCTGTGTCAGCTCGGGACCTGGCCAGAATGATCTCTAACATAATTTCCAACTCGAAGATTCTGTTATTCTAAATATGACTCGAATTGAATGGAAAAGTCTGTGTTTGATATATCCCAGTGATTAGCATTTCCCTTTTAGTCTTGGTAGGGGGTCGGGAGAGAAGGGTTTTATTTGTCCATGACATCAACCTAGAGGGAATGCTCGATGGAGCCACGTTCTAATGATGGTCTAAAAAAATCCTGAGGACCAAGTGTAGCCTTCTGTCCCCAGACAAACACCCGGAGTATTTACTTGTGTTTTTATGAGTGAGTTACTGGTTCAAGCCAGAAGCACAGCAGTCCAACCTGGCTAATCTGGGCTTGTTTTTGCTTTGTCTATCTGTCTGGGTACCTTGGAGATGAGAAGCCGTCTCATAACATGTGTGCACTTTGGACTTGAGCAAATGCTCTTCATTTATACAATTTGGAGGGAACCATTGGCGAGGCATTTTTAACTCCTTCTCCTCCAGTCTCCCCCTAGAAATTCCCCTACATCCCTGCCATATGCTTTAGTAGGGGCACATGCCTAGATAGGTCTAAAAGAAATGGTTTGGTATTTTTTTTTTGAGATCAGACCTATGGTTTTATTGTTATAGGAATTTCCAGTTAGAAATTCTTTTTTTTTTAAACCAGTGTAGATAGCACTTACTCTGCAATTTATAATCTTAGAGAATTACCTGAGGACATTGAGAAATTAAATGACTTGTCCAGGATCATACAACCAATATGGGTCACAGGACAGACTGGAACCCAGGTCATTCTGACTTTGAGGCTAGTTCTTTATGCATGATATAATGCTGCCTTGTGGCTCTGAAATACAATGTGTGAATTGAGCATGTCCTGGTCTAATATAACTTCCCCATCAACACCTGCCACAATGCCTGGAATTCCACTATTAGAGAGTCATTCCTTTGGATTAAAGCCTTGTTACTCCTTTCACAATTTAAGGGCCCCGGGGGAAATGAACAAGGATGTTATCACCTTTTATCAGCCATTAACACCCTACAGGTATGAGACCATTCCAAAGTAGCAATTCATAACTCATTTTCAATATATTAATTTTTTGGTTACCAGGCACCTTCTTCACAACAGTAGTTAATGCCAGTGCTATTATTTCTCTTTTATAAAAGAAACTGATACCCAGAGAAATAAACCAACTTAGCCACAATCACCCAGTTAGTAAGTGTTGGAATGAGGATTTGTACCCAAATCTTCTTACTCCAAGCTCTTTCCCCTACAAAATGGAATGGTGACTTAGTCTGACTCAATTCAACAAATGCTGATTGAGCATCTTCTATGTGTAAGACCTTCCTCTCAAGGAAGCAATGATCTAATGGGAAGAAATGGCCATGTGTGCAATAAGTATGCCACAAGGGAGAGTGAGATAAGGGCATAGGGGAGGTCAGATGCCGTGAGGCTTTTAGAAGTCCCTTTCATCTGGCCCACAGTGGACAAGGAAGGCTTCATGGAGGAGGTGTCTCCTGAGTTCGATCTGGAAGGAAGGGTTTTCAACAGTCAAAGAAGGGTACATCCCAAGGATGGCAGATGACATAGGTGGTAGTATAGAGACAGAAGAGGGTAGGATGAATATAGGCTCTGGCTGTGGGGTGGAAGCAGAGCCTGGTTTGATTAGAGTTGTGACTATATAAAGAACACACTATGAGAAAAGGCTGACCAGCTAAATTAAAGCCAGGTTATGGAAGACCTTTCAATGACAGAATCTGGAGTTCAAACTTTCTTTGTTAGACAACATGGAGGGGCTGCTAAGGGTTTTTGAATGGAGCAAGCCAGTCATGGAGCAGGGAGCTGAGGAGATGAGAAAGAGAAGAGTACAGGAGGGGAAAGTTAGGGAGAGGTCTAGTTCCACTGTGGGCAGAACTTCGATTTCAATTTGCTCCAAGTGAACACACAAAGACATCACATACAATAAGAAAAGGGTGTCAGATAGGTCTGCCTGGGTCAGCCCCATAGTTCCTCCAACCCAGGAGCCTGTCTCTAAAGTTACTGAGGGACAGTTGAAGGGAGGCTGTGGTTGTCCTTCTGTGTTGAAAAGCCTAGAGGTGATCACAGACATTTCCAACTTCCCTTCTTTTACTCTTTCTTGGCTGCCATATATAACATGTCGTGAATTCTTTGTGGTTTAGAGGTCAAACCAAGATGGAGGAATAATGGGAAGCAAGCAAGACAGTAAGGTTCTTTCCACAAACCCCTAAAAACAGATCTAGAAAATTTACCAGATGAAATCTTGATGGGGAAATCAGAAAAGGTCACAGTAAGTTCTTTGTTTAACCTAGCCATGCATGGGGAGATAGATAGAGAGGTCTGTGGATTCTGGGACTGACCAGGAGCACGTACAGATCATTCTAGCATTGAAGGAGAGACTGTGCACCAGGGAAAGAGGAGGTTTAAGACCCATGTGAGGCACCCTTAGACCCATACTATAGTACTTTGACAGCACCAGGTGCCAACTGACAGCTTTGTCACCCACTACCCAATCCTAGGTCCCAGATCCAGGGCAGAATGAGAAGGGTGCTTGTGCAGGGCAGTGGTGTTCTTGTACGGAGACTCTGGCAGTATTCAAAGAAAGGAAGAATTTCAGAAGTCAGCAGCAGCATCCTAGTATGGTTCAGATCTCAGGTACAAAGCAGAGTCTCACTTTGAACTAGCCCACCTTGCAGAGGAATAACCAGGGTGGGAATCCCAAACCAAAGGGACCATACAATTTTGTCTCTGAACCAATAGAGCTTTCCAGTTGACTGATAGGGACTGGACTCAGCAGCAGTCTATACTTGATATACTCAAGTCCCAGTTCAGGAACTTGAGAGCTCAGGTCAAGGGGGTCAGCAATCAGACTTTGCTCTGGATCAGACAACTTTGAGAACACAGAAAGCTTGCAGATGCCCAGCTTTTGCCTAAGGTCCTGGAACAGCACAATTCTAAATGCCCCAAGAAAGCAGCAATAGGACCAGCCCAGAACTTCCCCCCAAGTAGGGCCACAGAGCCTATCCTTAACATCAAGTCCAAAGTCAAGAAGTAGGCTGGAAGAATAGGCAAACAATGATGAGCTATTATGATGGAAGAAAAGCTCAAGGCACAAATGCAGAAAAGAATAACTCCAAAACATCTATAAGCAATGTCTCAGAGAAAGCATTGCTTAGATACAGACTTAATTAGAATTCTTAGAAGAAATGAAGCAAGAGGTTTTTTTTTAAATTTTTAAATGTTTTATAAATGGAATGAGAGTACTTGAGGAAAAATGCAAAAGAAATCAGAGTTATAGAAGAAAGAATTGGAAAGGGAATTAACAGCTTGGTATAAGAACAAAATCTTGCCCAAACAACAAACTTCCTTAAAGTTCAAATGGACCAAATAGAAGCCTATGCTTTCATGAGGCAACAAGAAATATTAAAACACAGTCAAGAGGCAGCTAGGTGGCACAGTGGATAAAGCACAGGCCCTAGATTCAGGAGGAACTGAGTTAGAATCCGGCATTAGACACTTGACACTTACTAGCTGTGTGACCTTGGGCAAATCACTTAACCCTCATTGCCTGGCAAAAAACAAACAGCAAACACACACCAAAAAAAACCAAAACCAAAACCCCAAATCCACTAAAGTCAAAAGGTTGAAAAAATAGAAGAAAATATATTTCATAATAAAAACAACTGACCTGGAAAACAGATCAAGGAGAAAAAATTAATAATTATTGGACTATCTGAACACCATTACCAAAAAAAAAGAGCCTAGGCATCTTATTTCAAAAAATCTTAATGGAAAACTGCCCAGATCTCTTAGAACCAGAGGGCAAAGTGGATATAGAAAGAATACACCAACTACCTTCTGAAAGAAACACTAAAATCGAAATTTGCAGGAACATCATAGCTAAAATCAGAGCTTTCAGATCAAAGAAAAATTAACCAGAAAGTAGCCAGAAAGAAAGGATTCAAGGGATAACAATCAAGATCACACACAATTTAGCAGCTATCACAGTAAAGGAGTGGAGCACTTGGAATGTGATATTCTAGAAGACAAAGGATATGTGCTAACAACCAAGAATAACTTACCATTAAAACTAAATGCTTCCCAGTAAGATCAGGGGTGAAACAGGGATGTCCATTATCACCCCTATTATTTAATATCGTTCTAGAAATGTTAGCTTTAGCAATCAGAGAAGAGAAAGGAATTAAAGGAATTAGAATAGGCAAGGAGGAAACAAAACTATCACTCTTTGCAGATGATATGATGGTATACTTAAGGAATCCTCGAGAATCAAGTCAAAAATTACTTGAAACAATTAACAACTTTAGCAAAGTAGCAGGATATAAAATAAATCCACATAAATCATCAGCATTTCTATACATGACCAACAAAGTCCAGCAGCAAGAGATAGAAAGAGAAATTCCATTTAAAGTAACGGTAGATAATATAAAATACTTGGGAGTCTACTTGCCAAGACAAACCCAGGAACTCTATGAACACAACTACCAAACACTCTTCACACAAATCAAATCAGATCTAAATAATTGGAAAGATATCAATTGCTCATGGATAGGCAGAGCTAATATAGTAAAAATGACAATACTGCCTAAATTAATTTACTTATTAAGTGCCATACCAATCAGACTACCTAAAAATTATTTTATACAGCTAGAAAAAATAATAACAAAATTCATCTGGAAAAACAAAAAATCAAGAATATCCAGGGAAATAATGAAAAAAAATTCACAGGAAGGTGGGTTAGCGGTACCAAACCTGGAGCTTTACTATAAAGCGGCAGTCATCAAAACTATCTGGTACTGGCTAAAAAATAGAGTGGTAGATCAATGGAATAGGCTAGGCTCAGGAAATGCAGTAGTAAATGACATTAGTAATGTAGTGTTTGATAAACCCAAAGACTCCAGCTTCTGGGATAGGAACTCAGTATTTGACAAAAACTGCTGGGAAAACTGGAAGATAGTATGGCAGAAATTAGGCATAGACCAACATCTTACACCTTATACTAAAATAAGGTCAAAATGGATACATGATTTAGACATAAGAGGTGATACCATAGGTAAATTAGGAGAGAAAGGAATAGTGTACCTATCAGATCTTTGGGAAGGAAAACAGTTTTTGACCAAACAAGAGATAGAGTATATTATAAAATGCAAAATGGATGATTTTGATTATATTAAATTAAAAAAAATTTGTACAAACAGAAGCAATGCATCCAAAATTAGAAGGGAGGCAGAAAGCTGGGAAACAATTTTTGAGGCCAGTGCTTCTGATAAAGGCCTCATCTCTAAAATATATAGGGAATTAAATCAAATTTATAAGAATCCAAGTCATTCCCCAATTGAGAAATGGTCAAAGGATATGAACAGGCAGTTTTCTGATGAAGAAACCAAAGCTATCTATTCCCATATGAAAAAATGCTCTAAATCTCTAATGATTAGAGAGATGCAAATTAAAACAACTCTGAGGTACCACCTGACACCTATCAGATTGGCTAAAATGACAAAAAAGGAAGATAATAAATGTTGGAGAGGCTGTGGGAAAATTGGAACACTAATGCATTGTTGGTGGAGCTGTGAGCTGATCCAACCATTCTGGAGAGCAATTTGGAATTATGCCCAAAGGGAAATAAAGCTGTGCATACCCTTTGACCCAGCAATCCCACTTTTAGGTCTTTTGTCCAAAGAAATCATGGAAGGGGGAAAGGGACCCACATGTACAAAAATATTTATAGCTGCTCTTTACGTGGTAGCAAGGAATTGGAAGTTGAGGGGGTGCCCATCAATTGGGGAATGGCTGGACAAGTTGTGGTATATGAATACAATGGAATACTATTGTGCTGTAAGAAATGATGAGCAGGAAGAGTTCAGAGAAACCTGGAGGGTCTTACGTGAGCTGATGATGAGTGAGATGAGCAGAACCAGAAGAACACTGTACACAGTATCATCAACATTGAGTGTTGACCTACTGTGATGGACTATATTCTTCTCACCAATGCAATGGTACAGAAGAGTTCCAGGGAACTCATGATAGAAGAGGATCTCCAAATCCAAGAAAAAAAAAGAAAGAAAGAACTGTGGAGTATAGATGCTGATTGAACCATATTATTTCTTTTGTTTTGGGTGCTGGTTTTTTTTTTTCTATTTTGAGGTTTTGCATCACTGCTCTGATTCTTTCTCTTGTAACAGGATTAATGCATTAATAGGATTAACGTTATTATGTGTATATATATGTGTGTGTATATATATATATATGTATATGTATATGTATAGAGATATATAGATATAACCTATATCAGATTACCTGCTGTCTAGGGGAGGGGGGAGGGAGGGGAGGGAGGGAGAAAAATCTGAAATTGTAAAGCATGTATAAACAAAAGTTGAGAACTATCTTTACATGTAACGGAAAAAATAAAATACCTCATACATTAAAAAAGAAAACAAAACTAAATGTAATGTTACAGAAGAAAAAAAATAGAACTTTAATGAAATAGAGGACTTTCAATCATTCCTGATGAAAAGACCAGGGCTATGAAGAACCTTTGAAGTACAAATACAGGAATAAAGAGAAGCAGAAATAGGTAAACATGAATGAACAATGATAAAGGACTAAAAAAGGACAAACTACTTTCATCCAAATATGGGGAGATGATACACATATCCCCTCTGATCCCTCTCATCATCAGAGTTCACAGAGGAGTGGTCCTATTATAACTGGATGATTGTAAGAAAAGAATGGAAAGAAAGTAAAGAGGAATACATGGGGGAAGGAAAGTTAGGAGCAATAATCTCACACAATGAGGGTGTACAAGTAGATATCTATGCAAACAAGGAAGAGAGGGAGGGGGAATGGCTGACCCTTGCATAGCATTGTCATCAAATTTGATCAAAAGACAAAGAATACACACACACACACACACACAGTTGATTATAGAAATATGTTTCACTCAATAGTGAAATAGGAGGAAAAAGGGAGAAGGAAGGAGTGGAGATAAGAGGGAAGGCAGATTAAGGAAGGGATAAGTCATAAGCAAAACAAACTCCAAGGATGTACAAAAATATTTATAGATCTTTTTGAGGTGGCAAAGGATGGGAATCTGAAAGGATGCCCATAAATTAGGGAATGAATGAACAAGTTACAGCATACAAATGTGATAGAACACTTGTAATGAACTATTAGTAGTGTGATGACCAATCAGGATTCCAGAAGACTAATGATGAAATATGCTAAACAACCCCTGGCAGAGAGGTGAAGGACTCAGAATGCAGAACAAGACAAATGTTTTTTAGGACATGACCATGGTGGAAATTTGTTTTAATTGACTAGATGTGTTTGTAATGGGTTGTTTTTCTTGCTTTCTCAATTTGGAGGAAAGTGGGAGGGAGAGAAGACTGATCCTTGTTTAAAAATAAAATTTTTTTGGGAAAAAAGACTTATTCCTTGTTTTACCATCATACCATCTGGGAATATAGGATATTCAAGTTGCAAGTGACCCTAGGTCATGTAGTGTTAGAGCTGGAAGGACCTTAAAGATGAACAAACTCAGACCCTTAATTTGCAGATAAAGAAACTGAGGCTTAATGATTCTCATAATATCCAGTGACATGTCTTTGTGCTATAATTTCCTCATTTGCAAAATGGGAAAACAAAACCCATCTGTCCCTCATCTCACTCCTCACCATTCTCTACCCTCCCCCTTGGAATCTTGTGAGTGGGACCAGATATAGATATAGATATAGATATAGATATAGATATAGATATAGATATAGATATAGATATAGATATAGATATAGATATAGATATAGATATAGATATAGATATAGATATAGATATAGATATAGATATAGATATAGATATAGATAGATATAGATATAGATATAGATATAGATATAGATATAGATATAGATATAGATATAGATATAGATATAGATATAGATATAGATATAGATATATAGATATCTTCTCATTCTGGTTTAACAATCTAGGATTCTATGTTAGCTTCCAGTCCACTATTAGAATTGTTGTTGTTATTGTTGTTTGTTCCTCATTTTCAAAGAGGACCAATCACATCACCTATTCTGGGAAGTGTGTAGTCTTCTCAAAGGAAAGGATCAGAAGGGGAAGAGAGAGGTGTTAAGTATTGAAAGCAGCTTTCATGGAGTTTGGGTTAGGGCTATTTTCTCTCCTTTCTCCAACCTTTCCCTTTCTATTGATTAAAAAAAAAAAGAATCCAGCCTCAGATACTTGACACTTACTAGTTGTGTGACCCTGGGCAAGCCACTTAACCCTCATTGCCTCACAAAAAAAAAAAAAGAAAAAAAGGAAAAAAAAAGAAAACCATTTTAACAAACATGCACAGTAAAGCAAAACAAATTCCTATATTAACTATGTTCAAAATTATACTGCACCCTGCACCTTATTCTTCACTCTGAGTCCATAACCATCATGTCAGGGTAGCATGATATTTGGAATTGTTGCTTAGAATTTTGACATCTTCCAAGTTTGTTTGTGTTGATGATATTGTTGTTAAAAATTGTTCTCCTGATTCTGCTTACTTTACTCTGCATCAGTTCATATAAGTCTTATGAGGTTTCTCTGAAACTAGCCCTTTTGTTATTCCTACAGAGCAATATAGTGTTGCATTACATTCATGAGCTTTGATTTGTTCAGGCATTCCCCCAAATGATGAGCACTATCTTTTCTAGTTCTTTGCCAATATAATAAATATCTTTGTATGTATATGTCCTTTACTCTTCTTCTTTTTGGTGAGGCAATTGGGGTTAAGTGACTTGCCCAGGGTCACACAGCTAGTAAGTGTCAAGTGTCTGAGGTCAGATTTGAATTCAGGTCCTCCTGAATCCAGGGCAAGTGCTTTATCCACTATGCCACCTAGCTAACCCATGTTCTTTACTCTTCTTTCTTTCTTTCTTTTTTTAGTGAGGCAGTTGGGGTTAAGTGACTTGCCCAGGGTCACACAGCTAGTAAGTGTTAAGTCTGAGGCTGGATTTGAACTCAGATCCTCCTGACTCCAGGGCTGGTACTCTATCCACTGCACCATCTAGCTGCCCCTCTGTCCTTTACTCTAAAAAAATCTCTTTGGGGTATAGGCCTAGTAGTGGTATAGGCCTGCAGAAGGTGGCACTTGAGCTGAGTCTTGAAGGATGATAGGGATGCCAAAAGGCAAAAGTTTGGAGAACACTGGAGTCCAGTATGAGAGATAGTTAATGCAAAGTCATAGAAATGGAAAGTGGAATGTTTTGTATTAGGAATAGTAAGCAGTCCATTATAGCTGAATTCTGAAGTGTGTAGAGAGGAGTGATGTATAAGAAGCCTGGAAAGATAGCAAAGAGCAGGTCATGAAGGGTTTTAAATGCCAAACAGAAGATCTTTTATTGGATCTGAGTGATAGGGAGCCCTTGGAGTTTAGTGAGTTGAGAAGTTACATGATCAGACCTGTGTTTAAGAGAAATCATTTCCCTGTCTGTAAATGAAGGGATTATACTAAACGAAGTCTAAGAGATCTTAGTTCTAAATCTGTGATCCTATGATTTCGCAAAAGGAGAATTTTAGGCATGATATAAGGAAAAACTTCCAAACAATTGAACTCTACCAAAGTGGAATGTGCTACTTTGGGAACTAGTGAGTTCTTTCTTCCTGAAAGTCTTCAAACAGAAGCTGAATGACAACTCATTATGCATCTTTTAGGGAAGATTCTTCTTCCCATGAATCAGACTAATCACCTCTGAGGTCCTTTCCAACTCTGAGATTCTATGACTCTGTGCTTATCCTTTCTAGGGAGACTTCTGTACCGAGGGCTTTGGAACATGCCCAAATCACCTAATATGGAGGACCTAGATTTTCAGGGTTTTTTTCCCCTTTCTGGGCCAGCTGGCTTCAACATCCAGCCTGAAACCCTGCCTCCAAGGTCACCACAATTCTATTCGGGGTTTAGTGGGAATTCCATGAGCCTAAAACTGAAGACTGAAACAGAACAAGACACATGCCCAAAGCTCATTTTGGGGAGTCACAGGGTAGAAGAGAGAATAGGGGAAAGTAACCTGTCCCTCTCACCAGTTCAGTTTATGGCACCTGCATTGTGGGTGACCCTTTGCTTTCTTTGGATACCAAGCAGGAAAAAGAGTGTGAAAGAAAGGGAGGGAGAGTGTCCCAGTCTGGTATTTTTGAAGACATAGCCTGCTCCAGATATGCAGCCAATTGAAGGAAGCTACCCTCACAAACATGATAGGGGAACAGGATATATCATCTTCCAGATGCAGGGTACCTCCATGTTAGGCAATCTGGGCATGTTCCAGAACCCCCACTTTACTCTTTTTGTTTTGTTTTGGCGGGGCAATGGGGGTTAAGTGACTTGCCCAGGGTCACACAGCTAGTAAGTGTCAAGTGTCTGAGGCCGGATTTGAACTCAGGTACTCCTGAATCCAGGGCCAGTGCTTTATCCACTGCGCCACCTGGATGCCCCTCCCCACTTTACTCTTAAAGACCCAAAGGAATAAATCTCTAAAGGCAGAATTTTGTGAATGGGCACAGATAGGTAGGTAAAACATCATTGTATGGGACAGTTCTCTCAAACTACTGAAATTAAGTTGCTGTCTCCCACTTAAGTGCATTAGGACAATCTTGCTTCCATCTCCTCTATCTGGAATTTGTTTTTTATTGATTTATTGATGTCTTTGTTGTTATATAATGGTAGTTTCTGAAAGTCCAACCTCCATCCCATCTCCAAATTAAGTTCTGCCTTGTAATGAAGAAAAATAATTAGGCAAAAACCAAAGATACAGGACAGCATTAAAGCAATTGTATTGCATTTGTTTCTCTTAGTAGCTTGCCTCCTTGTTACAAAGGTGGGGGAATGTATGCTTTATTATTTGTTCTCCAGGCTCATCAGGTTTTTTTTTTTAAATTAGCTTTCTTCAGGTGATTTTTTTTTTCATTGACATTGTTGTAGTCATTGTCTTGGTATACTTATTTCACTTTGTATCAGTGTGTACAAATCTTTCTACATTTCTCTGAATTCTCCATGTTCCTAATCCCTTACTGAACAATAATATTCCATTATATTCCTATCCTATTGGGGGTTTTTATCCCTTTTTAAAATAGTGTAAAACTTTTTTTTTTTGCTACCACAAACAGTGCTGGTCAAAGAGTATGAATAGTTTAATCACTTTTCTTGCATATTTCCAAACCAACAACTCCATCAACAATGTATCAGATTAATTCACAGCTACATAAATAGTGTGTCTTTACACAAGATCATTTTTGCCAATTAGTTGTGTGTGAGTTAAAACCTCTGAGCTGCTTTGATTGTGTTTCCATTACTATTTGTCATTTGGAGCATGTATTCAAATAATCATTCCAATTCCAATTCTTTTGAAAACTGTTCATATCCTTTAACCACTTATCTATTAGGGATTGTCTCTTACTCTCATATATTTGTGTGAGTTTTCTATGTATCTTGGATATCAGATTTTTATTAGTGATCTAATGATAGCTAACATTTATATAACTATTTTTTAAATTTGCAATGAACTTTACATATATTACATCATTTGACCTTCACAACAGCTCGGTGAGGTATGTGCTATTATTGTCCTCATTTAACACATGAAGAAACTGGGGCTGAGAGAAATGAAAGGACTTCCCTAAAGAGTCTGAGGCAAGATTTAAACGAAGGTCTTTCTGCCTTCAAGGGTGGCTCTCTATCCACTACGGGAGCTGGCTGGGTCAAGGGTTTTCTTTTTTCTTTTTTTTTTTTAGGCACTTGGGGTTAAGTGACTTGCCCAGGGTCACACAGCTAGTAAGTATTAAGTGTCCGAGTCCGGATTTGAACTCAGGTCCTCCTGAATCCAGGGCCGGTGCTCTATCCACTGAGCCACCCAGCTGCCCCAAGGGTTTTCTTTATCCTCCATCTCCAGCACCTATTTGCAGTTTAAGAGAGCCTTTCGGCCCAAAGGAACAACTGTGGCAGGGATGGGGAGCAGAAGGGAATGCCAGTGGGGAGACGCTTGGAGTCATTTCCCCTACACCACTTACCGGCTGCCCTCCAATAGGGCAGGCTTTGCTCATCACCATAATCAGTGCTAAATCACAGGACCCAAAGGAGCTAGACCTGGAGCTGACCTAAGATATCCTCCAGCCCCAGGCCTTCATTCTCTAGAAGAGGCAACTGAGCCCCCAAAGGTCACAGTGCTTACCCAAGGGCATCCAGGTAGCATGGGGGAGAGTCAGGATTCAGGCTGGATGCCATGATTCCAAACCCATGGTTCTTTCTGATGAGCTGATCCTCAGAGAAAGCTGCTCACTGTGTCCTAGGGCACCAGGAGGAAGAGGAGTGAGGGGAGGAAGAGGGGAGGAGGAGTGGGAGGGGAGGAGGAGGAGAGAGAGGGGGAGGGGGAAAAGGAGGGGAAGGGTAGTGTGGGGAGGAAGAGGGGAGGAGGAGAGGAAGGAGGAGGAGGAGGGGAGAGCGGTAAAGAGGAGGAGGAGGGGATCTGATGGCAAATTCAGCTTCGCTGGTTCTTCAGAAAAAGCTCAAGGGAGCTAAATATACCTAGGTTGGCTATCCAAGCTGATTAAGAGAAGATCTAAAAATCACATACAACACACAAAGGACATCCTAGCAAGGAGAAAGCAAGAGCTGCTTGGAGGTGAGGGGACAGTTAGTGGTAATTAATAACAACAAAAACAACAACTACTAATATTTATATAGTGCTTTAAATTTTGCAAAGCACTTTACAAATATTATTTTATCTTCACAACTCTGGAAAATCGGTGCTACTGCTCTTCCCATTTTACAGATGAGGAAACTGAGTCAGTGGTTATGGGATTTTCCCAGCTGGGAAGTGTCTCAGGCAGGAAAAGTTCAGCCAATAATTCATTTTGTTCATTTGTTAAGCCCTGAACCTGGGTGTGGGGGGAGATGCTCGTGGAGGCCCAGAGAACCTTTACCTTCATGGAGTTCACTGTCAGTCAATAAGCACGTAATTAGTGCTTGCTGTGTGCCAGGCACTGTGCTAAGTTTTGGAGATATAGAGAAAAGCAAAAACATTCCCTGCCCTCAAGGGGCTCACAGTCTAATGCAGGAGACAGGTGCAAACAACTCTGCGCAAAGGAGACAGAGATGCTGTAAATGGGAGGTTAGCTCAGTGGGGAGGCACTGGCTGGGAGAGGAGCTGAGTCTGGAAGGAAGCCAGGGAGGTCAGAGGGCAAAGGTGAGGAGATGAGTGTTCCAGGTATGGGGACAGCCAGGACAAAGGTCCAGAATCTGGAGATTGAGTGTCCTGTGCCACGAGCAACAAGAAGGTGAGTGTCATGAAGTTCTAGAGTATGTGCAAAGAAAAAAAAAGCAGGATGTAAGATGTCTGGAGAGGTAGGGAGGAGCTGGACTGTGAAGGGTCCTACGAGTCAGAGCAGTCCCTTTAGTTGGCTGACTCCTTCCAGAAGCACCATTCTCAGGAAGATGCCCAGGCCAGTTATGTCCTGGGTTTCTCCAGGCTGCCCTCCTGACTCTCTGGACTTTCTCTGCCACGTCCACTACCAGGTAGCTTCATCTGTCCCAATTTTAAGCTTTTATTTTTGGATATGTTGCCTTCTCTTGCTAAAATATAAGCTCTCTGAGGGCAGGCACCATCCTTTTTTCCCTTAGATTTGTATGGGGTGTTCAGGGAAGACAGGACTACTCATCCACCTTTGGTGGGACCCACTCTCGCCTGTGGCTCTAAGAAGCTATGGGATGCGCAGCCACACCCAGCTGAGCTGGTCTAAACCAGGTTGAGGGTAAATAACTTCAAACCCATCAGTGAGTTGGGGGAGCTCAATCCAAGCATGGGAAGATTTCCCCTGACAGAATGGGAGGATGAAGACAATTTGTTCCAATGGCTATGAAGATGGCTGAAGCAGGTGATGTGGAGCCCTTAAAGCTTGATCAGATAACTGAAGACACCGGGTCAACTACTGCATCCTGGACCATCACCACCGCTCTTGACTTTTGTCCTGCCACTGAACTTGCATGACTTTGGAAGAATGAGGCTGATGACTTTGTGCAGTTCAAATCAACACACCACCCGTGATGCCATTGGTCCTCTTTGAAAATGGAGGATGAACAACACCATTTGTATTCCGGTGCTTGGCCCGGAATAATCCTGTAAACACTTAACAACTGCTTGTTGACTACACGAATGCAGAGGCTTGGGGCTCTTTAAGGTCCCCCCCAGTTGGGTTGTTTCTGGGTGTGGGAGGGGGCAGGATGGGACTGGAGAGGGAGATTGGATGATTTTCACTAGTTCTAAGTCCTTGCCAAACAATGGGTTATTTAAATATGATCTCATCTTGTTGTTGTTGTTGTTTTCTGTAAGGGGACTTGAGAGGTATCATGGTGTAAAAGTATGGTTGGCCAACTGAATGTGTGACTTTCTCTGAGTCACAGCAAAAGGAGAGGGCTGGGTTTGGAGATCCCTAAAGTCCGTTATTGTTCTGACATTTTCTGTTCTAAAGTCCCTCCCACTTCTATGAATCAAACTAGGTGACTCAGTGGTCCAGAGTCAGGAAGACCTGAGTACAAATCCAGTTTTAGATGCAAGTGACCTTGGGTAAGTCACTTAACTTCTTTTTACCTCAGTTTCCTCAACTGTAAGATGAAAACCATAATAGCACCCACCTTCCAGGGTTATTGTGATGATCAAATGAGAAAAGATTTGTAAAGCACAGTGTTTGGTACATAGTGGGCATGCATGATGTGTTAGTTACAACATTCTGTGTTCCAAGGCTATGTTCAAGGACTGACAATCTGTGCCACCTTCTAAGGCCACTTTCAGCTCTGACATTTTCTGTTCCAAGTTTCCTTGAAGCTCTGATAGTCTGTGTTCTAGGGATCCTTCTAGCTCTGATGGGCAACATTGTATAGTCTAACCTTCTTTGGCTTAAGGTCTCTTCTCATCTCATGATTCCTATTCTTTCCATTTCATCATAATCCAGTCCAGGGCAGTCTAATATTAGTTGGTTCCTTGTTTATAAAGTTATTCTTGAGTTTAGGTAGAGCTTCATTCCCTGGGGCAGGGTTTCTCCTCAGTAAAACCATGAAAATAATAAGTTTTTAATACTTTAACCCTTCTCCCTGCTTCCCTGCATAGGTTGTCAAAAGCCTTTCCTTCTCTGCTTCCTTCTTCCCTTTCAAACCTTCTATCCATCCCTCCACATTCCCCAGGCTTGGCATCCCATGCAATGCACCATGCTCCACCCTTCTCCCTCCTCCTCCCCATGGCACCAAGATTTCCCTGATATGTTTCATTCGATGGGTAGCTTCATTTAAATGCCCGTCCTCATTAGCTCATTCATGCCAAAGTATTAATAACTTCTTGGGGGGGGGGCTAGGTGGTGCAGTGGATAAAGCAGTGGCCCTGGATTCAGGAGTACCTGAGTTCAAATCCGGCCTCAGACACTTGACACTTACCAGCTGTGTGACCCTGGGCAAGTCACTTAACCCCCAATGCCCCGCAAAAACAAAAAACAAAACTTCTTGGGATACCCTACCAGGAAAGGGAAATGTTTGCATTTTTGCAGTTCTTGACTCTAAGTGAATAATCTCTTATGGTGGAACCTCAGGATGATGGGGAAGCTGTCTCTGGGCAGGGAGACCAATAATTACTGATTCCTTAGTGGGGGCTGGGGGACCCTTATCAGTGGGAAGTAGAAAGGGATCAGGAAGACTTGAAGAGGAGAGACAATCACATTTTTAAGTGAGTGTGATGTTCCTGAAGATGAAATAATTATTTCCCAGAATTGTCCCTGCTGGGTCGGCCTCACAGGAGTTTAATAAGGGGCCCTTTTCCCCACCGACTTTTATAGCCTCATTGCCAGAAGGGAGATCTCAATCCTCCAAGTCTGTGGAATGTCTCACACTGCAATGCAGACTGCCCTAAAATGACGCACATTCCAGACTTCCCTGCATCCCTAGACATGCCCTCTTATCTGCTCCAGAATTCTACCAGGGAGCAGGAGGTGGGAGGGAGGCCTAGGCCTGGAGGCCTCCAGGCTGGTATTTTAGGTCCTTTGCCAATGGGGAAGGCTGGATGAAACTGGCCAGAACGCTCCCAGAGCTGACATGACAGACAATGGCCAAAGCTCCATCCCTTTCCGGTGCCCTGCTTTTCATTGCTGGTGGGCAGGATCATGGATTTGGAGCTAGAAGGGACCTTGGAGGTCAACCGGTCCAACCCCCTCATTTTACAGAGGAGGAAACAGATTCAGACAACTTAAGTGACTTGTCCAAAGTCACACAAGGTCATCACCATCATCACCACAATAGCTGATATTTGTACCGTGTTCTAAGGTTTACAAAGCACTTTACAGAAATTATTTCATTTGGTCCTCACAAGAAGCCTGTGAAGCAAGTGTGATTATTATCTTTTTTTATAGAGAATGAAACTGAGGCTGATAGAATTTAAGTGACATGCTCAGGTTAGGTCAGTCAGTCAATCAACAGACATTTAGTAAATACCTCCAATATGCCAAGCAGATGGGGAAACTGGTGTTTAGAAACATTATTTGATTTACTCAAAGTCAAACATCAAAGCCAGGCCTAGAATTCAAGTTAATTAATACATTGATACAAGTATAGTGCCCAAAGCAAGGGAAGAGATAGATGTGCAATCCTCTGTTCTCCTTGGATCTCATCTGGAGTCTTTTAGCCAGGACTGAAGACAATAATTTAGGAGGGACATGGATAGTTGGGAGGTTTCCAGAGGGCCACAAGGATGAAGAGGAGATGAGAAACTGGGCCCTATGGAAATCCACTGAAGGATCTGGGATGCTTAACTTGGACTGAGAATAGTTGGGGTGGCAGGCAAGAAGACCCATGATCACTGTCTTTGGGCTATAACTAGACTTCAAACAATTCCTAGAAAGAATAAGTAGGATCCTATAGGCTACAGGGAAGGTCAGCCCAGGCTGAATGGGAAACTCTCATGAAGGAGGTTCTGCAGACACAAATTCCAATTAGGAGATAAAGAAGTAATCCAAAGAGATGGACACACCGGGAGCTCGCCAAATGTCTTCAAGTCTAAAAAATGTCTGTGGGAGATGGAAGTAACGTCTGGTCACAGAGGATTAGGGCAAGGTCTAGCTCCCCCCAAAAAGACTTAGGAGTTCTAATGCTCAGAACAAGTTGAGTCCTGTGTGTGTGTGTGTGTGTGTGTGTGTGTGTGTGTGTGTGTGTGTGAGAGAGAGAGAGAGAGAGAGAGAGAGAGAGAGAGAGAGAGAGAGAGAGAGAGAGAGAGAGAGAGAGAGAGAGAGAAGTTTGGAGTTTCTTTGACAGTATTGTGAAAGAGAGAGAAGGATGTGAGAGTGGTTCATGGGAAGGATGACGCAGGGATAACTGAGGACAGAGAAGGGAACTCTTAATTTGCCTTTACTCTTTTTTGGGAGAGAGGGCAAGCAGGATCTTTGAACTGGAACAAAACAGTACCAGTAATAGCATTTACATGGTACTTTGAGGTTTGCAAGCATTTGACATAGATTATCTCATGTGATCTTCACAACAATCCCACGGAGCAAATGGTATTATTATCCTCATTTTACAGATGAAGAAACTGAGGTTGAAAGAAACTAAGTGAGCTAATTGGCATTTGACATGAGATTCGAACTCAGGTTTTGCTAACTCTGAGCCTTCCCATTGAGGCACCGAGCTTCCATAGGCAGTTCCAGATGACCTAGCCCAATGCTGTTTATCTTTTCCCAGGAGAAAAGTATGATGTTTAGATAGTAGACCTTTGGTTTCATTGGTATAATGACAAAATCAGCCAAAGGGAAGTTGACACCCAAGATAAGCATAGAGAGAGTCAAATGGCCTCAAACTATCCTTGCCATGCCAAAGTCAGCAGGTCTGGGTGACCCCTGTTTCTGACCCTGAAAGAAGTGGCAGAGGTAACTGCTGACTCAGAAAAGCCACAGAAAATGGGAGAAACACAGCCAGATGGTGAAGGGCAAACATCTCAATTTTCAGAAAAGGGAAGCGAGTGGAATCTAAAATCTGCAAACTATAAGCTGATAAATCGGGCTCTGGTCACCTTCTAGAATGTGTTATGAAAGGGAAGGGAATGACCAAGGGCAAGCATTGTTTCACCAAGAAGATGTAATGGCAGACCAGCCTCATCTCTTGTTTGGGTAGCCAGGAGGGTGAAGTTTATACCACAAAAGGCCTAGGGGAAGGAATCAAACAGAAACATTTATGGTTGGCATTTAAAGCTCTCCCTGCCACCTTTCCAGGCTTCATAAACTTTACTTCCTTCCATACACTCCATGATCCAGCCATAATGGCCTACTTGGCTGCTCCAGGCACAGAACAAGCCATCTCCCATCACCATGCCTTTGTATCAGCTGTGCTCCATGCCTGAAATGCTCTGCTCTGTCACTTCTACCTCCTAGCTTCCCTGGTCTTCTTCAAGACTCCACTTAAGTCTTCCCTTCTCATCAGAAGTCCCCTCAGACGATAGTGCCTTCTCCTCCGAGAGGGTCTTCCTACTCATTTACAAGTTATCACACACCCCCTTTAGAATGTAAGCCCCATTGAGGGCAAGGACTGCATTTGTCTTTCTTTGTATCTCCAGCCTTTAGCACGATGCATAGCATACAGTAAAAAACTAATAAATGTGCATTGACTGTCTTTAAAAAGCCATGATTTCTGTCTTAAGGCATTTGAAGATCTGTCACACATGGAACAAGGAACAGGCTTGTCCTGCCTGGCATTCAGGAGAGGATGGAAGGAGGCAAAGTTGGGTTTGATGGGGAAAAAATCCCACAAAACTCTCTTACAATCAGAGCTCGCCCAAAGGAGCATGGGCTTCCTACAGAGGCAGTGGGTTCTTCCTCACGGGAGGGTTTCAAGATGAGGCTGCATTCTCTCCGGCTCTGAGTCGGGCTCTGTGAGGGTCCTCCCAGCTCTCAGATTCTGGGATAGGTGAAGAAGGATCAGATTTGTCCTAACTGACTATGGGAGGTAGACTGGGGACCGATATGGGAAAATTACAGGGTGGTAGATCCTGGCTTAATGGAAGACAAAGCTTCCAGCCTGAAAATGCAATGTACTCTGCCTGGAGGTCTTCAAAAAGAAGTTGAAGGGCCATTTGCCATCATTTGTGGAGATGGTCAACGCCTTGGCTAGCACTGGACCAAATGATCGGTAAGGACCCTCCCTGGGGGGTAAGGGCTCTCGGGTAAGAGAGTCCATGATTGTAAACTCTTGACTCCTAGTAAAAGGAATTGGATGTCACCTCTCTTACCAGAGAAGCCAGAGGGTTGGGGTTATCAGCCTGAATTTTAGGCTCTCCTCCTCCCCTTCCTTCCGTCTTTAGCCCTTTCTAACAGTAATAATGGTGATCGTTTGCATTTATACGGCACCTTGAGGTTTGCAAATCTCTTTTACATACGGGACCTCTTGGATCAGAGCCCTCTACGGCTGAAGAAACTGAGGCCAAGGAAGATGAAATGGTTTGCCTAGAGTTAAGCGGCTGGTGAGGGTCTGAGGCAGGATTTAAACTCGGGTCTTCCTGATTCCAAGATGCTCTGACTACAAAGCAGTGGTCATAGTTCCCCAGGTCAGTGGTTAACAGGGAAGAGAGACCACGCTCAGAGAGCTCCAGTGACCCACTCAGCCTAAAGGCCAAAGCAGGCAGAGCTGACCTGAAGGAACTGGAACTCAGAACCCCGAGCTTAGCCTGAGACTATCTTCAGGGGCCTTTGCCTCCATCTGAGGTGTGTGTATGTGAGTTTGTGTGTGTTGTGCGTATGTGTATATGTGTGAGTCTGTGTTGTGTATACACATGAGTCTGTGGATGTGTGTATATGCATGTTGTGTACATACGAATATGTATGGATTATGTGTGTATGTGTATATGTGATATGTGTGTTGTGTGTGCGTTGTTTGTATATGTGCATATGTATGTTGTGTATATATGTATGTGTATATGTGATATGTGTGTTGTATGTGACTGTGTATGTGTGTATGTGTGTATATGCATGTAGGCTAACATGTATGTTGTATGCATTGTGTGTGTGTGTTTGTGTGTGTGGTGGTGGTGGGAGAGGTGGGGTGAGGTCCATCTTAGTTCAATTTCCAAGGAGATAAATAATAAAAAAACCTCACTATAATCTAGGGCTTTATACTTTTGAAAACACCTTTGTGCCCAGTCAATTCCCAAATCTTGTAAAACAGGCAGGGCAGGTATTATTCCTCTTATTCTGAAGATGAAGACATTGAGGCCCAAATAGGAGCGGGTCACAGAGAACTAGGTAGACACCTAGGCATGCCACTTGGGCTGTCCTGGGGGTAATGTTCCTGAGGGGTTTGAGGGGAAACCCCTTTTTCTGAGGGGAAGGTACATGGATTCTACATCACCCCCCAGTATCATTTGTTTTCCAGCCTGGGAGCAGAATTCTGGCAGTTGGCAGGGCAGTGCCAAGGGAGGTTTTGTAATTGTAATGAGAACATGGTGTTTGTGCTCAGAGGGGGTCTCGTGTCTGCTCTGCTCCCATCTGGTTCGAATTGGCTTGTTTATGAGCCTTTTAGAAAATAGAGTTGTATGTGTTTCTGCCTCTCTCCCCTGCGCTCCCCAACCTAACCTCCTCCCCTTCCCTCCAACCAAGGAAAAGAGAGCCACAAATGGAGTTCCATCCACTCTACCCTTGTCCCCTCCAGCTTGGGGCTGTGGCCTCCGCCTTCCTGTCCTGGGATGCCTGGGAGGGTATTGTCTGCTCAGGGTGATGAGGTATCCTGTCGAGTGACAACAGACACAGGAACCAGCTTGGCAGGATCAAGGGGCTTCTGTCACGAGGAGCCCTCGTGTTCGGAGGACCCTGGAGCCCATGCCATGCCTTCCATCTGCTGTCTAGACAGCAGGCTTCCTCTCCAGCCACTCATCCCCAAACTGTGGTCCAGTGCTCCTTGTGGCACTGAGCTGGGCATGCTAGCAGTGCATAATATCAGAGATATCTGGGTGGAAGAGACCTTCGAGGTCATCCAATCTGACCTCTTTATTTGACAGAAGGGGAAACTGAGACCCATGGAGGCCAGATGACTTACCTAAGGTCATGTAGCCAGTTGTGAAGAGTCAGAATTGGAACCTGAGATTCTTGACTCCTAGTCTAAGGTTCTTTCTGTTTCTCATGCTGCCTCGACAAGTTTCAGATGTTTTCAATCCCTTCTGCCTTTGGGCTCTCAGCTCCCTTCAAGGCTCAGCTCAGCTGCCACCTCCTACAAGAGGCCCTTCTGGATTGCCTCAGTAGCTAATGTTCCCTTCTCTATTTATCTCCTAGCTATAGATTTGTATACATAGCATCTTCCTAGTATAAAGTGAGTTCCTGGAGGGCAGGCACTATTCATTTTTGCCTGTATGTAGTAAGCACTTAATACATGATTTTGAATTGCACTTCTGAATGAGTGTGAAGGAAGGACACAAGCATTTACTAAATGCCTACTATGATCTGGGCATTGTGCTAAGTCTTTACAAACACATTCTCATTTGATCCTCACAAAGACGCTAGAAGGTAGGTGCTATTATTAATTATCCCACTTCACAGTTGAAGAAATTAAGGCAGGCAGAGATTAAGTGACTTGCCCAGGGTCACAAAGCCAGTAAGTGTCTGAGGCTAGATTTGAACTCAGGTTTTCTTGACCCCAGGCCCAGAGCATTATCTACTGAGCTATCGAGCTCTATCACTGGCCTCATTTGAATCCTAGATGATTTTTCAGAAAACTCCTTTCCACTTATTCCCCTCCTTCCCCCTGTCCCATATCACCTTTCTTCTGTCTCACCTTCCTGAGGATGCTCCCAATGCTGTCATTCAGAGGGGTCGGACTAGATGGTATTTAGGGTTCTTTCCAGTTCTGTCATTCTAGGACTTGGCTATATCTTCTCTGAAGAGTGTCCATCAGAATGCTGGCCTTTCCTGGGAAGGGGGCCTAATCAGGAATGTGTTGGAGCCAGTACAGTACAGACCAGCTTGGGAGAGTCAATTGTTAAATTTTTCAATGTGAGCATTTATACCTCAGGAAATCGGTGAATACTACCAATGGGGCTTGATTTATTGTTTTGTTGATTGTCCGGGATTGAGAAAGTGATGGAGAAAGTGTTAATAATACAGGATAAGGGGCAACTAGGTGGCGCAGTGGATAAAGCACTGGCCTTGGATTCAGGAGGACCTGAGTTCAAATCCAGCCTCAAACACTTGACACTTAACTAGCTGTGTGACCCTGGGCAAGTCACTTAACCCTCATTGACCTGCAAAAAAACAACAAAAAAAACCAACAACAAAAAAAAACAAAAATAATACAGGATAAACTTTAAAATGTACCTTGTAGGCATTTATTTTTCCTTCTGGAGAGCTGGTTGTTAAACATTTACCAGCACAAAGCTGGTACTGAAAACTACCCTCAGCTGATCTCCATTCCTGACACCTGAGTATGGTTGGAGAGGAGAAAGGAAACAGGGGAGTTTTGAGGCCTTAGGAGACAGAGTGGGTGACCCTGGAGTGAAGGGGAAAGGGGAGGCAGCAGAAAAAAGAGTCTGGTCCCATTGAAAACAAACCTCACTCTTATATGCCCTGAGACCAGCCCCAGGGCACAATCATAGCTACAAGGAAAGATGCTTGTGTGCTTTCCAGGGACCCACTAGAGCCCAAGGTGCCATTGTCAAGTTGGGGCTGCTGGTTTTCAGAGAATCAAAAAATGATGTCAAAGCTAGGAGAGAGACTATGGGTCATCCAGCCCAACTCCCTCCATGAGGACACCGCACTTAGCACAAGGCTTGGTATGTAGTAGGTGCTTAATAAGAATTTATTGATTGATTGCTTCATTGGAACAAAAGGAGAAACTGAGGTTCATAGGGTGACATTTGCAGAGTCACATAATCTCAGACTTGGAGGGAAAGCCAAGAGGTTAATCTGGTCCAATTTGTCACTGAACAAACGTGTCATCTAAAACAAACCCAACAAATTATCATCCAGCCTGTGCTTGAAGGCGTCCGGCAAAGGAGGAGAAGTAGCCATTTTGTTATAGCTCCCATTTTTAGGGTATTTTTTCCCATACAAAATCAAAATCTGACTCTGAAACTTCTACTCATTTCTGCTTCTAGCTTTGCTCTCTGGGGCCAAACAGAACAAATCTATTCTCTCTTCCACATCATTTGAAAAATTGTTATTCATGGGGCAGCTAGGTGGTACAATGGATAGAGCACAGGCCCTGGATTCAGGAGGACCTGAGTTCAAATCTGGCCTCAGACACTTGACACTTACTAGCTGTGTGACCTCGAACAAGTCACTTAACCCAAACTGCCTCACCAAAAAAAAAAAAAAAGAAAGAAAGAAAGAAAGAAAAAAAGAAAAAAAGAAAAAGAAAAATAGTTATTCATGTTCCCTACTTCCCCCTGCCTCCCCAGCCTTCTCTTCCCCAGGCTAACAGTGCCTAGTTCCTTTAACTGATCCTCCCAGAATATGACTTCAAGACCCTTCCCCAACTTGACTACTCTCTTCTGGCTTAGAAACATCCTTCCTAAAATGCTCCACTCAGAACTGAATCCAACACTCCAGATGCACTCTGAAATTTTGTCTTGGAATGTCACCTCCTATAGGAAGTCCTTCCGGATTGCCCCAGTAGTTAGTGTTCCCTTCTGAAATGACTATGGTGGTCCCCTCCCCAATAGTCATAGGATGTAAGAATTGGAAGGAACCTTAGAGATTATCTCATTTTACACAGAGGGAAACTGAGGCCTAGAGAGAGTAAGTGACCTGACCAAGTTCTCATAATGGATCATAATAAATAGAGCCAAGTTTCCATGGTGTGGAACCCAACTTTTCCCAAGAGGTGAATGAGGTCGGAGTCTAAGAAACCTCAGTCACAAATAGTAATCACTTGCATTTCTAACACTGCATTTTTTAAGTTTTCAAAGAAAAACATGATCTTGTTTGAGCCTCACAAGAGCCCTGGGTGGTAGGCACTACAGCTGTCACTACGTCATTATCACTAGGTGACATGCTAAAGTCAGCATTGGACCTGGAGCCAGGAAGAGCTGAATTGAAATTTGGCTGCAGACATGTAGTAGCTGTGTGACCCTGGGCAAGTCACTTCACCCCTGCCTGCTTCAGTTTCCTCATCTATGAAATTTTCTATTCAATTCAATAAACATTTATTAAGCAACTACTATGTGCCAGGCAGAGGCAGCCAGGAGGTGTAGTGGAGAGAGTGGGCCTGGAGTCAAGAAGACCTAAGTTCAAATTTGTCCTCTGACACTTACTACCTGGGCAAGTCACTTAACCCTGTTTTCCTCAGTTTCTTCATCTGTAAAATGAGCTGAAGAAGGAAATAGCAGACCATTCCAGCCAAGAAAATCCAGCCAAGGGAGGGAGGGATAAAATTTGGAACTCAAAACTTTTAGTAAAAATATTTATTATTTAAAAAAGAAAAGAAAACTCTCAATGGGGTTGTGAAGAGTTGGACATGACTGAAACAACTGAACAACTTGTGTCAGGCACTGTACTAAGCACTCAGGATGCAAATAAGAAAAAAAGTCCCTGCCTTCAAGGAGCTTACAATCTAATGGTGGAAGACAACACACAAAAGGAAGCAGGAAAGGGGGATAGGGGAAGGACACCAAGGTGGACCCAGAGCAGGGGCATCTTATTCTCTGGAGTTCAGACCAAGCAGAGCTACAGATGGAAAGCGGAAAGAGCTCAATGCCCAGGTTCTGCCCTCTTTATAGAGGGAAGCTTTGGGTGGTGTTCAATGTTTCACCCTCCAGTCAGAAAGGAGAGGAGGAAGAGGGGGAGGGGGGAGAAGGAGGAGGAAGAAGAGGAGGAGGAGGAAAAGCTGTAGAGCATTCAAGGCTGAGCTAAACAACCCAATGAGGAGGTTTCTGGTGATCTTGTTCTTAGGTCAGACCAAGCAGAGAACTCTGCACCTATGTGCCCTCAGTGTCCTTTCTCTTTCCACAAAGTCTGCCCAAGTAACTCCACTGAACCACTGGACTGGCTCGTCTCAGGCTCTGGGTCTCTTCTACTTGATGGGTCAGTCCAATGATTGGCTGGGCTCACTCTTCAATGAATTGACTGTAGTCTATTTCTCACTTTTAGCCTCTCTGGCTGGGCTGGGTGGTTTCGTACTCTTTTTAGCTGGATTGCCATGAAATTCTTCCAGCTAGGCCAACGACCCTTATGCTAGCATCAGCAGAAGCTCCTTCCCTTTGATCCTTCTGAGCCTCTACTCAGAGATGAGGATTATCATAGCACCTTCCTCCCAGGAATGTTGTGATGATCAAATGAGAGAATATTTGTAAAGAGCTTTCCAAACCTCAAAGAGCTCAATAAATGTTTGCCATTATTACCATTTTACAGATGAGGGAACAGAGGCATACAAAGAGAGATTAATTGACTTGCTCAAGGTCACTTAGCTAGGAAATCCTTACTCTTTTTGTTTTTTGTGAGGCAACTGGGGCTAAGTGACTTGCCCAGGGTCACAAAGCTAGTTAAGTGTCAAGTGTTTGAGGCCAGATTTGAACTCAGGTCCTCCTGACTCCAAGGCTGGTGCTCTATCCACTGTGCCACCTAGCTGCCCCATAAATCCTTACTCTTAAGGAAGCACTACCCATTTCACCACACTGCCTCTTGATAGTGGCCCCTAAAGGAGAGGAGGAATTTTTTTTGAAACTGTAATTATTGTAGCAGGCAGTCAGTCTAGAATCAGTGGCTCACCCTGCCCCCCAAACCCTACTAGAGAGAACCTCATTTTAAACTAAGCTGTGTCCTAGGGCTATGATGAGTACCTGTAATTTATCTGCTGATATCAATCAGTCAACTAATAAGCATTTATTGAAGGCTTTCTCCTTGTTCTACCCCTGAGGAACTTGGTGGTGCTTCATCTAAAACATGACACTAGGACAGATGCCCGATTCTATTTGCCTTGAATAATTTACCCTAGAATAAGTGGCTCAGGGGACAGAGTGCTGGGCCTGGGGTCAGGAAGACCCAAGTTCAAATCCAGCCCCAGACACTTACTACTAGCTGTGTGACCCTGGGCAAGTCACTTTACCCTGTTTGCCCCAGTTTCCTCATCTGTAAAATGAACTGGAGAAGGAAATGGCAAACCAAGAAAATTCCAAATGGGGTCGCAAAGAGTTGGGTACAATTGAATAACAGCAACAAAATTACAGTGAATCTAGGTAGAGCCAGACTTGGGCTTCTCATGTCCTGATTCTTAAGGCCAGCACTCCCTCTGGCTACCTGGGATCCCTTAACCAGAGGCAGAAACATTCCTAGCTTTGGTAGATCAGAGAGATTTCACAGGCTTCCGGGCTTGCTAGGCTGTTGTTGGAGGTGACTCAGAGAAATGACTGCTTCGGGAGAAGGAGCAAGTTTTACCGCTTAGCTCTAAAAATACACTACTGAACATGCTTTGAGGCTGTAAATCACCCCAAGGCAAAGTGAATAGAACTGCCCCTTCCAAGTCACCCCCTTCTCTCCATATTTCCCCCAGTTTCACAAGTCCCCTGTTGTGCTTTTGTGATCTCTTTCCCCTTTAATCCAGTCCTTACTAGAAATCTCACCCCATCCCAGGAGAGCGGAGAAAGTGATTTGGGCTGTCCAGGGGCCCAAAGGCATGAATATCTGAATAATAAAAGTTAGGCACCTCTTCAAGGCAATGCAGAGGATTTGGGGTGATTTTAAGCCAACCATGATGACTTGAACTTGGTCCTGCTTGCCTTGATTTATTAACAAATCAAGGCAAGGTGATTTGGCAGAGCAGACAGCAATGGCTGCAAGGCGACCTGGGGCCTAGTTTTACTACTCACTGGGTGACCTTGAGCAAGTGGCTTCCTGTCTCTTTGCCACTGGAAAATGAGAGAGCTGGACCAAATGATCTCTGAGGTCCCTTCCAGCTTTGAAATTCCATGTTCTAGAGCGCTCCCAGCTCCTAGCATTCCTTTCTAAACTTGTTTTCAGTGCTGACATTTTGTGTCCTAATATCCCTCCCAGATCTGACACTCAATGCTTTTAAGACCTCTTGTAGCTCTGACAATGTTTTCTAACATTCCATGTTCTAAGTTCTCTGCTGCCTCTGATCTTAGATGTTCTAAGATATTCAGTGCTTTAAGAACCCTTATAATTCAAGTCAATTTGAGTAACATTTATTAAGTGTCTAGTATTTAAGAGGCAAAAGACAGCCCTTCCCCTCAAGGAGCTTACAATCTAAGGAGGAATATTTTGTGTTGAAAGCTCTCCTCCACCTCCGACTCAGGTCCCCCCCTTCCCTCCACCCCCCCTCCCAGCTCTGCCTTTCCACACTCTCTGCACTACCAGGCAGTCCATTCCTGAAATTCTGTGCCCTGCAGTGAGCTCCCCCCAGGCCTGACATTCTAGGCTCCCTTTCTATTTGCAGACTCTTTGTCTCTCCTTCCCTGGTTCTCTCGAGCGCTGAATGGCATTCTTCAGTGGGACAGGCTAGAAGCTCCCCCCCCCCCCCCCCCCCCCCCCCCCCGCCTTGCTATACTTGCTGGTGTTAATGACAATGTATTTATAGATGACCAATCTGAACCTGGGGAGGAGCAAAGCCTTCCCACCCCCCACCCCCCCTGCCTCTAGCTGCTTACTCACAATCTAACACCAAGCTGTTCTGGCTGCTGAGAGAGATGATTTGGGGGGAGGGGGAGGGGGGGGCGGGGTGTGTGTGTGTGTATGTGCCTGCCTGAGTGTGCGGGGGTTTCTAGGACACCGTTGCTACTTACATAAGCGTCGTAGCCGTGCCAGGGGATCTGTGTATTCCGAGGTTCATCCTTAGCTGATTAAGGGCTGACTATTCCGTGTGGGGGCTGGGGGTGGGGTGGTAGGGCTGCCGGAGAAGGGGCAGTTACATAACCGTATATTTATTTAGACTCAATCCCCAACTTAAAAACTAGGAGCAGGGGAAGGTTAGGGGTTCCTCTGCGCTGAGTGGGTGAGGTAGGAGCCAGTCTACCTTGCTCAGGGATGCACTAGGCTCTCGGGAGTGCCGGGAGGAGGAGGGGGCAGGAGCCTTGGGGTAGTGAGTGGGGTAGGGGCTGGGGGAGGATGCAGGAGGTACCCTTGGGATGTTCTGAAGAATTCAGCTCCGGCAGCCCCCGGCCAACAACATTTTCGAGGAGTCAGTGAGTGGCCTAGGACATTTCACACTCTGCTGGGGTGTCTGGGTAGTTTTCTGGGGACTGGAACTAGAACACCAAGTTCTGGAAAAATGGAAGGGCTCCAGGGAAACCTGGACAGATCCATTTGTTCTGGAAGGGATGTGGTGTTGGAGGGGGAGCCGGGGGGAAGGGGACTGCTTCAACGGGACAGTCAGAATGTAAGGCTAAACCAAAACTTCTTCAACTGTGAGTCAGGACCCCACACATGGGGTCACCTAAACTAACCGAATGTGGAGGTCTTGAAAAATTTGGCAGTAGTAATAGGTCACATATGCCTAGTCTATATACCTATATGTCCTGGGTCTTGTGAAAATTTCTCCACTCAAAAGGGGGTCACAAGTGGAAAAAGTTTAAGAAGCCCTGGTCTAAATAAATGTGAGTGGACAGTTATTAAAAATAAAAATTAAAAAATATTTTTTAAAGCTCAATGGTTATGCGGCAAAGAGGGATAGGAATAGCTAACCCTTAATTTAATAGAATTCTTGGGGTCATATTGCTCTGGTGGCTAGGAACGCAACTCAGAGAAGAATTCTCCCCCCTCTCCCTGGTATCAGGGGTCGCTGCTGTTGTTATAGCAGCCTCTGAAGTTTTAGGAAGAAGAGCATTTGAAGGGCTGAGAACTAAGTGGTTAATTATGTAATACACATATCAAAGGCCATTGATAACAAGTAAAAGCACTGTTAGGCTAATTACTACCCAAGTGAAACAAACATCAGGTTTTGGAAAAACAGGAATCTACCCAGTCGGAAGACCCAGATAGGGGTCCCCAGTTGGACATTTAAGGCACTCTGGGACCATAGGAAATCTACAAACCTCTCTGAGAAGACTCCTCTATAGAATGGAGACAGGAACACCTCGTCTATCACTGCTATGGAATGGGGATTTGACACATGTCTAGACCACCTAAGATGATATCACCCATATGGAAGATGCCAGGGGATCTCCTGGAGAAGTGGGACAAGTGTGGAATTCAACTTAGTACCGGTGGGGCTTTGGGGCCTCACTGGAGTATGAGGGTGAAAGCAACTCCTTCTCTCAGAGCTCAGGAGACTATCTGGTAAGGGGGTGGGGAGCTGGGGTCTTCTTCCTCTCTTTCCACCTTTGGTCACACAGCCCCAGGAAAGAAGCCTGGGGCCTTTTGCTTCGTTTTTTTTTTTTTTTTTTCCTGTTCTAGGTACAGGAAGTGGAATCTCTCACCCAGCCTGGGAACTCAAGCTATAGAGGATCCAGGAGTTCAGGCTGGGTGTTATAGCCAGCCCAATATCAAGATCTTGAGGACCAAATTCACTCTTCTTCCAAAGGTCTCTATTTCTATCAAGAAGACCACCATTCTCCAAGTCACCAAGGTTTGCCTTGGTGACTGTTCACTTAGTTTCTACACTCTCTCTTACCCTACATCTCTAAACAATAGCCAAATCTTGTCATTGCTGTCTCCATACCATCTCTCCCAACTGTCCCTTTCTCTCTACTCACACAACCTTGTTCAAGCCTTTGTCACCTCTTTGCTGCACTGTTGAATATCCTCCTATTTTCTCTCCCTGCCCTCAGTCTCATCTTTCCAGTTCATTTTCCTAAAGTGAATGTTGCTTTTCTGCTTCCCCACCGCCTTTAGGGACTGATACAAAGTCACCATTTTGGCTTGGAAAACCCTTCACAATCTGGCCTCAACCTAACTTTCCAACCTCATTATTTAGTCAACAGTCAATAAACATTTATTAAGTGCCTACTATGGGCCAAGGTACTGTGCTAAGTGGTATTGGTACAAAGAAAGGCATGACAGTCCCTGGCACCAAGAAGCATCCAGTCTAATGGTTAGACTGGACTTCACTCTACAGTCCAGCCAACTGGCCTTCTTCCTACTCCCCATACATGACATCCACCATCTTTGTGCCTTGTACTGGCCTTTCCTCATGCCACAAAGGCACAAAGGCACTCCCACCTCTCAGAATCACTCCTGTTTTCAAAATTCTCCTCAGGTTTCACATTCGACATGAAACCCTCCCTGACCCACTGCTACCAGTACCTCTCCTGCAAAATTACCTTGCATAGACTTGTAATACACTTATTTATGTGTGTGTGTACCTTTCCCCAAAAGAATGTAAGCTCCTTGAGAGAAAGGCTTATTTCCTTTTTGTCTTAGTATTCCCAGTGCTAGCTGCTTAAAAAGGGCTTGTATAGACTGACTGAAAAACATAAAGTGCTATGGACTTCATTCAATTTTTGTCAACGTGGGTATCACCTCCACTCATGTAGATTGCAGTCCCACTATAATGTAGCCATGGTCTTCTAAGAGTTGCTATGGGTGAAACATTAATCACGTCATAGGAGAGCCCTTCAGAATTTGGGATCCCATGGCTACTCAGCTTAGCCCCCTGGGTTTGTTGTCATTCAGTTGTTTCCAACTCTTGTGTGCCCCTGGCATTGTCTTATAGAGCCTAAGGTCACCTCTATGATGTAATAATGATGATACTGACTTCTATTTCTAGGGATCTTAAAGGTTTACAAATGATTTCCTCCAACATCCCTAGAAGTAGAAAAAAGTCACATAATGACAAGCACACTGCCTCTGAAACCCATGCTATTTTTAAAAATTTCTTTTGATTTCTACATTTTTATTGATGTCTTCTGCTTATTAAATCATCAAAAAAATTCCCCCAGGATACTTCCCCTGTCCCTTCCAGAAAGGCATACTAAAAAACAAATAAGTAAAAAAAAAGAAAAGAAAAAGGAGAAACACTCAACAAAACTGGTCAATACATTTAAAAAGTTTCAAAGTCAGCATAATGTGCCATGCCTGTGGACCTCCTACACTACACATCTGCAAAGATGTGGAGTGGGATTGTCTTATCTCTTCTTTGGAGCCATGCTTGTTTGTTGTAATTTTGCAACATTCACTATTGATTTTGTGTGTTTGTTCTTTCCATTTACATCCATGTAGTAATTGTGCTCATTTTTTTTCTTGGCTCTGCTTACTTCACTTTGCATCAGTTTGTGCAAATCTTTCCATGCTTCTCTGTATTCTTATTTGTAGTTTCTTACACAGCACAGCAACATTCTATTTTATTCATGTACCACAAATTGTTCAGCCATTCCCCAGTTGATGAGCATCTACTTTGTTTTCAATTCCTTGTCATCAAATTTGTTGTTTGTCATTCAGTCATTTCAGTCATATCTAACTCTTTTTGACCTCAGTTTGGGGTTTTCTTGGCAGAGATACTATAGTTTGGCATTTCTTTCTCCAGATCATTTTACACATGAGGAAACTGAGGTAAACAGGGTTAAGTGACCTGCCCAGGGTCATATAGCTAGTGAGTATCTAAAGCTGGATTTGAACTCATCTTCAGGGCCAGCATTCTATCCACTGTGCCATCTAGCTGCTATTATAAATATTTTGGTATTTATGGGAACTTTCTCCTTATCAGTGGTCTCCTTGGACTATGAACCTAGTAGTGAAATCAATGGGTCAAAGGGTTTAGATATTTTAGTTGCTTTATTTACGTAATTCCAAATTGCTTTTCAGCATGGTTATACTGGTTCACAGCTCCACCAATAAAGTGCTAGTGTTCCTGTCTTTCCACAATTCTTCCAACATTGATTATTCCCATCTTGTGTCATCTTTGGCAATTTGAAGGGTGTGAGGTAAAACCTCAGGGTTGTTTTCTCAAATTCCATTTTTGATTCTTATTAACTTGGACAAGTCTCTCAACCTCACACTTTCCTCCTCTGTAAAAAATGAAAATGTAGTAAAGGGCCTCCAAGACACTTTCTGGGTCTATGAAAATATTATTTTCCCCACTTTACAGATGAGGAAACTGAGTCCCTTAGAAGTTCAGCGACTATCGTTGGGAAGTGGTGGAAGCAGCCTAATACTCATGTTTTCTGACTCCATGCCCAGAATCCTTTCCAACATGTCAGACTGCAGAATTAAAACACTCTATAAACATGACTTATGACTTACTTTACTGAGCCTTCCTCCCTGTGTCTCTGCCTTCCCTGCTCTTTCTTTCCCTCTGTCTCTCCCCATAATAGCTCTGTTTCTGTGCAGGTCTACCTTTCTCTTTTCATCTCTGTCAGTCTCTCCTCTTTCTCTTTATCTATATCTTCTCTCTCCCTTTACAGAAGGGGACAGTTCTTTTTCTCTCCTTTCTTCCTCGTTCTTCCTTTCATTTCCATTCAACTAGAAGGATTGAAATATTTCAGATACTTAGACCTGGTAAGGATATTAAAGAAGATTATTTTTGACCACATTATTTTACAGATATGGAAACGAAGTCCCAGAAGGTCAAGCAATTTTCTCAAGGTAACATGACATTTTAGTGGAGGAACTGGGATTAAAACCTAGATCTCTGTTCACTTACAGCACAACAACCTTTATACCACCACATGCTGTCTTATGCCTCCCATTCTCGATTTCATAATCAGATAAGTTTAACCTTTTATGTATGTCTCAGCAAAAGAACTTCAGACCCTAAGTAGAATGGATTTTTGCTCCTGTGTGACCCTCAATTGATTTTCCCCCACTTGTTGGTCATTGAACCCCAGCATAAAAAGGTTCATCCACCTTTGGCTGAACAGATCCATCAGGTGACTTAGAAAATGACAGCAAGCAGAGGGCAGGGTGGGAATCAGGGAGGGTGAGCTTGCAGAACTGGCTGCAACCATGGGAAATGAAATTTCAAGGACACAGAATTGTGTGATAGGCAAATGGGATTAATGCCACAGAGGGAGGAGAAAATGTGTTAATAACATATGCAGGAAGTCGTGAGTAGAGGAACAGAGGGGAAGGAAGCAGCCCTTCATGAATAGAGAGCAAGAAGTAGCGGGTTGTCGGGAGAAGCCTTTGGGAGGACCCAGATTCAAATCCCACCCCTGCTTTTGACTACTTGTGTGACCATGAGCAAGTCTTTCATTCTCTGCTCTGCAGTTTTCTCACCAGTGAATCGAGAGGCTGGAGTAGCTCACCTCCAAGGCCCATTTCAACTCCAGATCTATGGTCCTATGTGCCACGGGCCAAATTCTTTGATGGAGAGTTTCTCTGGGGGTCGCCTAATGCACAGTGGTGCCTAACTCCAATAGCAATAATGGGGGGTACTAACTCATACATGTGGATACCTATGGGCAACATATTGAATTAGAAAAACACATATTAATATTATCTATGTTCTATTATATTTTTATTTTGTTAAATATTTCCCAATTACATTTTTTTTGATAAGGCAGTTGGGGTTAAGTGACTTGCCCAGGGTCACACAGCTAGTAAGTGTAAAGTGTCTGAGGTCAAATTTGAACTCAGGTCCTCCTGAATCCAGGCCTTGTGCTCTATCCACTGTGCCACCTAGCTGCCTCTCCCAATTAAATTTTAATCTTCTTTGGGCACTGAAGAGTGTTGTGGGCCACATGTGGTCAATAAATCTGGTCTAGTGATGTTGCAATCTGAGAATTTATCAACCTGGGCTTTTCTTTTCTTTTTCCTTCCTTCCTTCCTTCCTTCCTTCTCCAGGACTTTTGAGGTAATGGGAAAAGTCTAGAACTGTCAGTTTAAGATTTTACTTTCTTATCCTTGAAGGGTCCTGAGGAGGGCCAAGCCCAGGACAAAATGGTGGAAGAAACAAAATATCCTTGTGGTTTCCATTTCCTTTTCTTACAGACCCTTGTCTCCCCTTTCAACACTGTCGTCTTGAGACTCCTGTGCCCTCACTACCCTCAGTTCCTTCTGTCAGAGAATAAATTGATTCCAGAGGCAACTTGATGGATGCCAAGTTAAAAAAACCCTGACTTCAATCCCTGCCTCAGAGCCCTACTAGCTGTGTGACCCTGGGCAAAGCACTTCTGTCTCTGAGCTTCAGTTTCTACATCTGTAAAATGGAACTAATAATGGAATCCGGCTCCCTGGATTGTTTTGAGGATTAAATGTGATAACACAGCCATGGCATAAAATGTTCTGCAATATTAAAGCACCATAGAAATGCAGCTATTATTACTTTGGGTTTAAGGATCCCTCTTCCCACAACCTACTAGGAGCACTTTAATTTTAGAGAAGAACTCTTAGAAAAAGCAATGCTTAACCCAGTGGAATCATTTGCTAATGATAGCTAGGTTTGGGATATGAATGGGAGAGAGGGAGAGGCCTAGGGGCAAGAGAGTTTTTTTTTTTGTAGGTTTTTTTTTTTTTTTTGGCAAGAGAGTTCTTTCTGATGCTCCTTAAAAAGCAAACCAACTGGGGGCAGCTATGTGGTACAGTGGATAAAGCACTGGCCCTAGATTCAAGAGGACCTGAGTTAAAATCCGATGTCAGACACTTGACACTTACTGGCTGTGTGACCTTGGGCAAGTCACTTAACCCTCATTGACCACCACCACCACCCCCCCCACACACACAAAAAGCAAACAAACTGACTAGGTAGGTGGCTACCTAGTCTGCCCACCAGTAAGGACTATTGTGTTAGAAGACAATGCAATAGTTGAGGGAATATTGAATTTGGTCCAAATTCTGCCTCTGCTGTGTATCTCTGGTGTGATTCTAGACAAGTCACCTCTTATCTCTGGGACTCATTTTCTTCATCTGTAAAATAAGATAGCTGGGCCAGATGATCGCTAAGGTTACTTCTGTCTCTGAGTACTTTGCCCATCATCTTATTTTGGTTCTGATACAGGCTGACTCCAAATACAGGTCACATCCAGAGGCTGAGATAAAAATGATCCACGTCAGACTGAAAGAAAAAGTACAGCCTATATCCTCATACCCTTCAGGGCCAGAGAGGACAATGATTAGAATGACAGCAATAACAACAGTTATAAAATAGCTAACATTTATGTAGCACCTACTTTGTGCCAGGCACTATGCTAAGTGTTAAGCACAATTATGATCTCATTTGTTCCTCACAGGGTCACACAGCTACTAAGTGTCTGAGTCTGGACTTGAACTTGTGTCTTCCTGACTTTAGGCCCAGCACACTGTGCACCGTGGTTCCCCCAGCTGCCCCAGGTAAAGTGACTTTGCTCAGTCATACAGACAGTAAGTAGCAGAGCTGAGATTTTACTCAGGCAGGTGATTAGTTTGAATGTAAAGAACAAGACATGGTTTAAGATGTCACTTTTCTTATTACAGGGTAGGAAGAGTGTCACACTTTTGCATGGAGCAGTACATGAGAAAAATAAGCTGGAGATCGTAGTGGACTTCAGACTCAATTTGCGTCAGCAGTGTAAATCCACTAAGAAATGAATGAGATCCTAGGAGCAGTATGTATAAAGAGGAAAGTGATAGCAGCTCCCTGTATTATCCCCTTATCAGACCATCTCTGGAATATCATAGTCAATTCTGGGCACCACATTTTAAAAAGGTATTTGACAAATGGGAATGCATTCAGGGAAGGGGAACAGGATAGCAAAGGACCTTGGGATGGTATTGTATGAAGAATGGTTGAAGGAACTAAGGATGCCTAGCCTGGAGAGAAGATATAGGGGGAACATGGGAGAAGAAGCGGGGCATGATGGAAGGGTTGCTAGATTAGAGGTCAGAGGACATGGACCCAGAATGCAACTCTGCCACTCCCTATCTGCATGACCTTGGGCAAATTACTTAACCCTTCTAGGCTTCAGTTTCCTTATTTCAATTAATTAATCAACTAATAAACATGTATTAAGCAATATGTGTATCAGGCCCTATGCTAAATGCTGGGGGTACAAAAAGAGGCAAAAAATAATCTCTGACCTTGAGGAATTTATAATTGAATGAGGAAGAGACCGCAAAAACAAATATATCTCTATCTATCTATCTATCGATATATGTAGGAAATGATTAACAGAGGGAAGGTACTAGAATTAAAAGGGGCTGGGAAAGGCTTCTTGTAGAATCTGGGATTTCTGTTGGGGCACAGTGGATAAAGCACAGGCCCTGGAGTCAGGAGGACCTGAGTTCCAATCTCACCTCAGACACTTGCGTGACCCTGGGCAAGTCACTTAACAGGGGCAAATGTCAGAGGAGAGAAGGGGCTCATATTCAAGAGATGCTGCAAAGGTGAAACCAACAGGCCTTGACAAGAACTTGGATATGGGGGTGGGGGGTTGGGGGAGAGATAGTGAGGAATCAGGATGACTCTTGGGTTTTGAGCCTGAGGCACTGGGAAGATGGTGTTGCCCTCCACAGTATCAGGAAACATAGGAGGGGTAGAAAGTTTAGGGGAGAAGATGATGAGTTCTGTTTTGGACATAGTAAGTTTAAGATTGGACATCAGGTTTGAAATGTCTGCAAGGCACTTGGAGATATGAGATTGGAGGTCAGCAGAGAGCCTGGGGCAGGAAAGGGAGATCTGAGAATCATCAGCATAGAGACAGTCATTCAATCATGGGAGCTGATGAAATCACCAAGGGAAGTAGTGAGCTCCTTGTCCATAACCAAGTGGACAAACAACTGGAGAAACTGAATGATATCGATCTTGGCATTCTTGCTGTAAACTAAACCACAAGACAAAAAGGAGCTGGAGCGAATAATAACTGACAATTATGTAAAATGTTGAAGCTTACAGAGCACTTTATATACATTCTCTTATTGGATCCTCAGAACAATCCTGTCAGGTGTTACTGGTATTTTGTCTCCATTTTATGGATGAGTAAACTGAAGCTTTGGGTTATGTTACTCTCCCAAGGTCGCATAGAGAGTAAGTGTCTGAAGTAATATACCCATCCCGGTCTTCTTGATCCCAAGTCCAATACTCTTATCTACTAGGCCCCACTGCCTCTGAAAGCTGAATGGAAGGATGACTCCCAAGTTCTTCTGAGAAAGGGAAATGAAGGAGCCAGTGTAGTTGGTTTTATCATTTGTCCAAATGAGAATGCAATGAGAAACATCCATTTATGGGACATTTGGTCACCTCACATTTCAATGCTCATGGTTCTCCATAGTAATAATGGTACCAACACCTGTTGCCAAGGATGAGGAGACAGAGCATTATTAAGGGAGAGTATGGTGAGATCCCAAAAACCACATGAACACCTTATTTGAAGAGTCAGAGACTTCAATGCAAATTTTGTTATGAGGGAGAGTGCTGAAAAATATGTTGGAAAATATGGCTTATTAGGAAGAGACCAGAGAGGCCAAAGGCCTGTAGACTACACAGAAGCTTCATGCCAATAGACGATGAATATTTCTTTTTGTTCGAGAGGCATTTTGGCAGGTGCTAGACATGATGAGCACCAACTATCACCAAATAATGGGACTGATTATATTTGAACAGACAGGAAATAAGTGGTTACTGATGTGGAACTCAGAAACAACTGTCTGTGTATAGTCTGACTAACAATTTGTTAAAACTACCAAAGATCATAATCAATACAGAATTATAAGAACAAAATAAGAAAAGATAGCATACGATTGAAGCAACTCTAACCTGACCTTGACAAAAAGTTGTCAGCCCTGAAAGATGAGAAATGGATAAAAGAAAAGACATCCTCACATAGTATCACCATTTCTAAGGAATGTAACCTCAGTCAATTTATCACCACAAGGTGGAGACGGACAGAGCCTAGAAACTGCATTTGCCAGCAAACACTGATTTCCTTGCCAAGTGGAGAGATACGGCATCTCAGGGCAACCCTGGTTTAAAGCACCAACTTGTTTATAAAACCTTTTAAAGGAGAATGAAGGAAGGTTATGAGCAACATTGCCTCATAAAACAGTGAGAAGCAGCAAAGGGAAAAACAATTTTATAGAAAGTTTGGCATGAGATCAAACTAAGTCTCATCCTCCCAAAGGCAGTTAGGGATGAAATGGGAAGGAAGACAAATGAACCGAGTTGGGGCGGGGGGAGGGAGGAAACGGGAAAGATTTGTGAAGACTTTTATAACAAATTCTCTTCCCCATCAATGGGAGTGGAGCCACTATATTTGGACATTGACATACCAATGCCTGTTATGCTCCCTGAGGAAGTAGAAATGGGATTTAGAAAACATTTGGACTAGATGTAGTATACACAGACAGTCTCTGTAAACTTCCTGACTGACCTATGACACCACTCATCATCCTCATTACTCCCCCAAATGAAATTCCTCTCCCTGGCCCTGACTCCCATTTGTATGTTATAGATGAGAACCTAATGGAATATAAGTTCTTTGAGGGTAGGGCAACAAGCTCATAAAAAGTATTTGTCACCATCCCTGCAGACGTCCAACACAAAATCCACCTAGAAAAGGGGTTCCTTGTAGACAATGAGGTCCTTCATATGTTCCTGTTTTCAGATGACATTGCACTGATTTCATCAAACCTTGGAACACCGCAGTGTCCTAAGTGAGGTCAATATTTATTCAAAAGACTTTCGCCTCTAACTATCCACATTGGAAAAAACAAGTGGACAAAGGATGCCTGTTGTCCAGACTATAACATGCAATTGGATAGACAACCTGGAAAGCTGGTCCAGGAGTATGTATGTCTTGGACACAGACCCTGCTTACAGGCAAGGAGATGGGTTCAGAATTGGTCAGCAAGATGAGAAGAAGCTAGATTGTCTTGGAAAATTTATTAATGAACCCTGAAAAAAGGCAAATAATAAGCAAAAACCAGTTTGGAATGTAGGCTCATGCCAGTAATGAGTATATTCCTTCATAGTACTCTTCATAGATCCTTCTCGTGATACTGTTTAGTCTCTGAAGAGTCAAGGGTATGGGTCACCCAAGGGTCAGTGAAGAGGTACATAATGGATGTCATTAGGTTGACACATGACCAATGAAGTCTTGCATGTAAGAAGGTAAATCTCCACTATAACATCATCAAATGGTCTATTAAGCCTCTGCTTGAAGATCACTAATGAAAGGGATCCAATTGCTCCCAAGGCAGCCCATTTTGTACATGGCTCTAATTATTATTTCTTGATCTCTTACCAAAATTTGACCCTGGGATTTCTCTCCATTGTTCTGGGACCAAACAGAAAACATTCCATTCCTCTTCCAGGTGGTTGCCCTTAAAATACTTGAAGACAGATACCTTCTCTCCACTGAGTCTTCTCTAAACTAAAGCTCTCCAGTTCCTTTACCGGATCCCCATTTGACACATATGACATACTCACAATCCTGGTTGACCTCCTCTAGAGAGTCCCCTGCTTATCAATAACCTTCCTAAGTTGTAGGACCCAGAAATAACCACAGGACTCCATATGTGGTCTCTTCTGGAGAGAATATACTGAGATAACCACTTCCTTAATGTTGAAACCTATGCCTGTCTTAATGAAGCATTGGCCTTGTAAGCTACTACATCACACTTCTGATAAATATTGAACTTGCAATACACTAATACCCTAGGGCTTTTTTTGTTTTTTCAGAGAAATGAAAGAGACCAAAGTGGATGCCTAACATTATGGCTAATGGTGCCTCCCCATTATTGTACTCATGAAGTTCATTTTTTGAGCCCAAGTATAAGACAATATAAATTCCTATTAAATTTCATTTGAATAGATTTAGCCTAATGTACTAGCCCATCAAGATATCTTTTGATGTTTGCCCCATAAAACAATGAGAAGCAGGATAGGGGAAAAAACCCAAAACAATTTTAAAGAAAGTTTGGCACCCAGGGTGTTGGCTTTCCTTCCCAACTTGGTGTTATCTGATAAGTTACCAATTGATGCCTTTATTCAAGTCATTAATAAAAGTGCTAGGGGCAGCTAGGTGGCGCAGTGGATAGAGCACCAGCCCTGGATTCAGGAAGACCCGAGTTCAAATCCGGCCTCAGACACTTAACACTTACTAGCTGTGTGACCCTGGGCAAGTCACTTAACCCCAATTGCTTCACTAAAAAAAAAAAAAAAAAAAAAAGCTAAACAATCAGGACCAAGCACAAATCTCCTGAGGAACTCTGGGGGGTGGGCTCCCTTTTCCAATATGATAATTAACAATTGATTATTAATTTTTTAATTTAACATTCAACTTGTTCTTAATCCACCTATTTAAACTATCTTCTAAACTGCACCTCCCTGTCTTTTCCATAGTAAGATTATAAGATATTTCCTCAAATTCTTTACCAAAACACAGGTAAATGATGTTTAGAACATTCCCCTCATCTGATAGAGCCACAGATTTAGAGCTAGACAGGACCTCACAGGCCAAACCCCTTATTTTACAGTTGAGGAACCTGAGACCTTTAAGTAACTTGCCTGGTTACAGTGGAAACATTGTTGAACTTCAGGTTCAGCTTCCTCTTTGGTTTGATAATCCTGTACAAAAAAGAATATAAGGTTAGTAGGGCTGGACCTATTCATACCAAAGAAACCTTACTGATTCGTTGTAATCACTGTTTCCTTTTCTAGATATTTACTAACCATCTCTTTAATAATATGCCCTGGAATTTTGCCAGGAATTGAAACCAAGGCTATAGTTTGTGGACACTGTTCTCTTCCCTTTGAAGATTGGGATGTGTGTTCCTCCCACCATCCTCAGTATCTACTTGCTATTAATAATTTTCTTTCTGACTTTTCAGTTCAAAGATGTTCTCTTTATCAGAGAAAACAGAAGCAAAAGAATTGAGCAGCTTTGCTTATTCTCTGGAATTCATCCTTACATCTCTTTGAAGAAGAAAGTCCTATTCCTTATCTAATCTTCTTTTCTTTAGTATGGCTTAAGGTACACCAGTCCCTTTTGATTGCCATTAGCTTTCTTTGTTGTGTGTTGAGTTTAGTCTTGTCCAATTCTCTGTGACCCCATTTGGGGTTTTCTTGGTAAAGATATTGGAGTGCTTTGACATTTCCTTCTCCAGCTCATTTTACAGATAAGGAAACTAAGGCAAACAGGGTTAACTGACTTGCCCAGGGTCGCACAGCTATAGTGTCTGAGGCTACATTTGAACTCAGGTCTTCCTGACTCCAGGTTCTAGGCTCTAGTAGACACCACCTACTGCCCCTAGTTTTCTTTTCGAAACTCAGTTCACTCTGTGTTTTATTACTCCCAAAGCTATTCTTATAGTACCCTGACATGCCCATTACTATTTGCTTTAGCTCTCAGCTTCTGTTATCTAAATTGTTTGGTGAGTTCCCTGGGTGCCTACCTTAGTCACTACAGATTACTATCATTTTCTCTTATCAGTGGACATTTTGTCTTCAGAATTTCATTTTTAGGATTTCTCATCCTGTTTGGCCAGCTTTTCCTTTTTGTGAGAAAGGGGAGGGGTGTGTGTGTGTGTGTGTGTGTGTGTGTGTGTGTGTGTGTATGTGTGAGCATATTTAGTGGGTTGTGAGAAACCTCTTCTTTCATAGCAATCATGGTGATCAAAGGATTTAGAGGGGGGAGGAACTTTAGCATCACATAATCTTAACACAATAATTTTACTGATGAGGACACCGAGTCCCAGAGAGGGAAAGTAATTGTCCCTCCCCTCCTGCAAAGCCAGATAGGCAGAGTCTGTTGGAGGAGTCGATCTTAAGCCCTCTGATTCCAACTATAATATTCACTGGGCTTACTTTCTTGCCTTCTGACTTTGGCCTGGGTTAAAATGGTGAAGAAGATTGAATTGGTCTTCACTCTCTCTCTCCCATCTTTGTGGGACCCTTCTTCTGGGTAGAACACATTGCTCCCCACTCTCAGGTGTCTCATACTTTCGCACTGCCCCTTGCCCAGGGTGTCTGCCTAAAGTATCTCAGCCTTCTCATCATTCCCCTCCCCAACCCCATCAAAACATATCCCTCCTCTGTTCCTTCCCTTGATCCCTCAGAAGAAATGCCTTCTGTGTCCCATCCCTTCAGGGCTAATCTGAGAGACTTATCCAAATTGACAGTGGCTTAAGGCTCCCCCTTTTCAGATAAGATGGAAGATTCCCATTCAGCATCATGTTCCAATAAGGTGGGGCCTCAGAGGGACCAGAAGGGTTAGGGCTAGAAGACCCTTTGGGGATCATCCAGTGCAGCTCCCTCATTTCTAGCCCCAGGTTAGTCAGTGAATGAGGTGGAGGTGTTTATGTTTTCAATCATTGGGAGATTGGGAAAAAGTGTAGTTTCAAGATGGAATTTGCTTTACAACATATAAGTAATTCCTTTTCCATACCAATAGTAGGCTTCTGCCAGTCTCAGACGACCATGGATCGTCGCCTTTAAGAGCCACAGGCCACAGTGTGGCTATGCAGTCTGATACGGGAGCCACAGCTCCTGCCACAATGAGGACATTGGAAAACTGTACTCTCTGTTGCCCGTCGGTTCCTGTGTCTCATTCGTTTTTCTTCCTCCCGAGCTTGAAGGCCCATCTCAGCTGCTGGCAAGCTGCTCCTGAGTACTGAACTCCATAGGGCGAGGTCCTTGGCCATCTCCTCCCAGCTGCTGGTGTCTATTCCCAGAGCCCTCAAGCCTTGCTTGCATACATCTCTGTAGAAGCTGGGGACATCCAGCAAGTCTTTGGCCTGAGGAATGCACCCGTCTTGCATGCGGTGCACATGACCAAGCCAACGCAGCCGTCTTTGTTTCAGTAGCGTGTAGATACTCGAAAGTTGCTCATGTTGGAGCACTTCTGTGTTGGTGATCCTGTCTGACCAAGATATGCCAAGGATACATGGAAGGCAGCACATGTGGAAGCTGTTAAGCTTCTTCTCTTGTCTAGTGTATGTAGTCCATGTTTTGCTGCCATACAGTAAGGTACTCAGGACGCATGCTCTATAGTTGGCAAATTTGGTTCATCTTGTCCGTTTACTGTTTGTCTAGACATGCTTGGCAAGCTTAGACATGCTTGAAGTAGCTTTCCCAATCCTCTGAACTCAGAATCAAGTGACAAATTGTCACTGACAATAGAGCCAAGATACCAATACAATAGACCAACATTAATCACTTACCAGGGCCAGGCACTGTGCTAAGTGCTGGAGCTAGAAAGAAAGGCCAAAACAGTATCTGCCCTCCAGAGGCTTACATTCTAATGAAGAAGGAAACATGCAAATAACTAGGTATGTATAAACTATATACAGAGTTGATGGAAGATAATCCCAGAGGGGAAAATGCTAGTGTCTGATTCCTGTAGGAAGGATCTCTTGCAGAATGGAGGATGTGAGCTGAGTTTTGAACATGACTATGGGAACTCAGAGGTGGAAGTGAGGAAGCAGAACATTTTAGGCATGGGGAACAGCCAGTGAAAAGGTACTGAGGTGGGAGACTTAAAGTGTTGTTGCTGAATCTTGGATTGTGTTGAGGGGAGGAAGAAGGAGTGGGGAAAGAGAGAGTAGAGTAGAGGAGAGAGAGACAGAGACACAGAGAGAGATGGAGACAGAGACAGAGAGACAGAGACAGAGAGACAGAGACAGAGACAGAGAGGGAGGGGAAGAAAGGAGGGAGGGAGAGAAAGAGAGAGAGACACACACACAGAGAGACACAGAGACAGAGAGAGACAGAGACAGTCAGACAGACAGAGAGAGAGACAGAGAGGAAGGGGAGGAAGGGAGGGAGAGAGAGAGAGAGACAGAGACAGAGACAGAGACAGAGAGAGACAGAGAGAGACAGAGAAACAGAGAGGAAGCTCTAAAGGAAAATCTATTGTAGTCTCTTAGATCCAGACAGTAATCTAGTAAGCCAGAGCCAGAGCATTTCTAAGGATGCCTTAAACTCTATAAAGCACTTTCCTCAGAACAGTCCAGTGGGATAAGGAGCCCAAGCATCAATGTCCCCATTTTACAGAGGAGGAAGTTGAGATTCAGAGAAATAAAGTGACTTCCCATGGTTCCTACAGTCAAAATGGGTCAGAATCCAGGTCTTCTGACTCCAGAATTAGAACTTTCATCACTATACAAAGGTCTTACTCCTGGGCTGGGAAAATAGAATTTTAAAAAGATTTCCCCACAATTGTACCAAGATAGTTAAAGACAAAGTTCAGGGTGGAAACAAGACTCCTACCTCCCGGGCTAGTTTGCCTCCCACTACAACACACAGAGTTCCTGTATCAGTTAACCACAAGGCTTGTGAGGGCAATGACTGGTGAATAAATTCATAAGTAGGCGGCCACAGAAGTTGGGGGAGAGGGTTACCCATGAGGACTGGCTGTTTTTCTGTCCCCCTTATTTTCTACAGGATGTGACAGAGCAGCCTCCCCTGTCTCCTTCAATCTTGCACCATGAAGCTGGAGAGCAAGGTTGAACCCTGCCCTGGCTCCCATCCCCAGCCAAAGGCCATGGGCCCATTTTAACTTTGGAAGGTGCCACGGTCAGTCCATGTGCCAACCCCACCCCTGACCAAACTCTGCAGATATGCCCTTTTTACTCAGCTCAGCTTCTGCTCTAGAGATTTCAGTTAAATGATGGCCAAGAAGTTCAGGAAACATCTGGTAGAGTTCACATCTGCTTACCCACTGAGCTCTAGAGGAATATTAGGTGAGCCCTGGAGGACAAGGATGGATACCTATGTTCCCTTTCCAACTTGATCCTCTGAAAGCCTCACCCAAGTTCCCAGTTCTGTTTGGGTCCTTAACTTATTCAAACAATAGCTCAGGAGCTCCTGTTCCATTGATCTCTCACATCCATCTCCACATTCAAAACAGTAGGTATTTAATGCAATGGAATACAAGGTGAACAGTAAGGAATCAGATAAAGCATTAAGCATTCACTACACCAATGCTTAGCCTTCCCCAACTGTTTTAAAGAAACATCTTCGGCAATAGGTGATGACGATGATGATGGTGGTGGAAGTGGAAGGCAACACAACACAGTTGAAGAGGGAACTGTTAGGGAACAGTGTAGAAAGTGAGATAATATTTGTAAAATTCCTGGTATATACTTAATAAGTTCAAAAGAGTAGGCATTTAATGAAACAGAATGCAAGGTTAATAACAAGGAATCAGATAAAGTATTAGGCATTCCCAGCACCCATCCTTAAGCCTTCCCCAACTATTTTCAAGAATAACTGTCCTTAATAAGTTCTTAATAAGTGCTTATTTTCTTCTTTCTTTCCTATTTTGAGGCACTTAGGTGATTCAGCAGTTAGAGACTGGAGCTCTGTAGTCAGGAAAACTTGAGTTCAAATCAACCTCAACTATGTGACCCCAGGCAGATCATTTATCCCCCTTTTGCCTGTTTTCTCTTATGGAAAATGACTTCCTTCTAGCTCTAAACCTATAATCCTTGCTCTTTTGACCTCTGGCCCATGTTGGAAATCTTCTAGAACTGTCTGAGGCCACCTTCCTGCAAAATCTGGTGACCAGGAGATGAAATCCCTTTGGTGATGGAGAATCCTTCTTCCAGGTCCTGACAGTGTTTCTCCGAATTTCCTATATAGGTAATGGACTGAAGGTAGGAGCTAGAAAGACTTTAAACACTACATAGTCTGATGTCCATTCCAATTTTGGAATCCCTTCCAAAATCTTGCTGACAAGTAGTCATCCAGCCTAGACTGGAATATTTCCCATGATGGGAAGCTTGCTCCTTGGTGGACTGCCCTGATCTGTTATTGGACAGCTCTTCTTCATTATATCCAGCCAAAACGTGGCTCCCCCAGAATGCTCCCATCTTCACCACCATCACATGCATTTTGCTGAGGATTCAGAGGGGTTACCTGGAAGCCAAGGACTGTGATTCTTGAAAATAGTTGGGGAAGGATTAAGGATGGGTGCTGGGAATGCCTAATACTTTATCTGATTCCTTGTTATTAACCTTGCATTCTGTTTCATGAAATGCCTACTCTTTTGAATATGGACTTCATGTGGGAGGTTAATGCAATGGGGGCTCTTAAGGTGTTATTTTGAATAAATGAAGGACCTCAATAATACTAGCAGAGAGTACTAGTTTTCCACACTGGAGAAACACAGAAGTCTGTTTGCTCTGCCATGTGGACATTGGATATCACTTAATCTACTTCCTTCATAGTCTCAATCATAGTCCCAGAGATGGGAAAACTGTGGTCCAGAGAGGAGTGACTTATTCAAGGTCACCTTTCCTAGCCCCCTTCCTTCTCCCCAGCCACTTATGTCATCCTTCCCAAACTATTTAGTATTTTACTATGTATTAATTATATTTATTCATTTCAGATATTTGAATGTTACATCTTTCCTAAATTTTATCTTCTTTGAGCTAAACACTTCCAGTTCTCTCAACAGTTCCTTATATGTCACATTCTCCAGACTCCATCCCCATTCTGCTGCCCTTTCCTGGATGGCTGTGCTCCAGTTTTCCCATGCCCTTTGGTGAATGTGGTCCCCAGGAGATGGCATGCTATACAGATGGTAAGAGATCCCCCTTGGTCCAAGCCAAGCCTTAGATGCTTTATTATTATTTTTTTTTTTAGTGAGGCAGTTGGGGTTAAGTGACTTGCCCAGGGTCACACAGCTAGTAAGTGTTAAGTGTCTGAGGCCGGATTTGAACTCAGGTACTCCTGACTCCAGGGCCGGTGCTCTATCCACTGAGCCACCTAGCTGCCCCCGCTATTTTTATTTTTAATCAAGTTAAAAATTGTCCTATCATTTTCAGTTTCCTTTTTAAAGTTAGAGGCTGAGTCATCACAGCCAGCATTTATATAGTTGTTTAAGACTTCAAAGTGCTTTAGATATATTTTATCTCCTTTTTATATTCACAAGCACCCTAGGAAGTAGATGCCATTATCATCTCCATTTTACAGATCAGCAAACTGAGGCTGAGAGATGTTAAGTAACTTGCCTGAAGTCACACAGCTAATAAGTGTCTGAAGGAAGAAGTTGAACTGAAGCCCTTCTGACACCAAGTCCAGCAAGCCAGTTGCCTGAGGCTGAGAAAAGTCCTAGTTATTCGAGGGTTTATCTGAGGCAGTCTATGGTTATTTGCACATATACTGTTCCTTAAGAGATGCTTTTTCACTCACTCACTGCTTCACATTGTAAATAGAAAAGGAGCTTCTGTCTGCTGGTCAGCTAAGCAGAGAGCCTCCTTGTTTCCTGCATCCCAGAAGAATCCGAGGAATTCCCAGTGGTGGTGACGAAGATGTAGGAATGCATGTCTGTGTGCATATTTCTGCATTTGCGGGGTATATGCACACGTGATGCTATGCCCAGAGCATCATGGGATAGAGCCGGGAGGGACTTTGGGAATCATCTAGTCTAGGACCCCTCCCCCAATTTAAAGATGGCCAAACTGAAGTCCAAAAAGTAGAAAAGATTTGGCCCAGGTCACCTTTCCCAGTCCCTCCCCCTCCCAGCTGCTAATGACCCATCAAACTTGCTAGCATTCCCAGCTTGGTATATGTTTTTATTTCTTCACCTTCTATTTATGCTGCATGCCCTTATATGTGCACTTGTTGTCTTTCCCCATTAGAAGGGAAGTACCTTGTGTGTGGGCACAATTTCATCCCTTTTACTTGTATCCCCAGCATGTGTCCAGCACAGAGTAGGGACTTGATAAATACTTATTGATCGAGTGACAGCACATAAGTAAACATCAGAACCTGGACATGAACCTGTGTCTCCTGATTTAAAACCAGAATGAGCATGTACTTGTGTAGACAGGGGATGAGTGAAACCATGTGTGCCTATAGGATAAGCGCGTGCATGCACACATATGCACCTAGCTGCATGTTTGTGTGTATGTGTGAGAGAATGAACAGTGGCTATGTCCTCATGCTCAGGTTGTATATCTGAGGGGAGCATCACCTATGTATGTGTCTGTGTGTGCACATACTTGTGAGAGCGCACAGTGAACAAAGGTGGTGTTTGCATGATGTTCAGGGCAGGCCTCGCCAGGTGCCAGCTGGCGGCTGATCTCTATGCTATTCGGCTCTGCTTGTCACTTCACTCTCTTTTTTGGTGCCATCCTTTAAAGTGGGCCTGGGCATGGGTGGGCAAGCTGAGCAGTGGCAGTGGGAGGTGGGAGATTGGGTTACAGGAATCAGATTCAAGGGGATTTCCTGAATATTTTCAAAGGAGGTAATTGATCCCAAAAGGCTTCTTGGCTGTGTATCAGGAATGTGCATTCAAAGAGGGGGGGGGGCGTGGGAAGGAGTTGGGAATGTTGCCCTCAGCTGGCACAGAGGGTAGGGTCACCCACAGCTATTTATTTACATCTTTGTTTATTAAATTGTTGAAGGCCCACGGGAATGGGCAAGCCAGAGCCGCTAGCACCTGAGATCTGTAGTGTTGTTGATGAACGTGACTGCAGCAGCATCTTTTGTCTCTGAGTGTTAGAGCAGAGAGGGAATTCAAGGTCCATCCCCTCAATTTATAGAGCAGGATGTTGAGGCCCAGATAGAAGTCACTTTTCCATGGTTACTCAGACTTGAAAAAGGGCGGTCTTTAATAAAGTATAATCTTTGTATTCAGAGACAAAGGATCTGTCTGATCTATTACCAGATAATTAAGTCCAATGTTCTCATCTTATAAGTGAGTAAACTGAGGCTGAGAGTTTGGTGACTTTCCTAGGTTAGGCAGAGTTATGTATCTGAGGCAAGATTTGAACTCTGAGCATGGTACTCAGATCTCAATCCTGTATACACTAGCTAATCCTAGGTGGCTTCCTGCCCACCTACCACCCATGGATTGACTGAGTTCAGAGGGATATGATCAGAGGCAAAAATTAGTGCTGGAAGTGGCCTTGGAGGCCACTGAGTCTTGTAGAAAATGGCTATGGCAGGAGTTGAACCTAGGTCTTTGTGACTCCCAGGCCAACAGCTTATCCACAGTGCCATGATGCACTGACCTTCCAGAGGACTTTGTTCTGACTCTCCTATAGCACCTAAAACATTCAACTCCTTATTTTAATGGTGTATTGATATTTCCCCTCTGCTCTTGGACTTCAGACTCCTAGAGAGCAAGGGCCAAGTGTTCATTGAACTTGAGAGGGATTCTCAGTGACCAAGTAGCCCAGCCAATACCTGAGAAGGAATCCACAAAGGGGAGACAGGCAGCCCTCTCTCCTTTGTTGAAGATTCCCTGTAAGAGACAGCCTAGGCCACCCTGGAGAGCTCCAGTGTTTGGGGAGATTCCTGTAGATCAAACCTCAATTTGCCTCTTTGTGACTTCTATCCTGCACTCCTAGTCCTGCCTTTGAGGCCAAATGGAACAAGTCTAATCTCTCTTCCCTGTGTCAGACTCTCAAACACTTGGCAACAGCTCTCCCACACCTCCTAAGTCTTTTCTTTTCCAGGCTCAACATTCCCAGTGACTTCAGTTGATTCCCATGAGAAACAGGAATCCGGTTCTGGTTATCTTCCTCTGGATACCAGTTTCTCAACGATCTTCCTAATGTAGCACAGGTTCTGGTGTTGGTAGAGAAATCCTAAAAAAGCCCAAGTAGTGTGGTCCCTGTCCTCTAGTCCCCTTTTGTCCTTGGCTATTGGGCCAACTGAAATAGAATACAATATATATATATATATATATATATATATATATATATATATATATATATATATATATATATATATATATATATATATATATATACATATGTATACATACAGGTATACATGCATATGTATGTATAGTGGCTAGAGGTTAAAGGTTCAGATTAAAATCCCTCTTTGCTTTTATTTCTCCTTGCTTATCACCTTGGGCTGGCTAGAAACCAAGTGGGAACTGCCTGGGGCCAGACCCCATTACCTGGCTCATTTTCTAGTTTTCACTGGATGAGCCTACACTTTTTTCTTCCAGGCTCTGGTTAACTCCCATTCTCTATTGCTGCCAAAAAAACCCAGCTCAGATTCAAATTAGGGCACTGTTTTTCTTTTATTTAATGGTAGGATATCTGATAGTAAAAAAAAGAATGGAATGAAATTTCATGGGGAAAGGAGAATCATTCTGGGTCTGCCCTACTCTGATAGGTGGGCTTTCTTTCCCTTCATCTTTCCTGGATCTAGACCTTCACCCAGTTGCCAGACCACTTCCAAATCATGCTACCATGTCCGGACTTCTCTGATCTCCCTTTCCAGAATCTCTGTATGTTTTGTTTTTCCCCAGTGGAGTATAAACTTCTTGAGGGCAGGGGCTGCCTTGCCTGCTTGTATTTGTATCATGAATACAGACTTGATGATGTCTGACATATAGTAAACACTTAATAAATGTTCACTTACTTCCTCTATTTATCTACAATCTACTATCTGTCAATCCATCAATTTACTATTTATCCATCTACTATCTATGTATCTGATATCTCTTAATCTACTATCTAGTGTTTATCTACTATCTATCCAACTATCAATCCTTCCATCACTCTACTATTTATCCATTATCTATCCATCTATCTACTATCAAGCTGCTATTTATCTATCTGATATCTCTCATTCTACTATCTATCTACTATCTATCCATCTAACCATCAATCAATCCATCTACCCACTAACTATTTATCTACTATCTATCCATGGATCTATCATTTCCTTCTGCTCAAAGGGAAGAAGTGAAGCACTAACTCTGAAAGAGTGGGGCAGTAAAGGACAGCTGTCTTCTCTCTGGTTCAGAGCCCCAGGAGATGACAATTGTCTTTAGGGGCAGCAGGAGAGGTCTTCTCATCCACCTTGGTTGCAGTCATTCTTAGCCCAAGTCATCTGCATTATTCATCAGACATAGACACTCCCCAATTCTATCACAGTCTTTGAACTGGAGAGCAGAGAAGCACACATCCTATGCTAAGTGTTTAATTCTGCAAAGTCCATAGATGGACTCAAGATGGAGGCACAAGCTGTTGTTTATGAAGCCAGTCTAGATCTCTGTGATTACTGCTTCCTTTGCTAATTATTCACTCACCACCCTTTGGGAAATACATTCTAGAATTTTGGCAGGAATAAAGGCTAAGATTACTGGCCTACAGTTTGCCAATTCCATTCTCTTCCCTCTTTTGAAATTAAGGAGAACATTTGCTCTTCTTTAACCCTGCTGTACCTCTTTCATTCTCCAGGGTTTTTCCAATCCCTGTCATTGCACACAGTGGGAGAATAGCAGATATTTATGGAATGAATGGTCTTTCCATGGGAGTATTTTCATTTATAAAGAAAAACATAGAGTACTTCATTCAAATCCTCTCATTCTTTGAAGCCCATCTCAAATGTCACCTCTTCCATGAAGTCTTTTCTAGCCATCCTCACTTACAAGGGCCCCTTCCTCCTTTAATTTCCTATTTTAATTATAGTATTTATAAGAGATTTATAGTATAGGGCATCTGGATGGCATGGTGGATAGACCACTGGGTTTGAAATCAGGAATAATCATCTTCCTGAGTTCAAATCTGGCCTCAGACCTAACCAGCTGTGTGATCCTGGGCAAATAACTTAATCCAATTTGCCTCAGTTTCCTCATTTGTAAAATGAACTGGAGAAGGAAATGACAAACCATTCCAGCATCTTTGCTAAGAAAATCCCAAATAGAGGTCATTAAGAGTTAGGCACGACTGAAAGTAACTGAACCGCAATAGAATTTGTGAGAGAATTATTGCATTTATAAGAGACTTTACTTTGTTTTGGTCTGGGCTAGACTGCATGGACTCACCTTTGAGGTCCCTTCTGGCTCTGAGATCCAGGGATTCAATGATGGCCATCACTGAATCATCTTCATTGACAGGGGACTTGCTACTTCCTGGGATTGGGTCAGTTCTAGTCCTGGTTCTGTCATACATCTGTATGGCTTTGGGTAAGTCACTTAAGACCATAGGATCAGGGGATTTAGAGTTAGAAGGATTCTTTCTGGAGTCCAGTCTGATCTCTTCATTTGACAGAAGAATAATTTGTCACTAATCCACAGATAGTAAATAGAAGAACTGGACCTGAGATTCAAAATATGGTCCTTTGAGAGTAAATCCAGTGCTCTTTCTCTGGGTCTCAGTTTCTATGACTGTAAAGAGGGAGTTGGATGAGGTCATTAATAATAATTCCTGTTTACATAATGCTGTAAAGAGGCTTACAAAGCACTTACTACTTTGTGCTGATGTTGATTCCAGCTCTCACAGTCTATGTTCTAAGGGGCCCTCCAATGGTAATATTTTGTATTCTAAGGCCCTTTTCAGCTCCAAAATATTACATTATAATGCCCTTTGGAGTCCTCACATTCTGTTGTCTAGGGCTCCTTCCAATCCTAACATTTTATGTTCTAAAGTCTTTTATATCTCTCATATTTTATGTTTTCAGGTCCATTCTAGTGCTGACATTCTTTGTTCTAAGACCTCTTTCAGTCTTAACATTCTGTCTTCCAATGCCCCTTACAAGTTTAACATTCTATGTTCTAAAGTCCTTTCTTCCTATCTCTGACATTCTAGTTTTGGTTCTATTCTAATGTTGACATTATGTCCTACTATCCCTTTGAGTTCTGACATTCTGTGTTCTAAGACCCCTTCCAGTTCTAATGTGTTCTACTCAACTTCTCTCCCCCAGCCCCCAAGCTCTGATGTTCTATGTTCAAAGGTCTTTCCATCTTTGAATAGTCAGTGGTTTGTTTCTTCCTCCTCTGTCTGCCCCAGCCTCTAGCATGGGGCAGGACATAGAGTAGAAGATCAATAAAGATGGAGGGGAGGGGAGGGGTCTGCGGGACAGCATCTCTGGAGCATCCTGACCTCTGCTGAGCATTAAGTAAACCCAGGAGCTACTCCTCTCTTCCACCCTCCTACCCCATGTCTGCCAAACAACCTGCCTCAGGGCTGCAGCCAGCACACCTGCGGCCCTTCTCCTCCCCTCAATGTCTTTGCTCATATATATTTAGCACACAGGCAAGAAGCTGTTCCAGCTCATTCCTTCCCTGTTTCTCAATTTAGCGATGGAATTCAGGAAGCACTGGCTGGAGTGATGCAGCGTGGAAGATCTGTTCTTTCTCTATAGACTTTGTGGAATTTGGTGGAAAGTTGTTGGTACTGCATTTCCTCTTCAAAAGTTCAGTACTTTTCCCTAGATTTCCTGAGGCTGCCTCAAGTGGTAGTGAGCTCCCCATCCCTAAAGCTGTTTAAGTAGAAGCTGAAGAGTTATCACAAATGCTCAGAGCTGGAAGGGCCCTTAGAGGACATCTAATTTAACTTGAGTCTTAACACTAGCCTCCACTACAGTGTCCCTGGACAACATGACCCAGCGTCTGTTCAAAAACCTCACCCCCACCAGAGTCCCTCTTACTCTGCTTCTGGGAGACTCCAACTGCTTAGGACATTTTCCTCTTCCCAAGCCCAAGTACCTCTCAGGCAGTCAGAGTAAGCCCATCTCAACTCTCATATGACAAACCTTCAGTTATTTGTAGATTACTATCCCCTGAGACTTCTCTTCTCCATGCTAAACATCCCTAGATTCTTCAAAAAATTTTTGTGCTTTTCCTCTTTTTTTTTTTTGATCTCTTTGGAGTATGGACCAAGTAGTGGTGTCACTGGGTCAAAGAGTATGCAAAGTTTAACACCTAGCAGCTCTTTAATGGCCATCCTAAAAGATAACACTTTGAATAATAATAATAACTAATCTTTATATAGTACCTTAAGGTTTATAAAACTTTTTACAAATATTATATCATCTGACCCTTATGACAACCCTGAGAGGTAGGTGCTGTTATCACTCTCATTTTACAGATAAAGAAACTGAGGCAAACACAAGTGAAGTCATTTACCCATGGTCACACAGCTGGTAAATGTCTGAGGCCAGATTTCTGACTCCAGGTCCAGATTTCTATTCACCATATCTGGTTGTAATCTTCCAGTACCATGGGACTATAGCCACCCCCAAACCCTACCTCCTACCCCTGCTTCTGGATATTCATTCTCTCTGTCTCTGTCTCTTTCTCTCTCTCTGTATCTCCATCTCTGTCTCTTTCTGTCTCTCTCTGTCTCTCTGTCTCTCTCTCTCTGTATCTCTGTCTCTGTCTCTCAGTAACCACAGCCAAGTGACTTGCCCAGGGTCACACAACTAGTAAGTATCCGAAGCCAGATTTGACCTCAGGTCCTCCTGACTCCAGAACCTGTGCTTTATCCACTGTATCACCTAGCTGCCCCTACTATTCTTCTTTAATACCACCTAAGAACACATTAGCTTTCCTTGCTATCACATCCCACCAGTGATGAGTTTCCATTCTGCTAAAATGCCTAGATCTTTTTTCAGCTGAATTGCTGCCTCGCTATACCTCCTCCATCACAAGATGTGTGCCGAGTTTTTGAATCCAAATAAAACACTTTACATTTTCCCCCATTAAATTTCATCTTACTAGATTCACATCAGTGTTCTGTTGGGTAGAGATCTTTTCCATTTAACAGTGGAGGGAGGAGAGGAAATGTAGATCTGAGTCATGATGATAATAGTAACAATATTCTCATTTCTAGAACACTTTCTAGGTTCCCAAGGCATAAGGACTCTACAAAGTAGATACTACAAGTATCATTATTCCAATTTTATAGATGAGGAAAAGAAAACTGAAAAAAGTGACCCAAGGTCATAGAGTAAGTGTTAGAGCCAGCATTTTTTCAGAGGCCAAAGGGGCTAGGGCAGTCTAATAACAGAAAAGGACAGTTGTTGTTAATTTAATATTGATTTAGGGGTGTCCTGGACAGAGCATCTGAGGGCAAAGTTCAAATCTTCCACTTTTTCTACTAACTTCCTGTATGATCCTGGACAATTCACCTGCTCTACCTGGGACTCAGGTTTCTCATCTGTAAAATAATTGGTTTGGACATGATGAATTCCAGTATCTCCCCCAGTGCTACATCCAGTTTCTGATTCATTGCCAGCGTTCTAGTTGATTGCTGTCTTCTCAATTCCTTTCCCCGCTCCCAGTCCAATTTAAAAAAAAATGTCCTCATTTGCATACATATTACTTTCCCATAGAATATAAACTCTTCATATTTTTTTTGGTCATTGTATCCCTATTGTATCTCCAGTGTCTAGTACAAATAAATACTTGTTGAGTTAAATTTGTACTCCCAACTCTAAGTCAGCATCAGAAGAAATGTCGCTGCATCTCAGTCATTTGTTTTAACTATATCTGTAAGAAGGGTCCTCTTCCATTCTCCCACGTCCAGCACATTGTTCCTATGGCCAACTCTCCCCTCTCCATGCCCTTCTCCTTAAGCTAACTGTGCTTCCCATCCCTCCCTACCAAAGTATGGGTTAGTTGATTCTGTGAAGTTGATGTTCTGAACACAGTCTGTTGTTCAAGGTCCTACAAGTGCCAACATCACTCAGTTCATTATCTCTGTGTCTCTGTGTCACCATCTTCATCAATCACCATCAATTACTATAGCTCTTTAACTGTAACTACTGTCATGACAGACTATGAAAGATAAGACAAGAACCTGACAGAATTAATGGAAAACTCAAAACACTCTATGGATATTATCTCATTGGATCCTCACAAAAACCCAGGTAGATAGGTGCTATTATTATCTCCATTTTATAGAGGAGGCTAAGTGACTTGCCCAGGGCCAGACAGTTAGTAAGTTTTTGAGTCAAGATTTGAACTCATATATTCTTAAGTCCAAGTGCAATATCCTAGCCAGCAACCTAGCTTTCTACTTGTGACACTGAGATGTAGAGTGGAAGGAAAGAAGGCACAGACTGTTAAGTAGAATCACCATGTAGGTTGAGGATAAAGTTTGGAACTCCATACCTTGATCAACCTCTCCTCTATTCACAGTAGCCAAGAGTAGGAAGATGTAAAAAAAGAGTAGAAAGATGTAAAAAAAAAGAGTAGGAAGATGTTACAGATGTTATGAGATATTGGAACCATTCTGGTCCAATCTGTGCCTAAATAGGAATCCCCTGTGCACCATCTCATTGCAGGTAGTTCCAGCTTCTACTCATCACTTCTAGAGATGGGCCCCCTCATCTCTACAGGCAGCCTCTTCAACTTTGGACAGCGCCCATTGTTAGCAAGTTTGTTTTTTTCCAAATGGTGGAGCTGAAAGCTACCCCTCTACAATTTCTACCCACTCCTTCTGGTCCTGTCTTCTGGGGTTAAGCAGAGCAAATCTAGATCCCCTTCCACATGCTAGCCCCTGAGATCCCTGAAGACAATTATCATGCTCCCCATAATTGGTCTTTTCTTGAGTGTTAAGCATCTAAGTTCCTTCCACTGACATGAATATAACTTGGTTTCTATCCTTGTCATCATCCTGGAGATATATTGGAAGAGAACCCTACTTCAACCTCCTGTGAATGGTGGAGGTTTGTAACTACTCTTGCTCTCATATCTGTTTGACATCTTCTCCTCCTTTCAAAGGACCTCAGAGTTACAGATGATAGGAACTTTAGAAACTGTTGAGTCCAACCCTCATAGTCTAACAGAGGATGAAACTGAGAAAGACAGAGGTTAAGTGTCTTGCCTAGGGTTACACAGCTATAAGTGTTTGAGGCCACATTTGAACTCACATCTTCCTAATTCCATGTGCAATGCTCTAACCACTGCACAGTCTTAGAAGACATCTTTATTTATTTTTGTTGTTGAATTGTTTCAGGCATGTCCAACTCTTTGTGACCCCAGTTTGGGGCTTCCTTGGCAAAGATACAAGGGTGGTTTGCTACTTTCTTTTCCAGCTCACTTTACAGATGAGGAAACTGAGGCAAATAGGATTAAGTGACTTGTCCAAGGTCACATAGGTACTAAGTGTCTGAGGCTGGATTTTCAACTCAGCAAGATGAGTCTTCCTTATTCCAAGCTGTGGTGTTTAAAATTATATGTGGTCGCCTTATTTTCATCCTAAGTTTAGGGAAAATTAGCTGGGGTTTCTAATATGTTTGTTACTTATAAATTACCAAATATTAGTTAAGAGAGAATACTTGGCTTAGAAAGTTAAGAAAAGGCCTATCTAGCCTAGAGCTCAGCTTGGCCTGCTTCTTCTTCCAAGCCCTCCTCCATGAGCATGTCCAAGAGCCTAACTGAGGGTGGAAGCTTTCTCTGAGTCTGGAGGAGAGGTGGCCCTTCCACACTGCTCAAAGCTAATTGGCTGGCATCCTTCAAGTCTATTGGTTTACTGGACTTGAGCGTAGTCCATGAGCAGAACGTGCTGAGGTCAGAGTTCAGAGAACACACCCCCTGAGGGCCAGGCTCTCAGGTAGATGTGCTTTCTATCAAGTCAACTTTAAGTGAGTTAATCAGCAAAGTCAATCCAATCAATCCCAATATTATCCTCTTGAGCAGGGGCCTCTGGGCATCCCCAAATCCATTATTTTTTCACAATGCCCAGTGCTCTATCCACTGTACCCCTAGCTGCCCCCATTTGCTTATTACTACCCTATAATTATACAGATGAGAATACTGAGGCCCAAAGGGTAAGTGATTTGCCCAGAGTTGCACAGATAGTAATTGTTAGAACTGGGATTAAAACTCTTTCTGTTCCATTACACTTCAGACTTGGGGAGGTAGGAAATATCTTAGAAAAGCCACACAAGACTTTATGAAATCAGGTCTGAAAAAGCCATAGTCTCTGGGAGCAGCAGAGACAGGCTGACCTTTCTGACTTTAAATGGTGCAGTGATGCTTTCAGATCTTGAGTTCCCCTCTCAACTGGAGACACATGTGAAGACAGATATCAAGAAAAGGGACTTCTCAGCATCAGAGGCCCCAGCAGACCCTGGCCAGCAGCATGGGTCAGGCTCAGCTTTCAGGGCTGGGGAGCAGAATTGGCAGAGAGGCGACAGCCCCCACACCCTCCTCAGCTGCTGGCACATCACCCCCCAAGTTTCTGCCAAGATTATCCAGGGAAGAAAGGCGAGAAGAAGATGTAAATCCCCACTCTGGATCAGAGACTCCAAAGCCATTCGCTCTGGTATGTCCGAGTGGGCGTCTGAAGATGTTGGATCTCTGACAGCCATTATATTCACTACAAGCTTGGGAGCTGGGGCATCCCCTGACTCACAATTGTGTGAGTGTGTGAAGGGGGATGGGCTTTCCTCTATTGCTTTGGTTTAGGGGTAGGTGGGAGTCATTGTGCCAACTGTGTCCCAGGATACTCAGACCAGACCCAACCTTGACTTTCTACAGGCTCTACCCACTTCTTTTCACTTTTCGTTCTCAGTTTCCTCATTTGTAAAATGCAGATAACTGTACCTACCTCACTTCAAACTCAGTACCTGTTGATAACCTTAAAGTTCTATATAAATGTGAGCTCTCATCACAGGATGAGAGCAGCATCCTCATTTTTAGGGGGTGTACTGAACTTGGAGTCAAGTACTGCTTCAGATACTTTTGTAGTTTGTGTGACCCTGGGCAAGTCATCACCCTGAACCTTAGCTTCCTCCTCTATGAAATGGGGATAATAGCACTTGCCTCCCAGAGTGGTTGTGAAGATCAGATGTGATAAATAACATATATGAAGGGCTTTTATAGAACTTGAAGTGATATGTAAATAATCACCATACCACCACCATCATCATTCCATATAGGTTCCCTTGTCCTGACTGATAATTGTCTTCCCTTTCCTACAATTTAGAGCCCCCTTTTCACTCCTCACCCCTTTCCTCTAAAAGAGAATCAAAGAATTCCAAAGGACTCATGATGAAAAAAATTGTACTCATCTCCAAAGAGAACCAATGAACTCTGAGTGCCAACTGAAGTCTAATTTTCTTGCTTTCTGTATTTTTTTGTTGCTTTTTGTGTTATATGGCTAATATAGCATTATGTTTTGTACAATGTCACATGTATAATTGATATAATTTTGCTTACCTTCTCAGTGGGTGGGGTAGGGGTAGGAAGGAGAGGATTTCAAATTTAAAATTCCAAAAGAATTAAAAAAATAAATAAATAATATATAATATATGTGTATATATATATATATATATATATATAAATTTTAAAAAATAAATCAGATGAAGTTGTCAATGGCAGATAAGGTGTTCTGGATTCTAATTCCTACCTTACCACTGACATTGGCCAAGTCGCTTCCCTTCCCAAGCTCAAGTTTCCTCCCCGGTAAAGTGAGGGGCTTGGATGAACTCAACTCGAGATAGTCTGTAGCTGGGGAAGGGTCTTTGGACTGAATGTGAGAGGGCTTGGGTTTGAGTCCTGCCCCTCATTAGCTGGGACTGGGGGCGAATCATTCAGCCCCTGTGGCAGCCAGTCTCCCTCTCTAGTAAAATGAGAACAATTGGATTCAATCATCTCTCAGGTCTCTTCTAGCCATTGAGGCTCTTCCAGCTTTCATTTTCCAGTGTCTTAAATCCCTTGTTTTTAAATCCTCACAGCCTGGCCTTCCCTGGTCTTCTTCCACTTTATTTCCCCCTCTGTCCGTGGGAAGATTCGGCTGAATTGGCCTCCATGCCATTCCTCACACTCAATGTTCTCTCCACTCTGCGCCTTCCCACCGGATCTCCTCTGTGTCTGGAATGCTCTCTAGCCTCACCTCTGTTCCCTGGATTCTGGCTTCCTTCCAGAGCCAGCTTAATCCTACCTTTCACAGGACGCCTTTCTCGGTCTGCTTGCCTCCCCTTCCTCAGTTCTAGTGCATCAGATATTATCATTTCCTTTGCATGGATCTTGTACGCATGTTTATCTGTTTATGTTGCATATTGTCTCCCCCCACTAGCTCCTTGAGAATAATGGCTATCTTTCTTTGTACCCCAGTAGTTAGCTCAGTACCTGGCACATAGTAGGTGCTTATAATAAATGCTGGTTCAGTGTTTAAAATCGCAACCGTGTCGCTGGATAGAATCTCAGAGTTCATTTATTTTATCCCCCATTATATAGAAGAGAAAGGTGAGACCTTTAGAGGCTACTTGAGATCATACAATTAGTTAGTTATTGGCAGAACTGGAATTAGAAGCCAGATTTTCTGACTTCCTGACCAGGGTGCTTTCTTGCCTGTATTCAGTCTCATCATCATGCCTTCCTCCTAAGTGTCCAGTATACTCCCTTCACATTACATCCAGCTGTCCACCCAGTTCTGCTGATCCTTTTCTTACCATGGGAAATGGCACCTGCAGATTGGACTTCTAGAAAAGGTCCCTGACACTTCCCTCCACCCCAACCCATCCCCCAAATCATTTGTGGAGCTGAATTCACTAAGCCCTGGGGGCATGCTCCTTTGATAGGTATTTGAAGGGCTATGAAGTAGAAGAAAGATTAGACCTGATCTACTTGGCCCCCAAGGCTAGAGCCAATAGCAATGGGTAGTACAAGCTCAGGAGAGATCTAACATTCAGAGCTGTCCCCAAGTAGAACAGGTTGCCTCAAGAGAGGTTAAATCCCTCTTCTTTGGAGGATTCAAGCAGAGTCTGGGCAACCACTTGTTGGGCATGATATAATGGAGATTTCTTTCATGAATAGGTTGATCCAATCTTTGGATCCAGGGATTCTCTAATTCTCAAAGCACAAACTCAATCAGTACAGTAGAGTTAAACCACCCCAGAGCCCAGAGCATCAGAGTACATGTTTCAAGACCCATTCTGTTATCCACCCAAGCTCTCTGCCCTACTGCCACCCACTACCCCTCTCAGCTCTTGCTCTGGGCACAGTGATTACTGCTACCATTGTTTCTTGGAAAAGGAGTTGGCTTCCTCATCGCTCAACTCACCATCTCTATAGACTCATGTGACACTTTCCCTGCTGCCCCTCCCATCTATTGGTGTTAAGTCACCTTATTAGAATAGAGGTTCCTTGATATTAGGGACTATCTCACTTTTGTAGTTGTATCCCCCAATGCTTGGCAGTTCCCAGAACATAGTAAACACTTCATAAATGCTTTCTCATTCATTCATTCACTCACTCACTGTCCTTGGCACACTCTCTCTCTCTCTCTCTCTCTCTCTCTCTCTCTCTCTCTCTCTCTCTCTAGCTTTCTCTCTCTCATACAACCTAGACTTATTCCAAGGGATTTGGTCTCCAGAGCATCACCTATCTCTAATTCTTAGCCAGTCCAGCCTAGCCCAGTCCTGCTCCTGAACCTTCTGGAGCCAAGGATAACCCCTGATGACACAAGAGTAGCCTGCAGGCTTTGCTCATAGGCCAAAAGACCATGTACATTGATGGGATTAAGCTGGAACTCTATTCCTATTGCCAAAAGTCTTTGGGTTTCCTGTGTCTCTAAGTTTGGAGACTGCACCACTACTGGGTAGAAGAGATAAATAAGGCTTCATGCTAGAGTATACCTGTAAGGATAGTTTCATGGGAAAAGGTCATGGTTAAGTCTGATGTCCTACAACATTGATTTTGTAGACCCTAGAGGCAACTGCATCTCAGAGAAGAAGGGACTTGTCCAAGGCAGATCAGCTAGTACTAGGATCCTGGACTCCTCACTCAGAGTTCAGTGTTTGAATCCTTGATGAATCCATGGTGGAGTCCCCACTGTATGTAGTTAATTCCTCCATTACCACAGCAAAACCCTTCTCCTCTCCAGGGTCAGTATAATATAGAATAAAAGGCTCTAGGCTTGGAGTCAGGAAATGTAGGTTCATAGCCTGGATCCAATGTTTACTAATTATGCAACATCTCTTAGACTAAGTTTTCTCTTCTGTAAAATGGAGAAAGTAATATTTTGTATTACCTACCTCATATGGTTGTTTTGAGAAAAGTTCTTTTTAAGCCTTTGAAGCACTATAAATAAAGATATTATTATTTGTAATTTGTTATTATATGTAGCACTCCTCTCAGCTACATCCAAGTTCAGGGTACTATTTGAGTTATCATCTATTCAAATCCATGGCTCTGAGCCCCCACCTGTACATCTTTATGCCAGATCATGACAGATGACACATGAATTAGGAACAAAAGACGTTTAAAGAAAGGGACTAGCAAAACAAATAACAAGGAATTGAATTAGGTGGTAAGCATTCTCCTCATCCATACCAAATAAATGACTTCCACTTCCAAATGTCTCCAGAGGAGTCTTAATCAATTTTCTGTGTCTAGAGGGAGAAGATAGTTCAAACTCATGATATAGCTCTTGAATCTTAGAGTCCAAAGCTGCTCAGCCTAATTACTTCCTTTTCAATCTTGGAACAATAATCTACAGCACACTGGCTCCTTGGTAACTGGATAGGAAATGATCAAGTTGGAATGGCTAGGTCCTTTATTCCCTTTGTGCGTCTGTACACCACTGCTGTCTCTGATCTGACACTACTAGCCTCTCAGAGAGACATTCAGAGCCTGTTTTCTTAAAGCTCTTTCTTTCCCTGCCTCCCTCCACCCTCAAACCTGAGCATGCTCACCAGAGGCTGCACTGGATGATGTCATTGTGCAGTGGATTCATCCACTGCTTTCTGAGAAGTGTGGTCTAGAGAATTTCTCTCCAATGAATAAGGCTTGCAGACCCCAAGCACTGTTGAAAACGAAATCCACCCACAAAACATGTTCTTTTCATATTGCTACATTACCCTCCCTCAGAAAGCCCCTCCGTGACCTCCTTCCTCATTCTATGGTTCCTTTCGCATTGATTGTTGCCTCATTTCAGCTGGATAAAGATGCTGGCAAGTAAAAGTATGGTTTGTTCTGGATCCTAACTCCCCCTCCCTCTTTCACCCTTTCTTCCTTATTCCAAAGTACTGCATCCTGTGTGTCCTGGCGATAAGAGATATCTCAGGAGCATTGAAAAGGGGGACTGAGATTGGGGGACCCAGCCCAAATCTTAATTACTTCCTACCTAGAGGAGAATGCTAGTAGTGACAAAAGAAAGTCATGCCATGACTTTCTTTTGTCACTACTAGCATTGCCCTCTGACCACATGGACTATTTTTGGACCCCAAAGAACTACTGCTCTTCCTTGACACCCTGTATCTCAGTGACCTTGGGTAATTTTCCTCACATCTCTGGGGTTCATTTGTTGCCTCTTCTATAAAGTGAGCAGGGTCTGCACCTTTCCGGTCTAAATTTATTATCTTTCGACTTCCCCCTAAACTCTGACCTTCCATCCCAGCTGTGGGATGATGGGCAGGTCCAATCTTACCAGGCTTGAATTTCGTCATTGATCAGAGGAAGTGCCTCTGATTTAGCCAGCTGGGCTGCTGGGACAACTAATTAGGGAAGGGGATGGAGAAGCCCCGAAGAGTGTATAGTGAGCATCAATTCGGAATAATCCTGGGCCTGAGCCAGCTGGGAGCAGTAAACATAGCCTCTCTTCAGAAGAAGATTAACTCACTCAGAGCCCAAACAATGTGCTGGGAGGCTTAATGACTATGGAAAGGAGGTGAATTCTTCCCTTCTTACATATTCAAAGGATGGTCTTATCACCCCGGCAAAGGCAACAGCCCCTCCCAGCCAAGTAGCAGAACCGCAGTTACCTGCAGTATTTCCAGGAAGGGGTGTCTGATGAACGGGATTATCTGGGGGAACTGAAGGCCAGCACCAAGCCCCTGGGAGTCCCAACAACTCATTCAATGAGCTGACATTCCTGCCCCAGACACTGGAATAGGGAACAATGGGGTTAGAACCATTCTACAGAAGATTGTTACTAAAAGAGCTAATGGGATTCTAGGGGAGGGGATGGTGCTAGAGAAGGGGCAAATGTGGATGTGGTGGACAGTATTCTGAGCCCATGACACACAACAGGAATCAGCCTCCTTATTCTGTTCTGGTTCTGTTTGGGCTCTGTCAATAATTCATTCTGGGGTGACTTTCAGTTTCTTCCTCTGTATAACAATTGGCTTGGATTAGATCTCACTACATCACTTCCCTCCTCTATAACCTCTAGTGGCTCATGATTGCCTCTAGGATTAAATATACATTCTGTTGTTTGGCATATAACACCCTTTATAATTCCAGCCTTCCTTCCAGCCTAATTATGCATTAATTCCCGTCAGTTCTAGAACTGGACTTTATGCTACTTCTTGTTCACTTCAGGAAGACTTGACCCTGAGGCCTCCCCCTCCCCCCCTCTTTCTCTCCCTCCCCGCCTCCCTTCCTTCCATCCCTCTTTCTTATCTTTCTCCCTAACTTCCTCTTTCTCTCTTCCTCCTTCTTCCCCTCCCCTCCCTCCTTCCTTCCTCCCTCCCTCCCTTTCTTCCTTCCTCCCTCCCTCCCTTTCTCCCTTCCTCCCTTCCTTCCTTCCTCCCTCCCTTCCTTCCTTCCTTCCTTCCTTCCTTCCTTCCTTCCTTCCTTCCTTCCTTCCTTCCTTCCTTCCTTCCTTCCTTCCTTCCTTCTTTCCTTCCTTCCTCCCTCCCTCCCTCTCTCCCTCTTCAGCTCTCCCTCTTAGCATCGCTAGTTTCATTCAAAACTCACCTTAACTGATACCTCTCTCATAAGGTATTATCCCAGATTCCTCTCCCACTCCCTCCTCAGCTACTAATGCCTTCCTAACACATTACCTTGTGGGGCTTTTTTTTGCATATTCTTGTGTATTTTATATATGTATAGTCTCCCCCATGAGGTCCTTGGGATGCAAGGATTCTAATTTTTGTTATTGCATCACCAGTGTCTTACATAGTGCCTGGTGTATGCTAGGTGCTTAATAAATGCTTGTTGATTGGTTTCTTCCAGCTCTGATAGTTCACATTTCATAGTCTAAGGCCTCTGCAAGTTCCACCATTCTTGATTCTAATCCACTGACCTTGGCTTCTTTCCTAGCATGTGCTTTCTTTCTCGGACAAAGGATGGGTAGAGAAACAAAGACCTGGTTAGCTGATGGCTGAAGTTAAATTAATTTTTGCTGAAGCAAAACTGGACCGCATGGAGGGCCAATCATTTGCTCTACCTACAGATCTGTTGCTGCCCTAAAAATACATTTCTTTTGGTTAAAGAAAATGCAAAAACAAGATTCTGTGTCACCCATGCACATCTTGTAGTGTGAGGCAGCGCTTGCCGCCAAGGGTTGCCATGGCAACCCCAAGTGGGTTTGCTTAAAAAGAGATGGAACTCTCGCTGATCACAGACCTTTGTGTGGCCGCCAGGTGCCCCGGTGTGCCTCGATCCCCCACCACGTGCCACCCCCCAGGGGGCCATAGCTGCCCCTCCACGTTCCTCCCCTGCCATTGATACTCATCTTTTATGGTTACAAAGAGCTGCTGGGCACATGTTATCTCATTTAATCCTCACCCAGCCGCCCAGGGAAGTGGGCAGAGCTAGCTAGGATCTCATTTTATAGCTAGCTAGAGAATAGTAATAGCTCCCATTTTATATTGCATTTTAAGGTTTGCAAAGCGCTTTTAAAAATTGCCATTTGATCCAGTGCTCTATCTACTTCACCTCCCAGCTGCCTCCCCCCTTTCCTCTCCCCCTCCCTCTCTCTCTCCTTCCTTCCCTCCCATTCTCTTCCCTCCTTCCTCTCTCCTTTCCTCCCTCCCTCTCTTCCCCTCCTTTCTCTCCCTCCTCTCTTCTCTCTTTTTCTTCTCTCTGTCTCTCTATACACACACACGCATATATATATGGATGCATACATATATATCTATATATATATACACATCTAGATATACAGATAAAACCTTTATTAAAAAACTTTTATGTGCTAGGCACTGAGCTAAATATTGAGGATATAAATAAAAAATAAAAAGATAGCCCCTGCCCTCAAGGATCTTACATTCTAATAGGGAAAGGTGACTTGAAAGGTGAAATGGAAGATATATTTCCTTATAGATAAGGGGGATCCTCAAGGTTAGGGTCACGCAAGAACATGTCTGACTCCAAGGTTTCTCTCAGGCCTGCCACGGGAGACTTTTGTGAACATCAAGAAGACAGCTGAGACATCAAAGACAACTTAGGGAAGTCTGGGGACAAGGAGAGGGGCTTCAGAGGACCAGCATGGCTCTCTCCTCCTCCCCACGGCTGGGCAGGCACAGCAAAAGCTTCCTCTCAGTGTGTGTGTGTGTGTGTGTGTGTGTGTGTGTGTGTGTGTGTATGCATCTATGTCTGTGTGTCTATGTGTCTGCGTATGTGTCTGTGTTCCTGGAAGCCTGTGCATAGGTATATGTTTTAGTGTGTCCCTCTATAGGTCTGAGTCTGAGTATACAGTTGGTGTATAAAAGATAAATACCTCAATATAGGTAAAGGAGACACATCTTGGAGTAGGGGAGAGCAAGATGGTCTTAGAATTAGGAAAACCTGGGTTCAGGTCTCTCCTGTGATACATAGAGCCTGTGATCCTGTCACTTATCCTCAGTGTCCCCAGGCACCCTGCTTACACTATAAGTCACAGAGCATATGCTTCCCTTCATTCACAGCATCTTAGACTTAGGGCTGGAAGGGACCTCAGAGACCATCAGCTTCAATGCCTCATTTTACAGATGAGAAAACCGAGGCCCAGAAGAGTCCAGATTTGCCCAAGTAGAGTGTGTGAAGAGGCAGAACTTCTGACTCCAGAGTCATAGATGTTGTCCATGGGACCCCACAGCCTTTCAGGTGGGTCCTCCCCAGGATTCCCTCTATACATGAAATAATGTCTGGTCCAAACAAGGATATGGATGTGCATTTTGGTGTATGTGTATGAGTATGCATGTGTGCATGAGTGTGCATATGTGTGCAAATGAGTGCTTATGGTAGTGTATATTTGTCTTGTGTAAATGAGTGGATGTGCATGCATTTGTGCAAATGAGTGTGTCTGTATGAGTGTGAGTGTGCATACATTATGTTAGTGTGCATGTAAGTGGTAGATGAGCATATGTGAGTGTGCATGTATATGTATATGTGCATTGTGTGGCTATGTATTGTATAAATGAGTATATGGGTATGCAAGTATGTGTGAGAGGGTGCATGTATATAGTAAATGAGTGTATATGTGTAAGGAATCTGTAGATGTGTGTATGCATATATAGAAATGTATTTGAGTGTCCTTCTGGGTGGGTGTAGGTGTGTGTACATATGGAAATTTGTGTCTATGTATATGAATGTCTTTGTGTGAGCTCATGCAGTTGTATATGCATCTATGAAGCAAGGCGGCACAATGGAGAGAACACTGGACCTAGAGTCGGAAAGATCTGAATTCAAATTTGACCTCATATACAATCTGTGTGATCCTGGCCAAGTCACATGAACTTTGTCTGCTTCAATTTCCTCAACTGTAAAATGGAGATGATAATAGCACTTACCTCCCATGGTTGTTATAAGTATCAAGTGAGATAATAATTATAAAGTGCTTAGCAGGGGCAGCTAGATGGCGCAGTGTATAAAGCACCAGCCCTGGATTCAGGAGGACCTGAGTTCAAATCCGACATCAGGCACTTGACACCTGCTAGCTGTGTGATCCTGGGCAAGTCACTTAACCCCACATGCCTCACCAAAACAAAACAAAACAAACAAACAAAAAATCCATAAAGTGTTTAGCGGTGCCTGGCAGAGAGTAGGCATTTAGTGAATGCTTGTTCCCTTCTCTACATCTCCTCCTCCTAGGAGAATTATACAAATGTGAACATCCATGTGTGTGAGCCAGAATGATTGGACCCAATGTTGTCATCACCAACATTTCTTTTCTTTTCTTCTTTTTTTTTAGGTGAGGCAATTGGGGTTAAGTGACTTGCCCAGAGTCACACAAGCTAGTAAGTGTTAAGTGTCTGAGGCTGGATTTGAACTCAAGTCCTCCTGAATCCAGGGCCAATGCTCTATCCACTGCACCACCTAGCTGCCCTGTCACCAACATTTCCAGGTTAAGAATGGTGCAGTAACATGCTCCAAGACTTTGGACAGTGAGTTAAACTCCCATAATTCTCCATCAGAAGTAACAGCAACAACAACATTAGCTAGCCCTTACGTATCCCTTTCTGTATAGTATCCCACTTGGTTATCACAACAACCCTGGAAGGTGGGAACTATTATTATTATTACCCTTTTTACGGATGGAGAAACCGAGGCTGGGAGCAGTGGCTTGATGAGGGTCAGGCAGCTAGGATGCATCTCAAGCAGGGCTCATACTCAGGTCTTCTTGGCTCCAAGCCCAGCTCTCTAACCATTAAAGGTAGCTGTGCTACCTCTCACAGTGCAGACACATGTAGTCCAAGTAAAGCCCTGCTCTTAGGTTTGAAGTGGTCTGGGCGATAGAGGGACCCATGACTACAGGACTGATTGAACCAAACAGGAAGGAAATGGAATAAGAGAATAAATGGCTGTGGTTAAGTCATTTATGTGATTGTTTCTGGTGATGATGATCCCAGGACCTCACAGTAGGAGAAGTTCTGTGCAAACGCTGTGCCTGGGCATGACCTCAGGTGAGAACAGGGGTCAGGACTCTGCCTGGGGGGGGGGGGAAGCAGATATAGCAATCCAATCAGGAAGCCTCTTGTGCAGGTGGGAGGGGGACCAGGGGAACGGGAGAGGAGCTCACTCCAGTCACCATCTGGTAGCTTCCTATTTTAGCTAATTATTCCTGCTAACTAGGTGCTAATTTCCGTTATTTTTAGGCTGGTACAGGGTTACACGTGCTATCGGTGCCCTCCAGATTGAAAATCCTGGGGCAAAACCCCGATCGCCCAACCTTGGTTATGACTTTGCCTGCATACTGGTCCTGGGAAATCTAGGCCAGGTCTCTTATTTAAATTCCCCGAGGAGCAGCATCTATTTGGCTAAACTGATGATAAGAGCTTAATGAGGGGGAGCAAAATTCTGAAAGCATCATCTTAGTTCCTGGAGGTCTCCTTCCAATTGGCCCTTTTGTTGCCTCAGAAGTAGAGAATGAATGAATCAATCAATCAATGAATCAATGAATTAAAAAATCATTTATTAAGCATTTACTGTATGTTCAGCACTGAGCTAAGTGCTGGGAATACAGAGATTTTAAAAAGCCAGTTTGTGCTCTCAAGAAATTTATATTCTTTCTTTTTTGTGTGAGGCAATTGGGGTTAAGTGACTTGCCCAATGTCACACAGCTAGTAAGTGTTAAGTGTCTGAGGCTGGATTTGAACTCAGGTCCTCCTGACTCCAGGGCCGGTTCTCTATCCACTGCGCCACCTAGCTGCCCCTAGAAGTTTATATTCTAATGAGAGAGACAGCAAACAAAGGGGACTGATAGCCCAAAAGGATCTATTGGTCTAGGAAATCACAGGAATGGTGAAGGCAATATTGGGAGAGTAGATTGACTCTAAGTGTTACAGTAAATAGAGCACTGGGCTTAGAATCAGTAAGACTCAGCTTCCTGAGTTTAAATCTGTTTTCAGGCTCTTCCTAGCAGTTTGACCCTGGGCAAGTCACTTCACCCTGTTTGCCTCGGTTTCCTCATCTGTAAAATGAGCTGAGGAAGGGAACAGCAAGTCACTCCAGTGTCTTTGCCAAGAACACCCCAAATGGGGTCATGAAGAGTCAGACATGATTGAAATGATTGAACAGCAGCAACAACAAAAGATTGACTCACTCCATCCAGGAACAATGTCAAGATTAATTTGACCATGCTTCATTGTTCCAGAATCAGGGATAGGGAACAAAAGTACCTATGTAAAGGACAAAGCATCTTGTGACGCTTTGGAAGAGATGGTTAGAAACCTCAGCATGAAAAGGACTAATTAGAGGACCAAAGACCTGAGCTCTAGTCTCAGCTCTATTGCTAACTTTAATCGATCAAGCAAAAGAATTTATGAGCTGGACTCTGTAATCTACTCTTCCCAGACCCCTTCTGTAGTATTGTGTCCAACTATAGACCTCATATTTTAGGAAGGATGTTGTAAGCTACAATGTTCATTGTTTAAAGGAATTGGGGATGTTTAGCTTAAAGAAAACAAGACTTTCAGGGACAACTTTTAGTGAAGAAGAGAAGACTTTAGAGTATTTGTAGGGCTATCTTGTCTCCAAAAGATAAAAGTAGGAGCGGAAGGTGGAAATTTCAGAGACACATATTTTGGCTTAAGGTAAGAGGGAAAAATCTTGATGATTAATTAGTGCTATTCCAAAATGGAATGAACAGTCTTAGAAGGTAATGTTTCCTTCTCATTAAATGAAAACAGACTAGCCACTTTCTGGGGATATTATAAAAGGGATCCTTGCCCAGGTAAGGATTGAACAGAGCATAGGAAAGAAAGAGTTTGCTTTGGAATTAACATGAAATAGATTCAAATCTCACCTCTGATATACTGACTGTGTCATCCTGGACAAGTCACACCCTTTTCTGTACTGCCAAACAACTCCCTAGTTCAACAATTGCCCCATAAAGTGTTATGACCCCCTGTTGCATTTAAATTTAATACTTATGTTGTTGAGTCTTGGAAGTTGTGTGTTAAATTACCCTGGGTGTTCACAACTCATTTTTTGTTGTTGTTGTTGCTGAAAGGGGTTCATGGAATAGAAAGATGTTGGGAAGTACTCACTGCCCTACACTGATGAGATGACCAGTCCAGACCAAAAAAGAAAATGTATAAAACTAGACCAGGCCTTGGAGGTCCTGCCCAACTCTGAAATTCTGGGATTCTGGGAAAAATATTGTCACTAACCTTTAGCTGAAATTGAGCATTTGCTTCAGTTATTTAAGAGTATTATTCTAGGAAAAAAGCATCAGATATGACTGCCTCATTGTCTCATAATTACAAGTCAGCCTACCTCTTCACCAGGCAGTTGTGAGGGTCAAGCATGAAGACAAACCAGAAAGTCCTTTGAAAACTCCAAGATTTGAGGACTTCCCAAGGGCTCTGTATGAGTGAACCAGCCACATGGGCACATCCCCCCTACCATAGCAGAACTGCTTAGCCAGGTTTGTGGGTCTGCTCTGGCCAAAATAAAATTCAGAAGCCTGGTTACTGATCCAGTCATTTGACTCCTAGAGCTTAGCTGGACTGGTGCTTGCAGGGTAGACACCCAGTCCAATGTTGGGCATCTGCTCTAAGTTCTTTTAGTTTGGCAGGACCTGCTAGAAGTTCATCTCCATTGGGGGAGTTTTCAAAGATCCGGGGCGCCTTCGAGCTCCAATGAGGCACTGGAGGACATTAGTGGAGGGAAAATGGAGGCAAGGCAGTTTTGTATAGTAGAAGGAGTGCTGGACATTGAATCGCGAAGAGACCCGGACTCTCTGGTACTTGTTAGCTATGGTTGCACAATCAGCTTATTGATCCTCACCCACCTTCACTTTCATCATCTGTAAAATGGGGCTAATTCTACCTGTACACCATAGGGCTGTTTGGAAGACTGAACAAGATGGCGTACAAAAAGTAGTTTGCTAATCAAGAGGATCATTTGCATGGCAGCTATTATTATTAAGGGCAGTTAGGTATTATGATGGAGAGAGGGCTAGACTCAGACTAGCACTATATAAATGCTGGCTGTATTATTGTTGTCAATAAAACTAGGGCAGATTATCCTTCCCCCCCCTCATCCTTCTCATCCTCCTCATCCTTCTCCTCCTCTTTCTCTCCCTCTCTCTCCTCCCCCTCCTCCCCAACCTGGGTGTCTATTTCTGAATCTAACTTGACCAGAGCAGGCCTATTCTCAGTGCTTACCCCTTTCTCCCTCCTCCCTGAGATTAGGATTGTCTGACAGGACTGCCCCTCCTTTGATGGACTGTTTGTCCTCTGTGGGCCTCTCCCCAAATGAATTTTTCCCAGGTGCCAAAATTCCTTGTTACAGTTCCAGTGCCAAAGACAAACATGGCGCACTTCCCAGTTTCACTGCCCAAGGGCTGGCTTTTCCTAATGACTGCAGGGCTTCCAAGGTGAAAGACCCAACCAGCTGACTAGGGGTCTACAGAGTTGCAGGCACCAAGGCCCATGGTGGATGATCTGGTCCAAGCTGGGTGATCAGAGAGGAAGCCATCTTCCTCCACTTTGGCTTGCTACCAATTAGCAGGGAAAGGTATTTAGGGAAAATGGATGTGCCTTGTGAACATATGCAGGAAAAGAGGTTGGCCAATTGGGCAGGGGTGCGTGCTTGGGGCACAGGGTGTGGTATAGGTTTCAGGTAAGAGTGGGATGATAAAAGACTAGAATTGACAGTGAGTGTGAAGTGGGGGGGTAGGGTGCAGGGGAAGGAAAACGAAGTCTTTGAGGTCAAAGATGTATTGGGAAAAACTTGGGGTGAGAGGGGCCATCAACTTCCCACTTTATTCTATTCCATCCCATCCACACTGTATGATTTTTGAAGGGGTTCAATGCATACCTCCCTATAGCTAGAGAGAATTTGGCTTTAAGGGAGAATGGAAAAAAGAAGAGAAAATAATCTCCTTCAAGGCAATAAGTGAATTCTCCTGCTTTTGGCCAACAAGGTCTTGGAGGAGGTGGGCTGAATGGTGAGATTTTTGTCCTGTCCCTGTTCCCACCTGAGTCTGGAAATGACCCACACTTGCTTCTCCTGACTTTTCCATTTTTGTCTTTGTAACCCTAGTGCATAGTAGTTGCTTAATGAATGTTTGCTGTTGGCTAATTTGCTGTTTGCTGATTTATTGTTCCTATCTTCCCCTAGAAGCCAGGTGTTCAGGCCAGGACCAGTCCACTTTGCACCCTCTCATCCAGACTCTACCTGCTCTGATGTCCTCATTTTTTAGACTAGATCTTCTGGCTCTTTCGGAGGCTATGTAGTACAGGAAGAAAAAATAATAAAACCTAGTAAATCTGGGGATGGGGGACCTAGGATTGAATCTTGGATCTGCTATTTACTGCCTGTGTGGCTTGGGGCAAATCACGTAATGTCTCTGGGCCTCAGTGTCTTCATCTGTAAAATGAAGGGTTTGGGTTGGTTGATATTTAAAGGCCTTCTGATGCTAAATCTCATATTCTTTGCCTGGAATACTGTGATAACTGCCTGGATTGTAGGATCTTAGAGTCTGGAAGGGACTGAGTCCTAGGGCAGAAATCCCTCCCCCAGCATCCCTGACCAGAGGTCCTCTATCCCTCCCTTCAACACTACCAGAATCATTGGATATCTTTAGCTGTCACCAAGTTCTTTCCTCAATTGACCCTTATATCTGTCTTCCTGGAACTTTCACCTCCTTATAGTATCTGGGACCACTCAAAATATCTGCTCTCTCTTCCCTATAACTGCCCTTCAAATAATCAGACACAGGCCATTTCCCCCTCAAGGGGAAATTTCCCCCTCTCCAAGCTAACCTTCCCTGATTTCTTCAACTAGTCCTTCTATGATATGGCTTTGTATCCACTTTCCCCATCCTGTTCACTCAACTCAACTTGCTCCAATTTATCAATGTTTTCTTTATAAGCATGGTGCCTAGAAGTGGAAACAGATCTCTACATTGGTTCTGATCAAGACAGATGACTAGTATCCTTCCGTTCCTCTATGAGCTCTATGCTCTGTGTGGTTCATGTAGAAATCACTAATCCATAAAGATCTAGTATCTGTAGGTCACTTTTGTTGGCTAGTGACCTACAAAGTGTCCACTCTACAGCTCTTTTTGCTCCCTTCTTCAATCCTTTCTTTATAGGCCTTCACAGCTGGACAAGTCATTTGGATGTCCCTAAGACTGGAAGGGAATATGCTAAGTGGTATGTAGAGTCTGAGCCTCCCTGGGGTTAGGAGGTAGGGGGACAGATGAAGCAACCCCAAGACCGGCAGGAAGGGAATAAGCTTCTTATCTTGTTTCCCTTCACAGATGAAACCAAGGAGATTGGAGAACACTCAGGATCACAAGACCTGGATCTCTGTGGGGTCTCAGAGCTCGATTCTCCATCAATCAGAGGGTGTTTGTCAGTTGACAGGCTGTAGGCCTTAATGGCTAGAGTCAGGAAGACCCAGGTTCAAGTCCCATCTCTAACACACATTAGCTCAGTGCCCCTGGGCAAATTAGCCCCTCAGGCAGTCCTTTAAGATGCATGCTCAGCTGAAAAGCTGCTCTTTGACATGTCGGTGGAGAGGGAGTTTTCTCAATGGGGGGTCCTCATGCAGGTGATATTACAGGTGCGATTTCCTATGCTGTCCCTCTTGTGCCAGGGCCCTGTGCTAAGTGCTGGGGGGAAGACAAGAAGGAAGCAGTCCCTGCCCACAAGGACCTTGCATTGTACTTGGGTGTGGGGCGGGGGGGTAACACATACACAAGTAAGTATATAGAAAACAAAGGTAGGGTTATGGAGGGAGAGGGCACAAAACAGCAGCTGGGGACCGGGAAAGGCCCCATGTCAGAGATGGCTTTGATGGAACCTAGAGATTCTAATAAAGTCCCAGACATGGAGGACAGTGGGCTCAGAGAGGGGGGGATGGTGTGTTGTGTGTGAGGAACTAACGGCAAGGATGCTATTCTCTTCTTGTCCAACACTTTCCTTTTACTGATGGGGAGACAGAGGCCAAGAGAGAGAGAGAAAGACAGAGAGAGACAGAGAGAGACAGAGACAGAGACAGAGACAGACAGAGAGAGAGAAAGAGGCAGAGAGGCAGAGAGACAGAGAGACAGAGACAGAGTGAGTGGGATTCCAAAACCAGTCCTCCGGATACAAATCCCCATTCTTCTCATGGTCTCACTGCCTGTTTCATTGATGGAGAGACGTCTCAGCCTCCTTTATTTAACCCAACATTCTCCACAGAGAACATTGTGAAGAGAGTCATCATCCCTCCTTGAAGTCACCAGAAGCTCTCGCCAGATGTCTGGGTATCTGTTGGGGCCTAGAAGAGGACGTCAGTTTTCTCTGCTCCTGCTGGAACTGGTCCCCTAGAATCACCATCCAGCTTCTCTCCCAACCCGCTGTGATTGACCAGTATCGGGGGAGAGGCTTTGGTCTGGCTCTTCCCTCCTGTCCCAGATAGTCTAACATCCTTTGCTGATTTGGAGGCAGCTCCTATTCCCCTGGCTGACATCAGGTCTCCAGGCCTATTGGTTTCCATGATTCTTCATGAACAAGGGTCTGAGCTGGGACCCCGAGGTCTGAGTTCACATCCTAGCTCTGACACTCACTGACTTTGGGAAAGTCACTTCCTCTCTCTTTGGCTGTTTCTTCCCTTGCAAAATAGGGCATTTGCCTTGCCTGGATAACTCTTATATTCACACTTTCAGTTTGAAAATTCTGTTGTTTTGTGACTCCTTGGGACAGGAACTCTAGTAAATCAGTTCATCTACCCTGGGACCACATTTTCTCTTCCCCTAGAAGATACCCCACCCTCTAAGTTCCACTTGAGGAAATTGTAAACCTTCTCTAATGAGAAGAATGGTTTTGTTTAAAAACAAAACCAATGGGGGCAGCTAGTTGGTGCAATGGATAAAGCACTGGCCCTGGATTCAGGAGGACCTGGGTTCAAATCCAGCCTCAGACACTTGACACTCACTAGCTGTGTGACCTTGGGCAAGTCACTTAACCCCCATTGCCTCACCAAAAAAAACCCCAACATCAAAATATTATGTAATTCCAAGGCATGCATGCAGCCTGCCTCCCTTCCTCTCTCCAGTCTTCTCTTCCCACTTGCCCCTTTACCTCTGTCCTCCTGGCTTCCCTCTGTCTCCCAGCTTGATCAAAGGAATATTGATCCATGTAATCAGGGCCTGCTAGACTTCTCCATCCCCCCTCCATCACCTACCTCTTCAGTATCCTCCTCCTCCATGGGGTGTGGATTGGCTTGGGTCCCTGCCATGAGGAGGATGCATGGTGTAAATGGAGACAAGAGTCCATGACTGGGGGCCAGGAAGCCGGCCTTCTTCTGCCAATTCTACCACCAGCTCTCCATGTGATGGTGTTCTGCCTCTGCTCTTGGGGCCTCAGTTTCTTGTTCCATGCAATGACTACAAGAAACTTTATCTCAGATAATTGTATGAGGCCCAAGGGTGCTGAAGCCACATGAAAGGTCTTTGATGTGCTATAGTAAAGTGAGGGATTTTACTTTCTGTGCACCCTAATCCCCAGCTACTATTTCCCAACACCAATATGGAAGCAGTAAAAGATAAAGGCAGTGCATTGTGGTAGACAGAAAATGAAAACTGGCATTGGGAGACCTGAGCTGGAAGACTGCCTCTGACTTGGGGATCCAAGGTGAGTTCCTTTAGCCTCCATGAGGCTTGGTTTTCTCATCTGTACAATGGGAGTGATACACATGCTGCTTCTGTGAGCAAAGTGTCTTGTAAATCTCAATGCACCATAGAAATGTGAGTTGTTATTACTCCCAGGTGACTAGAAACACTGATGCAGGGGGAGGAGGAGTCAACACCTAACAGAGAGGGTGCTGTTAAGTTAAATGTCCTATGGGGGTCCAAAATATGAATGAAAAAGGAGTTAGGGGGCGGCTAGGTGGCGCAGTGGATAAAGCACTGGCCCTGGATTCAGGAGTTCCTGAGTTCAAATCCGGCCTCAGACACTTGACACTTACTAGCTGTGTGACCTTGGGCAAGTCACTTAACCCCCATGCCCTGAAAAAAAAAAAGGAAGAAAAAAAAAAAGGAGTTAGAACCACTGAGGGTTATTTCTTATTCTTCCAGAATTCTTCTCTGGGGATAGCTGTGAATTGGAGCTAGGTATCGTTACTGGACACAATTTAACTTATTACTGTCCCAGGTGTGCATCATATGGAAATGTGTCACTTGAGGAAGTGGGGAGACCTAAGATCTCGCCGTCTCCCCAGGGCCCCACTCAATCTCTGGGCATTTACAAAGGGTATCTATCTAAAGAGATGAAAGGAAAATGTGTCTTCCGGGAGACATCCTAATACCTCGCTGGTGGAGCTGTGAATTGGTCCCAGGGTTCTTGAAAACAAGCTGGAACTTTGCTATGAATGTCACTAAACAAAGACAGAGAGAAAGGACCCCATAGACAAAAATATTGATAGCTACACTTCATGTGGTAGCAAAGACGTGGTCAAGAGCAGCTGAATGAATCATGGTGTAGGAATATAATAGCACTGTAAGAAATGACAAATATGAAAGAACTGGAGAAATTTGGGAAGACTTATTTGAACTGCTCCAAAGTTAATTAAGTAGAACCAGGAGAACAAATTACACAATGGCCTCAGTAATATCTTTATATTATTTATTTAAAAAAAATTTTTTTTTAGTGAGGCAATTGGGGTTAAGTGACTTGCCCAGGGTCACACAGCTAGTAAGTGTTAAGTGTCTGAGGTCAGATTTGAACTCAGGTCCTCCTGACTCCAGGGTCAGTGCTCTATTCACTGCATCACCTAGCTGCCCCTCTTTATATTATTTATATGATATAAAGGAGCTCCAGAACTCTAAACAATGGAGCGACTGATCATAACTTCGGAGGACTGAGGGTGAAGAATGCCTCTTTCCTTTTGACCAAGAAGTGGTGGAGCAACATGACTAATGTGGAAATATGTTTAACATAATTGTACTGTATAACATATATCAGAATGCTTGCTGTCTTGGGAAGGGGAGAGGAAAGGGAGGGAGGAAGAAAACTTTGGAACTCAAAATCTTGCAAAAATGAATGTTGAAAACCATCTTTTTGTGTAATTGGAAAAAATAAATTACTATTAAGTGAATTTTTTAAAAACGTGGTGGACTGTGGGTAGAGAGTGACACTTACATTTTTGAGCCTGGCTAATATGTTGGTATAATTGCTTAACTAGAGTTTTTTGTTTTGTTTTGTTTTGTTTGAGGGAAAATTCTATTGTAAAGACTGGAGAGGACCACTGGGAGGTTACAATAATGATAAAAACACCAATAAAATATCTGTCTTGAAAAAAGAAAATGTGAACACATTATTCAGACACATAGCTTGTCAATACACATATTGTATATGTTAAACACACATTCCATTTTGAACATTCATTATGCAAAGGCACGGGTACCTTCCTGGTACGCGGACACCCGAACACAGCAGCACATTCACCAAATCATGCAAATTTAGAGGCAGAAGTGACATTAGAGTTAACCACCCCTCCTTCCAATTTTATTTTATTGGTAGAGAAACAGGTGAAAAGAGAAAGAATGAGTTGTTCAAAATCTCCCACCTTAATATGTGCCATATCTGGGACTTGAGTCTAACTTTTTGGATCCCTGGTTTGATGATCTTTCCATTGCACAGTCCTTTGGCTTCATTTGGAACCCATTGGAACTATTCGGGCTTCAATGGTCTTCTCCATAAAATGGTATGGTAAGACTTTAAATGAGCTCTAAGGGACAGGGTCACACATTCTATATAAACCTGACCTTCAAGCTCCAGAGAGCAAGGACCATCATTTACCTTTCCGTATATGCCTGGTGCTTAGCACAGTGCTTGGCACATGATAGACATTTAATAAATGTCAGAAGACATACACACTCAAATGCAGACTTAGTCTTTTCTTTCCATTTCAGTTTTTATTTAGTATCCCAGCCAAGCAGGAGACCCTTGTGCAATTGGTTGGCAAGATGGGGGTGAATTGGAATCATATCTGCAGTGCCAGATTCCTGGATGAAATTACAACATGTATCAGTCACTTAGCTTCAGGTCATCACCAGCTGGGAAAGAAAAGTGTTCTCCTGCCTGAGTCCAGATTTCACAATGATGCAACGAGGTATAAGTGGAAAAAGCAATGGACCCAGAGTTGAAGAACCTAAGGAGTCAAATCTCAGCCCTAACACTTCCTTGCTGTGCACAAATCACTTAACCTCCCTTCTTCCATAAAACAGGAATACTAATCTTTATACTACCAATCCCATGGGGTTGTTGTGAGGAAAACATGCTGTACTCCTTAAATCATAATAGAAATGTGAGCTCTCGTTTGACTGGTAGCCACTGGAAGAATTTCTCTATCAGAATTGTCACAATCAACTCTCGCCTTGGATGGCTGAAGTGGTTATCCCAATTCAGGGCCTTACATTTTTTCCCCTTATAAATGCCCTCATACCCCAGTTCAGTAAAAAGTTCTTACTGAATTTGGAATAGGAAGACCTAGGTAGCTCAACTATTTATCTATGCAGTCTTGGGCAAATTGTTTCAGACATCTAGGCCTACATGTTCTCTTCCATAAAATGGGAAGATAGATGAGTTCTAAGGTCTCTTTGGATCCTAAATCTTATGGCCTGTAAAAGTGTGACAGAAACCTCCCTGTTGATATAAATAATTATATTTAGTTATTTATAATAAACAATTATTATAAATAATTAATAACAAATGATCATTATAAATTATAATAAACAATAATAATGATTAATAAATAATTTATATAAATAACCCCTGAAGGATTATTATAGAATGATAGAGCTGAAGGGGACCTCGGAAAACAGAATATCAGAGCTTGTAAAGGACTTTTAGAACAGAGAGATGTCAAAACTGGGAGAGACCTTAGAGAGTAGAATGTTAGAACATAGACTGTTAGAGATAGAAGAGATCCTTAGAACACAGAACGGTTAGAACATAGCATACCAGAACTGGGAAGGACGTTAGAACATAGAATGAATGTCAGAGACGGTAAGACCATAGGGATTGAATGTTAGAACATAAAGTGTTAACACTAAAAGGAACCCTTAAAATTGAGAATGTTAAAATATAGAGAGAGCTGAAATGAGACCTTTGGAACATACTGTTAGGATACAGAATGGCAATGCCAGAAGGGACCTATTCATCATAAAAACAAACAGATCTAGACTAGCAGAGCTAGTAAAACTTTAAAAGAAAATATTGTAGTTGAAAGGAACCTCGGAGATCATTTCGTGTAACCATCTGAGTTTATAAGTGAGAAAAATAAAGCTTTCAAAAAGGAAGTGAAATCCCTAAAACCCCACAGCTGGTTCTAGGCAGTCAGAGCCCCAGCCGTTTTCTCGATTGCCTTCCTTTGCTCTTCCCCCAACAACACATCAGGCACCGACACAGATGAATGGGTGTTTATGGACAATGGCATTTCATAAGTATGCGTTGTTTTTACAAGAACTCACCATTTTCTTTTTGAACTGATCTTCAGGTGTCATCTTGTCTACGAGTGAAGTCATTAAGAGCTTTAGAATTCACAATTGCTCACAATATTAGGTTACTTGAGACTGTTGGCTGTGTAACCCTTTGTGATAATACTGATGCTTCAGAAGCAGCAAGGGAGGGATGGTGTCTGGATCAGGGATGTTAGAAGGAAAAGCCTGCCTTTTCATCACTGGAAAGACCTGCCCTGCCCTCCCCCACCGATTACCACTGCCCCCTGCCCTTCAGACACACAAGAACACATTGAATACTCATTCAGATTGCTTTGTACATCTGAAGTACACTGCTTACATTTGAAGGCATTTGGTAATCCTTGGAGCATTTGGAAATATATAGTTTAGGGACAGTGTTGTGTAGTAACTGACCTTCTAGGCTCTGAATCCAGTCAGCTCTGGGTTCAAATGCTACCCTATACACACACTAGTTCTGAGGCTGTGGACAAGTCAATTGACCTCTCTGAGCCTCTGTTTCCCTCAATAATATCTGTAGTACAACCTCACAAGGTTGGTGTGAGGCTTGAATGAGACAATGCCTGTGAAATACTCTGCAAACTTCAGAGTGCTATATGAAGTTCAGTTACAATATAGCTCCATGGCCAGTGTTTGTAAATTGAGCATTATTTTTTTAAAAATCTTAGGTTGAGTAAACTATAGGGACAACTAAGTTGTACAGAGGATAGAACACCAGCTCTGGAGTCAGAAGAACCTGAGTTCAAATCTGACCTCAGATACTTACTAGCTGTGTGATCCTGGGCAAGTCACTTAACCCTGATTGCCTAAAAAAAAAAGAATAGTGAACTTCATGGAAATACAGAGTGGGCTAAAAGTCATGGTGTTTTAATAACTTTTTGAAAATTATTTTTTCTTTATTTTTCACCATTTATGAGTTGACTTTTCATATGTAATGTGAATTCATTTCCTATATATACTGTATATGATGTTAGGGTATTATAAATTAAAAACAAAAAATAGAGGAGTTATTAAATAGTGAAATCCCTTTGTGACTTTTGGGCCACCCTTTATATCCACGTTGTAGGCACTGTTTTGATCAGGAAGAAAAAAAAACCCAATTGTGGTTTAAATTGACTAGGTTGCAGACAGCATGGAAAGAATGTTAAATATGGAGTCTGAGGGACTAGGTTCCAGAGATGGGCCTGTCACTCACTTTCTGTGTGCTACAGAGCAAGTGGTTCTCCTCTCAAGGTTTCAGTATTGTCCTCTGCACAATTAGGGCATCATAGACCAGTTCATGGGTTAAGGCTTTTTCTAGCTCTAAATGGTTGATACTGTGAGCTGAAAGGTGGCGGGGACTCTTCCGACCTCCGGAGTCCCCTAAGAAAGTACAAATGCTGGTGTCCGTTTTCCCATGTCCCCATTCAGGGTTTCTTTCCCCCACCTTGGACATCCACACTTTACTCAGTTCCTGGAAGACCTCCTTCTCTGCCGTCTGTGAATTAATAATCCTTCTGCCTGTGTTGGGCAACAAATTAAGGTGTTTTACTGCCTAGCCACACAGGTGGATCTGCATTTTCCTGGGGGAGTCTGGGATACCCAAAGGAAGGAAGGCCCAGTGAGGGGATTCCCAGCACCACGACAAGCTAAGCTGTGTGGCAGAGATACCCTCTCCTGCCGACTCCCAGGTCATCCTGTGTCTAGGCCTGAGGCTGGCTCTGAATTCAAATCTGCAAGAGTCCAGGTCTCCTCCTCCTCCACCTCGTGCTCTGGATCCTTCATTGGAACCCCTCCCAGGCAGCTGCGCTTCTCATACCTGCCCCAGAGACTTCCTCCTTTGCTGCTCGGTTTGTTTTGCTCACAGGGACTATAATTCCATGAAGGGCCGACCCTCGGCACAGCGCCAGGGCAGAACACACATTGTCAATGCCCTCCTTGGGGCCTCGCCAAACCCAGTAACTTTCCTCTCTCAGGAGTTTGTGCCGGTTCTAGCAGGAGATAAAATATTTACCCTAGGAGGAGAGTTGCCCCTGAGATATGAAGAGAGAATCTTGGCTCCCAAACAGAGACAAAGGCCCCTCCTCAAGGAAGAAGAGAATTTCTCTAAGAGGGATGAATAGCACGGTCAGACACAAGATCCCCTTTAAAGTGTCTGGACGTGTGGCTTAGCATGGACTCGGAGACCCTTGGGTCATTTGTCAGGGTTCAACAACATCTAACAGGATCTCTGACCCAGGCAAGGGCTTAGGAGGTGCTGCTGACCTTGTGACACAGGGTTATCAGTGCCCTGATCCTTTGGCTTGGCCTGCTTTTATTTATTAAGCACCTTCTGTATGCAGAACACTGTGCTACACACTGGGAGAGATACAATATCATGTAATAGAAAAAAAAATGTTGGACTTAGCAGAGCCCGAGTTCAAATCTTGCTTCCATCACTTAAAAGATGTGGGGCTATGGCAAAGGACCCTAACAACAATGAATCTCAGTTTCCTTATCTGCAAAATGGACAAAATAATACTTGAGGCATCTACCTTACAGGATCAATGAGATAATATTTGTAAAGCATATTATGAAACAATGTATAATTGTTAGCTATTGTTATAGGTTTGGATAGCTAGGTGGTGCAATGGATAGAATGTGGGAAGTTAGGAAGACTTGAGTTCAAATTGTTCAAATTTGGCCTCAAACAGTTACTAGCTGAGGCAGTTGGGGTTAAGCGACTTGCCCAGGGTCACACAGCTAGTAAGTGTCAAGTGTCTGAGGCCAAATTTGAACTCAGGTCCTCCTGAATCCAGGGCTGGTTCTCTATCCACTGCGCCACCTAGCTGCCCCTCTAGGCAAGTCACTTAACCCTGTTTATCTCAGTTTCCTCCTCTGGAAAATGAGCTGGAGGAGGAAATAACAAACCATTCCAGTATTTTTTGCCAAGAAAATCCCAAATGGGGTCATGAAGAGTCAGACATGACTGAAACTACTGAATAACAACGACTCTCTTCACTATATCCTGCTGCCTCTCATCAATTACCTCAGGAGTTACACAAATACCGAGTCCCCTTTCCCATCAGCCATCACCTCGATATGTCGCACTGGCTTACAAGGTCTCTTAGAATTGGCCTCTACCTCTTCTAGGTCATCAGGTCATGGGGTTATATATTTAGAGCTGGAGGAGACTTCAGAAACCTTCTAGTAAAACTCCCTGATTTTACAGGTGAAGAAACCGAGGTCCAGGGAAATGAAGTAATTTCTTTGAGGTTTCCTAGGAAAATTCAGAGCTGGGCTTGTTCATCTTTTCTCCACTCTTTGAGGTCAGGGGTCAGGTTCTCTACCTCTTTGTCTACCCCATATCAAAGCCTGGGGCAGGATCCCCAACCCAGGCCACGTTTGGATTGGCCTCCTTGCGGCCCTTCTCCGAGTCCCATCATTATTATTATTATTATTATTATTATTATTATTATTATTATTATTATTATTATTATTATGCTGCACATTATTGTTCCCTTATTTTGTGATGACAGAGATTTGGATGTTGGCAATGCAGAGATGACCGCTGTAAATGTCAAACCAGCCACTAGTCCAATTTGGGGGTGGCCAGGCATTTGATCAGAACTTGTTAAATTTTAATTGGGAAATAAAAATCATAATCTAATCCCAAGCCAAAGAGGGGAACATGTCTATGCTGCCTCCTCTGGGAGTCAGTGTGGTGCAGAACAGCTGTCAAGGCAGACAGATGGACCTTATAAGGTCAGAACTTCAAGGGAAGTCAGAGATCATCTAATACACCTCCCATTTTAGAGATGGGAAAACTGTGGCCCAGAGAGGTTGTCACATGTTCAAGGTCACATGAGTCGTAAGGAGGCAAAGTGAGATTTAAATCCAGGACTGCTTCCCCCAAATCCAGTGCTTTGAGCCTGTCTTTTCATCCCAAAATGGGGATAATAGGACTTGCCTTGTACAACTCCCAGGGTTTGGGGGAGGAAAGTACTTTGTAAACCATAAACTGTTATACAATATACATTTGAGTTATTAATGAAAATCATTCTGGTTATCTGCATGTTTCTGATCTATTGTATGCTCTGAGATGTTTCAATCTTCCTTTTTTGTGAGAAAGCTGTGTTTCACTAATATACAGATTTTTTGTTAGGATTTTGGTTATTTTACAGATCCTTTAGCATCCATTTTTCCATTTTGAAAGTGTTCATTGTTATTGTGATTATTGCTATTATAGAAAAATCATTCCCTTCTGGGTTAATGAAGTTTATATAGAAACAGTCTTGGGATGAGTTCCTATTTTGCTACTACTTTTAAAAATTTAACGTTCCATGGATTGTTACAAAACCGAATCAAAGAATTGCCTTTTATACTTGGACAAAAGCAATGGGCTCATTTTCTGTCAGCTCACCAAAGGCATCCTCAGAGGCTCAACTCCAAGAAGGCACAGGAAAAGGAGTATTTCCATCTCACCCCAGTCCCGTCCCTCCCCGCCCCCCCCCCCAACCAGGCTTTTCATTCCTTCCTCCAGCTTTTCTAAAACAAAAGTGCCTCATTCCAAGCCATTTGGAGGTTATAAGTACTGGACATGAAGACATCTATGAACAATATTGTTCTTAAGATTACATGGGTCGGGGGCAGCTAGGTGGCACAGTGGATAAAGCACTAGCCCTGGATTCAGGAGGACCTGAGTTCAAATTTGACCTCAGACACTTGACACTTACTAGCTGTGTGACCCTGGGCAAGTGACTTAACCCTCATTGCACCGCAAAAAACAAAAACAAAAAAACCCCAAAAAACCCCAAAACCCAACAACAACAGAAAGATTACATGGGTCATTAGTGCTGATAGGCAATTGCAGGTAGTGGTTTGAAATGAAAAGAGCACCTTGGTTCCAGTATGGTTGATGGATTGAGTTCTTTTGAAGTCTCTGCTGACTGGAGGGTTTGTTATCTGTTAGTCTGTGAATGATAATGAGCCCCAAAAAAGATTTGGAAGAGTTTTTATAAACTGATATTTACTGAGAAGATATGGCAAGAACACAAGCAGAAGCATTTCCACACCCCACCCCCCAAGCTTCTGGGGGCAATCTCTCTTCTGGAACCCTCCTATCTTGGGGAGACTGGGATCAATCTTAAAGCAGTTTCTACATAGTATTAACCCCACAAAGTTCACTTTTAAATTCAGTATTCCTAATGGGCAAAATGCTGAAGTTACCCCCTAGGCTGCCTTTGATCTAGACTGGGTCAAACAGGTTTGCTCAGGCTTCCTACAACATCTGGCATAGTCTCTGGATCCCAGACTTCTCGTGGCATGCCATTCTGGCCTTTCAAAATTCATGAGATCATAGCTGTCTCCAATACTCTTTCACCTAAAGGCAGGAATCAACAAAAGCAAAGAGGCAAAAAGAGACAGGTTACATATCGGCCAGGAATGGGGAGCGCCCAAGGTCTTTCTCAATGCTGTTTTACAGAGTTCAATCTCTCTCTCTCTCTCTCTCTCTCTCTCTCTCTCTCTCTCTCTCTCTCTCTCTCTCTCTTTTCTCTCTCTCTCTCCTTCCCTTCTCCCTCCTTTCTTTCCTTCCTTTTTTTCTTTCTTTCTTTTTTCTTCTCTGTCTCTCTCCCCCTTCCTTCCTCCCTTCTTCTCTTCCCTTGCTGTCCTCTCCTTTCTCTTTTTTCTCTCTTCTCTGTCTCTCTCCTTCTCTCTTCCTTTCTCTTTCCCTCCCTCATTCTCTCTCATCTTTCCCCTTTCTTTCTGTCTCTCTGTTTCTCCTCTTCTCTTTCTCTCTCTCCCTCCCTTTTCTCCTCCCTCTCTCTCTCCTGTTTCTCTGTCTCTCTTCTCTTTTTTCTTTCTATCTCTCCTCTCTCTCCCCTCTCTCCCCCTTCTTCTCTTCCAATGTTTGATTCTACCCATTAGACCATATATTTCTAGGTATTAGATAGGTAATTAATTTTTGCAACTTGCAGTAATGTGTTGCAGTTTCTCCCATTATCTTTCATAACCTACCTTGATCATTAAGTCCAGCCAGGCTCCTTAAAGGTAACCTTTCTATACTTTTTGGTGATCATGACCTGGTTCTGACTTGCCATCTTAAGCTCTTTTGTTTCCACAAACAAATCTGATTGACATCCATTTATTTGATGCTTCTCTGTCATCACATTGTAAGTTGAGTACATGGGCAAATCACCCAACTTCTCACAGTTCTAGGGAACTCTTTAAAACCATGAGTTGTAGAAAAGATGTCTACCTGTGTTGGTAGAAGGTTTTTCCCTTCTTGAAGTTCTCGAAATCAATGAAATAACAAGTCAAGCCTACAACTTAAAACTTATTAAGTGCCTACTATATGCAAGGTACCAAGTAAAGTAGGGGACTATAAAGGTAAATATAACTTGGGCCCTCCCTGCTCCACTAAAGGAGAGGACAAGTAAACAAATAACCAGGAAATATAAAGTACAGTTGAGAGAGTGAATAGTTGAGAGCCAGCCAAAATGCTATGAGATATTTGAGGAGGGAAAGATGCTTCTCACTCAGTGTGTGTGTGTGTGTGTGTGTGTGTGTGCTTGTGCATATGCACATGCACCCATGTGTTGATGCCTTGTCGGTGAAGTTGCATCAAAGTTGGTCTTTGCAGGTAAAGGACTCTTCAATAGAGATGGTGGGCAATCACTCACCCTCATCTGTCTAGCCTGTTGTTTGCCTCCAATCAGTTGCCATCAGAAACAAAGCATGACAATGAGTCCCAACTAAAACGCCTTCTTCATCTGTGGAGGCAAAGTGACCTTGGCTTGGAGGAAAGGGAGAAGGAGTAAAGACAGGAAGGTCCGAGCTCCTTAAAACTGTTTCTAGCTATGGCACGGTCCAGGGCACTGACAGGTTATAAGGGTGTCAAGGGAAAGGACAATTTCTGGAGCACTTATAGCCTGTTCTGCTCACATCCACATGCCAGAATCAGAGACTATCTTTAAGAGAGTCTGGAGCACACTTGAGGGAAGTCACTTCAAAGTGGAGGTGGGATGAGGGCCGGGCCTTCGATAATAAAATAAGATAAAAATTTGCTGAGTCAAGTTGAAGGTAAGGCATTGTTTCTTCCCTTTACAGACCCACCTGGAATAGAGTAGACCAGGAGAGTGGGGCCCCAGGCTGCAAGTTCTGAACCTCCATTGTGTGACCTCTGTTCCTGGAGGTATAGCAACTGGAGAGAAGATGATGAAGGAATAGAGAGTGAAGGCTAGTGATCTATGTATCCATCTATCCATCCATCTGTCTAGTCTATCGATCTTCCATCTATCAACTACCCACCTATTCATCTATTTTCTATCATCTCTCCATCTATCTACCTACCTAATCTATTAATCTTCTATCATCTATAACTATCTTTCTACCTATCATCTATCCATCCATTCATCTATCATCTATTTATCTATCTATAATTTATTCGTCCATCCCATCGTCTATCTATATATCCATCTATCTATCATCTATCCATTTACTTATCTAATCTACCAATCTTCTATTTATCAACTATCCACCTGCTCATCTATATATATTATATCATGTTTCCATCCATCCACCTACCTAATCTATTAATTTTCTATCATCTACATCTATCTTTCTACCTATCATCTATCCATCCATTCATCTATTTATCATCTATCTATGTATGGTCTATCTTTCTACCTATTATTTATCCATCCATTCATCTTTCTATCCATCCATCCATCCTATCTATCATCAATCTATCAATCTATCTGTCTGTCTGTCTGTCCTTGGAAAGGCAAGGTTGTGAAGGTCTTTAATACCACCGGGAGTTCCTTTGATCCTGGAGGTGATACTCATTGAATATGGGAGTGGCACACTTAAGAAGTTTGAGTGAAAGTCTGGCATGATCCGAGCAGCACTTTAGAGAGTCACCTTGTCAGATGTGGAGGATGGAACATGGAGAGTCATAGAAGGTGAGAGTTTTGAAGGACCTTTGAGATTGTTTATTTCAAATTCATCATTTGAAGATGATGAAGAAACTGAGTTTTAGAGAAAGTAAATGCTTTCCAAAGCTGCTGGGATTTGAACCCAGGTCTTCACACACAGCACAGTGCTCTTTCCTCCTGAGCAGGCGTTCTGAATCATTTTTGTGCCATGCACCCTTTGGCCCTCTGGTGAAAGCTGTTCTCAACATCATGTTTTTAAGTAACTCAATTGCAGCTAGAGGTTAATGAAAGTAAAGTAATAGTTTTCCCATCTGAGTTCCCACAAAATCCAGCCAAGATTCCGAATCCCTGCTCTCCCCACATGCTACATCTGGAGGAAGCCTCTTGAATCAGGACAGTTTTGGGGTATACTGTCAGAGGGTCTAGGCTGTAATCTGGGTTCATTGCTTACTGTTTGTATGACCTTGAGCAAGTCTTTTAACCTTGGGGAACTTCGGTCTCCTCATCTGTAAAATGGACCAGATGACCTTTGAGGTCCAGACCTAAATCCCTTGCTCATGAATTTAGCATCTTTATTTTTTTAGCTGTATACCTGGAAATGACCCTGACCTTGGACCTTCCAGGCTGCCCTGGAGATTCTTTATTCCCTGGGGGCTTTGGTGCTATAAATCACATTCTGGTCAATGGGTCCCCCCATCCTCAGGTTCTGTCTGGATCATCTCTCCTCCTGGCCCTGGAAAGGACTCAGACATTTTCAAACCAAACTATTTTTGGAGGGCGTCAAGTCCCTCCTGGAAGAGCTGTTCGATGGTGGAGGCCTGTGGTTTGGAAGCAACACCAGGCCCAGGGGAGCGAAGGGCCCTCTCAGGGTAATAATGGAGGAGGGAAGGTGGGGAGCCAGACCTGGAGACCGGTCTGAGCATAGCCTCTCCTGGCTCCCCCCAGCCCCATCCCAGAGCCTTTCCTGAAAATGTTCCCATTGAAGGACATGGGAACTCATCCTGAAAGAGATCTGGCCCCTCAGCTGTGCCGGTCACATGAGGCTGGGGTGGGTGGGTAACCGATTTGCTGGAGCTGCCAGCTCAGCCTGGGCCAGCTCCATCAGCGGGGGCAGCTTTGTGAGTGCTTTTCTTGGGTGCTTCCCCAGAAGCCTGGGAGCCCTGATGGAGCAGAGATAAGGTGGAAAAATGCCTGTGGAATGGAATTGCCATGGAAATGGAGAATGGGAATAGTAAAGGAAAAAGAACACAAAGAGAAAAAGGTCCGGCAGACATTCTTGGGGTGATATTTGGGGGCCTCAGCAAGGTCGGCATGGTCTCCCAAACACCCACCTGGATTCATGGGATTGCAGGATCATAGATTTAGAGCTGAGTGGGACCTTGGAGACCACTGAAGCCAGCCCCCTCATTTTATAGACAAAGAAACTGAGGCTGAGAAGAAACTGAGCTCAGGGTCAGTCAGTCAGTAGGCATTTACCTTGGGGCAGGTGTGAGAAGGATGATTGCCTGGGAGGGGCTCTAGGGTGGTTTCTCTAGTTCCAAAAATATATGATCCTTTATTAAACTATCATCTGTATCCTGTCCCCTTAGGTATGGGCATCCCTCAAGGCTCTGTACTGGGCTCTCTTATTTTCTATATATGGACCCAAGTCTCCTGGTGATTATATAAGTTAACATGGGTTTGAAGACCATCTTTAGGCAGTTGACCCCCATATCCCTATATCCAGCCCTGGCCTCTCTCTTAAACCCCAACCTCACACCTCCAGTGGCATGTTGGAACCCTCCAAGTGGACATGCTATGAGCTATGAGACTTTGGATGTGACTTCCAGGATGTCTTTAGTGCTGTTCCCCAGATGATATTAAAGGTCCCTTCCACTTCTAAGAATTTGTCAGTCTTTACCTCCTATATTACTCAATCAGTCAAGAACAGAGCTTATCGTTTTCCCCTTTGAACTTGTGATTTCATCAGCAAAGGAAGTGTCAGATGAGGAAACCTCTCTCTGCCAATACAACTGCTCTAGAATATAAACATACAAGGTGACACCCAAGGCACTTAGAGGTTAAATGAGAGT